>NC_056661.1:160624767-161250267 GCF_018350195.1 Panthera tigris
GACACAAGAACAGGCAGGTTACCACTAGCACATCTGGGGCTCAGATAACCGCAGATTCACAGAACGATCCCACTGCCCAGAGGCCAGGGCCTCTGGTGTCGCACCGGGGTGCGAGTTCACAGCCAGCCTTGTGTGACGTTGGTTCCCACGTCCTCCCCTGTCCTCCCTCCAGTCCAGGCTCTGAGACGCCAGAGATGGTCAGTGGAACAAATGGCACATTCCAGCCACACAAGGCAGCCTCTGTGAGGCGGCCGCTTCCCACGGAAGCTCGGGCCACAGATGTGCGTGTGCCAGAACAAACCCAGCCTGAGGCAGAGTGGGTTGAGGTGATTTGCTTTCAATTCTGGCCCTCCCCTGTGGGAGGCCCATCTGTGATGAGGGTGTGAACACATCAACGGGGTTCAGGGATCGATGCTGTCATCCCAGCGCTTCTAAGAAGATGCTAGAGAAGCAGTGCATGGACCACAAAATCCTCCTGGGACGTCAGACCGGACCTTAGGGTATTTACCATAAACCACTCTCCCATCTTCTCATTCTCAGCCTCCGAAGCCTTCTTTCTCATTTCTTCTGCTTCAGATACGTTTCTTCTTCTCACCTGACCTTCGTTTTTGGCTGTGGCCACGCGAGCCTTTTGGATACGCTTATTTTCTTCCAAACCAAAGGACCCTCTGCCAGATACTATACTTTGTCCCCAAGCCCCCGTTCTCGCCTACTTTTAAATCGTCTTTTTTGTCTGCCAGAATGAATTCAGAGGAGCCTCTACTCTCAGTGTGAGTCTCTAGGAAGTAAGGCCACTGGCTTTCTCTGAAGGATGCCAGCACCCATTTTCCACAGGCTTCTGTCTCTTCTGTCAGTTGCCGTTGCTTTCGGTCCACGGGGTTGACGTTGCTCGGTGTCTCTGGGCCTCCTGCCGGAAGCCGGCTGACAGGTCCCGGAATCGGCGACATTACTTCATAACAAGACCTGGCTGTAGGCTCCAATGAGTTCTCCCACGAGACTGTCATCCTTTTTCAAAAGATATGATCACCAATGATGTCTGGCTGCGAAGGACAAGCATCAGCTTCGCTGCAGACCTTCAAGGTAGATGATACAAGCCCAAAGGCGATTCCAGAGCAGGAACTCCAAAAACAGACTGTGCACCACGAAAGCACCCGCAGGGCAAGCATGTGGGCCACGGATAGGGCGGCTGGGGAGGGACAAGACCCCACGCAGAATGAGAACAGCTGGTGTTTACTGGGCCACTGGTGCATGCCAGTCACCCCATCAGGCCCTAGGTATTATTCCCAGTCCTATTTTGTAGATGGCGAAAACAAGTTTCCAAAAAGGCTGAGTAACTAACATCAAACCACGAGTGAGCAGAGAAGCTGGGATTCTAGGGCAGGCACCTGACACTGGAGTCTGTGCTTGAGAATATGGCCAGTCGTGCTTGGCACCTTTCTGCTGCCTCCATCAAACCGTCCCATCTAAGAAATTTTTTTTAATCTTTATTTACTTTTGAGAGAGAGAGAGAGCAGAAGAGACACAGGGAGACACCGAATCCGAAGCAGGCTTCAGGTTCTGAGCTGTCAGCACGGAGCCCGACGCGGGGCTGGAACTCACAAACCGCGAGATAGTAACCTGAGCCAAAGCCGGACACTCAACCGATCAAGCCACCTGGGTGCCCCTCAAACTGTCCCACCTAGACATTGTCCTGCATGTTGCACAACATTCCCAGTCAAGTCTGCCTGTCCCTATCCTTCCACTGACTGGCTGTAGGACCCAGGGTGTGGCCCTTCTCTGGGGGGCTCCAGAATGCATGATCACTAGCATCCCGCCAAGTGACCACTTTTCTTTCGGTTCTGGTTTTGTTTCCTGCAAGAGTGAGACAAGGGCGGAACACTCCCTAAGACGATGAACCCAGTGGCATTTTTATTTGTTGGCCACTTGGGCCACTGGGGATTGAGGAGGCCTCCAGCAGGCCCCAGTACCTGCAGGCCTCCTTCCCGCACACAACTTGCTGAAACATCCCTCCGGGGTCTACCGTGGATTGCAACGCTCCATGCTGGGCTCCCTGAGTGCTGAAAGATCTAGAAGGCAGAGCTCCAGGCCACCCAGTAGCCACTCACCAGCACTGGGATCCGCGGGCGTCTCGCCTTCCTCGGAGTCCTCTTGTTCCTGCATGGTCGGCCTCTCCCCACGCTCCATCTGCGACATGAGGTCTGGTTTGGAAATTGCATAGTCTGGGCAGAAGGAAGGAAAGAAGGCATCCTGTGTGGTGAGGTGTCACCTGGGTGACCGGGACCCTAGGAGCAGCCACCCTACCAGGGGCCGTGTCGGAAGAGAAACGGGCCAAGTTCCCAGCCCTTCTCCTTAGGGACCCTGGTGTGTGTGGGCCTGCACGCGTGTGCATGCATATGTGCGTGTGGGCCTGCACGCGTGTGCGTTAACCAGGGCCTCCCACGAGGGAGCCGCAGCAGGCACCGCCTTCCACCGGTGGAAACTGGCCCTCTGTCATCTGTGGCTCCCGTTGCCGCCAATGCCTGCTCAGGTTTTCATGACAAAGACCCAAGAGATTTGAAATCTCCTAGAGTGAAAAACTAATCCTGATGAAACCTAGAAGCCATCAAACTAGATAGTAATAGTGTGCCTCACATTAAAAAAAGTTTAAAGCTCTTTGGAGACAGAGTTATGAGATAAACCTGGAGGAAATACATGTGCACGTATTTGTCATAGGTGAGGCTTCTATACTAAATAGTTAACATCCATCATTATATATAAAGAGCCTCTACAATAAGTGAAAAATAAAAAAGGAAATTTAAGTACGTAATTCACAGAGGAAATGCAAGTGGCCAGCACACGCAGGAAAAGATACACCAGTTCACCAGTCATCAAAGACAGACATACTTAAATAATGAAGTGCTATTTTCCACCTGACAGAAAAGTATTTAAAACAGAAGGACATCGGTTCGGGCCAGGGCACGGTGAGACGACATTGTCACACTCTGTGGTGTAAACACAGAGTTTACACCTGGAGGCAGGTGGCCATGGTATTGTAAACCTGCACTCTCCTTACTCGGCAAACCTCCTCCTTGGAATGTGTCCCATGGAAATACTCATGGAAGCACACATAAATACACAGAGATGTTGATTACGTTTGGTGGCAGCGAGAAGACGCGATCGGCCTGCCGCTCGCCGACAGCAGAAAGGTCAAATGCCCAGAGGTTCACCTGGAATGCTGCCCCGTCTTTCTGAGCTGACATGGAAAGCTGTCTACGGCCTACTGGTCGGTAAAATAGGTGAACAATCCCATTCGTGCACACCACAGACTGCATATGCACGAGTACCTGCCTCGTGTGTGTGTGTGTGTGTGTATGTGTGTGTGTGTGTGTGTGTGTGTGTGTGTGTGTGTGTGTATTAATACCTGCCAAAGGGTCTGTGGTGGTTTCCTCTGGGGAGAAGTACTGGGGGGAGGGCAGGGATTGCTCCTTACTATATAAATCTAGATTGCTGAATTTTCACAATTATGTATATACTTTCAAAAGAAAAGAAAAAAATGAAAAAGAAAAAAGTCCTATCGGGGAGGTATGTGTGCAGAAAATTAACGGTTCTGACAAGAATCAAAGTTTCTATGCAACAGCATATATAATGTTTTTCTAACTTTTTGTGTGTGTCCAAAGAGTTTCCCATCACAGAGAAAAGGATACCTATAAAACTAAAGTATATTTTCCCAGGTTTGCCTCCTTAAATACTCTTATTAAAATGAAAACAGCAAGAATCCACAAACTTTGGGGTATTAGAGTTCTCAGTGAAATTGTGACTTTTTGGTAGGGATCTAGCATGAGTATTAAACTCCTGGGTCACAGCCTTCTCTATGCACAGTGGAGACCAGAACCCGGGGGACATATGCCCTCCATCAGGGACAATGTTCAGTCAGCTGGATGGTCCAACGGGAGCACTAACACCTGTCCTGTCTCCCTCACGGGAGAGTCGGGGGATTAAGTAATGTGCTTCTCAGTGAAGCACCTCGCACTCTTTTTAATAATAGTTTGCTGGACAAATTCATTACACACACACACACACGCACACACACACACACACACACACCATGGGGAAACTCATATAAAGGTGAGACCCTGATGTCTGTCTTCCCCCTCCTTGCCCCAGTGCCCCTTGTTTTTGACTATGGGGAGCACTGGAGCACAGAACTCCCAACCCCAGGAGTTTCCAAACCCCAGGCCGGTGTTGAGGAAGCCCCCCATAAGCGAACCTTCTCCTTACCCATAGAAACCAGAGACTCATAGTTGCCCCTCATCACGTTCTTGTAGAGCTCCTTCTGCCACTCCGACAGGTTCCCCCACTCCTGCTCTGAGAAATGGACGGCGACATCATCGAAGGTGACAGGGACCTGAAACCACACAAGCTCAGCTTGGACCGACCGGAAGGCAGTCACAGGCCCTCAGCTGCCAAATCACAAGGCGGTGAAAGGCTCCACCTTTCCCCCCTCCACCTCCCCTCCCACTGCCCTGGCTCAAACACCTCTTCTTAGGACTGGAGTGGGCTAGGCCCAAAGGCACAGCTGTAGGTATTCACCACAGATCTCTCTAGAAACCTGGCCTGACTTTAGCCACTGTCCTGGCCCCACAGAGTAAGGGCCTCATTTTATCTGGTCCGTTTTCTGTCTAGGATAATCCTTGCGGCTCTAAAAGCATGGTCTGCAGACCAGCACCATGGTACCAGGGAACCTGCTAGAAATGCAGCCCCTCAGGCCTGCTGTAGGCCCACTAAATCGGATTCTGCGTTTAGTAAGGTCCCCAGGGGATTCAAGTACACAAGAACATCCGAGAAGCGCTGGCCTACAGAATGTTGTCCAAGTCTCTTCCCTACGTAAGGCTGTGAACAGGGACAACACACAAAAGAACAGGAAGAAAACCAGTCCACATTCAAGTTCTATCAGGATCTTCTGGGACATAATATTAAAACCCAACCACTCCCTAGCCTTTTAGGATACCTCTTGAAATCACATTTTTTTACTGGCATCGACATGATTTATAAGCCAACTGATAAAAACGTCGGGCCCGACAGAGCCCTGGAACATTTCACCAAGTTCTCCGTCCACCTCAACAGTGAACTACGGGTTCACACCTGTTGTGAATTGAACACCCTTCCAAATCGACGGTCCCTGGTCACTAGGATGTCGTCGGAAGTTCTCTTCTATTCACGTAGGGTTTTATTAACGGGACAAATTATCTGAATTTGGGCCATCTTGGGTTTAGTGCAGCAATGTTGGCAACTAGGTATCATTGTATTTGTTTCCTTTTTTTTTTAAATTTTTTTAATGTTTATTTATTTTTTGAGAGAGAGAGAGAGAGAGAGAGCCAAGAAGGGGCAGAGAGAGAGAAGGAGACACAGAATCTGAAGCAGGCTCCAGGCTCTAGCTGTCAGCACAGAGCCTGATGCGGGGCTCGAACCCACAAACCATAAGGTCATGCCTTGAGCTGAAGTCTGGCGCTTAACCAACTGAGCCACCCAGACGCCCCCAGTATTTGTTTCCTTCTTAAACATCTCTTTTCCCTTCTTTTATATGAAATTCCTAGAACACATCCCAGTTCAGATCGCTCCTTGGGAAGCCCCAGTTGGGATAGCTCTTACCTTGGGAACTTCTCCGTTGCTGCCTGGTGGCAGCCGCAGGATCCAGAAATTTCGGTTTTTCAGCAGGTTCTCCATGTTCTCCAGCCGCCTCTGCAGCAGCCCGTACTCCTGCAGCAGGGTCCCCAGCACGACCCACTTGCTCTCCAGATGGTTCGCAAACTCCACGGCCGTCTTCTCGCAGTCCGCCAGCTTCTTCTCGGCCGTCCCCGTCCGCCCCTCCAGGGTCAGGAGCCGCATGGCCTGGGCCTCCAGTTTCCTCTCCACGGCCTGGACGGCAGCCCACACGGCCAAGCGGGTGATCTCCGCTGTCGGGAGCGGTGTGTCCTTCTGGGCTGCCGAAGAGATCTGGAAGGGGGTGTCTTTTTGGGAAACTGGGCTCTGAAGCAGGGGGTCCATGTCGGTCTCGGGAACTGTGGGGGACAGGGTCAGGGGGTCTTTCTCAGGAACTTCAGGCGAGTGGAGGAGGCCTTCTTGGTGGGGGGTGGAGTGGGACAGAAGTGATATTTCTTGTTCAGCAGCAGCTGGGGGCGGATACTGGGTCTCTTCTTGAGAAGCCGGGCGACCCTGGAGACGAGTCTCTTGCTCAGAAGTGGCAGGATACAGGAGTGAGGGTCCCTTCTGGAGAACGTGTGGCATTCGGCCAGAGGTCTCTAGCTTGGGAGTTTGGGGCAGGGAGGCTTGTCGGGGAATGGGGGGAGACGAAGAAGGAATTTCTTTGGGGGGAAGAACACGCGACTGGAACAGAGTTTCTCGGGGGGGTCCAGCAGGGGCCTGACGTGGGGTCTCTTCTTGCAGAACACTGGGGAAGGACAGAGGTGAGGAGCGTTGGGTCTCCATGTCCAGCTGCTGGACCTGTGGTCAAGGAAAGAAAGGGCAGGATTGAAGGCCACAGTCTCCAGCTGGCAAAATAAACGCCAAAGTTAGGCACCCACATAAAAAAGGGTTTCCGGTTTATTGGCAATCAAGATCTGTTCCACGGACACGACTCTCTTCTTGAGAACCTCGCGCTGATTCAGAGATCAGTTACAAAAGCACAACTAACAACCAAGAAAGGGCGGCCATGCCACCTTCTGCTTTGATGGAGGCGTCTCTTTCTTCACAACAGACGCCTCACAGGATCACCCATGACCAGCAGCGTATGAGACGGACGCTGGCCTTGGCTTTCGGTCCTGTCCACACGGACCGCTGCCTGGTTACTCGACCTGTTCGCAGTGTCCTCACACGTGAAACAAAGACCACCTCGCTGAGTTTGAGCACTGAACATTAAATGAAATAAAACTTGGTAAAATGACAGAGCAGAGTTTTATCAGTGCCGGGCACTGTTACTACCCCAAGACTCCCAGCAAGGTGGGAGGAGACAGCGGTGGGGCCAGTGCTGTTCGAGGACTTACCTGGAAGATGAACGTGCCATCTGGCCCCAATGCTTCTTACGTGAATGGTCAGGTAGTCCCAGCCCTCTTAATTCTTTCCCTCACTTACTCTAGTAGTGAGGACACACAATTACCTTGTTTCCCAGGCTCTTTGAAAAAAGCTTACTGACTTAGCAATAGCATTTTTCAAAGGATTTATATGGTATAGGTTTGACTTTGAGACATGTTATATGGACCCAGCCCCTCCTGGAGAGGCTGAGTGGGCTTCTGGGCAGTCCAGGCTATAAGCAAAGAGAGAAGAGAGACCCTCAGCCAGGCCAGGGATATGGCAATTCAGCCACTTGTACGGGAGGCAAAGTCCCCGGGACAGATGGTCCACTGAGGCAGGTGCACTCCTGCTGGTCTGGGTTCCTCCCTGTGGTTTGTGAGATGGGAACTGGGGAGCGAAGGCCTGGACAGACTGGAAACAGAGCCGAAGTCAGCCAGTTCTGTGACTCGCCTCAAGGCTGGTGGGGACTAGAACCAAAAGAAAGATCGATTCCTTTGAGACTTTCTTTATTCCTCTCTTCCTGTTACCCACCTTGCTACATTCACATTGAGAGAATTCTTGTGTCACCGGGGAGGTGAAGCCAAGGTCTTCTGAATGACTAGCTCTGTATTTACTTATCCAGACAATCAATAGCTTTATTGGAGCTGAACAGAATTCCTTCTATAACACGTTTGTCCATTTCCTCATAATCTTCCTTCAGAGAATCTGCTGAATGGCCTGTCACTGTGCCACACACAAGCGATCTTTAATACAACTGAAATGCCCCTTCTCTTTGTTTGAAAAGGAGTATATCCCTGGTGTCCAGTCTGACATGTAGTACGTGCTCAATAAATGTCTGCTGGACATTTATTGGGTATACGTGATTGGGTCACAACAAAAACAAAAATGACGCTCCTTCGGTCACCTGTCAGAGCCTAAACCTATTTACGTTTCCTCCCGCTCTCTTTCCTTTATTTGCTCATTCATTCACTCACGAGAGCCTTAACTGAGACAGCACCACACTCTCAAGCCAAGAACTGAAAACGTAAGGCCTGTTCAGGCAGAATGTTTTCCGAGGTAAGTACGATCCGAGAGCTCTGCAGCTAGCCAGATGTGAGAGCCTATTAGTCAGATAACAGCTAACAATTACTCAGCACTTGCTGTGTGCCATGAATGGTGTTAAGCATGTTAAAGGGTTATCTCATTTAATCCCCAGGAAACCCTATGAAATAGGGACTCTGAGAACCATTCCCCACACTTAGCATATGAAGACGCTGAGGCGTGGAGAGGCCAACTCACTCGGCCAAGGTCACACAGCGGGCTGGCCGCAGAACCTGGGCCTCTGGGTAGCTGGTGGGTAAGTGTTCTGAATCCTCTCCACCTCTAACATCCAGAGGCATGGAGACTTCCCAAAGACCTGGGGGTAGGTTCTATGTTAGGGAAGGCCCTGCCCATAAAGACAGGGCCGCTGAAAGCCAGGGGTCAGGGACGCCTTTGAAACCCTAATGAAAGTTATGGATGCTCCACCCCCCCCGCCCCCCCGCCGAAAAAACACACACCGGCCCCCACACAAAAGTCCGCAAACGCTTTCAAGGGCTTTGCAGACCCCTAGACCTGAAGACTCATCAACAAGTAAGCCACCTCTCAGCTCCTCACCGGTGAAGGCAGACAGAGGCCAGGCCTGTGGGACGGGAGCCTCAGACACAGGGCAAGTGACTAGCATAATGCAACACAATAAGCCCATCAGGGCCCTGTGCTGGGAGGGGGATTAGGGTATTTGTCTACAACTACTAGGAAGAAGGGAAAATCCCCAGGGGCCAAGTTAGTATCCCTGAGTGATACAGGGGTTTAACTAAAACCATGACAAAAAGCCCCATCCAGTACAGTACAGAGAGCCAGCAGGCTGATATCTTTCCCAACCAGTCTCATCAGAGCTCAAGGAAACTACCATTTCTTTGCTCTCTATTATTAGCCTGGCTCTTCCCATTTCCAGATTTGGAGGATTGCTGAGGGATGAGGGGGCCACAGGAGCACACCCCCTCCTCTACCCCCAAATTAAAGCCCCTTGCTATAATGTCGTCAGTACCAATAAACCTGTGGCTTGATTTTACTCTAAGCATAAAGAAATGGCCAAGGAGAGGGATGGAGCTGTAAATATAATATCTAAGATGAACAAGCTTGCATTCTCAAACCATGGGGGGTGGGGGGGGGCAGAGAGGATTCTGGACCTTTATCACAGGATTTAACCGACTCTCCCTGCCTCCTGTATCCCAAGTGGATGGGGGTCTCCAGGCTTCATTTATCTTAGCAGAATAATACAGAACCATTCCTATCAATTTATAAAGAAAAGAAAAGAAAAGAAAAGAAAAGAAAAGAAAAGAGAAAAAGAAAGCTGTGCCAGTTTCTTGTATGACCCGGTGTGGTTCACTCAGAATTATATACCATTCAAGGGCCCTGGAGACCTCAACCCAGAGGTGGGCATTTTGAAATCTCCACTGTATTTTGTTTTTCCAAGGGATGATGATGAGTTGTATTGAACCGGGAGGCTCTTTAGGAAGCGTTTATCCCGACCCCTTCCTGTACACACCAGTAAACTGAGGCTCAGAGGCACTAACCCTCATGCAGCAATCCTGCTCCCAGGCACAGCCACCGCATCTCAAAGAGCAGGTCTGCGGGGAGATTTTGGGACCGATTTTTGAGAATGGCCCATTAAAGAGGAACATCAGCCACCAAACCCCTAGGAGCTCGCTCCCCCGACCCCATCCGTCTGGACACCCAGAATTTGGCAGGGGGCCCTCCGGAGGCAGGGGCTGGAGGCCCAGGCGCCGGAGCCCGAGGGCCACCTGCTCCCCACCACGCAACCGCTCGGCCGGGCGCTGCCCGGCCTCTCACCCTGCCGTCACCTCCCCCCCGACGGGCCGCGTCCACCGCGAGCCGGGCCAGGCCCCTAATCCAGGGCAGGCCGCCGCCAGAGCCGCCCCCCTCCCCGTCCAGGCCCGCCGCCCGGGAGGCTGGCATTTCTGGGGACGCGGGCAGCGGGCCACGGATGACTCGCTACGTGACCTTGGGGCAGGCCGGCCGGGTCGCCGCCAGGTGTCTGTGCCTCAGTGTCTCCGCTCTGCGAAATGGGGAGAGCCGCGTCAGCGCCGCGCTCCGGCCGCGGGAGGCTCGGCGGGGGCGAGCTCTGCGGAAAACGTGCGGCGGCAACCCCGACGGACGCAGCGCCGGCTCCGCAGGGAGCGAGGCGCGCCGCCCGGGGCGCCCACCTCCGGGCCCGCGAGCGGGCCAGGCCCCGGCGTCCCCGCAGCCTCGCCCGGACGGCGGCCGGCTCCTCGGCCCCGCTGCCATCCCGCAGCCCTCCCCCCCCCACCCCCACTCCCGTTAAGGGGCGCGCGAGCCCTCCGGCCCCCCCACCCCCCGCCCCCCACGTCGCGGCGTTTGTGTCCCTTACCGAGACCCCAGGCCGGGCCGCCGAGCCGGGGACGCGCAGGCCGTCCCCCGGGCCCCGAGTCCGCGCGTCCGTGCGCGCGCGGGCCGCCCTCACCGGAGCCGGGGCCGCCTCGGCCATGGCCCTGCGCTGTCCGGCCCGGGCCGGAGTCGCCGCCGCCGCCGCCGCCGCCGCCGCCGCGCGGCCCCACGCAGGCCGCCCCCCCTCCCGGCCTCTCCGCAGGCGGCGCCCGCCCGGCCCTGCCTTCCCCGCCCGGGCTCGCGCGGCCGTCGGGCCCGGCCTGCTCAGGGCGGGCGGGGACGGAGCGGCCGAGCCGGGCGGCGGCGTCGGAGCGGGGCGCGCGGCGGTGCGGGCGGCCGGGCGGGCTGCGCCCCGGCCGCGAGCTGGGCCCCGGCCCTCAGCACCGGCCCCCGGCCCGCGCGCGGCCCCTCTGCGGCCGCGGCTGCGACCCCGGCTCCGGCCCCGGCCCCGGCTGCGAGCTGCGCTGCCGTCCCGGCGCCTCTTCAGCAGGGGAGCTGCACAGCAGCTGCCATGTTGATACAAACTGCATCCTGGGAGGCATGTCCCTCTCAGGCCGTTTAAAGAGAAACACTCCGAGGCTCGTCGGAGGCTGCAGGAACCCAGACAGCTCCATCTACAGCCGGTAGGAGCGAACAGTGTCGAGCGAGCAGCCAGGCGGCGACGGACACGCCCTGAGCCCCGGGCCAGCCCGTCGTGGAGCCCGGGCCGAACCGCTCGGCCTCCCCCCCGGGGTCCCCCCCTCCCTGGCCTCTCACCTGGGGTCCTCGCCTCCCCGGGCAGCCTGGGGCGAGACCCGGAGGCGGGAGAGCCGAGCACAAACAGCCGCGCGCAGCCAAGGCGACGTGCTGGGGTCTGGAGGCGGCTTGATTGGCTCCGACAGCCTTCCTCCCGCCGGATCCCCCTGCTCCTCTCAAACCCAGAACCCGGGTCGTTCCCTTTCAAAACCTGCGCTCACAAAGGGATCTAAGAAACCCGGCACGGCAAAGAAAGCCCGAGTTCATGTGACCGGCTCTGTGCAGCCCGGGTTCCAGGGAAGCGGGCTGCGTGGTTCCAAGGGTAACAAGGGGGCTGGGTGCTTTTGTGAAATGCCCGAGTGTTGTTTTCGACACGAAAGGACACAATTCCGAGAATCATAGAGTGCTGGGGCTGGAAGGGGCCGGACCCGTCGTTTGGGAGGAAACTGAGGCCGAGCGGGAAGGGACTTGTTTACCCTAAGTTGCTGTGCCAGCCCCTTGTCGGAATGCTCTTTCTTAACCTTCAGGGCTCCCCCAAAAGAAATGGTAGAGCTGCGAGTTGGCGGCTCCCTTTGCTGGACAGGTTCACTTATACGCATATTTAGGGAATACCTACCAGGTGGCAAGAACTGGGGGTGGGGGGGTGGGGGGGTGGGGAGAAAGCAAGAAAGTATAGGCCTCCTGGTTACAAGTGACGAAAACCCAACTGGAACTTAAGCGGGGAAGAAAAGTAGAATATCTTTGTTCACCTAATGGGATCCCTGGGAGGCCAAGGGGTGGAGCTGCCTTGGAAGGCGACAGGATCAGGACTCAGTGCGCTGTCCGCTCCTATGTCTCTGTAAAAATGGAAAGTTATGGATGTGGACGAGGCCAGTGCCTCTGTCGGAATCTATTTCCTTCCCTTCCCAGAGGTTGGACCTCCCACCTACATGTCTTGATGCATTTCCTACCATGCATCAGCAAACAGCGCATACCCCTGCTTTTTGGTATTTTAAATGTGTATGTGAATGTAATTCAGTCCATATCAGGTTGCAACTTGCTTTTTTTTTTTTTTTTTTAGTGCATCATTGTTTTTGAGATATAGTTGTGTTGAAACGAGAATATCTGGTCCATTCCTTTTAACCACTATATAGTATTTCATTGAATAAATACACTCCAGTGTACTTTCCCTCCCCCCGCGAGCAATGAAAACAAACTTGCTGCTGGGAACGTCTGCTCTCACCTCTTGCTGTGTCCGTCGGAGTTTCTCTCGGAGAGACCCCGGGACACTGAAGAGTGGGTGACAGGAGCCCTTCCTCTTCCCTAAGTTCACCACATTGCTCCCAGTGAGATGGTGCCCAGCGACACTGCCACCAGCAGTGCACGGGGTCCTGTTTTCAGAGCCTTGCCGACACTTACTGATAATGGACCTTGAACTTCGTCAGCAGGATGAGTTTGAAACTATAGTCATTATTTTACCTTGTATTGATGTTTGCATTTCCCTGGTTATTAAGAGGGTTGAACATCTAGACATTTGGTTTCTTGCACTTCAAATTTCCTCTTCCTATCCTTTGCCAGTGTTTCTGTTGCGAAAGTCTTTTTCTTATTGGTTTATAGGTGTTTTTAGAACACATATTGTGGCTATAAACTTTGTCACCAGAACTTAATGTGCTTACTGATAGGATTGCAATTTTTTACAGTTTTTGGTTTTTTTTAAATGTCTGGGTTTGAGGTTTTTTGTTTTTTTTTTTAAGTTTATTTATTTATTTTGAGGGAGAGACTGACCAGGGGAGGGGCAGAGAGAGAGGGAGAGAGAAAGGGAATCCAAGCCGGCCCTGCACTGTCAATATTGAGCCCGATGCTGGACTTAAGAACAGTGAGATTGGGACCTGAGCTGAGATCAAGAGTCGGACGGATAGGACTGCATTTTAATCTACCACCTTGCTAGTTGTTTTCTTTGTGTTCCAGGTTTTCAATACTTTCTCTCCCTCTTTCTTTCTTTCTTTCTTTCTTTCTTTCTTTCTTTCTTTCTTTCTTTGCCTGCTTTTGAATAGAGTATTTTTTTAAGTAATTCTATTTTTCACTGTACACTTGTTATTTATACCTCATTTTTAAAGGTTGCCCTAAGTTTTGAAATCTACAGCATTGGGGCGCCTGGGTGTCTCAGTTGGTTAAGCGGCCAGCCCTTGATTTTGGCTCAGGTCATGATCTCACGGTTTGAGAGATCAAGCCCCAAGTCTGGCTTCGCACTGACAGGGCAAAATCTGCTTGGGATTCTCTCTCTCCCTCTCTCTCTGCCCCTCCCCCGTTTGCTCATGCGCGCTCTCTCTCTCTCAAAATAAAAAAATAAAATATACACTTTTAATTTTTAACAACTCACTTCACATGAGTTATACCCCTTTATTATGGTTCGTTAATCTTACAACAGGTTACCTGTGCATCCTTTGTGCTATTGTTAGCATATTTTTATGTTTCCACATGTTATAATCAGGAAGTATGAGTCCCTCTCACTTTGCTCTTCTTTTTCAAGATGGTTTTGGGCCATTTGGGATGCCTTGAACTTCCTTTTGAATTTTATTTATTTATTTATTTATTTTATATTTTATTTATTTTTGATAGGTAGAGAAAGACATTGCTCAAGTGGGGGAGGGGCAGAGAGAGAAGGAGACACTGAATCCGAAGCAGGCTCCAGGCTCCGAGCTGTCAGCACAGAGCCCAACGTGGGGCTTGAACTCACAAACTGAGAGATCATGACCTGAGCGGAAGTCGGACCCTCAACCGACGGAGCCACCCAGGCACCCCTCCATTTGAATTTTAAGATCAGCTTGTGAATTTCTGCAACTAAGCCAGCTAGAATTTTGATGGGGCCAAGAGGTCAACTAATCAGCTAATATCCCACTAAGAAACACCTAGATTAATGAATGTATTATCTTTCTTTTTCAGATGACTGAAAGATGAGATATTAAGCATTAAATTTGGATTTTCTTGTTACCAAAATAAAAGACTTCAGCCACCCAAATAGTTAACTGATTGGATTTTTCTTTGTCTTCCAGTGTATATGAAAAGTGGAAAAATAAAAATATACTTTCCATTTGACATGTTTTATATGAATCTACTTTTACAACTGTACCCAGTCTTGGTATATTTTCCTCCTCAAGATTACTAGTTGTATATTTGATACATTAATATTAAATAAATATTCTGTAATCAGCTGCGATTTTTTGTTATAAACTTTTTACAATAGGAATTGTTCGAAAAAACAAACATGTAAAACAGTATTAAAATGTGAGACGGGGCATCTGGCTGGCTCAGTCAGTAGAGTGTGCAACTCTTGATCTCGCGGTTGTGAGTTTGAGCCCCATGTCATTAAAAATAAACTCTTAAGGGGCGCCTGGGTGGCTCAGTCGGTTAAGCGCCCGACTTCGGCTCAGGTCATGATCTCACTGTTTGTGAGTTCGAGCCCCGTGTCGGGCTCTGTGCTGACAGCTTGGATCCTGCTTCTGATTCTGTCTGTCCCTCTCTCTCTACCCCTCCCCCAGTCGTGCTCTGTCTCTCTGTCTCTCTCTTTCCCAAAAATAAACATTTAAAAAATTAAAAAAAAAATCTTAAAGGGGTGCTTGGGTGGCTCAGTTGGTTAAGTGCCCTACTTCAGCTCAGGTCATGATCTCACTGTAAGTTCAAGCCCCACGTGGGGCTCTGTGCTGACAGCTGAGAGCCTGGAGCCTGCCTCGGATTCCGTGTCTCCCCCTCTCTCTGCCCCTCCCCACTCTCAAAAATAGATAAACATTAAAAAAAATTTTAAAGATCGTAAAATGTGAGCAAAGCTATTTTTTTTCTTAGTTCTTTTACAAATGTTTTGTATGTCATTTTATTATTTCCAATTTATTACACTGTGATTATAAAAAGGAGTCTGAATAAAATTGGTTATTTGGAATTTGTTGCAATTTGTTTTGTAGCCAGTTTTTGTAAATACTTCATGTTCTTGAAAAGAACATAAAACCTCTAATTGTTTGATAGAATTAGTTAAATATGCTTTTCAACTATTCTATATTCTCACTAATTTTTGTTTGTTTTACCAAATATGGAGAGCTATATAGAAATCTCCCATTGTGATTCTTTTCAAATTTGTCCTCAGAATTCTGCCACTTTTTGCTTTATATTTTTGAGTCCATGTCATTAGGTACATTGTACTTTATTTTGTTCATAATGTGTGACCCTTTTTACCTAGAAATGCTTTTGGCATTAAAATCTGTTTCGTCTAAAGGTATTCCTGGTCCATTTTCTTTCAGTGAGTGTTTGCCAGTATATATTTTCTGCCCCCAATTCTTTACTTTGCGCTGTGTTGTGCTGTTAACTTTTAGGTACGTCTTTTGTAAACATCATGTGACAAGATGTCAAGTGTCATTTTGTCCTTGTCTGGGGATTGAGGCGAAGGCCCAGAGCCAAGGACAAAAGGCATAAACTACCCCACCATTTACTTTTGTGTGGCCAGTGGGACAATCACTCACCTACGGAGCCTTGCTGGGAACCCCCAGCTCAGAGCCTACCCCCCACCACACACACATGAAAAGAGGCCTAGAGAGAAGGGAGTTCTCGGCCATCCTTCCCTCTCCCTGTGAGAGAGCTCAAAGTGTCTCTGTGGAGCCCAGCACTGTGCTCGCTGCCCTTTCCAGCCTCCCTCTTCCACCACAGGGAAGAAGAGGAGTGTACATGATACGTGTCCCCTGAAGTTTGTGAGCACAGGGAACATGGCAGCAGATGGCTTTTAATGCAGAGATTTCTGGAGGCTTAAAGACATCACAAGGGAAAGGTGGGGCTACTCCCACCTTGTTCCAGTTCCCTTCGCACCCCAAGGGTGCGATCTAAGACCCAAGCTGCTTCCTGGCCTTCTTGTAAAGGAGCACAGCATTTTGGGGGGGGGGGGAACCTGTGATGCACCCACATTTCCACAGGCCACATAATGGGTGGTTACGCCTGGAAAGAGGGGCAGATATTTCTTGCCACCCCTCAAGGAATTCTTCTCCATGTCAGAGGAAGTCAGGGTAAAGCTGAGTACCACCCCAAGACAACCTCACATCCCACCCGCCTGGAAACCACCATACCAGTAAAGCCCTACAGTCCCAGGTTAAAACAAGCTGAACGAAGTTTCTAAGGCAACTCACATGAGCACATCCTCCTCCACATCTTTCACTCCATGCTTTGGCCAAAGTGAGGCTTTGCGAAGGCCTAAGCTGGAGTCTGGGAGGATCGGAGAGAGAAAGGAGGAAGGATTTGAGGAAGAGACTCTGTGCTCTCTCCACGCAAACTCCCGGTGCCCCAGACAGATCCAGCCCAAACCAGAGTGGAGGGGACACTCAGACCACGTTTGCCACTCAAGTTCAAATATGGTTCAGACTGAGGCTGGAATGAGACCTTTCTGATGATGGAAAGTGATGAAACATTTTGGAATTTTGGCAGAGGTCATTATGGTACCGAACAGCCAGGAAGAGAAGGGCTGACATAACACCACTATGGGGCCATAGTTGGAGGAAGGAAAGTGCATGCCCCAAGGAATGTTGCTCACTAAAACTTCAAAGCATAGAGCTGGATTTCTGTATAGTTGTACAATCTGACAATGTGTCTTTAGACTGAAGAGCTTGTTTTCTATTCACAGTGAATATAGATATATTTGGTTTTTTTCTAGCATCTTATTTTGTGATCTCGGTTTACCATAGCTTTGCTTCTTTCCCCCTTTTCCTACCTTCTAATAGATGAATCGAGTTTTCCTAATACACTCTTCCTCCCTCTGCTAGGATCCACTCTACTTCTATTCTTTTAGGGGCTATGATGAACATTTAAATGTGTATGATTGACTTACAAAGTCTAAATGTAATTGCCCTTCTCTTGAAATCACAAGGACCACAGGATGCTTTCACTGACGTCATACTCCACCCTTCTACACGCTGTCTAGTATTTTAATCCCACTTTGTTTTGTATCTCCCAAATTTATCTTTATTATTGTTTTATAAAGTCCACATGTTACTATTTACCCATATTTACTAGTTTTTTTTTCTCATTATTCCCCTTATGTCCTTCTCCTCCATCCTGTGTTCGAGTTTCTTCTTCCCAAAGGACAGCAGTCTTCAGCAGTTTTTAAGTGAGGGTTTTTATTTTCTGAAAAAGTCTTTATTTGGCATTGCTGGTGTGTGATAATTGAGCAGGGTACAAAAATCTAGGTTGGCGGTTATTTCCTGTCACCACATTGCAGGTGTTCACTCATTGTCTTCTGATCTCTATTTTTATCATAGAAGAGTCTATGGTTAGTTGAACACCCTTTTCCTTTGATGCCAATCTGTCTTTTTCTCTGGCTGCTTTTAGGATTTTCCCTTTGGTTTTGGTGATTCTAGTTTCACCACAATATTTCTATGTGTGGATTTACCTTTGGGCCTCTTGAATTTGAGGATTTGTCTTTCATCAATTCTTGAAGATTGTCATTCTTTTAAAATATTTATTTCCTCTTAATTTCATTATTTTTGTGTTTTTTTTTTTAATTTGAGAATGAGAAAGTGAGAGTTGGGGAGAGGGACAGAAAGAGAGGGAGAGGGGGAGGATGGAGGGAGGGAGGGAGGGAGAGAGAGAGTGACAGAGAGGGAGAGAGAGACGATCCCAAGCAGGCTCCATACTCAGTGCAGAGCCTGATGCTGGGCTCAATCCCATGACCTTGGGATCATGACCTGAGTTGAAGCCAAGAGTCCAACACTCAACCGACTGAGCCACCCAGGAGTCCTTCCTCCTAATTTCTTAATTATCTCTTTGTAGATGAGAATATCTGATTAGATAGATTATGGTAGGTGTTTCTAGTCTATGCTCTTAAACATATTATTTCCGTGCATCATTTTCTCTCTTTGTCCTTCATTCTGAGTATTTTTCTCATCTATATTTCATTTCACTAATTCTTTCCAGCTGTATCTAGATCTGCTGTTTAACCTGTCCACTGAGTTTTTAAAATTTCAGTGGCTATTTTACTTCCAGACATTTTGTTGTTTTTCAAATGTCACTTTCTTTTTAATAGTATCTTGATTTTTCTTATGGTTCTTTTCCCCCCCCATTTATCATGCTTTCCCCAGGCTGCTTCTTCCACTTTCTGCCCTCTGTTAGTTTTATGCCTTATAAAACTATTGCTATGACATTCTATTTTGGATGATCTTTACATGAATTCAAGCTCTTGGACTTTGATCCTGCTGCTTGTTACAGTCTCACTAATGGTGGACTTCTTCCTTCTGGGTTTGCAATTTTCGATTGTGAGCTTATATTGAGCCAGGCTTGTGGTCTGGATTGTGAGCTAGTTCCTCCTCTTTTGGGGTTTCCTTCAGCCAAAACTGTCAAGCGCCATCATTGGCCTAGGTCCGGCGTTTATGTCAATTGATCAGCTGTATGGGTAATGTAAAATTGAATCCCAACCTCCATGAGGTACTGGCTGTCGTTTTGGATTCTCAAGGAAGATATCACCCCATCCACTACCATCTTCCAGAGCCCAGCCTAAGTTTTTTGTCACTGCGGCAGCCGTGGAATTATGCCACTCGGATCTTTAAGAATTTACCATCGGCTACAAGAAGTGCAGTTAGCTGTCACCTCCAGTTATTAGCACCTTCAGGGCACGCCCAGGCTTTCAAGCTAGGGCCACACCGTCCTTGGGCAGCCCCAGCCAATGAGTGAGCAGGTGGGGGTCTTAGGGCCTGGGCGTTTCTGCTCAACGCAGGCCTCCTCTAACAGGAACTATCTGCTCTAGAAGCCTTTGACTGCTTGGCTGAAACTCTGTCAGAACCACAGTATGTTCTGCTTCTGCTGCTCAAACCTGCTTGCCCGTCTCTTTCCTTTCATGGATGTTGGGTCTGTGTCCTGGTCTGAGACTTTGCCTGCAAAATCCTGCTCCCTCCTGCCTTTACCTTTTATAGGCACTATTCCCCAGTAAACCTCCTGCACTTCAAACTGTGTCTCAACATCTACTTCCCGAGGACCCACCTAACATATCATCTTTTAGCGCTGGGTTGCATTTTTTCTGAACCATGTATTTTCTGAAGATGGGGCCTTTAAGGGACTTTCTCTGGAGGAGGTGTCGGTTCCAACCGTGACCTTCCTGGGCCCAAGGCCCGTACACCCTTCTTGCCCCCACCTGTTCGGTGCAGCATCTATTCACATGCTTACAATGCCGGGGTTGTTTTGTCTTCATTTCTGGTACACTAGGATTTCCCTTTATTCCTTTCAAGGCTCTGTATTTAAAATTATGTTTATTATATCCCATCTGGAGTTTCCAGATGTTTATATCAGGTTTTTAAAAAAATGTTTATTTATTTTGCAAGAGAGCAAGCACGAGCAGGGGAGGGGCAGAGAGAGAGAGAAACCCAAGCAGGCTCCGTGCTGTCAGTGCAGAGCCCAACATGGGGCTCGAACTCACGAACCGTGAGATCATGACCTGAGCTGCAATCAAGAGTTGCGACCCTTAACCAACTGAGCCACCCAGGTGCCCCCTTATACCAGGTAACACAACCCCAAATATTTGCATTTGTTACTTTTTTGCCCAATTGTTAAAATAATTTTTGCCCAATTATTTCAGTGTATATATTTAGTGTCCAAATTGTGTTTTTTAACGTTTTCTTTTTTAAAAAATGCTTTTAACGTTTATTTATTATTGAGAGACAGAGCGTGAACAGGGGAGGGGCAGAGAGAGAGGGAGACCCAGAATCGGAAGCAGGATCTGGGCTCTGAGCTGTCAGCACAGAGCCCGACGCGGGGCTCGAACTCACAAACCGCAAGATCACGACCTGAGCCGAAGTCGGACGCTTAACTGACTGAGCCACCCAGGCGCCCCATGTGCTTTTAACGTTTTTAAATAATCATGTGTAAATTGTACAATACTCGGGGCTAAAAGGAACTTGACAATTATGTCAGATCAGGAACTTTCCTTATAGCTGTCAGGGAATAAAGCCTTCTTTATGACTTGTGAGTGCACCGCCTTATCTTTATACATACACTCTTATACACATTTCCAGCCACACATTATGTATGAAGTAGGGGACAGTCTAAGAAGAGGAAAGAAGGAGACTGAGCAAGCATCTGTGGGAAACAGGGGAGGCATCGGTGCCACCTGCAGAGACCGGGGACAGCTGGGTGATGCTGAGCCATGACCTGAGGGGTAAGGAGTGTACCAGGTGTTGGGGGGGCAGGGGCAAGGAGAAGAGGACATTGCATGCGGTGGGGACAGCGTGGTGCCCAGGGAAGACGGGCAGTTCAGTTCATCTGCAGGATGACACAAGAGCAGTTACAGGAGATGAGGACGGGGAGGAGCCGCCTCCTGGGGGGCGGGGGGGAGGGTCAGCCATGTGGGGCTGCAATGTGGATTTTCAGCAGTAGGTGATAGGAGTCATAGGAGGCCTTTAAGTCAGGGAGCGAGGATGCTCAGATTTCCTAGTTAGAAAGGTCACCCTGGGCCAGAATGAGGGATGGAGCGGGGCGGGATGGGGTGGGAGTTACACCCCGGGAGCCCGGGGCTCTGCCAAGCCTTCAATGGTGTGGAATGAAGTCGGATAAACGACAGAGAAAAGGAAAGAGAGAAGGAGACAGGAACCTCGGAGGAGCGTGGGTATCTTCCCAAGAACGGAGGCATAAAAGAACAGCTACAGGGCCCAGCACGATCTTCAAAGATCTTGATGCTGCTGGACCGGTTAAGGCACAGTTGACCCTTCTTGACTTCAGTCTGCCCGGGAACACGACAGAGACGTGGCACTGCTACTTAACAACAGGAAGTCGGAAGGGATGGGGGCCATCTTTGGACACATCAGGAATAGAACAAAGTTGTAGAAAGATGAGGGTAAAGAAAGATGCCGGGAGGAGGCAGGCAGCAGACGGGTACCCTTCTGTGGGCAACAGTGGGTGGCTGAGATGAAGGGGTGGCTGGGCACAACGAGCCTCAAATGTCACTGAAGCACGTTATTTCGGTGCCAGAACACGGGAGCATCCGTGGAGGATGTGGCCTGACCTCAGGTAGGAGATGAGAACTGCCCTGGGATCTGGCAAGTGTAGTAAAGCCAAAAATGCTCCCCTCGCCAAGATGTTCACATCCTAATCCCTAGAACCTGTGGATATGTTACCTTACATGGCAGAAGAGGACTTTTGCGGGCATGATTAAATCAGGATCTTCAGACGAAGGGATTATTCTGGATTAGCTGGGTGGGCCTGATGGAATTGCAAGATTCTGAGAGGGAGGGGCACCTGGGTGGCTCCGTCAGTAGCGTGTCAGACTCTTGGTTTCACCTCAGGTCGCCATCTCACGATTTGGTTTGTGGGTTCGAGCCCTGCGTGGGGCTCTGCGCTGACAGCACAGAGCCTGCTTGGGATTCTCTCTCTCTGCTCCTTCCCGGCCTGTGCTCTTTCTCTCTCTCAAAATAAATGGATAAACTTAAAAAAAAAAAAAGAGAGAGAGAGAGAAAAGATTCTGAGAGGGAGGCAAGAGAGTCAAAGCCAGAAAAAGACGGGATGATAGAAGCAGAGGTTGGAGTGACCCCCACTGAAGATGAAGGAAGGGGCCACGAACCAAGAAAGGCAGGGGGCTTCTAGAAGTTGGAAAAGGCGAGGCAGTGGGTTCTCCCCTGGACTCCAGAAGGAACGCAGCTCTGCTGACACCGAGTTTAGCTCCCTAAGGCTCGTTCTGGACTTCTGACCTCCAGAGGCATAAAATAGGTCTGTACTGGTTGAAGCCACAAAGTTTGTGCTCATTTGTTACAGCAGCAAAAGGACACTCAGCGAACAGGGACCACAGTGCTCTGGCCTAAGGCTGATGCTTCCGAGCAGTGGTGGGGCCCTCCGCCCACGGGGCTGGCCTGGTCTCCCTAACTACTGATGAGGGCGCCCCTTTGGATACTGACCTTCACCCCCCTCCCCCCACGCTCTGCCCGGAGAGCCTCAGGAGTCGGCCCTGAACCACTAAATGGTTGGGGACTTTGGCAGGGTCCTCGGGATTTGTGCGCACAGGGCGTGTGGCAAGAGGGTGTGTGGGGATGTCCCCGTGCAGCGGCGGGGCGGTGGCACGGTGAGCATGGCAGTCACCGGAAGCGTCCCTGCCTGGGGCCACGCTCAGCGGGGGAGGGCAGGGCTGCCGGTGAGGAGCGCGCTGCTACCGTCACCTCGACGCCACGGGACACCCACTCTCACTTTCGCCCCGTCCCACTCCCAGGCCCTCGTGGCAAGTTTCCGCAGATTTTATTGTACGTTTTCATTTTCTTAAAAAGACAAAGATCAAGATGAAAAAGACCGAACACACGAGATAAAACATTCACAACCGTTGGCTCTGGTTGTCGGGCGGCCTCCACCCCCGGACCAGGAACACAGCAGCCGCGGGCCCAGCAGAGGCACGAGCCGAGGAGAGAACAGCCGGCATCCCCTTTTCTCGGATGCTCTGCAGTTCTTCTCCCAGACCCGGTCTCACGCACCTCGCATCGCATTACATCAAGCCGGACGACACAAAGCAGGACTCTACTCTGAAGCAAAGTGACTGGGCGCGTTATGGTTTTCCCTCCATGGAGTCAGACTTCTCTGGGTTCTTCCACTCCTGGCTCTGAGGGCCGGAGGCCTCCCTGGGTCAGAGGTGACCACGTGTAGGAGGAGGGCGCCCAGGAAGCTGGCCACACGGCTCCCGTGGGAGGAGGGTCTAGAGGCATCAGTGCCCAAGACACAGGTCTAAGAATGGAACCCGCCAAGCCGTCTTGGTGCTGGTTAGGTTTTATTTTAACAGGATGTTTCCTCTTCATCCGTTTTTCAAAATATCAGTTATATCAATATTAGAAGTGTAAACGGGTACAAAATATACAGTACATAGAAACAATTTTCCGAACTAGACTATTGCCTAATAAAAGGACGCATGAGGAAGCGGACTGAAAGGAAGCCACGGTCTCTGGTTCCTCAGGGGGGAACAGGTTACCCGTTGGGGGCAAGGGGACCAGTGGCTGTGCCAACGAAACAGGAATGGACACTTGTGTGGTAGGGACAGCATTGCGGCAGAATCAAGAAACCTGGGCCGTTTCTAATTCTACCTCTACGATGTCAGAGGGGGAATGAACAAGCACTTGCCCCTCACGCAGCCTCAGACCTGCCACCTGGCACCCCCCCCCCCCCAACCTGCCGGGTGGGGAGAATGGGTGCACACTCCAGACAGGCCAGCAGAACCTTGACGCCTGATGATTTTGCTCGGCCAGCGGTGGTACAAATCTTAAGAGGGCAGCCGCGAGTACCTTCCCTCCCCCAAGCCGGTGGTGTTCCGGGACGACCAGCCTGTCTAATCCGTGGCCTTCCTCGACTGCTGGCACGAGGCCGCGCACTCCCGTGTGAGGCTGGGAGGGGTGCCCTTGGAGGAGTTTACTTCTTCATCTCTAACAACACTCGTCCCGCGTGCTTTACAAGGTCACAGTAATCAAATGAGACGCGATGTGAAAGCGTTCTGACAACGAAGAAACACTCAATACACAGAGCAAAGGAAAGAGAAGCATTTGGCTGGAGAGGAAAGCGGCCCCACATGGGGTTCGTGGGGTTCGGCAGGCCAGGCTTTGTTCCTGGCTCCGCCGGTAACTGAGGGTGAAAGGTTGGGCCTGCCCACCTCTGCCTCCTCTCCTGCGCAGCCCTAACACTGTGTTTTCAGGTGGCTCTCCTTTATGAGGCCCTGAGTCCCATAACAGGGTGACACCACCCAGATCCCTTGCCGTTAGGGGCGGCAGATGGCCCATAATGGGCCAGCACTTTGGGTGGGGGGACTTTTCAGATGGAGGGGCAAGCTGGGGAACGGGACTGGCTGCCGGCGGGCGCGTCCTTCTCCCTGCTGACTCTGACCCGTGGTGGGGGTTCCACACCCTGGAGGGGAGGGGTGATGGGAGGAGCTTGGAGCCCCAGGCCCAGACCTGCCCCATCCCCAGGCCGGCTTGGTGGCCAGGTGGGGCGGGGGTTTCTCAACTCTGCTGCGCCGGCACCCCCCACCGGCCCCTCCCTAGGAGTCAGCGGGGCCAGGGCAGGTCCGGGACCCTCCTCACCTGCGTCCCCAGCCGGCCAACTCACTGTCGGACTTGGTACGGTCACAGCCCACACAAACGCACGCTCCGGAAACCGAAAGTACACTATAAAGTTTAAACTGGTGCTACGACTATTTTCCAGCGTTTTCGTCAAGAATTTAAAAAAAAAAAAAAAAAAAAGTTTCCATAATTAAATTACTTAAAATTCTATGCTGCTCAGTTTCACAATCAGAGAATTCTACTTTGTTTAGAGGTGGAGGCCGGATCGTTTGATAGTTTCTCTCCCTCCAGCGATCAGTTCAGCGGCTGGGAAACCGGCTTCCCCGGGCTCCGTTCCCACCACCGCCCTGCCGCCTCCGAGTGCGGCTCTCCTTAGGCGCGCGGCCTGCAGCCGGGCCAGGGGACCGGGGCGCCCCCCCCACCCTCGCCAGCTCGGGCGGGGGAGGGCGGGGGGCGTCACAGGTCCGCGCCGTCGCTGGGTCCCAGGACGCTCAGGCCACAAGTCCAGTCGGTCACTAGGTCTGTGGAGGCCAAGGGTCCTTTGGAGGCCGGGCTCTTGAAGGGGTCCGGGGGCCCGGCCGGGAGGGGCGGGAGGGGCTGGCCGCGGGCCGGGCCCTTGGCCCCCGCCGCGTGGTTGCGCTGGTGCTTGCGCAGGTGGTCCTTGCGGATGAAGCTCTTGCCGCAGACCGTGCAGGTGAAGGGCCGCACGCCCGTGTGCGTTCGGTAGTGGTCGATGAGCTTGGAGCGCTCGGTGAAGCGCTTCTCGCACTCGGTGCAGGGGAACGGCCGCTCGCCCGTGTGCAGCATGCGGTGGCGGATGAGGTGCGCGGGGCGCGTGAAGCAGCGGCCGCACTCCCCGCACCGCAGCGCGCTGCCGTCCCGCGCGCCGCCGCCCGCCGCCCCCGGCGCCCCCTCGGGCGGCCCGCAGCTGCGCTGGTGCGCGCTCAGGCTCACCTGCAGCTGGAAGCTCTTCCCGCACGTGGCGCAGGTGAAGGGCCGCCCTCCCGGCGGGGCGGCGGGGTGCTTCTTCAGGCCCGGCTTGTGGCCGAAGCCCTTGGTCCGGCCGGGGTATTTACAGGGGTCGCCGAAGGGTCTCGGGGCCTGGCTGGGGTCCAGCACGGCCTCCCCGCTGTCGGGGGAGGTGTAGGGCACCCCCTCGGGCCCAGTCCTCGGGTTCAGGCCCACGGGGGGCTTACACCGGAAATTCCAGCCCCACCGGACCCCCCCAAAGAGCCAGTCCCCCGGCGGGGTCTCCTCCTGGGCCACCGCGGGGCTGAGCTCGCCCATGTCCCGCTCAGGCCGGGCGGGCTCTCTCAGCCCCAGCACAGGGTCCTGGCTGGGGAAGGAGCCGCCCTGGTTCTCCCAGGCTCCTTCCTGGACGGGACTAGGGAAAAACCTTGTGGCTTGGCCTGGTCCAAACAGGGTCCCGTGAGCCTCCAGGTCGGTAGGATGCACTGGCGTGGCCACCACCTCCTCTTCCTGGACTTCTGTTTTTATCACAATTTTGACATCTGCTGAGAAAGGCAGAAGGACCCGGTATCGTCGCGTCCCCGTACCTGCTTAAGGGAGGAGCCGATCCTTCCATCTGGCTGTTCAGATCCTTCCATCTGGCTGTTCGGCAGCTACTCCGCTCCACCATGACCGTGAGCCCTACTCTCCCAAGCCTCAGGATCCCGTTGGGCAGAGCACCCCCCCTCCCCCTACGCAGTCATGCGGGCCAAACCCTGGGCGAGGACCTTCACAGGTAAAGCAACCATGGCATTTGCTCACCCGGGTCCATTTTCATTTTCTCTTTGGTTATTAAGGCTACTCCTGAGTTCATCCTAAGGCTGACCACTGGTGGGCACGTTTGGAATGCAGCAAGCATTCTATGTGGCCAGCCGGCTAGTGAGAAAAATATTAGCCAAACAGTAAAACTGTGTTTGATTTTATATAAATGTACTTGATTCTCACATCCTGAAGTTTTATATCAGGGACCTGGGCTTTTAGCACAAATATGACAGGAATGAGGAAAGTAACAGATAACTGGCCTTCAAAACAGAAGTAAATGGAAAACTAATCCATAAGTTTGGTAGTCGTTCTTCCTGATCCTGGCCTTCGGAAGCCTGTCTTTGGTAGTGTTGATAGCTCACAAGCGGCTCCGGTCTGGTTTGGTTTTTCCCACGCCAGCAGAGAGCCAGGACGGCTGAGCCTGGGCAGGCGATACGTCCTTCTCAAGGGATCAGCTTTAACAGGGTTGACTGGTTAGGACCATATGTGAAAGGGACAGTCGGAAACACATACGCTCTCAAGAAAGGCTGTTCGAGCTTCAGAATTTGGAAGGAGATCAAGGACAGACTATAGAGTCCTAACGCCACAGACACCTAAAGGCCTGTTGGCTGAGAGGTCAGGGCAGTTCGGCAGTAAAATTGAGGGCCCTGGGCCGAGGCAGCCTTGCAGGCAGACGCGAGCCTTTCCCGCCCCCTCTCGGCCGCACCATACCTTCCGTGGAGGCTGCTGTGTTGAGCTTCAGTGTCCCATCCGAGCATGCTGAAGAAGGGTGGTGGGGAGGGAGGTCCGCCTGCCAGGAAGTGGGTGGGATCGTGGTGGAAAAGTTGGAGTGGACGCCTGCAGTGAGGACAGATCAGAGCCTGGGGGTTAGGGGAAGGAAGGGCAGGTGAGACCCTAAGATCCCACCTGGGCCTTTTTTGCAGGAGCGTAACCACCTCTCCTCTCCCGCACCCGGTTTTCTGTGGCCCCCTTCTCTGAGGCACCAGGAAGCTCGACATCACTGCTTATTTCGTGCAGGCCTCTGTAACGCGTGGCAGCTGGCAATTTGCCCCGGGGCGAGGGCAAGGCGAACAGGAGTGCAGTGGACCGAGGTCACACAGAGAGGCTCTGAGACGTAAGCACCACCAAACCCGGGGGGGAGGGGGGGGGGCACAAGGTATCATTAGGCACAGCCCCCTCCCTTCAGGGGGGAAAACTCCCCAGTGGGTCAGGCCGGATGTCCGAGATCTGGGAGGCCACAGCTCCACAGTGCTTCCAGGTCCTTTCCCACACCCTGCCATCAGCCCCCACACTTGTCCCTGTGTCTGCTTTAGCTGCGGCCACTCACCAGAGGCGGCATCTGTAGAGACGTCTCCTGCTCCGGAGTCCAGCTGGCTGAGGCCCCATGGCTCCTCCCCAATATCCGGCTGTCCGGCTGCCCAGGCCTCTACCCCCAGAGCCTGCTGCTCCTGGAGCTGGAGCTCGCCCTCCTGCTTGATCTGCATTAAGAGGTCAGGGGCAGGAACCGGGGGCCCCGAGCCTGAGAAAGGGAAAGTGCATGAACACACAGCATCAGGGCCCCTCGGCCCCGGTGGGGGACACACATCCAGCCAAGGAAATGGACACGGGCGCTTACAAGGCTCAGATGGCAAAAGAGCCTGGTGGGAACGGAAGGCCAGAGCAAGCAGGGGCAGCGGGGCCTTCTGGGCAAAGCGTGAAGTCACACGGTAGTGAGCATAGGGGAGGGTGGGAAGGGGTGAGGAATACGACTGTGAGTTCTTAGGGCTGGATCTTTGGTCCCTGGGGAAGGCCGCGCTGCTCTGGGGAGGTCCTGCTGTCACTCTTAACACAGAAATGTTACATAAAATGTAAGCCCGAGTATCCCCCCAAACCTTACCCCTCCGCCCCCCCCCCCGCACATGTATATGAGTGAGCATAAAACAAAGATTCCAGATGTAAGAATCAAAGAGCAAATGCAAAGTCAAATCAAGAGTTGGAACAGAGGCAGGTGACCCAGGGAGTTGTTGGAACAGGACACAGGCCTTGGAGGCTGGGCTTTGATGTCCAGGTGTGGCGAGACAGTGCTGAGCTGCCTGCGTGAAGCCAGGAGCCAGGAGGCTCTGTCCCTTCGGTGAGCTGGGAGCTGGAAATAACTCCATCCACCTGAGGGCGCTACAGGGAAGCCGCCACCTGTCTAGAGCCACGGGTGGGACAGCCACCCTAAGAAACGGGAATTTCCCCATGTCCACACCGAATTCATACTACCTACGTGGTGCAGAGACTCTAAGCTGAGAAATTCACAGAAACGCTGGCTGACCACCACGGCGCCCAGGCGGCCCCCCCCGCCCAGCACAGGCGATGCAAACCTGCCCATGGGGACACCCCCCCCCCAACTCAGGCCACAGGAGGTCCTATGAAAATAAATAAACTCAGGCCACAGGACGTCCTATAAAAATAAACTTACAAACCAGGAGAGCGGCCAAACAACACGAGAGTCGTGGCCAAACTCACTCCCAAGAACTACGGAAAAAAAGAAGCTGAAGGATATGGTGTCTTAAGTATCAGCGTGGGAGTTGACACAGCACAGCCTGTGCCCGAGGGTCACTGGTGCCAGGTCACACCACGGAGTGGCCCGGAAACCTCCAGGCCACGGTCCTGGTGGCCCCAAGGACCAGCAGAGGTGGACAGAGGGTCTCAGGATGACAGCATCTTAAACATCTTAAATCTTTCAGGGGATGCCTGGGTGGCTCAGTCGGTTAAGCATCTGACTCTTGGTTTCAGCTCAGGTCATGATCTCACGGTTCCTGAGATCGAGCCCCCTGTCGGGCTCTGTGCTGACAGCACGGAGCCTGCTTGGGATTCTCTCTCCCTCCCTCTCTCTCTACTCCTCCCTGGCTTGTGCCCACGCGTGCGAGCTCACTCTCCGTCTCTCTCAAAATAAATAAATAAAATTAAACATGACAAAAAAAAAATAAACACAGTTCTCAGACATTACTGAGCTCACAACTACAAATCACCACCTCAACCAGAAAAGCAGCTGCCTCAGTGGGTCAGCAGACCACACACTGCAGGATCTGCCCTGCAGAGATGTTAGGATACTGGAATTACCATACAGAATATGGACCTTAATATATTCGGAAAAATAAAAAGGGGAGCATCTGATGAGAGTATCAAAACTGATTACAGGAGGGGCGCCTGGGTGGCTCAGTCGGTTGGGTGTCTGACTTCAGCTCAGGTCATGATCTCACGGTTTCTGGGTTCAAGCCCCGCGTCAGGCTCTGTGCTGGTGGTGTGGAGCCTGCCTGGGATTCTACCTCTCTTTCCCTCTCTGCGCCTCCCCAGTTCATGCTTTCTCTCTCTCTCTCTCTCAAAAATAAAATAAACAAATGTTAAAAAAAATAGTAAAATAAAAAGAAACAGGTGGAATTAATTTTAACAATATATTTCACTTAACCCAATATATCCAAAATGTTCAGCATTTATGTATCTCATCTTTATAGTACTTTTTAAGTCACCAACAGCCACATGTGGCTAGTGCTCACCATGCTGGACATTTAAAAGGTAAAGATGATCGGACTAAAAATGAACAAGAAACCTAACTATATGCTGTTTGCAAAAGACACGCCTACAACAGAAGGCTGCAAAAGCAGTGTAAAAGAATCAGAGCCAGAATAAAGAAAATTTTTAAAAAGATGCAGTTATCCCATATCTGATGAAATAAAATAAAGGTTTTTTTCAATGTTTATTTTTTTTTTTAATTTTTTTTTTCAACGTTTTTTATTTATTTTTGGGACAGAGAGAGACAGAGCATGAACGGGGGAGGGGCAGAGAGAGAGGGAGACACAGAATCGGAAACAGGCTCCAGGCTCCGAGCCATCAGCCCAGAGCCCGACGCGGGGCTCGAACTCACAGACCGCGAGATCGTGACCTGGCTGAAGTCGGACGCTTAACCGACTGTGCCACCCAGGCGCCCCTCAATGTTTATTTTTAAGAGAGAGAGAGAGACAGACAGAACAAGAAGGGGAGGGCAGAGAGAGAAGGAGACACAGAATCCAAAGCAGGCTCCAGGCTCTGAGCTGTCAGCACAGAGCCCGACGTGGCGCTTGAACTCACAAACCACGAGATCATGACCTGCACCAAAGTCAGAGGCTTAACCGACTGAGCCACCCAGACATCCCAAAATAGAATTTTTTTTTTTTTTACTTTTTTTAAATGTTTATTTATTTTTGAGAGAGAGACACAGAGACAGAGCACAAGCAGGGGAGGGTCAGAGAGAGAGAGGGAGATGTAGAAACTGAAGCAGGCTCCAGACTCTGAGCTGTCAGCACAGAGCCCGACATGGGGCTCGAACTCACAAACTGTGACATCATGACCTGAGCCGAAGTTGGAAGCTTAACCAACTGAGCCACCCAGGTGCCCCATCGAAATAGAATTTAAAAAGAGAAATATTCACAGAAATAAAAAAAAAAAAAAGACCACTGTGCCAAGTTATATTGGCCAGAAAGAAAAACTAATTCTACATTTTTAATCTAATAACTTAGCTTTAAAATAATACAGCAAAACTCCAGAAGAAATAACTCCCAACTTCTCAGTGGAGTATTTCAACATACCTGTTTCTATAACTGATAAATCTAGCTGACTCAAGGTCATAGGATTCGAATACACTATTAACAAACCTGATCAAATGGACATGTAGAATCTAAAGACAAGGAAAACACAAGTTTTTTAAGCCACCCAGAGCAATAAGGAAAAATGAACACTTTCTAGACCATAAAGAAAACTTTAGTCAATTTTAAAATACTAATCTTTTAAACACTGATTTTGTAACTATAACATTAAGTTAGAAATCAATAACATATACCCCCCCAAACTCCCCATACCTACTAAAATTTAAAAATATCTGGGGCGCCTGGGGGACTCAGTAGGTTAAGCGATCGACTTTGGCTCAGATCATGATCTCACAGTTTGTGGGTTTGGGCTCCATGTTGGGCTCTGTGCTGACTGACAGCTCAGAGCCTGGAGCCTGCTTCGGATTCTGTGTCTCCCTCTCTCTCTCTACCCCTCCTCCACTCACACTCTGTCTGTCTGTCTCTCTCTCGAAAATAAACATAAAAAAAAAAAATCTATGTTTTCTAAATAATTCAAGACTCTAAGGAGAAATCACAATGAAAATTAGAAGATATTTGGAACCCAATGCTAACGAAAATATAATTTATCAAAATATGTGAGTTGCATCTACAATGGTACTTAGAGGGAATTTTATGACCTTGTATATTTATATTAAAAAAGAGAAGACGGGTTGAAAATTAAGGGTCAGGGCAAGATGCTGGAAAAGAAATGACATCCACAACAAAACCCCTTTAAAAACTAGAAGACAGGGATGCCTGGGTGGCCCAGCCAGTTGAGTCTGGCTCTTGATTTTGGCTCAGGTCACGATCTCACAGTTTGTGAGATTGAGCCCTGCATTGGGCTCTGTGCTGACAGTGTGGAGCCTGCTTAGGATTCTCTCTCTCTCTCTGACCCTCCCCCACTCGTGCACACACTCTCTCTCAAAATAGATAAACATTAAAAATAAAATAAATAAAAAGTAGAAGACAGGCAACAATACAAGAGCATAAATTAATAAAAGAGAAAACAAAGATAGAATACAGACAGCCAAAAGTTGGTTCTTTGAAGAGACTATTAAACCGTTACATCTATCAAGAAAAAAAGGAGAAAGCACTGATAACCGACATGAAGAATGGAAAAAGAACAGAATTATAAACACAGCAGAGATTAGAAGATGGTTTTATGAATGTTATTCCAAGTCATTTGGAAACTCTGGGGAGGTGGACAAATTTCTTAGAAAAACTAGAATTTGCTAAAACTGACTAAAAAGTGATAGAAAACCTGAATAGTCCTATCCCTATTAAAGAACTTCAGTCAGTAGACAAAAATCTCCCCCCACAAAGACCACTTGAGGCCCAGATGGCCTCACTGGTATTCTCTACTCAACATTCAAGGAACGGATAATTCCAATATTACACAAACGCTCTGAGAAAATAAAAACGGAGGGAATACGTCATAGCTTATATCAAAACCAGACAGTCTGAAAAAGTAAAATTACATAGGCCAGTTTCACTCATGAACAAAGATTCAAAAATCCTAAACAACTAGCATACTAAATCCAGAATCCAGCAATGTATATAAAGGTTCACGACTAAGTTAGGTTTATTCTCAGATCACGATTGATTCAACAATAGAAAATCACATAATTTGCCGTATTAGCAGGTTAAAGGAGGAAAAATCACATAATCATCTCAACAGACACCAGAATAGCATTCTATAAAAATTCAACATCTTTCCTTGTTAGAAATATCTCATCAATTGGAAATACGGGAAACTTCTTTAACTTCATAAAGGGTACTGATAAACAAAACCTTTAACAAACGTTAGACTCAATGTGAAAAGTTAATAAGCATTCTCTTTAAAATCATGAACCAAGGATACCTGCTATCGCCACTTTTATTTCAGCCTGCACAATAAGACAAGAGAAAAATTAGCCGTAAAGATTTGAAAGGAGACAAAACATTCTTATTACTCATAGATGATAGGATTATCTTTTCAGGAGATCTGAGAATCATCAGACAATTATTAGCAATGTTATTAGCATTAATGAGAATGTGAGCAAGGTTTTTAGGTGGAAATATCAGTAAATGAAATACAACTGTATTTTTGTACGCTTTCCAAAAGGGTTTTTTTTTTTTTAATTTTTTTAACGTTTATTTATTTTTGAGACAGAGAGAGACAGAGCATGAATGGGGGAGGGTCAGAGAGAGAGGGAGACACAGAATCTGAAACAGGCTCCAGGCTCTGAGCTGTCAGCACAGAGCCCGACGTGGGGCTCGAACTCATGGACCGCGAGATCATGACCTGAGCCCAAGTCAGACGCTTAACCAACTGAGCCACCCAGGTGCCCCTCAAAAGGGCTTTAAGGGAGCCTATCAACTACCATTTTTCTTCCCTGTCGTGGATCTTAACAGAGAAAATAAAACAAAAGAGGAAGTCAGGTGAGGGTAAACTGTTTTTATTACGTAATGATAGCTGAGGATTATCGTGCACAAGAGGGGTTCCTAGTACTGACTCTAGGACAGGAAGTCCCCTACCTGACCGCAGTGAAGGAACCTGTCCCCTGTGGGTGACCAGCTGCCCCAGGGGAGGAGGACGGACAGACAAGGACTGTAGTTGTCCAACCCTACTCCCAAACTCTCCAATGACAAGATATGTCCCTGGTGGGCCCCCTGGAGGGGATGCCTGGGGGCAGAGAGGGATGTCACATAACTGAGCCCCTGCGAGAGATAAAGTGCCTGGAGAGGAGTGTTTCCTGCCCCGCAGCCCCTAGCATACATCGGCAACAGACAGAAGAAGCATGTTAACAAAAGGCACCGCTGGTAATAATGATTTAAAAAAAATACAACGAAAGAGGTGCCCCTGGGTGGCTCAGTCGGTTAAGCATCTGACTCTTGATTTCAGCTCAGGTCACAATCTCACAGTTCATGGGTTCGAGCCCTGCATTGTTCTCTGCATCTCTCTCGCTCTCTCTGCTCCCGTCCCCCCCCAACTCATTCTTTCTCTCTCTCTCTCACAATAAATAAAACTTAAGAAAAATACAAGGGAAAAAACTAAAAAAAAAAAAAAAGAAAGAATAAAAATAAACACCAGGAACCTAGTAACATACCTAACAACAACAAAAACAAGATCTTTTGGGGGGAAAATACTAAAACTTCAATGAGAGAGTACAGACGAGCTGAACGGAGGGGCTTCAGGCATTCACAAATAACACGAATAACGGCAAAGGAGTCCGTTGTCTCCAATGGGCATAATAGACTGAGTGCAACTCCAACCACAATCTCAGCTGGATTTTTCACAGAACTTATTATAAGGCAATTGAGAAGCTGACCCCAAAGAACAAAGGAAAAGACCCGAAGCACTGGTGTGGAGGGACCAGGCTCCCGCCTCCCACCGCCAGGGAAATCCAGCCCCGACAGACTCAGCGCTTGAACGCGGAAGGCAGAACCTTTAGAAGAAAATGTGAGATGGTGTATCACAACCTCGAGGTAGGAAAGATTTCTTACTAGTTTATGACATAAAAAGAACAAACCAAAAAGGTAAAAACTAGTAAATCCCGGTACATTAAAATCAAAAGCATCTGTTCTTTAAAATATACCATGACCGGAGAAGGTATCGGCAATACACATACCTGACAAGAAGATTAATACTCAGAACGTGAAAGGAGCGCTTACAGATCGGTAAGTAAAGGGAAAACAACTTACAAGAGAAATGGACAACAGACATATTCAACACGCATTTCACAGAAGAGGAAAGGTAAGTGGCCTGGAAACGGGGGACGTGATGTGCAATCTCACTAATTAGGAAAATGCACGTGGTAAAATACGACTTTTAACCCGGTTCACTCCCACCAGATGGGCAGAAGCGAGGACGCAGGCATTTCCGGGGCTGGCGAGGATGAGGTGCCGCGGACGTCTGGGCGCCGCTGGCGGGTGCCTGGTGGCAGTGCCGCTTTGAACACTCAGACGTCACCTGGAAAAGTCGAACATGCATCTTTCCTAGGCCCCGGCAGTTCCACGGCCGGGTCTACACCTAGAGGAAGTTTTGCGCACGCGTAACGATGTTCCCAACATCACTGTTCCTAAAAGCAAAAAAGTTAGAAACAAGACAAACGCCCATCAGCAGAAGGAAAAAATGCTCTGTGTTATAGTCATAAGAGAGAAACCCATGAAGTGGTGAAAAGGAACGGACATCAGCTGTACCGCGTCAGCAGGGACGACGCTCAGAATCAAGGTCAAATGAAAGGATACAGATGTTATGATCTGTACCAAGTTCAACTTGAAGAATAGAGATGGTGTGGTGTCATTCAAAAAAGGTTCACAATGGCATTTAGGAATATACACATAAGGAATGAAAAATGTAAAGAAAACCAAGGGACTGGTCATATCTACTTCTGAATTTTCTGTTTATCTGTAAAAGGAAGGGAGGGGGATGGGATCAGAGAAGGACAATGGGGCCATGGAAGGTTCTGGCTGTGATCTATTTCTGATGCTGGGTATTGAGACTATGGGTGTTTACTATGATTCTCCAAGGGTCACACGGATTTTGTTCTGTATGTATTTGCTAATGTTATGTATGACACATGGTTACAATGTTTTAAAGAAACAAAACAATATTAAAAAAGAAAAAAAAAACCCATTTGATACAACATAATACTTGCTCACAATAGCTTTAGCCAGAAGTGGAAGGAAACTTCTATAAACTTTTAATAAGAGTACTATCGAAAGTCTATGGCAAAAACCATCCTTAACTGCTGAGACCTTCGAAGCACCTCACAGATAAGGATGCCAGCTATCTCTGAAACTGCTCGGCAATGTCCTAGCCAAACTGCTGGACGAGACAAATAAAGTTACAACAATTTAAAAAGAAGAGATAACTTTTGTGTGATCTGTGGAGGGTACAATTGCCTACATTAAAAAACAAAACAAAACAAACAAACAAACAAACAAAAAAACCCAAAAAACCATGAGAACCTAAACTGGCAAATCATTAGAATAAGAAAGTTGAGTAAAAGTTGTTTTTTACTTAAGAAAGTCAACAGCAGAGCTGTGTACCTGTGATAACTATTTAAACTGTAGGGAGGGGAGGGGAGGTGATGGGCATTGAAGAGGGCATCTTTTGGGATGAGCACTGGGTGTTGTATGGAAACTAATTTGACAATAAATTTCATATAATAAAAAAATGTAATTAATGTAAAAACCCCATTCACAATAGACACAACGATCAGAGAAAACTGAAGCCTTCTTCAAGCACACACAGAAGCCTTCGTTAAATGAGTCTTCCCATGGGTAGAGGGGCTCATATTGTAATAAGGGTAATTCTCCAGAAATGAAATTATACAGTAAATGCAATTCCAATCAGAATGCCAGCCAGGTTTTCTGAGAACTTGACATAAAGATTCTGAAACTCATATAGGAGAACAAAGGCCCAAGAAGAACAAAAGCCACGGAAAGTTCTGGAGAGCAAGTAGGGAAGGCTTAGTCTTCTAGGTACGAGGGCTTATTATGAAGCTAAAAAACAGTGCGTGTTGGCGTAGAGACCAAGACCCAAAAAACAGAATAAAGAGCCCAGAAAATGTGCCTGTGTGTATGGGAACCTGGTTCACGACTAAACTGGCAGTACAAATCATTGGAGAAAAGAAAGAATCCTCAGCAAACTTTGTTGGCAAATCAGATACCCTTGTGGGGAAAAACATTTTTCATTCTCCCTTGCAACCTACACGTATATTAATTCTTGATAAACACTTAAATGTGAAAAGCAAAACTCTCAAAGTTTTATAAGAAGGTAGAGGCGAATGTCCTTCTGACCTGGAATGAGGTAGGGAAGGCTATCTTAAGATAGTAAAAGCAGATCGTAAAGGAAGAAATGGGTAAGTTTGATTCGACCCAAAATCAAGACTTCTATACAAGGCACTACAAACTTAGAAGACCTGATACAGACTGGGAGATGTTTTGTAATGCAAATAACAGACAAAGGGTTAGTATCCAGAACCTATGTAAAGTCTGAATCGATAAGAGAGTGAAAACCAAAAAAAGACAATTTGCAAAGAAACCAAATAAACGTGAAAAGGAGGCTCCACCTCCCTAAGAGTGGGGGAAATGCAAATGAAAACGATGCCGTTCATTTCAACCTCCATCAGACTGGCGAGAGTCTCATGCTGAAAGTGGGCAAAGCTGTAAGAAAACAGGTACTCAGAACTGCTGAAGGGAGCGGGACACGCTGGTGTAACCATGGCAACAGCAGAGGTGTAGACAAGTGTGCCCTGTGATGCAGGGGTTCCTCTCCGGGTCTATTCCCCAGAGAGTCTGCGGCTCATGAACACAGAGAGACAGGTGTAAAACTGCCCACTGCAGCACCACTTGTGAGAGGGAAAAATCACACACAGCGGAAGTGCAAATCAACAGACCAGTGGATAATAAATTGTAATGCGGTTGCTTTGGGGATAGTAAGCATCTGTTAAAATGAATGGACTTGATCTATATGCATCAAGGGAGATAAACCTGAAATACTGAATATTGAGTGATAAATATAATGACATTGATATAACTTTCCAAAACCTGCAAAACCACATTGTATATGGTTTATGGCTACATATACACATAGTAGTTTTATTTTTTTAATTTTTTTTTTAAATTTTTTTTTAAACACTTTATTTATTTTTGAGACAGGGAGAGACAGAGCATGAACAGGGGAGGGTCAGAGACAGGGAGACACAGAATCTGAAACAGGCTCCAGGCTCTGAGCCATCAGCCCAGAGCCCGACGTGGGGCTCGAACTCATGGACCGTGAGATCATGACCTGAGCCGAAGTCGGCCGCTTAACCGACTGAGCCACCCAGGCGCCCCTACACATAGTAGTTTTAAATAAAAGTTTTAAAGTGGGATGGATGGGCAAAAGACATGAATAGACACTTTTCCAAAGACATCCAGATGGCTAACAGACACACGAAAAGATGCTCAACATCACTCATCATCAGGGAAATACAAATCAAAACCACGGTGAGATACCACCTCTCACCTGTCAGAATGGCTGACATTAACAACTCAGGCAACAACAGATGTTGGCGAGGATGCAGAGAAAGAGGAACCCTTTTACAATGCTGGTGGGAATGCGAGCTGGTGCAGCCACTCTGGAAAACAGTGTGGAGGTTCCTCAAAAAATTAAAAATAGAACTACCCTACGACCCAGCAATTGCACTACTAGGCATTTATCCACGGCATACAGGTGTGCTGTTTCGACACATACATCCCCATGTTTATAGCAGCACTATCGACAATAGCCAAAGGATGGAAAGAGCCCAAGTGTCCACTGACGGATGAATGGATAAAGAAGATGTGGTGTGTGTGTGTGTGTGTGTGTGTGTGTATACATATATATACACATATGTACATATACATACACACATACATACATATATAAATGGAGTATTACTCGGCAATCAAAAAGAATGAAATCTTGCCATTTGCAACTATGTGGATGGAACTAGAATGTATTATGCAAATGAAGTAAGTCAGAGAAAGACAAATATCATATGATTTCACTCCTATGTGGAATTTAAGATACAAAACAGATGAACATAAGGGAAGGGAAGCAAAAATAAGATAAAAACAGAGAGGGAGACAAACCATAAGAGACTCTTAAATATGGAGAACAAACTGAGGGTTGCTGGAGGGGAGGTGGGTGGGGGGATGGGCTAAACGGGGGATGGGCATTAAGGAGGGTCCTTGTTAGGATGAGCACTGGGTGCTATATGTAAGTGACGGATCAGTAAATTCTATTCCTGAAATCATTATTACACTGTACGTTAACTAGCTTGGCTTTAAATGAAAAACAAAAAATAATACAAAACATAAAATGTGGATGGAAAGGATAAACACCAACTTTAGGACAACTGGTTACCATAGGGAGGAGTGAGTCTAGGAAATCTAACAAGGAATTTAACACACATATTTTAACACGCAGATATTTTAAATTACATAACACCACAGACACTCAACAAATAACTGTTGAACTCCTACTCTGTGCTAGGCGGTATTCTAGGTGCCTGTAATGATCATATGAAGAAAAGACATACAGGTTCTTGTCCTCGTGAAATTTACTGGCCATACATAAATCTGTAAACATGAAATCCATAATCTCTCTCTATGTGAAATACATATAATATCTGTATCTCCATCAATTCGGTAAATATGAACTATATATAACAATCTAGAAATATACATAATAGATGACACCATCTGCTACGGAACAAACCAAAGCAGGAGAAGGAGACTGGAAATTCTGGGGGGGGGGGGGGGGGAGAGGCCACAATTTTCAACAAGCAGAGACCCAAAGGAGGTAAAGGGTGGAGCTGGGAAGCATCCGAGGGGCATTCCTGGCAAGTGCAAAGGCTTGGAGCCTGGAGCAGCCTGCGGTGTCGGGGGAAAACGAGGACGGTGTGGCTGGAACAGAGGGAGCGGGACATAGAGAAATGAGCCAGAGTCTCTGAGTCAGTGGGAAGCCGGTAAGGGGTTGTGAACAGAAGAGTGTAGGACTTGCTCTGGGGGCTTAAGGCAGGAGCAGGTATGCTGGTCGGAAGGTGACCGCAGGAGACGATGGCCTCAGGGTAGAGGCGGGACGGCACTCTGCACAAGTCTGAAGGGGGTGCCAGCTACTAGGATTTCCCGATGGATGTGGGTGTGAGAAAGCGTTGGGCTGACTCCTGGGTCCTGGCCTGCACCCGCAGGGTGGACAGCTGTCTATTGTGGCAGGCGAGAGGAAGACGTGTCTGGTGGGGGGGGGGGGGGGGAGGAGGTGGAGCTCAGCGGGGTGCGCAGAATTGAGGGAGGGGCGAGGCAAGAGGCACACCGGCGGCACGTGGAGCTCTCAGAGCCACTGCTGGGATGGCAGAGCAGGGGCACGGGTGGAGGTGGGAGGGCACCCCAACGGTTCAAGGTCAGAAAGAATACCAGGAATAGCACAGGAAAGGTGTTAAGTGAGGCAGGAGGAAACCAGGAGGAAACCAGGAAGGTTTCCTGTCAAAGAAGTGAATCTGGGAAGAGAGTGATCAGTGGTGACAAATGTCCCAAATGGGTCTGGTAAGACCAGACCCGCAACGCCACGAGGGTCCCTGGTGGTCTTGCCAGGCATGTTGATGGAAGGGCTTCGAGAGCAGGAAGAGGAGTGGGAGAAAGCGGGCGCTGGAGGACAGCGACTGTGGGCAGTGTGACACGAGGAGGGCAGAAGTGGGACGGCCGGGCTGTGGGGTCAAAAGCGGTCTGTTTCCAAATCGGGCATCCGACAGCAGGGGCAGATGCTGGTGGGAAGGATGAGGGGAGGTGGCCAGACTGGATCTAGTGTCCAGCAGAGGCAGGCCTTTGGCGGGAGGGATGGCCGCAGCAGCGAACACAGAGAACGGGGCACAGGTGAGGCAGACAGGCTGCCGGGGTGGGAGGGCCACGAGGTTTGTTTCTTTTTGTTTCAAACGGTATTTTTTCAACATGAAAATCCTTCTAAGTCCGGGAGCCAAACAAAGAACAGACGGTGAGTGATCCGGCCTGCGGGCCACGGTTCGCCAACCTCTGGGCAACTGAGTGGACCAAGGAGACACCGTGCGACCCCGGAGCAGTGCTGAAGCCCCCGGGTTGCAGGTGAGGAAGAGAAGGCTCATGGGGTTTTCTGCAGCCACATGCAGCTGCGTGGGAACAGGTGCACCACAGGCAGATGGATCCAACCAGGATTATAGTTCTGCCAGGTGAACACACAAGAGGCGTGACGGGGGGATGACGCCAGCGGACCAGAGCCCGGGCTGGGCAAAGAGGAACTGAGGACTAGCTGGGCAGTGGAAGGGCCAGATGCTGGGGTCAGGGTACCGGGCAGAGCCATCTGCAAGGACAGGAGGAGCACTAGGGCGCCGGGTTCAAGTCAAGAAGATGGGAGGGCTGCCTCAGGGGCAGGACCTCCGGGTGGGTGGTGGAGAGCGAGTGGAGGGTGGGGGCAAAGGAACAGAGAGGCTGCGGTGCTCAGAGCGTCATCCTGGGGACGTGCCATCGCTAGCAATGCTGGCAGGGGCGGAGACGAGGTCTGCGGAAGGCGGTAGGGAGACGGGAGGCGTCTGATTGAAAGGTGGGGGTTTGCAGGGAGGAGGGGAGACCAGCACAGAGGCAACATGGAGGCGCAGGGACACCAGTGCCTTCCGGGCCGGGGCTGAGCGGGACGCGGGACGCGGGACGCGGGGCAGGGGCGGGCAGCAGCGAATGCAGGGCCCGGGGAAGCCATCCGAGCAAGAATGGGTGGGGACGCTCCGGGAAGAGCGTGAAGATCTGAGGTCTTGCTGGGGACGGAGTCCCCACGAAGCAGGGCGGGAGAATTTAGGAACTGAAGCGGAGACGAGGTCTGTCGAGGGCATGCCCAGCCCAGAAGGGGTGAGGAGCGAGTGGGGGCCCGCCGGCAGCCACGGTGTTTCCGGGGCCCCTCTTCCCTCTCATCGATGACGGGGTGGAAACCAGAGAGGCCCCCGCGTAGATGTTATAAGGAAAATGAACAAACCCACGGTGGGCCTCCCCCGCGGGCTAGGAAGCCGGGCAGGTGTCCGGTCCCTCTTCTCCAGCCACATGGCGCCCTGCCCAGTCACGCCGCTGTGTTCCACTTCCAGCTCTGCCCTTGGCACCTAGCAAGGACTCAGGGGCCGTCCGTGGGGCCGCCCGGGGAACCGAACTGGTGAATGCTTTCCCGACACCCCTACGCACCGCCTGCTCTGGCCGGGCGAAACTCTAATTGTGATAGAGCAGCAAACAGGGAAAACACATTTCATTAATCACAGATTAAACAGGCAGACTTTTCAGTAACGTAGGGGTTCGGGCCACAGGGGATCCTGAGGCAGGTGGGACAGACGAGGCTGTTCTGTGGAGAAAGCAGGCTCGAGCCTGCACAGGTGGGGTCTCCCGGTCAGTGAGGGACTGTCACCCCTTACACCTGTCTGGGGCATCACGCTGGTGATCAGGCTCTTCTCACGCATCCACCTGTCCTTTCTTTAACTCTCAAAGGTGCTGACTGGCTCCAGGAAAAGCTGAGACCGTGGCCCAGGGTGTCCAGATTCACCTTAAATAAATCTGTGGTTCTAATCACGTTGAAACATGGGACCGGCCGATGAGATCGGCTCTTGGACGGGGGTAAGGCTGGCTTTTCATAAAACTGAGAAAGAATTTTTGTCTTCGACACACTCCTACCTTCCCTCTCAGTGACTTCTTCCCTCTTCCCCTAATTCCGGGCCCTGGCTCTATCTGTCTTCTGGAAAGCTAGGTTTCCTGCCTGTTTCCCCGCTGGGAAGTATTCCTGGAGTGTTTGTTGAACAGGCTGTTGGTCATAACTCAACTATTAAAAAACAGATTTAAAACATTCGAGGCTGAGGTTTCTCCTTGGCTCTTCCTGGAAAGAAAGTCATGCCCTCCCTGGCCCTCTACTTTCCCGTTCCCACCTGATTGCCTGGCGTCCCTGGCCTTCTCTCAGCCCCTCACCTGGACTCGGGTCCACAGGAACATCTGGAACCTTCGGGGCGGTGCGACGCCAGCTGCACGGCTCCTTCCCCTGTTCGGTCTGGGAGAGGACCTCAGGCTTGGAGATGGCGTAGTCTGAGGAAAGATAGGAAGGTTAGCTTTTGCCACGTGGTTCCATTCAGAGCTGGGGAAAGGCAGCCTGGGAATCCAAGAATGGCAAAGAAACGAAATTTCTAGATTAGTAAAGAGTCCTGGTTCTCAACATGGGCAATTTTGTCTCCTAGGGGACATCTGGCAGTCTGGGAGACATTTTTATTTTAATTAAAAAACTTTTTTTGTAACGTTTATTCATTTTTTGAGAGAGAGAGAGAGAGAGAGAGAGAGAGAGAGAGAGAGAGAGAGAGAGAGGGGGAGGGGCAGAGAGAGGAGACACAGAATCCGAAGCAGGCTCCAGAATCTGAGCTATCAGCACAGAGCCCAATGCGGGCCTCGAACCCACGAACCGTGAGATCGTGACCTGAGCCGAAGTCAGACGCTCACTGAACCACCCAGTCGCCTCCCTTCAAGCTAAAATCTAACATCACACTTGCGCCTGTTCCCATCCGCACTGAGCGTGCCTTATTGCCTTCAGGTCTGGGTCACGCAGAAACCATCCCAAGAGGAAAGAAGCCCAGGAAGAAACAGCCTCTTGGGATTACCCCATGTGGAGAGTGACAGGGGCCCTGGGAGTCTGTGGGGGCAGAGGGGAAGCAAGGTCTGCCCGTATTGTCCACTAAACTGGAGGAGTGTCACCATCAAGGCCACACGTCCCAGTAAGAGAAGGCTAAAAGAAAGTGGATCGATTCCTTCCCGGACCCGAGAACGGTCAGAGGTTTTACACTCTGTCTCAGCAGGACAGAGACGTCCATGCTCCATGCCTGCTTAAGAGAAACACCACCACGCCTCTCTGTCCGGCCACCCGCGAACTTCGCTGGCTAGAGGAAGCTTTCCACTCAGTCACCCGGTGCTCCTCTACGGTGAGAGGAGGTAACACCTGGCATGGTCAAAGCTTCTAGTGATTTACGCACCCTTGTGGTGAAGCCCGCCTGCACGAGGAGAGAGGTTTGGGGACACTCAAAATCACATTTAGCAGAAAACTGAGCATCGCGCCTTACCCAGGGACACCAGCGTCTCGTAGTTGCCCCGCATCACGTGCTTGTAGAGCTCCTTCTGCCACTCGTCCAGCTTGCCCCACTCCTGCTCAGAGAAATACACGGCCACGTCATCAAAGGTCACGGGCACCTGGAACCACAAGCACCACGTGCGCTCACCCACACGCTTACGGGCACGGCCCCGCGCGCTGTCCCACCCCCGGTGCCCGAGGGATACCTTGGGGGCCTCCCCCTTGCCGCCCGGGGGCAGCCGCAGGATCCAGAAGTTCCTGTTTCTCAGCAGGTTCTCCATGTTCTCCAGCCGCCTCTGCAGCAGCCCGTACTCCTGCAGCAGGGTCCCCAGCACGGCCCACTTGCCCTCCAGCTGGTTCCCGAACTCCACGGCCGTCTTCTCGCAGTCTGCCAGCTTCTTCTCGGCCATCCCAGTTCGACCTTCGAGGGACAGCAGGCGGGCAGCCTGCGACTCGATCTTCCTCTCCATGGCCTGAATTGTGGCTGCCATTGTCCACGGAGAAATCTTTCGGAAACAAGGAGAAGTCCACCATCATCCGTGCTGTCCACCGTGTGCCTTGAGCCCATCTCTGCTAGGGGTGGGGGGGCTGGGCCGGGGATGGGGGTGGGGGGGTGTGTGCGGAGCACAAAGGGAAAGCGGGGACGCCCTGTGCCACACGCCAGATCGCGGCCTGGTGATCGGCTCCTCTGGGGGACTCAGACACCACGGCTGTTTGGGCTGGCGCCTTCCCTCCGGGCCTCTGTAGCACACCTTGCACACCCGGATCCCAGCGTTCACCGCCCTGCCCATTCATCTGCATCTGCCTGCGGGGGCTCTCTGGAGCATCTTCCACAGCACAGTGCGCGGCCCGCAGAAGGCGCTCAGTGCAGTTCTGCTAAGAAACAGTGACTTAGCCCTGCTGGCTCATTTCAGCGCATAAATAGTAAACTGCAGATTTACTAGAGCCCAGCCTGCACTTCCTACCGTAATCGCACAGGAACTGTCTACTGATGATGACCTAGCAACACACACACACACACACACACACACACACACACACACACACAAACAAAAAACAGCTGGTTCACTGAACCGGCACAAACATGAGCATTGCTCAACTGCCTTTTTTTTTTTTTTTAAAGTATCTCGTGTCTCTCTCTCTCTTTTTTTTTTTTTAATTTTTTTTTAATGTTTATTTTTGAGAGAGTCAGAGCACAAGTGGGGGAGGGACAGAGACAGAGGGAAACACAGACTCCAAGGCAGGCTCCAGGCTCTGAGCTGTCAGCACGGAGCCCGACGCGGGGCTCGAACCCACCAGCTGGGAGATCGTGACCTGAACCGAAGTTGGACACTTAACTGACTGAGCCACCCAGGCACCCCTCATGTCTCACTCTAATAAACATAAAAATCAAACAGCTAATTCCTCTCCCTCCAGTGCAATCTGATTTTGTCCCCTTCCCAACTGCTCCTCCTTAAACTAATAAAAACCGCCGTTAACTGCAAATCTCCACCAGCCAAGAGTTAGACTTTTTGACACAGGTGGCATTGGTGGGTCAAGGGGTCAAAAGCAACACAGGTCCCCTGGGTCCCTGGAGAGTCTGATTTTGTCACTCGTGGTATCCAGCCCCTCCCAAAGGGAGAATTAGTCTCAGACATTTTTGTAGTCACCCCAGAATCAATGACACACCTGACAGATTGGGGAAGAAGGTAAAAACATGCCATGAGGTTAGACTTTTATATATACGATAACCGTCATAAGGCTTGCCCCAAGCAGTGACTTCCCTGTTGCTGGAAAGTTCGCATGGTAGCCTGAATGACCTGATTGGCAGCTGGGGACCCTGAGGAAAGGGCTCATTTTGCTTTGGGTACGGGCTGAACCACCCGACTGACCCACATCTGAAGGTGGGACCAGCCGGTCAGGGAGGAGGTTTAGGTATTTGTGCCTCCTTCTGGTGGTGCCTGAGGACGGACGGCTCCTTACAACGTTCTGGAAACCAGTCCTCAACAAATGGTCGGTGCCTAGTAGGAACGAGGGCTCCTTTGGAGAAAGTCACTGAGAACAACATGGGTGGACACTTCAGATAATAGGGAGAGGAGGAGAGTGTGAGCAGTGATGGGGGGCGTGGGGGGGGACTGTCAAGCACCCTCAGTGCTTCTGTGGCTGTTAGGAGGCCATACCAGATGACCTCTGACCTGAAGAAGGGCTTCACCTGGGTCTCAGAGGATGGGGAGGAGCTGGAGAGGCAGAGAACCATTGGAGGGAAGGTGGATGTGGGCGGGACTCTAGCTCTCAAGGGGTAGGTGTTTCTGCCTCCAGGCTACAGGGACTGAACTGGGCTGGCACCTTGGGCCACCCTCCATGACGGCGACCATCCCTTCCCTTGCCCACGTGTCCTTTCTGATCAACCACTGCCATCTGACCCCAGCCTCCCAAGAGTTTGCTCCAGAAGCATCCACTCACTTCATCACCTGGCTCCCCAGCTCCTGAAATCCTACTCGGCATCTCAGTCACTTGACTGCCATTATCCCAATCTTTGCGTTGCAGGAAAAGGACATCTGTGTAAACTACTTTACGACCAGCAAGGCACAGTTTTCTTACATTTTAATGGGGCAGGGAGCCCCATATGAGGGCTTCAGACTATTTAGTGGGAGGTGGTGACTGTTTGTGCTCAGGCCCAGCTCCTTACTGAACGGTGGGTGGATAATATGGGGCTGTCCTCAGACTCCTGCCAGGGAAGCGGAAAGTCCATGCTTCAGGGGAGCGGATGGTAAGAGAACTCCAAATCCTTCAAGGAATTCCCACCCATATGATGAAGTCCAGGCATCAAAACCCCTTCCAACCCTTCCTGCAGCCTTCTCTCCCACTGCCTCCCTACCAAAACCGTCTTCTGGCGCAGGGGGCTGCCTTCTGGTCCTTGAACATGCCCCCCCCCCCCCACCGCTTTCTCTCTGTGCTCCAGCCCACCTCCCGACCTGGAAAGCTCCACTGGTCCGCCCAGCCTGATGAAATCCTAGCCTTCCCTAAAAGCCCAGCTCAAATCACAGAAGCACAAGCCAGGGAGGGGTGCCAGTCCCTCCCTCTCCTTCCCCTGCACTCCCACAGCCCCTTTCTACTTCAATGCAGGAACCACTCACCTCTTTCTGTTTTGCATCCTTAACACCAGTGTACCTGTCTGCTTCCCCCAAAACACAATGCGGCCCCGAAAACGGAGCAACTGTGTCTTTTCACACACTTTCTAGCTGTGCGATCCCAGGCAAGTTAACTTCTCCAGGCCTCGGGTTTTTCTTTTGTATGACAGAAGGAGCACCTACCCCACAGGTTTGTTGTGAGGACAAAATAATGCCTAACAGGGCTGGTGCCTGCCTGCTTCTACGAGAGGGAGCAGCTGTCTTCCGCCCCGACCTCGATGGAGCCGGGCACTCGGTGTGCGCGCCATCCAAGCCGCTTCGGACGCCTCCCAGGTGCCACCAGGCCGCTGGGGGGAGCTGGGGGGTAGGGAGCGCCGAGGCAGAGCGGTGGGGAGAGAAAGGAGCCGCGGGGTGGGGGGCGCGGAGATGGAGGGGCCGGCGGATGGGGCGGGGGCAGGAAGCCGCGGAGGGCTGCAGGAACTCGGCGTGCGGCGGCCTCCGCTGCGGGGACGGTCGGTTCCGCCCTGCTCAGGCTCGGCCGCGGATGGGGGGGCCCGGCCGGCGGGCGCCGTAGGCCCCGGCGGACCCCGCGCCCCGCTCGCCGGAGCCCAGGCACGGAGGCCCGGCCCGGCCCAGGGAGCCCCTCCCCAGGGCCTGCGGCGCCGTGTGCTGGGCCCGGGCCCCGAGTCCGCGCGTCGGTGCGCGCGGGCCGCCCTTACCGGAGCCGCGGCCGCCTCGGCCATGGCCGTGCGCTGTCCGGCCCGGCCCGGAGGAAGTCGCCGCCGCCGCCGCCGCCGCCGCCGCCGCCGCCGCCGCGCGCGGCTCCACGCAGGCCGGCCCCCGGCCTCTCCGCAGGCGGCGCCCGCCCGGCCCTGCCCTGCCTTCTCCGCCCGCGTCGCCGCGCTCCTCGCTGGCCGGCCCGCGCCGCTCCGCCCGCAGACGCGCCGCCGCCGTCAGCGCCCGGCCGGTCCACACTGCATCCTGGGAGCCGGCGCAGGCCCGTGAGGCTTCCTGGAGGCAGCGCGGCCGCACAGCCCCACCTGCAGCCCGGAGAGGCGAACGGCAGGCGCGGCGCCCGCCCCGCCCCGCCCCTCCCCGCCCCTCCCCGCCGCCAGCAGACCCACCCACCCACCGGTCCACCCGCCCGCGGGCCCCTAGAGCCCCAGACCCCCGCCCCACCGGCCTCGCGCCTCCCCGACTCCCCGAGCCCCCGAGCCCCCGACCCACCGGCCTCCCGACCCCTGACCGCCCGACCCACCGGCCTTCCCACTCTCAGACTGCCGGATCCCGGACCCACTGACGACCCGACCCACCGGCCTCCCGACTCTCCGACCGCCCTATCCCGGATCCACTGACCTCCGACATACCGGCCTCCCGCCCCCCGAACCCCCCCCCGCCCCCCGCCCCCCGCTCCCGACTCCTCGACCTTCCGATCCACCGGTCTGCCGGCCCGCCGACCCACCGGCCTCCGGAACCCCCCGACCTTCCGACCCCCTTATCCACCCGCCCACCGACGCTGTCCGACCCACGGGCCAGCCGACCCACCAGCCTCCGGACCCCCTGAACCACCCGGCCACCGACGCTGTCCGACCCACAGGTCTCCCGACCCCCTAGCCCCTCTACCCACCAACGTTGCCCGACCCACTGGCCCCCGAGCCCCCCCCCCCCGACCCACTGGCCTCCAGAACCCCCGGACCCACTGGCCTACGGCGGGGCGCGCGTTGAGTCACCGCCTGAACCCCGAGCCGGACCTGCATCCTGCTGAGAGCCTCACGCCCTGGACCCCACGTACCCCGAGGGACTCGCTCACTAAAAGGAAACTCCGGCTCCAGGGACCAGCCCGGCCGGCCGGGTGACCGCGGCTACAGGGCCGCTCTCCCTTCGAGCTTCAGGAGACCCGTGCCTTCTCCCACAGGGCATCCGCCACGTCGCCTCTGCTGCTCTAGGTCTTGCCAGACGATTTGGGTTTTTTATGTATTTATTTATTTGGGCAGCTGTAGCTCACGTCTGTCTTGGTTTGGAATGGAATAAATCCTTCCAACAACAGGAAAATAGTTCGGTAAATCCCGGTGGGGAGCCACTTAGAACTTTCTGTTGTGTGCTTATTATTTATAACAAATATTTCTAAATGGAATGAACACAATGCCATATTTATAATTATTTTGGTGAAGAACTTGGTGTGGGAAGATGTTCGCGGTATTTTAAGAGGAGAAGTCTGTCCAGAATGATCTCAGTTTTGTGTAAAAGAAAAAACACACGCAGGAGTCTGGAAGCATGTATATCAACAGTCTAAGCGGTTTTTCTCTAACAGTGAGACCACAGGCCGGTTTTGCACATTGTCTAACTTTTTTTTTTTTCAATTTATGTTTTTATTGTATAGTATATATTGTATAGTATATATATGTAGTATATATTGTATAGTAACGAGAATAGAATTTTTAAACAAAAAAGGAGGCAAAAATTAAATAAATAAATAAATGGAAAAACTCCTTAAGAGGCAAACCCAGGCGGGGCGGGGGGAATGGACGGAGCCTTTGAATGGGGCCCCCATGTGGCCACAAAGATGCATTTCCTTTCAGAATTCCCTCCAAGCCGGACTCTTCCTGAAGAGGGAACCTGTGCCCCACGTGGTCCAGACTTCTGGGCTTTGGGGTCTAGCCTGCAGGGGTCTTCATATGCCCTTTGCTTTCTCCCCAGCAGCCCCCGCGGATGGTACAGAATGGGGTCATCCCGGATGCATTCTTCATGTGTAGAAATGGAATCTCTCCAGGAGTGGGGGTGGGGGGACGCTTTCCTCAGGAGTCTGCTCCCAGAGCCTGATTTCTTTTTTCACGATGCCAGCCCAGCTCTTTTAGGATGCCCCAAGCTCTTGAAGGTTGTTTCTCGCATGTAGGGATGGGGTGGGGGAAGGATAGGGGTTCTCCAGCTTGGAGCCCCTGCCACCCTTTTGCCTTTTGGAGTAAATCCCTGAAAGGGTGTAGTCGATCCACTGACTGTAGGAGAATGTTCCTGAACCTTCCAGTGGTCCTTTTCCTATATATATATATTTTTTTCCCTCTAGCTTTGCTTCCACATGATTTCTTCCCCTCCCGAATAACATTCCCTCTGCCAGGGTGGGCCCATGTTTTATGGGCTTGAATCTTGAATGATTCCCGGAATATTATTAAGAAAAAAACTTCACAAAATTGCAAATTTAAAAGTAGGTACAGGGGGGCGCCTGGGTGGCTCAGTCGGTTAAGCATCCAACTCTTGATTTTGGCTCAGGTCATGATCTCAGGGGTTCGTGAGATCGAGCCCTGCATCAGGCCCTGTGCTGACAGTTTGGAGCCTGCTTGGGATTCTCTCTCCTTCTCTCTCTCTCCGCCCCTTGCCTGCTCATCCTCTCTCTCTAAAAATAAAAATAAAAAAAAAAATAGGTACAGAGCTGGTGCAAGGCAGGTGATCTGAATCTTAAGGTTTGTTAGTTTCATGGTAAAGTCCTTGATTAAAAAACAAAAACAAAACAGGGGCACCTGAGTGGCCCAGTCGGTTGAGCATCGGACTTCGGCTCAGATCATGCTCTCATGGTTTGTGAGTTCGAGCCCTGCATCAGGTTCGGTATGGAGGCCCCCCCCCCCACCACCTTTGAATCCTCTGTTCCCCTCTCTCTCTGACCCTCCCCCACTCATTCTCTCTCTCTCTCTCTCTCTCTCTCTCTCTCAAAAATAAAAATAAACATTAAAAAAACAAACAAACAAAAAACCAGCCGTGGGAACATGCCCAAGCCCGTGGTGTAGGTTGGGACGTGAACCCTGGAGTATTACGGGAGGCGGGGGGAAGTGGGAGCCAGAGACTGGAAAGTCATGCCATTAGCTGGCACAGATCTTCAGGCAAGACAGCCAGCCTCTCAGACGGACAATGAGGAGATCGGACCGGGCTGTTCTGTAACTTTCCTGGGTCTGGCTTTCCTTTCATGCCAATTTCCTTCCACCCAACTGAAGACCACTATGTCTGCTCTCACTGTGACCTATGTGCTGGGCTGTGTAAGAGAGCTTGCTCATGTTGTCATGAGACCACGGGTTGGCCAGTTCCCGGATTAGCTTGGAGAAGGGGTGGGGGCTTCTTCCTTCTCAAGGAAACAGAGGTGTCACCTCCATGGTGATATGGCCCCTCGGGGTCCCAGCTCTTCCAGGAGGAAATATGTTACTCGCCTCACAGAGGATGTGAGCAGTGTGGGACTGGGGGCAGCCTGGGTGTCTCTCGGATGAATTCTTCCCAGGACAGCGGATCTGACTCGCTTGGTTCTTACTTCCAATACAGAGCACCCCTTCTGAGCAGAGTTGAAAGCCAAGGCTCCCACAGGGGGTTGGACTCATCCATCTTTGTATTTCTGAAGACTGGCAGATAAGTGTGTGTGTGTGTGTGGGGGTGTTAAACACATATATGGTTTTCTCTTTTTTCAAACAGGGCAGACCCTATAAAGTAGATCAAATCTGAACTGGATCTTGAAGGATGGGCAACATTTTTAATAAGCAGAGGGCAATGCAGACCAGAGGGTGGTCGTAGAAGGGTTAGCTAGGGAACAGCCTAGAAAAACAGGGGGGTAGGAAGGCACAGGGCACATTGAGAAGGAACGCGATCCGGTTTGCCAAGACTTGAAGCCACGAGGGAAGACAGGCTGAGCCGTGTTGTGACAAGCTTTACCAACTTTCCGCAGGCTGGGGGGCTGGATTCGGTGACTGTGGCTGAGCAGGGAATAAGCCAGGTGCCATGCCGACCGGGAGGCTTACCCGATGGTGGTGTGTACAGGGAGGGGTCGAGGGGGTGAGAGATGAGCCTGGGAAGAAGGTACTGTGGGGTCCGAGTGTGAGGCGAGGAAATGTCTGGCCAAGTGTCACAGGAGCGGGAACAGAAAGGAAGGAGCAACCGAGAGGGCTGGCAATGATACGCAGTGAGAGGTGGCGGCCAACTGGATGTGTAGTTTACGTGAACAGAAATTCCGGGAGAGCGTGGAGGTGCTGGGGGGGCAGGGGGAGGGGAGTGTGCACCTACAACAGAAACAAAGGGACTAGGAACAGGAACTAGTTTTCAGGAATGTGGTTTTAAAAATTCAACTCCCCAGGGGCGCCTGGGGGGCTCAGTCGGCTGGGCGTCTGGCTTCAGCTCGGGTCATGATCTCACGGTTCGTGGGTTCGAGCCCCGCATCGGGCTCTGTGTGGACAGCCCGGAGCCTGGAGCCTGCCTCGGGTTCTGTGTCTCCCTCTCTCTCTCAAAAATAAATGCCCATTAAAAATTAAGAGAAAATCTTTTTAATATAAAAAATAAAAAAATTCAACTTTTGATGTGTGCCACTTCTAGGTAGAAACTGCCCATCACGGTGGATTCTCAGACGAGCTGTCACTGTGTGAAAGCTTGTGAAGGGTACGGATTTCTGGATCCCGTCCCAGATCCACTGAAGCAAAATCTCTGGGGGTAGGTCCTGAGTATTGCGGGGGCGACTTTTAGAAAGGAAGATCTATTTTTAACATATAGTAAGCTTATAGTAAGGGGTGGGTGTAGGGAGGGGTGGGGCTGGGGTTCTGATGTGCAGCCAAGTTTAGGAAATCATTGACTGGCCCAACCTTCTGCCTAAAATAAGAATCCATTGTGGGGACGCCTGGGTGGCTCAGTCGGTTAAGCTTCCAACTCTGGATTTCGGCTCAGGTCATGTATGATCTCACAGGTTTTGGGATCAAGCCCCACGTCCGGCGCTGCTCCAACAGCCAACTTGCTTGGGATTCTGTCTCCCCCTCTTTCTGTGCCCCTCCCCTGCTCATGTGCACAAACACACTGTCTTTCAAAATACATAAATAAACATTAAAGAGAGAGAGAGAGAGAGAGAGAGAGAGAGAGAGAGAGAAGGTACATGGCCATTAAAAAAAAAAAAAAAGAATCCATTGCAAAGTATCCCTGGTCACTGGCCCTCCAGCCTCTCCTTGCAAAAAGTATAAAGTGACCCCCCCCCACCCACCCACACACACTTAGATTAATATTCAAGACCTTCTGTAACCTCTCCCTCCATTTCCAACTTTATGGTGCAGTCTGTTCACACATGTGCAAAGAGCAGGCGTGAGGGTTTTCATGCCTGTGCCTTTCCTCACTTCCCCTTTTATCCACGTGAAGCCCCTCATCTGCCCCAGACCGGCTAATTCTCCCACAAAGCCTTTCCATTCCAGTCACGTCTGCAATGAATTCTGCCTTGGCCAAGCTGCTAGCTTAATATTGGTACCATTCATTTGCCGTTAGAGAAAAAGTCTGACACGAGGTAATAGCGTCCTAACTTGCCTCATAGATTATAAGCTTCTTGCGAGCAAGGGCTATTTCTTATGCCTCTGGGGTCCTCTACTATGCTTGCTAGAGTGTAGGTTTACAGAACATAAGGTCATCACTTGGTATTAACGTTGACTGATCTTTTCATGTGGGTGTGATGAGCTAGGGTCTCATGAGCTCATCACTCTCTGCTGGTCCATTACCCATCACCACGCTCCCATCACCTCCACGCTTCCAGAAAAATCCACGGTTGGGGTAGTCGTTGATCATCTGCAGCTCGCCCAGCAGGAGGGGGGAGACTGGTGAACATGAGACCATACGCCAGCCCAGGCGATGGGGGAGGCCTGAAGCACGGGGTCCAGACGGTTCAGATGCAAGGGCTACTCACCCAGAAGGCCCTGTTGTACTTCCTGTGCCGGGTCAAGTACAACAAACAGTATGCATGGATCTCCCTTTTTCCAGCTGCACCCTTAGGCCTAAGGTTTTCCCTTGGGACCAGGCACACAGCCTAAAAGTCAGTCCTAGGCCTTTGAAAAAGGTTGTGGTAGTCATCACCAAATACTGTTCCCCAAATATTTCCAGTTGGCTTCCCAGAGGGACGTAGCTGGATTGCGTTTCCTGGCCTCTTCTGGTTAGGTCTGGCCAGTGAGTTGTCATTTCTGGGCCGAACATTTAATTATAAGTTGGGGCTTTCCGAAGATTCCCTTCCCTCCACTCCGGCAATCAGCGAGATTTGAGAGAGTGGCTGTAATATTAGCCTGCATCCTGGAGGGAGGAGACATTGACTAGGAGACATTGACAGCTACACATGTCCCGGGAGCATAAAACAAACCTATGGTGGAATAAGTCCCACAATTTGGGGGTTGAGTGCTAGCACAGCTTGACCTAGTCTAGCCTCATTGATACCGAGAGTTGGGGGTGAAAGTTGGCCAGGCACGGGGATAGGCATCCTGGGCCCCAAGTGGGGTCTGTTCAAGCTTGACTTCTCGCTCAAGCCTTTCTCCCACCCAGGGAAAAGAGGGGACGAAGGAAGGGCTCCCCCAGAGAACATTGCCCCGCAATGGGGCCTCTCTTTTGCGGCGGTGGGAAGGTCCGTGCCTCAGTTCGAGAGAGCTAGCATCAGGGCCTCTGGTGTTGCTGTTTCCACTGTGATGACGTCACCCTCAGCCAACCTGGAGGTTAGCTCCTGAGGAGGCTTTCGAGAGCTGGGGTAAGGTGGGCGTGTGGCAACTGTGTGGAGGAAGATTCAGTGCCCTGGCCTCCATGATCGCCCTTCATGCTTTCTAGAAACTTCCGTGGCCTCAGTTATTCTCATATGCTGATGTAAAACTTGCCTACGCTGAGCGTGCCAGTGGCGATGACGGTTTAGAGAGTGACCCATCATCCCAGGGCCCCTGCGTCTTCCATGGGGTCCGAGCTTTGAGCCTCAGGAATGAAGTCTTGAACCCGAAGACATTCCAGGCTTCCTCAACAAAGGGAAAGGCTCTGGGCCTGGCCTCTCCCGGGGCAGAAGTCAAGTCACCTGAAGCTGGTAAAGGTGAGGAGGGTACAGAAAAGAATGTTTGCTTATTTTAAGCAAACTCCAAATATGGAAAAATCCAGACTTATATGAAACAAGCATCAGAGTTGGCTTTTAGACTTACTTAAAAAATTCAATAACTAAAGTTATTGAATTTCCCCAAAACTACGTTCCCCACGGCTTTTGAAAATAGTTACGAACATTAGATTTCTCACCATGTACATTAAAGAACACTTACTGTGTAGAACACGGCCCACCCCAGCAGTGACATTATTAATTATAATAGAAACAAGCTTATTACTAGATTCTGACTCATTTTTATGAGAGATTTTGAAGTTTTATAAGGCTGACCATTGAGTCATCAATTTCGGATGACCTCGTAATGAATGCAACACTGCCTAATAGCTTTCAGGGCTTGGGGAGGGGGGACCCTGTCACATCAAAGGCGAGTCAGCTAAAATGAGGAATATTTTATAGGGGCACTGAGTTATTTCCAGCTTGGCCAGGGACAAAGCCCAATCAGTAGACATTAGCCAACAAGTCCATACTGGGTACCTCGCAGGTCCTTAGCCTGGTGTTGGGCATGAAGATTATATAATCAAGGAGACCATATTTCCTAAACCAAAGCCCCAGGGTTTTTCATAATAACAAAGGACTTTTACGTCCCTTTTGGTGCTAAGAGGGAGCCTGGGAGGTGTGATTCAGGCCCTAGACATCGAAAAATCTGGGACAATTTATAGATTCCTATGGATAAAAGGGAATATCTGAAATTAAAACTGTCCTAGGAAAACAAGCACACAAGTGCATTTGTTCAACAAAAACTGCTCAGGGTTTGGCACAGGGATGAAAGATGTCTTTGCCTAAAAGGAGCTCCCGTCCAGCGAGAGTCAGACATGCACGTCACCAATGACAGCAGGATCAGTATGGAAACAAAACCCAGCAGAATAAAGGAGTGCTACCTCTTGCCTGGGGGACAGGGAAGGCTTCCTGAAGCAATAGCGAAGGGTCGATAGGAGTTTGCTAGGCCGACAAGGTGGGGCGAGGAACATTCTAGACAGGAACTAGAATGTCTGAAGCATGGGGGGGATGGAAAATTAGACAATGTGCCTCTGATTTTTTTTAATGCTTATTTTTTGAGAGAGAAGAGAGAGAGAGAGAGAGTCAGAGACAGAGACAGAGTGCAAGCTGGGGAGGGGCAGAGAGAGAGAGAGGGAAACACAGAATCCAAAGTAGGCTCCAGGCTCCGAGCTGTCAGCACAGGGTCCAACGTGGGGCTCAAACTCACGAGCTGTGGGATCATGACCTGAGCTAAAGTCGGACGGTCAACCGACTGAGCCACCCGGGCACCCCTAGACAACACACTTCTAAATAACACATAGAAATCAGAAAAGATTTGTGGATGGAACTGGAGGGTATTATGCTAAGTGAAGTTCGTCGGAGAAAGACAAATATCATATGACTTCACTCATATGAGGACTTTAAGAGACAAAACAGATGAACATAAAGGAAGGGAAACAAAAATAATATAAAAACAGGGAGGGCGACAAAACAGAAGAGACTCATAAATATGGAGAACAAACTGAGAGTTGCTGGAGGGGTTGTGGGAGGGGGGATGGGCTAAATGGGTAAGGGGCACTAAGGAATCTACTCCTGAAACCATTGTTGCACTAGATGCTAACTAATTTGGATGTAAATTTTAAAAAATAAAAAATAAAATGAAAAAAGAAGAAAAAAAAAGAGAAACCAGAAAAGATTTTGAAGTGGATGATTATGAAAATAGAACATAGGCAAAGTTTGTAGTTTACAGCTCAAATCACACCGAGTTAGAAATTGAAATCCTTAAAAGAAGCAAGGCTGGGAAATCAATACTATAAGTAACCATTTCAAGAAATTAGAAAAAGGACAATAAGTTAAACCCCCAAATGTAAAAAAATGAATTCATAAAGATAAGAACGCAAAACAAATGTTCACAGACAAGATCCACAAAGCCAAGTTGATCCATGAAAAAACTAACAAAATCGATAAGCCATTAGCAAGAGTGATCAAGAGACAAAGAACGAAGGTACTTATGGGTGATACGAAGGATGACAAAGGAGGGGTCCCTGGCTGGCTCAGTCGGTAGATTTCAGGGTCAAGGTGCAAGCTGCACGTACGGTGTGAAGCCTACTTAAAAAAAAAAAAAAAAAAGACAAGTGAAAGATTAGTTCAGGTCCTGAAGACAGCAAAGAGACATAAGAAGAATATTGTGAACAACTTTATGCCAAGATATCTGAAAAACTAGATGCAATTTTCCAGAAAAATGCCAAAATGCTTGAAAAACACAATTTATAAAAACTGACCAAGAAGCAATAGAAAGTCGAATATTTTCTTACCTATTGAATAGACTTTCTAACTAGAAACTTTCCCAGAAGGAAAACTTGAGGCTCAGATGGCTTCCCTGGTGAATTCTTCTTCCAAATGTAAGGAAGAATGAATACTACACGTATATACAGTCTTCCAGAGAATTAGAAAAATAAGGGATACTTCCCAACATATTTTATGAGGCCAGGATAACACTGATATTTAAACCTGAAAAGGTAAGAACGGAATAGTAGAGGCTGATCTTTCTTATGAACTAGGTGAATCTGAGAATATCTAAAAGGATAAAATATAATGACCAGTGAGATTGATTCCAGGAATCAAAGGTGGATTTCATATTTGAAAATCTATATAATTCATCACATTAACTGGGTAAAGGAGGAGAATCACCCCATCATCCTAATAGATGCAGAAATAGCATTTGAAAAACTCAACATCTCTTCAGGATTAAAAAATACTTGGCGTACTATTCATAGGTGGTGTAGTTTCTTATGGCTGCTGTCACAAATAATCACAGGCTTGATGGCTTAAAACAACCCACATTCATTATTTTGCACTTCTGCAGACCAGAAGTCCAAAGTCAGTTTCACTGGGCTGAAATGAAGGTGTCAGCAGGCTCCCGGGGGAGAATCCACTCCTTGCGTCTTCCAGCTTCTGGTGTCTGCATTCCTTGGTTTGTGGGTCTGTCCCTCCAAACTTCGCCTCCATGTCTGTGTCCATACTGCCTTCTCCTCTTTTGTCTGTGTCAGATCTTCTTCTGCCTCTCTTGCAATTGCATTTAGGGCCACCCAGATTATCCAGGATAATCTCCCCGTTCAAGGTCCTTAACCACGTCTGCAAAGACCCTTTTTTCCATATAAGCTAACATTTACAGGTTTCAAGGATTAGGACTTGATATCTTTGGAGGCCATTATTCAGCCCTCCGTGGAAGGCAATGTTATTAATTTGATATAGGGTGTTAGAAGACCGTCATGGTAAGCATCACATTTAATGAGGAGATACTGGAAAGTTTTCCTTTGAGATTGGGAAAGAGGAAATGACATGCAGAGTTATCGCTTCTATTCAGCTAGGTTTCCGAGGTCCTGGCTGGTGCAATAAGGAGAAAAAAAAAGGGGGGAATAAAAAGCATAAAGAATAAGAAAGGAAGAAATAATACTGTCATTAATCACAGTTGATAGTATTGTGTGTGTAGAAAATCCAAAAGAATATACGGATGAACCGTTGGAATTAAGTGAATTTGCCGGGTCACTAGATACAAAAATACAAATACAAATATGAAAATGCAAAAATCAATCCTATTTCTATATGGCAGAAATTTAAAAGTTAGAAAAATTGCAAACAATTCTATTTCCAATAACATACAAAAAACCAACTACGAGGGAAAAAAATAATCAAAGGTGTACAATGTCTCTCTATAGAAAGCTATAAACCATCACTGAAAAAAATTAAAGACATCGAAAGTAGTGAGATAATGGGGACCTGATTTATGACAAATTCAGTGCACAGAGTAGTGAGGGAAAGAATAGTTTTTCCAATGAGCGAGGCTGGGTTAGTTGGATAACCATGTGGAAAAAGGCATAGATTCTCACCCCCTACACCAAAATCAGTTCCTGGTAGACTGTAGCTCTGAATGTAAACAACCAAACAATATGCTTCTAGAAGAAACCTTAAAAGAATATCTTTGTGGTCTGGTGCAAATGTAAACATTTACTAAAGAGAACACAGAAACCACTAAACATAAAGGGAAAGATGGATAAATCAGACCATTATAGTTAAGGATTCAGCTCATCAAAGGACATCTTTAAGAAAGCGGAAGGTCAAAGAGAAGAGATTTGAAATGCATGTAATTAACAAAGGACTTGTATCCAAATATAAAAACAATGCCCACGCATCAGTGAGAAAACAGACAGAGGACCCCGTAGGAGAATGGGAGTGGAGTAGGCATTTCACATTAGACACTGTCCAAATGGCCAATAAATTGGTACATATAACCCCTTCGGAAAATTGTATGTCATTAACTACTGAAACAGAACAGTTGCATTCCAATGACCCAGCAATTGTGCTCCTAACAGAAGCGCATACGTGAGCTCATCAAAGACAGGTACAGGAATTTTCATAGCTGCTTCTTCCTAATAGCCCCAAGCTGGCAACAGCTTTTCAACAGCATAGATAAATAACGAATATTCATATAGCAGAATGCCATACGGCAACGGAAGGAAAAATACCCTTCTCACGTACAATAGTATGGCTGGATATCACAAACAGTAAAGGGAGAAAGATAGGCACACAATCTAACTTTTTATTTAGAAAAATCTCAAAGCTATAGGAAAGTTATAAAAATAATACAATGAAAAATTTTTAAAAAAATTTAAGTTTATTTATTTTGGAGAGAGTGGGAGAGAGAACGCACGAGTGAGGGAGGGACAGAGAGAGAGAGAGAGGGCGGGAGGGAGGGAGGGAGAGAGAGAATCCCAAGCAGGCTCTGCACTGTCAGCACAGAGCCCGATGCGGGGTTCGGATGCATGAACCGCAAGATCCTGACCCTCATGAGCCAAAATCAAGAGTCAGATGCTTCACCGACTGAGCTGCCCAGGCACCACGATAATGAAAATGTTAATACTCTGCCTGGGTCACCACCAATTGTTAACATTTTGCCACCTTTGCTCTCGTGCCCACGCTCTCTTTCTTTCTATGTATGTGTGAGAGGTTTTTCTGATACATTAGAAAGTTCATCAAAGACATCCTGGCACCCTTAAATATTTCAACATGGATTTTCTGAGAAGAAAGGCAGTCTGCATAATCACAACACCCTCAGGAGGTTTATCAACGATGTGATCCAATAATTTATTAGGCAATCCATAGTCTAGATTTCTCAATTGTCCCAATAAAGTCACTGATAGTTGTCTTTTATTTCCAACATAAGGTCCAGTCAAGTTTCATGCACTGCACGTGGTTGTCACGTGGTTTTAGATTGCTTTAACCCAGAATAGTTCTCCACTCTTCTATTTTCTTTCAGGTAATGGACAGTTTTGAAGCGCCCAAGCTGGGTGATGGACAGAACCGTCCTGGAGGTCAACACACATAGGACAGCATGGCTGGATCTCACCAATGTAACACTGGGGGCAAGAGTATGTGAAGTTCACAGGCCAAAAATGTGTTAAAAAGTTAGAATAGTGGGTTACTTTCGGAGAGAAGGATTTATCTGATTGTTTCCTCATCATTTAAAGTTCAGTATTTTGATAAAATGACTACATAGGTGATATTGAGTCCTTCTCAGGTTTTATGTCATATTATATTTATATTTATTATTTTTTTAAGTTTTATTTATTTTTGAGAGACAGAGAGAGACAGAGCAGGAGCAGGTGGCGGGCAGAGAGAGAGGGGGACACAGAATCTGAAGCAGGCTCCAGGCTCTGAGCCGTCAGCACAGAGCCCGACGCAGGGCTCAAACCCATGAATGTTGAGATTATGACCTGAGCTAAAGTCAGATGCTTAACCGACTGAGCCACCCAGGCGCCCCCTATTATATTTATATTTATATTATGTTTATGTTATATATGTTTATCTTATGTCCATGCATTACCTCAAGGGTGATGTCACTTTACTCCACTATTGATGAGGTTGAATTTGATTATTCAGTTAAAATGCTGGTGGACAGATTTTTCTATATCCTGTTCCCCAACAATTTTCACCTTGCATGCTTAGCAACCATTAGTGATTCTTACTTAACTCGGTTATTACCCTGATGGTTATAAAATGGTGATTTTATATTTCTATCAGTCCTTTTACTTGTATTAGTTGGCTTCTTTTGGCAAAAAGCTGTTTTCCTTTTCCCATCTAAAATGTAAAAAACGGTATTAACGTGGATTCATGGATTCTTTAATAATGAGCTATAACATAGTCCTATCTTTATTTCTTTTGATTCTCAAATTGTCCCCACTTGAGCTAACACTGAGCCTCTTCAAGCTAGCCCTATGTTCTGTCCACACGTACTCACCAGTTTTTGAGCGCTCTCTCACCTTCCGGAACAACATGCTACATAGTTCACCTCTTAGGTTTCCTGCCCAGCCCTGGAATCAGCAATTTCTCCAAGGGTTCCTGGTTCCCTCTGAGGGTGTTTAATAACCACAGTACGAGCATTAGGAGTGCTCATTGGAACCGAGTCGTTGTTTCTAGCCCCTTTGAGAGGGCAGCGTTAGGAAATGTGTGTGCACGTGTGTGTGTGCGTCAGTGTGTGTATTCACACTGCTGCTTACAATTCCAATCCCTCTCTATGGTTCTTCCTTGCCTTCCTCCATTCCATAGTAATGTCCCCTGTCCCCCACAATTAGACCTCTGGTTCCTCCAAATATCAATATATTTACTCACTTGCTCAAAAATAGGTTTTGTAACTTGTACCCAAACAACTGCAGTTCAACGTCTCACGTGGTTCAATGTCTCTTTTTTCCCTCCCCCTTAGAATATATAGCACTGAGAATGTTTTCTTCTTTGGGGCCATGTGACCGATATGCTACACCATTAGGGTTTGGGGTTTTGTTTACATTTGTCTTTAGATTTATCTCCTCATACTTATTGCAGGGGTTTTTTTTTTTTTGAAATGTAAAACAGTAAAGTAATTCAAAAATTCAGGCGATATGAACATGTAGACTCAGGGCAGAGCTATTCCTATATTACTCCTGGCATCTCATTTCCATCCACCTCTGAATACTGTTCTATTTCTCAGACTCTGGATGCAGGGTTGCAACAGGTGTATTCATTTTTTGTCACTCAGAAAGATGAACGCTGACGATGTGTGCATGTTTGTATGTTTCATACATGAATGAAAACGTTTTAAAAAAAGAAACCCACTGAGACGTGCCGGTCAGTAGTCAATCCGAGCAGCGGAATCACCGCAAGTATTTTTGAAGAAGGGAATTGTTATAGAAAGAAGACCTTGCACAATTCTGTGATGAGCCGGTAGAAGGAACGGTCCAGGAGAGGGAGTTGGAGGACCAAAGAACAGTCACTTTGGAGCCTTCCTAAGGCGTGGCAAGGTGGAAACAGAGATGAAGGGGAATCTGGGAAGCGGAGCACATCCAGCCACTGGGATGGCGCCAGGAAGGGGCTGGGGAAAGCCTGGTGGAAAATTACCACTTCTGTAGATCCTCAGGCAAGTGTCTGGTGAAGGCCCTGGGGCTACTGGTGATGGATGGGGCTGGCAGTTGGGAAGGAAACCTGGACACAACAGGGGAGAGCCCAGGTGAGTTGGGATCTGCTGATATCTGGTGTCTGTATGTCACAACGACTTTCAGACAGTCACGGCTGCCGCTTCACTTCCACCTCCCAAATGCCACTCAATAGTTCTTCTTTCGGCCAACTCTACCTTGAACCTATACCAGGAAATGATGCTGGGAGAGTGGTTCCAGCGATATCAAGCGCATGTCAAGGTGTGCGATATTTCTAGTCATTGCAGAAATGCAAACCCAAGCCACAGTGCGATGAAAACTGCCTACCATAGTTGCACATCCGTTAGAACAGCCAACCTCAGGACGGCTGACCACACCAAGCGTCGACAAGGATGCGGAGCGCAGCAGCTGCTAGCCGGGACGCGAACGCTCTTGGCCAGAATGTAAAATGCCGCAACCATTTTGATCCAGTCATCCCACTGGCAGGTATTTACCCGACAGAAATGAAAGTACGTAGCCAAAGATTCGTGCGTGACTGTTCACAGAAGCGTGGTCATAGCCAAACACTGGAAAGAACACAGATGACCAGACCAGGGGAAAACATTTCCGCGGAGCGAAAGAAGCGAGACGAGAAAGAGCACACAAAGTGTAACGCCATTTTGGTAACGTGCTAGAAAACGCGAAGTGTGCAAGCAGGGAGGGGCAGAGAGAGAGAGGGAGAGGGAATCCCAAGAGGGTCCACACTGTCAGAAACAGAGCCCGACTCAGGGCTCGAACTCACGAACCGAGAGATCATGACCCGAGCAGAAATCAAGAGTCGGACGCTTAAGGGACTGAGTCCCCCAGGCGCCCCTTTGTTACTATTTTAAATAACATCTTTTTAAATGTTTTATTTCTAATTCTTCATTACGGGTGTATAGAAGTAGATTTGGTTTTAAATAATTTCATTTTTTATCTCGAAGTTTATTAAGCTTGGTAATTCAAATCACTTGTAGCTTATTTTCTACGAAGATAATCAGAGTATCCATGAATAAATGAATAATGGGCGTTTTGTTTCTTCCATTCCATTCCTCCCCCCACACCACCCCACCCCCCCCTTTTTTTTTCGTCTTATTACACCATCTCTGGTTTTAGGTACAATCCTTGCCTTGTTTCCAGTTCTCAAGAGAAGGCTTTCAACATCGCACCATCGAGTATCATGATTTGTGGAGGGTAAGGGCCATCACGTGGCCGTGAACTGCCCATCTCTGCCAATAGAGGAGAGTCCAAACTCAGGGGAAGGAGGTGGTGGTCAAGTTTGAAGGAACGGACACCAAAACACCAACAGCGTTTGGCTGGTGGCGCCTCAGAAAATCTGTATTTGCTCCAGACTTAGACGCCGTGGTCAATTTCGCTATCTTTCCCTCCAGCCGTCGCGTTTATTGCTTACTAACTTCTATGCTTAATGTTGTGGCCACTGTCGAAAGATGCAGAGACATTGCTTTTTTATTTTTTCCCCAACAAGGAGGGCTCACTACCTGTGAAATAAACATAAGTCCCTGAAATAGATTGCAGGGACAAGGGAGGGGTTTTCCATAGCAAGTCCCTGTGCGCTCTGAGCGCTGGTCTCCCTCATGCAGACACGACAGGCTCTTTCACTGCCTCTCGTGTCCCTTTGGGCGGGTGTCTTTTCTCTACACTTGGGGCATCAATGGCCTTTTGATCTCGGTGGTGTGTTGGCCAGGGGCCAGGTTCACTTCCTAGGGCTGCAGTGCTGTGCCTCAGGGCAAGAGTTTCTCCCGCAAGAGGCATCTCTGGTCCTGGGTCTCGGCCACAGTCCCTGCTGCTCCAGCTGGGCTGACCTTCTGGTGTGAGGGCCCCTGGGACCGTTGGGGCAGCTTCTTGGGCCCCAGGCTGGGGGTTGTGACCTCTCTGGCTAAGTAATTCCAGTAACTCGTCTGGGTTCAGTCAGGACCCTGCCAAAAGCCGGGAGGTAGCCATGGAAGGAGGACAGAGCAGAGAGATGGGCAACAAAGCCTGGGATCCATCGGCCGTGTGGGGGGATAAGGGTGAGAAGGGAGGGCGCAGAGGGCGCGTCGCAAGTCATGGAGCTTGCTGAGGACAGCAAGGAAGGCACAAGCGGTCCAGCTCTTAGCAATGCGTTCTCAAGCAGTGCGTTCAAAGTGGTGCTGAGAAAATACGACTGCAAGATTGTGAGCAAAGAAGTTTCTGGGAGCCAGAGTTAGGGGGCATCTATGTGGAAGAGCAGGGCCAAAAGGTGCTCATTTCCTGAAGGGAAACTTTCCATATTTCCAGAACTTTCTAAAAATTAATAGGCATTCCAGTGCGCAGAGGTGTGTGTTGCAACACAGGTGAAAAGGTATTCATTAGGCACCTAACAAACCAGGGGGTATAGCTCAGGGGTAGAGCATTTGACTGCAGATCAAGAGGTCCCCGGTTCAAATCCGGGTGCCCCCTGACTCAAGTTTTAGTACCTACACCGAATGGCACCCTCAGGGTGGCACTTGTTTGGTAGATTGAGGGGTGTGGTCCTTTGGGAAAGCCTTGACCTGTGCAAGTCCCAGAACCAGAAACGTGGTCCAATCCATGACCGGGTTGTGTTGTGAAGGTGATATGTGGACCCGAAGCTGTGTCTGAGCAGGAGAATTACTGGGGAAAGTGGTTACACACACACACACACTCACTCACTCTCCAGGCCCCCAGTCCAGAGATTCTGATTTACTGAGGCCCCGAGGAACTTCATTTCTCAATAGCACGATTCTTTGTTTTCATCCACCCACATCACAGAAACACCAGACGATTCTCCTGGGCTGCCGCATTTAGCAACTGCTGTTCTGGAGCATTCTAAGGGCCTTTCTAGGCTGACATGAGCGGCTCTGGATGTCTCGGTCATGAGGTGGGGCGAGGAGATGATGCAGGTCTGCTGGGTGGAAGGAAGCTGGGGCCAGGGAAGGACAAGGAGGGCAGGAATGCATCCAGCCCGCAGTGGAGCTGTTCTCGTGGGCTGACGGAAAGCAAACAGGTGCTTGGGAGCCTGCTCGAACAAGTGGGGGCACGAGCGAAGGCAGGGGTCTCCTTGCAGATCAAGGGGTCTCTCGTTCAAGCCTCCCTTCCATGTTCTACTGATGGCAGGACTGCCTTTCCGCCTCTGGGTCCTGCGGAGCTGAGTCTTCCTGCAAGGAGAGGAGGGAGCCCAGATGGTTTAGATCTTTGCCAGCTGCAGGGGAACTTCTCCAGGGCTGATTCGGGCCCCCTGTTAACACTTATCCCTCAAGCCTTGCAGATGTCACCCATCCTGTGAGTAGTCCCACTCCTGCCACACATGGCCACCTCCACCGTGGGGGGAGAATGGAGCTTTGACTCCTCTCGTGTGTACCCCATCCCTACCGAGCACCGGGGCTGTGACCGCAGCGGACCCCCAGGGCTCCTGTCGCTCCGCCCCGGGGCTGCCTCTGCAGGATGTGCACAGAGCACAGGATGCACCGAGGGGCTGCGGGCCACGCCAGTCCGGAGACCCTGTGCCCCCCGGGGGCTACTTCCCTGCCCCCTGCCATCACACAGGGACCCCGGTCGCCTGCCTTGCACGGGGACACTGGCAATGCCCTATGGGACATCTGCTTTCCATCTGAGCAGCAGAGACAGGCAGGGCCCACGGGGATGAGTAAGCTGCAACATGTTTTCTCAGGAAGATGTCCAAGGTGACCTGGTCTAGGGAGTTCTTTAATGCTGGCCGCTGGCATTTTGGAGGGAGACTGGGAAGGCAGTGGTTCTGTTCTAATTAGTGCTCGGTTGTGCTCTGTGCCGGCATCCAGATGGCGGACCAGTTGTCCCTGGAGGGCGTTGGTGTTTCAGGTCAATATACCCGCATCCTGATCACAAGGCACGACGGTGCTTCTAGCCAATGCATTCTTGCAAGCGGTGTCCAACTTCGATGTGTCAGCTTACTGCTCTGTTTTATTCCACTTGACATTCTTATTCGGGAGGTCAGGAGAGCAAAAATCTGAAGCCCGTCCTGCATCATCCCTGCCAGGTGATGCCCCACCCACCCCCCCAGAACAGGGAACAGTAGTAGTCAATAATAATACAAGCGTAGGTGCAACCTGCTCACTCGCATAAAATATTAGCCTACGAGACAAAAACCACCATGTTGTAAGGGGCGAGGCAGTTTCTTTGCATGTTTTGAAGAGGGTGGAAGGAAGCTGCTGCCTCCTCCAGGAAGCCTCCTAGGCTTTTGCGGGGCTGCGGGCAGGGGCAATCTGGGAGAAAGAGCGTAAGCAGAGGTAGGCCATGAAGTGCCTCCAGAGGTGACCTAAGTGCCCCCATAGGGAGTGGGTTGGGGGAGCCCCAAGGGGAGCAGAGGCCAGAGACTGAAGGCCTTTATATTCAGGGCTCGGAATTTGGGTTCAGTCCACCAAAAACCCTTCATCCTTTCTCAGCCTTCCAGACTTTTCTTTGTCCCCTTTGCTCCCTGCATCAACGTTCATCTCTCGCTGAGGTCAGGTCACTGTGCTCTTGTGGAAAAGACACTGCATGGCGCCCCAGACCACTCTGCCCTTTCTCCTCTGGAGGGGCCCTGGCTGGTATTATTTAATCAACTTGATTTCCTGAGGGCTCAGGGCGTAAAACGTGTCTTTTCGAGGTAAGCCGGGAGTCTCTGGGAAGCTGCGTTCACCAGGACTTCATAATGAGAGATGGTTTGGATGAGGGCCCAGGATTGGGGCCAGGAGGAAGTTTGGCATAAGGAGTTCATCTGTCTGAGGCCAAAGAGGGCTTTGTCAAGGGTCCAACCTGTGTGGTTTTTACTTGTGGACTTTACAGACTCAGGACTTAGCAGGTGCAAATGAATGAGAGGTTCAGAACCGTCTGTGTGGATGTTAAGCAAGGCTGCCTAAGGGGCACTTGGGTTTGAAGCGGACCTCTTGGTACCCCACCAGGCCCCTGGTCTTGCCCCCTGACCCCAGTCCCCAGGCCTGGACTTCAGCAGGCCCTCCTCAGTCCTGACATCCCCGTCGGCCAGGAGGGAGTGGGGACGGAGAAGCTAGAATTCCTTCCTCCGAGTTCCTTTTGGCTTCTCTGGTATCTGGGAAGTTACCGTCATTTGGGAGCAAGCTTACCCTCTGAGAATCTGGAGGGCAGTCCCTCTGCAGAAGGCATCCAGGACAAGAGGTGGTTTGTGCGTGTGCGCTGAGGGGGACTTAGGACGTGCCTCTGTCGAGTCAAGATGGTAGCAGAATGTTTAGGACTAGGTATGACCCCTGGGAACTGTGACCTGATGCAGTGGTTGGCCAGAAACACTGAAAAGGGGAAAGGCACAGTGACTGCTTGTGTTTTTCCATATCAGTGGGACCAAGACGGGCCCTGTAGAGGGGACTGCGCTGCGTGTCAGGCAGAAGTTACGAGGCTCTTGCCCTGCTCGGGGAAAGTCTCCCACAGGCAACCAGCCCCCTTCACTCTATCAGCAGTGTCGCCACAGACTCCTGACTGTCTTGATGTGGGAAGGGGGAGCCCCTATTAGTGAGTGTGAACAGTCCTATAATTGGTAATATCTTTGGTGGTGAAGTAATTTCCTTTTTTTTTTTTTAATTGTCGTTTTTTGGTGGGGTTGCGGGCGCCTGGGTGGCTCAGTCGGTTGAGTGTCTGACTCTTGATTTTGGTTCAGGTCGTGATCTCATGGCTTGCAGGTTTGGGTCCCTCGTTGGGCTCTGTGGTGACAGAGCTCTCTCTCTTTCTCTCTCTGCTTGGGATTCTCTCTCTTTCTCTCTCTGCTCCTCCCCCACTTGTTTGTATGCTAGCACATGAGTTCTCACTCCCTCTCTTTCAAAACAAATAAATAAACCTTAAAAAATTGTGGTTTGGGGGTAAAAAATCAAACACTGCAGAGAGATAAGGCCTTACCATGGTGGTTGTGCTGAGACCCTGCCTGGGAGGCCCCATCTGAGCAACCAGCCAGCCTCTGCTCCTGGGTTACAAAGAGTGGAGCCTCTCAGGCTTCATCAGAGGCAGGGGGCTTGTGGTAAGAACAGAATGGGAGACGTGCGCTTCCATGGGGATCCAGGAGTAGTCAGACAACAGGCCTGTGGAGTCTGGGATGGTTTTTGACATCATTAAGAAAGCTTTAGGACTCAGGCCTAAGACACCGTTTCTCCAAGGAGATCTACCTGATACCACTCCTGACCGAACATCTATACAACCCCATTCACAGTTTCTGTTCACCGATTATTTCAACATGCTTATAGACTTTATGGTCAATTTGTGTTTGTCTGTTGGACAAACAGACTGTCTGTTTCTCCTCTGCATTCAGTTCCTCTTCCCTTCTCTGTGTCTGTTGTGTTAAGCATCTTGAAAAGAGATAATCCGATTGGTTATTATCCCTGTGTGGGCAGAACCACAGGTCACTGGGTTCCCTGTTTATTGGCCAGGAGTGGAGAAAAGCTAAGCGGAATAAGATCCTGAGAGAGATACGAAAAATATATTCCATCTGTGAAACAGGAAGAGGATGCTTTATAAAAAAGAATCAGTTACAGAACAAGAAAAGGCTCTTAGAAATCAAAAGAAATAAAAAGTTCAATAGTTTGAAAAATAACGTTGAGGTGGTTTCCAAGTAAAACAAACAAAAAGATAAAAGAATAGATAATAATAGAGATTAAAAGTAAAAAAGTTAGAAGTTGACACCAGGGGGTGCAAAAACCAACTAGTAAAAGTTCCAGAAAGAGAAAATGATGGAGGGAACATTGTACAAGAAAATTGCCCATGATGAAAGGGCATGGGTTTCCATTAGAAAAGACCCTCCAAGCCCCTAGAACAATGATCCTCACCAGATACATTATGGTGTAATTATAGGACACCAGGACTAAATGGCAGCTCTTAAAAGTTCAAAGAGTGAAACAATAGGTGATACACAAAGGAAAGGGAATTATGATGTATTTAATTTTTCAGTAGCAATACTAGATGCTAGAACACCATAGGAAAAATCCTTCACGATATGAGGGACTATGACTCGTCCATCCAGACTGCTAATCAAGTCTGTGGGTAGAATTACAGACATTTGCAGACATGCGAGTTCTTTAAAAATTTACCTACCCTGATTTTGTGGTAGTTGGAGGAGGTCTCTGCCAAGCTAAGTGAGTAAATTAAGAAACATTCAAGACTCAGAAGCCAGGAAAGCAGGACTCCCAAACGGAGAGAGAGGTGGAAAGAATGTTCTCGTGAGTGTGTAGCAGACTTTTTAGGGCAACCAGAAGGATCAGGAAGATAGATGGATACTGGAAAACAAGAAAAGGAAATGTTAATTATCTGATAGCTTTCATAAGTGGAAAATTGTTTTGAAAGGCACTTTTTGGCATGATTAAAGCTTGTGGAAAATCTTAGAAATTCAAAGAAAACTAAGCAGTTGAAACATAAGGCTATCACTAACTTCAGGAAAAACAAAAAGTTCCACCAGAATTCTTAGTTCTACTTAGCACTATGAACACTATTAACTGATAACAATGAAAATATTAAACATAGAAACATAGAAAATTATTTAACCAAAAGTCAAGATATAATAGAAAACTGAGAAGGGAAGAAGGCATATAAGTTCTCATCCTCATCATAAAAGTAAGACAGTTGATGTCCAGACTTGGTTAAGTTAGATATTGCATATTATCAGATATTTATATTATTTGAAATCGTGGTGGCAAATATACTAAAAGAAATGGACAAAAGTGTGGAGAATGATTGCCTCTGGGTAGCAGGAGGGAGATACAGAGGACTGAGGTTTTTGTGATAAGCTTGAAAAACAGTATTTGACTTTTAAAAATGATTGCACAAGATACTTCAATAAAAACAAAAAAAATACATTAAAAACCTCCATATCCTGGGGGTGGAGGTGTAGTTCAGGATAGAGCCTTTCGCTCTCGCTCAAGAGTTCCCTGGCTGGAATCCAGAGGCCCTGTGTAGTCCTCATGTCTCCCTGTCTCCATGATGTTTCTAGGACAACTCCCTGATCTAGGTCAGGGACTGGAAATTTCACTAATTTCCACAGCTGCTCCCACCACCACCCTCCAAGGTTAATGAATAGATGCACACACTGGAAAGACATCTTCAGCTATAAGTAATGCATGTGTCTCCAAAGAGGTTAGGCAGGATCTCTTCAAGTTGCTGTTTTGTGGTGTAGAACGAGAGAAAAACAGACAAGTAAATCCTAAAGGTCCTTCTAGTAGTTACAGTCAATGCTCCTTCCTACTGCTGCTGCTGTCACCACAGACTGAAGAAAATGGGGAGATGCAGACATAGGAAGAGGTAAGGCTGGGGCCTCTGAGGACTGGAGGGGGACCTCTCTGGGATGAGTTTGCGAAGGGATAAATTGCTGGTTTTATCCGCTCTCTAGAGATAAGTAGAAACTCCCAATGTGTCATAGGAGTAATGGGTGTGACTATGAACATGAAAGGTGCTTATTAGACACCTATACCAAGCAAGGGGGTATAGCTCAGGGGTAGAGCATTTGACTGCAGATCAAGAGGTCCCTGGTTCAAATCCAGGTGCCCCCTGCTCTATTGGTTTTCCTATTCGCAGCTGTTGCCAATATTCTGATTTCATTTCATCCATGCTAATTATGATCCTTCCTAAAATTGGAAGCCATCGCACAATGGCAATCTGGGTGGATTGCCCACGCTAATACCCTGGGTATCCCTCCTCCTCTTGGCATCTAGCCTCCCCCCCACTTCTGTATACATCTCATTTCTTCAACTCTTAAAGGGTCATCAAAGAGAGGGCAGGGACTCATGCGGAATTCTGCTTGGCTTTTCCAAGGCAGACCAGAGTAGATACAGCAGACTTCCCGGGAACAGACCCTAGATGGTAACCTTAAATTATCACTCTCAGCCCTCCTTCCCACCTAAACCAGTTTGGCACAGTGGACCTGTGGTGAGACCTACAGAGACAAATCACAGCATCCGGGTTCTCTCCAGGTAGGATGGGCATTTCCTCCGGGGACTTGGTTTTTCTCACACCAAAGCTCACTCACACCCTTGTTTCAACCTTGTGGGTCTACGAACGTCTGGCTTAGCTACTCAAACAAGGGAGACAGGAATTCTGCAGTGTTGCTGCTGTAAATCCCAACTAACAGAGCTCTGCAACACTGGATTAGAGTCCATTTCTGTCTTCAGTGAAGGGAGAAAGGTGAGGGGCTGGGAGCCCCGATAGGTGGGTAGTTTTGGAGACAGCTGGCCAGCTCTTGGGCTAAAGCAAAAAAGAAATGGGTTGGGAGTTTGGGAGTTCCTCAGGCGGCTTCCCTCCTATTTTCCTCTCTAATGACCCCTCCAGGGACTGAGGCTTGGAAAGCTGCAGAGCTTAGAGAGGATGTCTTACCGTGAACCAGGTCTGGCAACTTCCAGAAAGTCAGTCCTGGAGGGGGGCCATGACTTCATTTTGCAGAGCTGAGTGTTACCAAACAGCTGAAAGGTGTTAATTATGTAGCATCTATAGCGTGGGGGTATAGCTCAGGGGTAGAGCATTTGACTGCAGATCAAGAGGTCCCTGGTTCAAATCCAGGTGCCCCCTTATTTATGTGCAAATTTGGGTAGTCCTTCCCTGCCCCCCCCCCCAGCCCACTTACCATCCTGCGCTGCCAGTTAAGAAGAAAGGTACCAGGAGGTTGTGCACAAACTGTCCAGTTACACTCATGGACTCGTTGAACATCAACTATTGGCAGGTGCCAAGCACTTTGCTGTGCTCTGATGGTGGGAGGACAAGTTGTTTCTTGCATACATGTAGCAACAACAGGGAGACCTCAGGAGCTCCCGTGGGATGTCTGGTTTGATCCTGAGAGTGGCTGCGGTGAGGTAGGGGTGTCGCCCCGGATAAGTTGCTTCACTGTTTTATGTCTCAGATTTTCCATCTATGAAATGGGGGATAATAATAGTACCACCTAATAGGGTTTGTGTGCGTGTGTGTGTGTGTGTGTGTGAGAGAGAGAGAGAGAGAGAGAGAATTTAAAGCAGTTAATGCTTTAAGGTAAATGATAGCAAGTCTTTTTATTATTTTTTTAATGTTTATTTTTGACACAGAGAGAGAGACAGAGAGAGACAGAGCGTGAGTCGGGGAGGGGAAGAGAGAGAGCGAGACACAGAATCCGAAGCAGGCTCCGGGCTCCGAGTCGGCAGCACAGAGCCCGGCGGGGCTCGAACCCACCAACCGCGAGATCACGACCTGAGCCGAAGTTGGACGCTTAACCGACGCAGCCACCCAGGCACCCAAGTCTTTTTATTATTGGACTATTTTGGAGAATGTCTGCTAAAGGAAATAACTTTGGTCTTAGTGGATGTTGAAACCTCAGGACCAATGCCCTCTGGAGAAGTTATAAAACCAGGCCACCAGTGGCTAGGGGGGTCCTTGTGTCTCCGTTCCCTGTGGCCGAGATGCTGTGACTGGTATCAGCAGATTCCCGACGAGGAAGGAGTTCACGGGGCTTCTCATGCTACTTGAATTTCTTTCTGAAGAATTGTTCCCACAAAGCCCGATTTACGGAGTAAAGCCCCTGAATCTCTGTTGAGCGCACACGGTTTGAACCAACAGGCCATTTCTGTCCGTGGACTCCCGGGCCAATGAGAGACAAAGACCACCCTCGGCAGCTTCTTTAAACATGAAGGGAACAGAAGCGCGTTGAATGGCAGCGTGGTTGCCGCCTGAACTTGCTTGTTCCCCTTGAATCCAAGTGGCCAGGGAGGCGGGGCTCTGCAGTTTTGATGGAGAGAAAGGGTAATCTCCTGGCGCCTGGTGAAAACCAAGGAAGCAAAGCCGACTCTCTCCTCGCTGCGTCCTGGGTCCTGAGTTGCCAAGGGCTGTGGGGTCGGCAGGAACAGTTGCCGGAGGGGCCTGGTGCGTTTGGGGAGAGACACCAGGTCGGGGAGCCTGCAGGGCTCGGTGGGTCCTGCTCTGGGTCTTGGCTTCACACAGCTGCGGTTCAAGGCCATGCTCCCTCTGCTGAGCCTCACACATACCCAGTCAACCCATACCACACGTCCGGTGATCCCCTTGGCCTGACTTTTTCTCTTTTTGCTGATTTTTTTCTCCCATTTCCAAGGCCAAGTGATCGACTGGCTCCTTGAGGCCTTCCGAGTCCAGTAGTGTGTGGGAATAAAGGCTGGCGTCTCAGACAGACCCCCTGCCCCCCTGGGAGACCCGTGAGATTGGGAGAAAAAGCCCCCTGGTGCTGACAATGCTGTGGGCTCCTGAGTCGCGCAAGGGACTCAGAGCTGGAACGTGCTTTGGTCCAGAAGGTTCCTGGCCAGCACTCAGCCACTTACCGAGGGTGGGGGATCTTGATGTTTAACACTAGTCCCGTGAATAAAATTGCGAGTGAGTAGCGGACATGGAAATGTGACCCAGAGACCTCTCCGTCCGCTGTCCGGTGTACCAGAGACAGAAGCCCAAGCGGGCTCCGCGCTGTTAGCCCAGAGCCGGACGCGGGGCCCGAACTCACGGACCGTGAGGTCATGACCTGAGCCGAAACCAAGAACTGGACGAGGCTGAGCCACCCAGGCACCCACGGGAGAGGGCGTAGGATAGCTGAAGAGAGGGGTCTCTGAGGTATGGAGGGAAACCAGGGAGCTGTGGTCTAGAGGCTTCGATTCTGTCTGTTAAGCAGAGGCAGCGTCTTGTGCTGGAGTCTGGGGAAGGAAGAGGGGGAGGGAAGCCTATCCCTGCTGAGTCCGCAATCTGAACAAAGGAGGTGGAGAGTCTGCTGCGGGGAGGGGTGTCGTTTTATCGGAGCTGTGATCGCGTCCCGCACCTCTGTGAAGTCAACCTTTTGCGGACACTGAGAAAATTGCTGTCTGCTAAATACACTTGTCCCCACCCGGGTCAGCACAGGAAAAGTGCTAGTGATTTCCTTCTCTAGCTCCCTGTTTTTTATTCTGTGCAAATGCCAACCCAAGGAGTCTTAGGTCACTCTCAGTAGTAGCCAAGGTTGCTTGGTGCCTTGTGTAGATCCTGGTCCCAGTGTCTGTCAGCCACACGCTGACCGTCTTTTGAGTGATCCCAACTGCAAAAGAAATCTGTTAGCTCCATGGACTCTTAGGGATTTTTTTTTTTTTTTTTTTTTTTTTTTTTACCAGTTCTGTCCCAGGATGCAAGGATCTCATCTCTCAACTCCCAGGGTCTCTTCCTATAGTTGCCAAAAGAAGACGATAAAGGAGAGAAAAAGAACCTAGAACTTACAGGACAAAGAAGATATTTATTTATTTATTTATTTTATTTAGAGACAGAGACAGCACAAGTGGGGAAGGAGCGGAGAGAGAGGGAGACATGATCTCAAACAGGCTCCGGGCTCACAGCACAGAGCCCAAAATGGGGCTTGAACCCACGAAGCTGTGAGATCATGACCTGAGCCAAAACCAAGAGTCGGACGCTTAACCGACTGAGCCACCCAGATGCCCCAGAAGATAGACAATTTAAGCCAAAATATTATCAGTATTAACGTTAAATATAAATGTATAAAATGCCACAGGAAAACCACAAAGAATGTAACTGGATTTAAAAAAAAAACTATAGGCTGTTCACAAGAGATAGACAGAAAACATAAGGATATAAATACATTGAAAACAAATTGACAGAAAAAGATGTAACTATGACGACTATATATTGTGTCGCCATATTAATATCAGACAAAATCATTTCTGAGGCAAAAATCATTACCAGGGATAAAGACAGTCATTTTGGATTGATAAAAAGTTCAATTCACCAGTTAGGTACAACAATGCTAAATTTGATGCACCTAATAACAAGGCCTCAAGACGTATTTAAGCAAAAATGAACAGATTAAAAAGGAGAAATGGACAACCTTCTGATCGTGTGAGAGATCTTTAAAACCCTCTTTTGTGAATTGCTAGGACAAGTGGGTATAAAATCAGAAAGATATGTGGGGCACCTGGGTGGCTCAGTTGGTTAAGCATCCTATGTCAGCTCAGGTCATGATCTCACAGCTCACGAGTTCAAGCCCTGCATCTGGCTCTGTGCTGATGGCTCACGGCCTGGAGCCTGCTTCAGATTCTATGTCTCCCTCTCTGTCCCTCCCCTGCTCACACTCTGTCTCTCTCTCTCTCTCAAAAATAAATAAACATTAAGAAAAAAAGAAAGATATGAAAGATTTGAACAACGTGATTAACAGACATGACCTAATTAACACATAAAGAACTTTCTACTCAAGGATTATAGAATGTGCATTTTTCCCCCCAGTCACTCATGGAACATTCACAAAAATTGACCATATTCTGAGCACAAAGCAACTCTCAACAAATTCCAAAGTATTTAAATCACAAAGAGTATGTATTCTGACCAAAATAAAATTAAAATCCAATAACAACAAATAATAAGAAAACCCAACAAATAGAAAATCCCCATCTTGGAAATTTCCTAATTTTCTAATACTTCTCAATAATCCAGGGGTCAAAACGGAAATTGCAATTGAATTAGAAGTTAGAAAATAGGTGAACTATGTGATGATGAAAATACTAGATATTGAAACTTGTCAGTCATAACCATAACAGGCATGTACGGGGCAATTTAAAGCCTTCCTGTGTCCACAGCATTATGAAGAGAAAAGGTGAAAATTAGCTAACTCTGCATCTACCCCCAAAAAGGTATAAAGGGACAGTATATAAATCCAAAGGAAAAATAAAGGAGTAATAAAGTTTAATTAATGAAAGCATAAATTGATTAAGTAGAAAACAAATATACAAGAGATAGAACCAATAGAGCAAATGTCGTTCTTTGAAACAAATAACAAACATGATAACCCAGACAAGACTGACAAAGGAAAAAGAGAAAACACTAATAATCTGTATAAGAGATATTTGAAAGGATACGTTATTACAATTTCCAAAGACATTAAAAAGATCATAAGATTAAGAAAAAAGATCATAAGCCTATCTTATGAGTGGCTTTGTGCCAATAAAGTATAATATTTAGATGGCATGGAAAAGTTTCAAGAAAAATATAGCTGACACAAATAGAGTTAGTGAGGTTAGCAGTACTGAGCTGGGTCCATGGAAAAATACAAGATTTTAGCTGATAGACGTGGTGTAGCATACCAACTTCCTACACAGTAAGTGATAAAGCTATTCACTCTCACTCTCCTGTCTTCCAACAAGGTCATTTCCTTCACCCAAACTTCCGCTCTTGCATGGTCCCTCCAAACTTCCCTGTAAATACGTGATATACATGTATCCATATAACTGATGAAGGGTCACAGCGGACAAACGCGAATGAATCTCAGAAACATGAGGTTGGGTGCAAGAAGCCAGACTCAAAAGAATAAACCCAAGAACGGGCAAACTGATCCATGGCCACAGAGTGGTGGTTATCCTTGGGGAGAGGGAGCGATTGGGAAGGGGGTCCAAGGGAACGAACCCCAAGGGGTTTTAGAAATCTTCTGTATCTTGATTTGGGTGGTGGTTACCTGGGTGTATGTCTGTGTAAAAATTCACTGGGCTGTACGTTTCAGATCTGTGTGTTTCATGTAGATGATACTTCGCTAGAAAGTATATGAAAACAAGTTAATTACATCTTTCATTCCTAGAACGTCTTATTTGATTAGCTTTTCAAATGTATGCGAGCGTTTCTCAGTCTTTTGCTCCTCAATTTAGTTTTCATTTCTCCCTCTTAAGATACCCTTTGATTTGTGCAAATAATCTCAGAGGTGGAGTCTTTGCAGGTCAAGTTCCAATGTTTACTATCTCTGGTGACTCTCATGAATGTTGGCTAGTTCCCTAGGATGTTTTAAATTTTGTTCTGCAGAGTGACATAGGGCTTTCTATGTGCCAGTCCTGGTTCAAGTGCTGTACGTGGATTAACTCATCTAATCAACGTGCCAAGGCATCAAGTCCATGCTATTATCATTTTACAGCTTACGCAGAGGAGGGCGTAAAGAAGGGGAGTAGCCGGCCGAGGGTCTCCGAGCTGGGGCAGGACTTGGACCCAGGCTTATCTGCCCTCAGAGTCTGTGCCGTTGGCCTCTCTGCCACGCTGCTTCTTTCACACTTAGATTTGTTAAAACCTACCCAGGGGGGCTCTTGGAGGCTTGTTTCTTGCTGCATCATTTCGGGGAGGATTTTCATTGGCCTAGGAGCCCGTGGCCCCATGCACACCGAGTCCACCTTGAATTAAAACAACTGCGTGTCATTTTCCCCACCGGCTGAGGAGGGCACACTCAGGGCCCAAGCCAGGTCAGCCAGCCAGGGGCTCAGGCTTGCCCTGCCTCTTGTCTTGAATCACTCGCTCCTTTAAGAGCTTACCCCGATCTCGGCTCAGGCCGTGATCTCATGGTTCGTCGAGCCCCGTGTCAGGCTCCTCGCTGACAGCTTGGGATTCTCTCTCTCTCTCCCTCTCTCTCTGCCCCTCTCCTGCTAGTGCTGGCGCGCTCTCTCTCAAAACAAATAAATAAACTTAAAAAAAACAAAAAAGAAATCGGTGTAGAAGTAAGAGTTTCTACAGCCTTCCAGCCAGGAGAGGAGATCTCCAGGGCTCCAAGGGAAAGGCTGGTGGGTACAAGGGGGCATGCCAATAATAGGGGGAGATGGTCGGTTTGTTCATGCTTTGGGGGATTCCTAACTCCACTTGGCCACTTCTTTCTTTTTTTTTTTTTTTTTTTTTAATGTTTATTTATTTTTGACGGAGAGAGCGGTCTGTCCCGGCTGTTCATCGCTTTACGGGAAGTCTGGGTGTGGCTGTCCAGATGAAGAATATTAATTAAGCCAGGCCACAACAGAAGGGGGTATAGCTCAGGGGTAGAGCATTTGACTGCAGATCAAGAGGTCCCCAGTTCAAATCTGGGTGCCCCCTTATTTATTCCTAATTTATATTGGTGTTGCATTTTTTTTTTTTAAGCTTCCTCTTCCTTATTAGATGTCAACGGAAAGTTGTTTTTCTTCCCTGGAACCAGCAAACTGGTGAAGCTTCATACCAAAGTTGGGGGTTCTTACCTCAAAATAGAGCTGGGACTCACTGAGGAGTCTATAAAAAGGCCATTTTCCAGGCCTCACCCCAGAGCAATGAAGTCAGAGTATCTGGGGTGGAGCCCAGTTAGGGTGAGAGCTCCTCGGAGTTGAGAACCAGCCTTAGTTAGCTTCCAGGAAGCCTTCTTAGACCCAGGCTGCCTCATCCCCGCTCTGTGTGCCCAGCACCTTGCGTTCTGGACCTCCTCCCATTCAGCCCTAAGTATACATCATCGCAAGGCGACGTTGACGGTGTCTTCCAGAGATGTTAACTGTCTCTGCCTCAGTTTCCTCAGTCCTCCCCCTTTTTAATCCGGGCAATCTCTGTGCACGGGAGGGGGGGAGTGGTTTTCTCTTTCCAAGCCAAAGCACCAGGATCTGTGGCTCAGACAGCAGGCTCTCCTGGGGCCGAGAGAGTTTGTAGAGGATGAATTCTCTACCTGTCCAAGTGCACGGTTAGCTTGAGGAACCATTAAAGCCAGTGGTATGTCCTCCTCAAACCTTCAAAGTAAACTTCTGCATGAGGGACCGGTGAATTATATATCACCCGTCTCAAAACTGAAGAATGTAATGGCTTCCTGTGGTCTGGAGGACAAGCCGCTGAGCATTTTGGTAGACAATCCCAGAATTCGCCGTGAGTCCCGAGATCCCCGCATGGAATTCGGAAATCTGTCATGATTTCTATGATCCCTTACACCAATCATCTTTTTTTTTTAATATATATTTTTTGATGTTTGTTTATTTCTGAGCGAGAAAGGGGCAGAGTGCGAGTGGGGACGGGCAGAGAGAGAGACACACGCAGAATCCGAAGCAGGCTCCTGGCTCCGAGCCGTCAGCACAGAGCCCGACGCAGGGCTCGAACTCACAGCCTGTGAGATTACGCCCTGAGCTGAAGTCAGACGCTTAACCGACTGAGCCACCCAGGGGCCCCACACCAATCATCTTCGATGACCTTTCTCCCGACTCCCTAAAACACATTTCACGATCCTCTAGGCCTGTATCAACAGCAAAACTCTATGCGTTAGATGGGCTAAAAACAGGTTCTCACAATAAATTACTTGACAGCAAGAAAGCCTCAATCTCTTTACGCTGGACGGCAGGAAAATGCGGCAGAGAAACGGCCACTGAGGACAGCGCGGTCAGACTTTGTCTAACTTGACAAGCCGGCAAAAAGCTCTCTGTCTGACACCCCGGGTTGTGAATTTTCTTTGTTTTCCGTTATCAGCACACAACATAAGTCCCTGAAAAAAAAGACAAAACCTCTTTTTATCTTCAGTGATGTGCTTCAGAGTTTCTCTTTCATTAAAGCTCTTTCCTTTTTGTTGGCGAGAGACTCGAATTTCTTAATTAGTACTTTTTTCCCCCTGTTTCATAAACACTTGGAACTTTGGCTGAGGGCCTGGCGGCTTGTCGCTTTCCTGTCCCTGCCCTCCCACGACACCTCCTGATCTTGAAGATGACCTCTCTGGGGGCTCCTGGGGTCACAATCTCAGGGTTCGCGCTTTGAACCCGCCCCCTCAGAGCTTCAGATGCTGTCTCCTTTTCTCTCTGCCTCTCCCCGTTCACTCTCCCTCTCTCAAAAAATAAATAAACGTTAAAAAAAATAGAAAGAAAATGGCCCCTTTGATGACAGCCTCCATCTGTCACCCCATTACGACTTCTGGTCCTGCGGTCCCATCGTCCTAGCCTGGTGGCTCAGTGGGGCCCTTTCTTCCTCCTCGCCCTCTCCCCATGAGACCCCCCCCCCTTTTCAGGGTTCCTTGCCCACACCTCCGCCTTCAACCCCCCAACTGGAGGGAGCGCCTTCTGCCCCGCATTGCCCTTCTGGGTCCCCTTCTTGGGATGCCCCAAGCTTAGTGGAGGATTTTAGAACCAGGCTGACACTTGTATTTGCCTTGGCTCCCTCGGCCTTCAGCCTCAGTAATGTCAACGCCACATAACGATCCTTCCAGGGCTCGGGCTTAGCTCTAATGTGTTCACAGAGTCCACCCCACTGCGGTGACAGAGAGGCCTGGGTGAGGCAGAGTGCCAGTATCCCCACCCCTACCCAGTGTCCTTTGTAGCCTCCTTCTTGTCGCGTGGCTTCACAGAAGAAAAACTACACATCCCAGCCTCCCTTGGAGGTAAGGGAGGCCAAGTAACACGCTGGAGGCCCTTAAAGGGCCAGTGCAGTCCCAAGCGCAGAGCAAGAGGACGGGGCTCCCTGGTGCCGGGGCTCAGTAGGTCCATAGCGGGCAGAGAGGCCTTCCATTTCCTCCTCCCTTCCTGGGGGCCCACGGAATTGGGCAGAAGCCGCACCTGCCTCTCGTTGTCCCTCCGGAGGGCTCCCTAGTGCCCCTGATGGAGCCATCTCCCTCTTAAGGGAAAGAGGCCTACATACAAGGCCCTGTGTACCATCCCCATCACTGGCTGGGGCCTATCCCTTCCTCCGCTGTCTTGCTCCAAGTATGAATATAAAATTTTTTTTTTAATGTTTATTTTAGAGATAGAGCACAAGCCAGGGAGGGGCAGAGAGAGCCGGAGACAGAATCCGAAGCAGGCTGCAGGCTCCGAGCTGTCAGCGCAGTGCCCGACGTGGGCCCCGAACGCACGAACCATGAGATCGTGACCTGAGCCGAAGTCAGATACCTAACCAACCGAGCCACTCAGGCACCCCACTCCAAGTGTGAATATCAAAACCTTTCTCTCCCTTTGGAAATGTCATCATCACCCTTCGACTTTATTGCGAGTCTCAGCTGACCTGGGAGGTGACCTCCTACACGGTTCCTATGCCCTTCGAGCGTGCCCTCCCTGTACCCTGGGCACCAGAGCCTGAAGTCTGAGAGGCCACTCCGGAGGCTGAGAGGTCGGGGCGGGAAGGCAGGCGTGGAAGAGTGTGGTGTGTGGCTGAGAGGCGGACAGGTGCCGGGCGTCTCAAGAAGGCAGCGGGCTGGCCCTTTGCCTTCAGAGCAACCAAGGACATCTTGGATCCTAGCTGGGTGGACAGTGGACAACCCGTGTGTGAAACCAGAGTGACGGCACCGGAGGGGAGGGGAGGGGGCTGGAGACTGGCAGAAACAAGAAAGGCCTGCACAACCGCAGCAGAGGTGGTGGGTGAAGGACAAACCCGGAGGGGCCCAGGGAAGAGGGAGGAGTCAGGATGAGGGCAGCTGCAGAGCTGGGGGAAGGAAGGAACGTCTGCAGTGCTTTCTCTCGGTTACTTGTAACCACTCAGTCAGTACCTGGAAGGTGGGACTGTGCCGACATTGGGTTATTACACGCGTAAATTGGAAAATTGAAGAATCCCTCACCCACTCGTTGGCAATAGCTCTTTGGTTTATTTCCTTCCAGAGGAGATTATATATTATATATATATGTTATATATAATATATACATCTTAGGGGTGCCTGGGTGGCTCAGTCTGTCGAGCATCCGACTGCAGCTCAGGTCCTGATCTCCCAGTTTGTGGGTTCGAGCTCCACGTCGGGCCCTGTGCTGAGAGCTCGGAGCCTGGAGCCTGTTTTGGATTCTGTGTCTCCCTCTCTCTGCCCACCACCCACTGACACTCTCTCTCTCTCTCTCAAAAATAAATAAAAAACATTTTAAAAATTAAAAAAATATATATGCATTATATGTATATAACATAAAATATTAATGTCCAATACATAATAAAATATATATAACAAATGTATATAACAAATATATATATAACAAAGTATATATAACAAATGTATATAACGAAATATTTAAAATAGGAAAATTTATATTTAAACATATTAAATATACACTAACTATACATTATGTATTTTATATATAAAAATTTAATATATGTTTACACATAAATACCTTTGTATGTATGTGTAATCTTTCTTATCATCTAATGATATGTATATATAGTATCTTTTTAAAATTTTTAATGTTTTATTTATTTATGAGACAGAGAGAGACAGAGCATGAGCAGGGGAGGGGCAGAGAGAGAGGGAGACACAGAATCCGAAGCGGGCTCCAGGCTCTGAGACGACAGCACAGAGCCCAACACGGGGCTCGAACTCACAAACCACGAGATCATGACCTGAGCCGAACTCTTAACTGACTGAGCCACCCAGGCGCCCCTATATAGTATCTTTTTAAAAGCCCAAAGGATCTCACATCATATGCCGCCTAGTTTGCTTTTTGGCCTTCATGATCTTGTTTATGAGTCCTCGCATAGATAGCGCTCTGGGCTTATTTCATCATTTTCTCTCGCATCACAGCCCATCCTGTGACACCATGTTTGTAACCTAATCCCCGTCAATGGATATTTAGGTGGTTTCCAGTTTATTGCTGATACAAAAAAAGGAAATGCTGCGATGAATCTCCAGATACGTGTGCCTTTGTGTACTCATGGGACTATTAGAGGAAGAAATCCCTAGGAGCGGGAGTCTCCTAGCGTATAATTTTTCCTAAGTAACTTTTTTTTTTTAAAGGCCACATGTTCGATATGGAAAACTTGAAAGATAAATAAAAGCACAGAAAAAAAAAGAAAAAGCTGAGATCATGTATAATTTCATGCAGACACATTGTTTTGCAACCTGCCTTTCCATTTGGCAAATTCTCGTGGATGTTCTTCCGTGTAATTAAATAACCTTCGGACGTGGGCTCTGAACCTTCTCTCGGCACAGGGGAAGGCGCTGTCACCTGGTCACAGGTATGTCACCGTCCCAGTGTGCCTGACATGCAGTGGATGGGGAACAGTGGGAGGGAGTTTCCTGCATGATTTTAAGGGTCTGCCCACCTGTAAGGGTCAACGAGGCTACTGGGCACCCACAGCCAGGTGCACACAGAAGAGATACATGAAGAGGACGGGCTGGTTTCCTGCGGGAGGGAGGCCAGAGCTGAGAGGAGCAGAGTTGGCTAGGACAGTCCAACCAGCAAAACTGAACCCCGGTGTATTGACACAGGTACAAGGTGTTAATAATACATCACCATGCCAGTTAAGGGGGTATAGCTCAGGGGTAGAGCATTTGACTGCAGATCAAGAGGTCCCCGGTTCAAATCCGGGTGCCCCCTTCCTTTACTAGCTTTTAATCACAAGTGGGTCCTATATTGCCTGGTCCTCCTTGGCCAGAACACCCGGCAAAGAAAGATGAAGCAGATCAAACCCTCTGCAGGCCAGAGCCCCTGGTCTGAGGCTCTAGCCCCCAGCTCTTGGAGCTCCCCCTGGGGCCCGCTCCAGACTCAGCCCCACCCCTTGCGGAAGAGCAGGATGTCGGTTGGCTCTGGAGGACTGACTCCAAAGAGTTAGTATAGAAGATGACAGAGGACTGGCCTTCCCTGCCTCTTTTCTCTCTCTCCTCAGTGTAGAGTCACCAGCTCCAGTGAGGGAAAGGAAGCTCGAACCCCATTCCCCAAATCAGTAAGGACAAGAACAGGTAAGGTGCACCTGTCCTTAAAAGCTCATCTCACTGTGACAGGGAGACTTCTGGCCTCCCACGTGAATCCCAGAACTCCTTTAGACACTGGCATACCCCTCAGGTCTAGTCGGACCTCTACTGCAGGTGGAAGGCATTCCTGCCCTCCTTCTGCACAATCCCCTGCCCACACCAGCCACCCATGGCCGAGGACATCTGGGTCAGAGCAGGGCTGTGTCACTGGAGGGCTCCGGGCTCCTCTAAGGCCAAGGGTCCCCGGGGGGACTGCCCATCGCAGCCCCTGGTGTGTGAGGGGGTAAGGGCAGCGGGGTGTGTGCTTTCTCGGAAATACAGCTCATAGGCTCCAGATCAGACTGCCTGGATCGGAATAGTTGGGCGTGGGGCCAACAGACTCTATTTTTAACAAGCCCATGGGATGATCCCGGTGGAAAGTCAGAATTGGAAACCGCCAATTTAGTTCGGTGCCCCGTGTTACAGGCTTGAACAGAGGCCATAATTAAGAGACGTTCCCAAGCACACACACCTGATTAATAATAGGGTTGGGGCCAGATCTCACACGGCTGGTCTTGGGCTCTTTCCACTTCCCAAACCTGGTGCCAGACATGACGCCACATAATGACCCGGATCATGTCCACCAACCCCCCCATCCGGTACTAAATGAGATAAGCTCACGGCGGCCTGGAAATCTGACCCAGGGATCTCTTGACCCGCAGTCGGATCTTTTCCCCTGAGCCAGGAGCTCACTTCAAATTGTTTCCTGGTTGGGACCTCCCAATACCTGGTAGTTGCTGTTTATTCCCATCTGCCCCGTGTCCTGGCTGACTCACCCTCTCCTGGCCATCGGCTCCCTCCCCTTTCCCACCGACCCCTCATTTGAGTGCCCAGAAGCCCCCTCTGCCCTGCCCAGTACCCGCCCCCACTTGTGTCTCTAGCTGGTACGCTTTGGTGTTCCCCCCGACCTTCCCTCCTCACTGCACCTCCTCCTGGGCTCATTTGTTTTTGCCCCCCAGACCCCCCCAGCCTCTCCTGTTCAAGACACTTCTTCTTCATCCCAAGGCCAAATCCTTGGGCTGAGTCTAGGGGAGGCATTTGGCCAGGAAGGCTGAAGTCACCTTCCCTGTGGGCAGCCCCATCCGCCTCAGAAGGCCTCACATCTGGGACTCAGCACACCTGGAGGGGGCAGGGATGCCTGTTTGGGGTACCAAAGCCCAAAAGCCTTCTGAATGGGCACGGGGACTCTCACTTTGCTGGCAGGGCTACTGCCCCGGGACAGTCAGACCACACCCACCTCCCCCCTGCAGGGGACCCCACACTGTCCCCTCCTGGGGCCACAGGCCGTGTGGATTCCAAACCAGACGCACAAAGATTCTGATGGGCCCGAAAGACCCCCTGGGTGTTCTCTGTTACCAGCAGCGAGCGGGCAGCTTCTGCACTTGGCAGGTGGGGGCCGGGGCACTGGACCCTCTGCAAGCAATCCTATCAGTCCTGGTTTAAGACGAAATCCACGGGGACTGGTGGCTTCTGGAGTTGGCTTCTGGTGCTGGTTCCTCCCCATCCTCTCAGAAATCCCCTGTATGGTTTTGGAAGCACCGTTCTCCCCTGAACAAATGCCCCAACTTTCACGCAGGAGACCAGGGAAGCTCTGGTTTCAAGGGAATTTGGCAACCTCAGGATCAAAGTCTGCCTCCGGTGTTCCGCTGGGTCATGTGGTGCCTTAGATTTTCTCAGCACGGCCACTGGAGACCCCGTGTGGCCTTCTGAGCCCTGAACAAAGAAGCTGGACCTCGGATCCAGGCGTTCCCAGTATGTTAGAATCAGCCACCATGTCTCTCGATCTCAGCGGGCTCTTTGGTTCGGTTGGCCCCAGGCAACAATTTATTTAGCTGTTTCGTCTCTGTGGACCCTGACCTGCTATACTCCTACCAGGAGGGGCCGACTGGACTTTTACTGACTTCAGCACAACTAGGCCTGGCAGTTAGCTCCCCAGTCCCACATCCGCCCCCAGCCCCCCATTTCTCCAAGGATCTCTTGCTTGCAAATGACTCCCTGTACCCATTTCTCAGCCAGTCATGCACACAGGTGCGAACCCAGAACCTGCTTCTGTCTGGTGGAAACAGACTAGACGGTCACTGGCAGGCTGGCAGGAGCCCAAGGCCCCGGAGGGAGGGTGGGAGAGCCAGGCTCAAAGGGACCCCAGTGGCCAAAATCACAGCCAAGGGCACAGCAGAGCACCATGCGGGGACAGAAGCCACTGTATCCCCAGTGGGTGCCGAAGGACCCTCCAGCCCTGCAAAGGCAGCCAGAGCTCTGTATTCTGCAGTGGAATTCACCTGGCAAGGTCTGAGCCGGGTCCTAGGCCCGGGCAGGATTTGGCACGTTGGTTTGGTAGAGCAGGTTGCAAAGCTGTGCTTTCCCCCAAGACTCACTGTTTCGGGTGGGGGTTCGGGTGCTGGGCAGTCAAAGAATAACACAAATGCCCACCTGAAGCCACCAGAGAGGCTTGGGTGGTGGAGCCCGCTTGAGTGTTGGAGAAACACAGGAGGTGAAACCGAGGGGTCGGGATCCATCTCTTGTCTCCTCAGAGGGGTTTCCAAGTGGGGGACACAACAGCTGTTATAGGGGGGCAAAAGCAGGCATAATAAGGGGGCACCTGGATTTGAACCAGGGACCTCTTGATCTGCAGTCAAATGCTCTACCCCTGAGCTATACCCCCACCTGCTTATAGGTGTCTAATAAACTCTTTAATCCTTCAGAGCCACGCCCTGACTGTCTCTGACTCGAGATGTATTCTTGGTGGCACTCTGCCGTCCTAACACCCCTGCAAACATGCCCTCCCCACTCCGCCCACCCCTGCCCCTTACCTCCACTTACAACCTCCTCCTTCCCTCAGCCCCTGGCTGTAGGCACTGGCATTGACCACACTGTGGTTTGCAGCTGGAACATTCTTCAGACTCATCTGCAAGAGCGGGATACAGAACTAGCTGCTCAACAGACAGAGAGGAGGGGAGGGGAGGGGAGGCAGGGCTTGGGCCCCACCTGAGAACCCCTAAGCCAGACTCTCTGGGAAGGGGACGAGGGACAACATGAGCTTCTAACAAGCTCCTGATGATTTGGGAGCTGTTGTGCCCCTCACGGGATAGATCTGGAAAAAAAAAAAAAAAAAGTTTGGAATTCAAATCACGCCCCAACCAAACTCACTTGGTTTAATGACCAAGTTACCACTAGAATCCACGTTTATGATTAGGGGGCCTCTTTGCACTAAACTGGGCAGGAGACTGAGCTACCCCCTTCCTATCTTCGTTTTCTCCCTTATTCTCTGTCTGTTGCATCGTTCCGTGGGTCAGGCAGCAGAAATAAGCGTGCAGTGCGTGGAAAGCGGTGAGGCAAGAATGAGAGATTTGTGGTCACCGGAGCACAGACACAGGACCGCGTGATGGCAAACGGGAGGTCAGAGCAAAAAGAAATGCCAACAGGCGACGCACTGACTGGAACCAGGGACTCCCCGACACAAAGTCAGAGGCTCTGCCCCTGAACTGGGGTTCCCGGTGAGCACCACGTCACCTGTGTGGTTGTGCCCAGGGAGCTATCACGCACTCTCACTTCTCATCCCTAGCAAACTAGTGGGAGCTGACTGCCCGACCTCGTCCAGATAGACCTCTGTCTGACTCTGGACGTATTCTGTCCTTCTCTAGAAACTTCTAGAAATCTTCCCTGCCCAGAGCGCTGCGGCCTCCTCCCCAGTCCCCGTGTGGGGCACTAATCATTGCTTAGAGCTGGAATCTTCCCTCTTTCCTTCCCTCGCGCTCAGGTTTCACTTCCCCAGTCCGCTGCCCCCAGTCCCACTCTGACCCCCTGCAGCATGGGCTCCTCTGAGCTGTCCTACATTGCTTTCTCTGCTACCCCCACTCTTTTCGTTCCTTACTCCTTGGCTTTAAAGGGAGATGGCCTTACTGGACAAGTCACGGTGCCATGCTGGCCCCAAACCATCAGCCCAGCACAGCCGGATGACTTGGGACCAGGTACAAGGACTCGCTGTTTGGGCACCAAACTCAGGCCTTTACTATCTCCTAGACTGGGACCAGCGGTCCCTTCCTCCTTGGACCTCTCCCCTGGAAGTTACCACTACGAGGCCCAAAGGCCACAGAGATCCCAAGGATGCAGGGAAGGGACAATCATCCAAATTGGCATAGCATATGGAGGCCAAACTAGATGAAAAGCAGACATGCATCTTGAACAGGACGCTTTGCAGATCTGTCTGTACGAGGGGAGGTTAGAAACCGTGTGGGGGGCCAACAAAGGAGTGTTGGCTAAGTCAAGAGTGGTAGCAGCCGCCACCACTCTTCTAGAGTAGAAGAATACTCTGTATCCACTAAGAAAGGTGTCCTAAAAGCTTTTTTTTATTGGTGTGAAAAAGTCATCTATTCCTTTTGATGTTAAAAACGTCATAGAATAGCTTCATCTTTGTAAGAAAACGATATGCAAATCATAAACATCTCTGACATGACCTATTTGCTTTTCTCCACGCAAGTTAGTTTTGCTTTAATAAAAAGCAACAACTTGGGGCGCCTGGGTGTCTCGGCCTTGTTAATCATCCGACTCCTGATTTTGGCTCAGGTCATGATCTCGCAGTTAAGTTCAAGCCCCACATCGACACTGCACGGACAGTGCGGAGCCTGCTTGGGATCCTCTCTCTCTCCCTTCCTCTCTGCCCCTCCCCCACTCACACTCTCTCAAAATAAAATAAAACCTTAAAAAAAAAGTGCAACAATTCCAATGGTCTGTGGCACTTAAACAGGAGATGCTTCTGTCTGAAAAGAGACTGGTTCCAAAAAGATTCGAAATGGGTCGGTGGAGACAGGTCCCAACTGCCCCGATCCCACCTGCTCCCTTCCTGATGATGTTGTGCCAAGAACCCAGTATCCAGGCCAGTGGTCTCATAGCACAGGGGTATCCAGATTCAGATCTCTGACCTCATTTTGGTGGCTCCAATGGTCTTATTTTTTGGAAGAGTTTTTGCATTTCTGCACAGCCAGATGGATTTTTCTTACAAAGCTTCTGTTCCTCATCCACTGGGTCGGTCCAAGGATGTCATCATGGTGCATTCCAATTGCTAGAAAGGAAAAAGACGGTAAAGGCAGGTGTACCAGTTGATATTGTGGGTCTCAGCCCTGCATCGGGCTCTGTGCTGACAATGCAGAGCCTGCTTGGGATTCTCTCTCTCTCCTTCTTTCTCTGCCCCTCCCCAGCTCACATGCTCTTTCTCTCAAAATGAATAAATAAACTTAAAAAAATATATAAAAGAACTATTGGAAATACATCACAGAATTGGTAGGAAGCAGAAAAGAATTGGTAGGAAAGGCATGACCACATCAGCCTCAGAGATTACAGCAGCAATCTTAGGAGTACAGTGTTTTCCTGTTCTTTATCTTTTGCTGAGGCGTCTGCTAAATATCCCTTTGAATTAAGTAACAAGGCTGTTTCCCTTATTACAAAGCTCTACTCATTATTGGATAAAAAGCAGAAAGGCCATCACATACATTCAAATGGGAGATGTCACAGTGTGTGTGTGTGTGTGTGTGTGTGTGTGTGTGTGTGTGTGTGCGCGCACGCGCGCGCGCACATGCATACGTGTGCACACGAGTTAAATATTAGAGAAAAGCTTTGGGGATTATAAAATACAAACACAATATAGAACCATATGTACATGTAGGCAGAACTTGGCAACTAGTAACCATCCCCCATGTTCTACCTGACTATTCAGGGAGACCCTTTGTGTCTAAGTATTTTGTCATTCCTTGAACCATTACCCGGGTAATAGGAACAGTCCCAATAAAGGCTAAAATGAAAGCAAGATGTAGCAACTTGCTTTTTTTTTATGTTTATTTATTTTTGAGGGGGGGAGGGGCAGGGAGAGAGGGAGACAGAGGATCTGAAGCAGACTCCGTGCAGGGCTCGGACCCAAGATCCCCGAGATCATGACCTGAGCCGAAGTCGGATGCTTAACCGACTGAGCCACCCCGGTGCTCCACCGCTTGCTTTTTGAATTGGAGGAGGGGCCCTGACATGCTGTGAAATGATTCATACAAGAGGCGGGTGAAACTATGAACCCAATAGGATAGAAATTTGACGATCTTGCCTTTGTTTTTCAGCACGTCAGTCATTGAGCAGACGAGCTGAGTGTTGGGCTGGGGTTATTGGGAAGTCTGCCGTCTCCATCTGTGTCCGGAGAAGAGAACACACACATCGGAGCTTTCCACTGCACGACTTTGAGCTTCCCGAGACCGTCAGCCTTGGCTTGGCCCTTTCTACTGTTCTATCCCAACACGTGGTCCCTAAAGGTTCTGTCCTTCAGCGGGATCTCTATTCCAAGAAGGAGTGGTACTCAGAACCCTTAACCACAGCTCACAGCATAGACACTGACCGATCGGAATGCACGCCAGCCGTAAACAGCCATCAGATGCCTGCCCGATGAATAAGCTTCCTCCAACCCATTGGCCAGTTGAATCCATGTGATCAGTTCATCAGCTAACTTCCCACTGACAGCCGTGGGCTCGCAGATTTTCGGCCCTGACGAATCAACTGGACTTCCACCTCCTTCAACGCCAATAGGACAGAAAAGCAATTCTATAGCCACCCCACTTTCGTGAAGGTCTTTTGCCAGCAGCAAAAGACCCCAAGTGTTGTATCGGCCTAGGCACGTGGTTCCAGAAACAGAAACTGGTTCTGCCTGTGGCAAAAGATGAGATGACCACTGTCTGTGTGGCAGGGAGCCTGCAGCGCTGAAGGGAAGGCTGGAGGCGCAGGTTCACGCGAGGCAGGGGCGACCCAAGGGGACTCAGCCAGCCAGGCCCTCGGGCGCTGCCAACCCTGGGATTTGTGTCACTCATTCCGAGTGTAGTGTGAGTCAGGAGCACCTGTTTGGCCAGCAGTGCTGGGAGAAAGGGAGGAAGGGAGAAAGGGAGAAAGGGAGAAAGGGAGAAAGGGAGAAAGGGAGGAAGGGAGAAAGTCGCCTTTATATTTGGCCTCTGCAGCTGCAAGAGGCGACATTTCTTCCACCAGGGCTCCCATAATTGGACATCCTCCAAAGATGGAAAGAAGGTTCTAAAGTTGGGAGGGAAAAAGAAAAACAACACACCTGAATCGAAACCAGGGACCTCTAGATTGTCAATCAAATGCTTCATTCAGAAACAACCAGTCTCGTCTAGTAAGTGTGTTTCAGTTCTGAACTTTAAAGCAGAGTCGAGGGGCACCTGGGAGGCTCAGTCGGTCAAGTAGCTGACTTCGGCTCAGGTCATGACCTCACGGTTCGTGAGTTCGAGCCCCGCGTCGGGCTCTGTGCTGACAGCTCGGAGCCCGGAGCCTGCTTTGGATTCTGTGTCTGCCTCTCTCTCTCTGCCCCTCCCCAGCTTGCTCTGTGTGTGTGTGTGTCTCCCTCTCTCTCTCTCTGCCCCTCCCCTGCTCACACTGCCCTCCCCCTTAAAAATAAATAAACGTTAACAAGAAATTAAAGCAGAGTTATCAGTTATGGACAGTCACCACACCTAGCAGTATGGTGCCACTACGATCTGTCACCACCCTAGCATGCCCACACCTTTCCTGCCTTTCCTGCATTCTCTCCCCTCTGCACACCTGGCCGCTCTCCGTGCCTACAGCCCATTGATGTTCACCACTGGAACGCTGTTTAACATTACATAGTGTTGTATGTTCCAAAATACTTACTTAGAACCACTGGATGTTACAATCGAAGTTAGCGGAGGGGTGGTGGGATGTGTGCCTCCACAAAGCAAAAGTTCCCAGGTACCTCCTCTGTCCGACTAAATCATAATCCCTAGGGCTCATCTGTTTTTTGTTTTTTTTTTTAACTAAGGTCCCTAAGTGCGTGCAGGCAGGCTGGGTAACCTGTGATCATAAGGTAAAGTTTGAAGAGGAACTTAGGACCTTCTGTCACACATACATCATTCATAACAGCTCCATGACATGTGCCGCATCCCAGAAGTCACCTGAGAAAAGGAAGGTGGCAATGGAGAGGACTTTCCAATAAGCAGGACCCTAACTTAGGTCACTTATTTGTCAATAAGGTAAGCCACCTACAGGGGGCACCCGGATTTGAACTGGGGACCTCTTGATCTGCAGTCAAATGCTCTGCCCCTGAGCTATACCCCCTTACTGTGGTCCTGCTCCTCATTAGCATAGTTAACCTGTGACACCACGCCTAAGCATTCCACAGTGTCCTGTACATTCTATTCACTCTTGGTCAGCCAATGAAACTGGCAAGCCCACTAGAAACTGACTGGAGACCACCCCCTGGCCAGGAGTTCACCCTTCCTTCCCACCCCCCACCCCCACCACCACCCAGAGCTTCTGGCTGGTCAAATAGCACTTTTCCATTTTGAAGCCACAATCTGAATTCCTCCCATAAACTGCAATCTCCTCCTCACCCCTTGCTCAGTACCTGGGGGGTGGGGAGAAGGGAGAGGAAGTGTAGGAATCAGGCCTGTTATGTCCATAAGAACACTTCATAACAAACCATCCCCAAATTCAGATGCATGCAACAATAAGCATTTCTTTTCATGTTCATAGGGTCAGCAACATGGGTGACAACCAGTAGATCTAGTCTGAGCTTGACCTGGTGGCCCTGCTTCAAGCTGGAGGTCCATCTGTGCTTGGTTTCTTTCTTTCTTTTTTCTTTTTTTTTTCCTGTGCTTCGTTTCTTTATGTGAGTTGGGCACAGGTCTGCTCCAAGTCTGTTTCTTCCTGGGTCCAGGTTGGAAGAGTCACAGCTAGCAGGGAAAATTTTCTCATGGCAGTGGCAGAAATGCAAAAAGGTCAAGCCCAAGCACGCAAGCAGATTTCAAGCCTCTGTTAGTATCACACGTGCTAATATCCCATCAGTGAAAGCAAGTCTTAGGACCTACCCTTAAATCAAGGGCAGGGAAATCTATCTTTTTTTTTTTTTTTTTTTTTTTTTTTTTTTTTTTTTTTTTTTTTTTTAGAGAGAGAATGTACGTGCAAGCAGGGGAGGGGTAGAGGGAGAGGGACAGGGAGGAAGAGAATCTCAAGCAAGCCCCATGCTCAGACTAATGGAGGGCTCGATCTCACGACTGTGAGACCATGACCTGAGCCAAAATCAGGAGTCGGATGCTTAACTGACGGAGCCACCCCAAACCTGTTCCACTTCTAATGGGAGGATGTGAAAAGTCTTGTGGCAAAGGGCACACATAGAACAAGTGCAGAACTGGGGCCAACATTTTAATCTACCATTATTTGCCCTCTTGGTCATAATTACTTAAATCTCTCCCACGTGCATAAGGTACTCAGCCTCATCCCAAAGCCCCCAAAGCCTCATTCAGTCAGACGAAGTCCAGGATCGTATGATATACGTTAGATCCAGATGAGGCTTCTCTCGATCCAGAGACCTATAAGCTTAAGAAACAAATTATCTACCAATCATACACCCAAAGTCCAGCGATGGTGCAGGAACAGACTTACGGCAGTAAATGTTTACGTGCAATGACTGATCACAACGGGAAACACACACGGCCATAGACATCGAAATGCTAGGCATAAGTGGCCACGCTCCCCTTTTGCCTTTTGTTACAGACAGAGCCTCCTTCTAGATACCAAATTCAGTATTTGCCAGCCTTTTTACAATAATATTGTATAACAAACCACCCCAAAACCCAGTGGCACACAACATATGCATTCCAGCAGTAGGGAAAATTCCTTGAGTCAGCTCTGGTTCTGCTACCTAGGGAGAGCTCCCTGCTCACTGTTCTGCATGACTCATGGGCCCACCCTCTAAGACGTCTTCCTTTTTTCCTTTCTCCTTCTCTGAAATTTCTGGAGAGATCATTGGAAAACATGTCCTTTGTTGCGGCTAGGCATTCTTCTCAGTTTGCTTCCCCCTATGGAATGCTGGAAGCCCAGGCCCTTTTATTCTCCAGTCTTGGTAACTTTTTTGTCCCGGCTAGTAATGTTTTCGCCAATACAGCTCTCTCAAGAAATGTGTGGGTTTTCTATGTATTTGACTCCACATGCCGAAAGCCATGACCACAATTCTGTTTGATGTATGCTCTCCCTCCAGCTCAATTATAAGTACTTGGGCACATCCTCAGTCTTTCTAGGAATACTTTTGTCCAGCCGAGAGGATATACTTAGTATCGGCTTAATTCTTCAGTGCTCTTAATGAGGTACATCTAAGCTATGAGCACATTAAGCTTGATTTGGTTTGGGGCTATGTCTTACTGGAAGGCTCTGGATTTAGCCTTTTGGCTAAAGTGATGTAATAACAGCCTCGCCTTTGTTTTGGACGGGATGGTTTTATTTTTCTCACTACGCAATTCTGAGCTATCTAGATTGCCTCTAAATTCTGACTGCAAACCAGTAAGTTGTCTTCTGAACTCAAATCTTTTTTTTTGCAGTACCTTATCAAAAACAGCCTGTAACAAAACAGCTCATGCATTCAGTATTTTTCTTCGTAATATCCTACCGCTAACACTACAAGTTCAAATGCATTTTCTGCCTTCCAGGTTATCATGAGCCCGTTTTCCCTGCCCTCAATAATAGTTACCCCACTAACTTCCCACTAATTCCCCATGCTTCATCATAAAGACATGTCATGTACTTTAGGCTTTTGTTATAGCAGGAGGCCCCTTCTGTGTGTCAATGTTAGTATTTTCCAGTCGTATTCGTAAGAGTGTTGCAAAAACGCCCCAAAGCATTGACACACGACAATAAGCATTTATTCTCATGCTCATGGGTCAGAATATTGAATGAGAATCAATTGATAGAGGCTGGGCTTGGCTGGGTAAGCCCGCTTCAGGCTGTGGGTCCAGAGGGCGTTGGCCTTTCTAGGTGAGTCGCGCTTAAGGTTGGACCACGTGTGTTCTTTCTGGGGCCCAGGCTGAAGGGGCAGCAGCTCACAGGATAAACACATCTCACAGTAATGGCAGAAATGCCAGAGGGCACACTCAAATTTGCAGGATGATCTCAAGCCCCCGCCTGCATACACCTGCTAACATCCTGTTGGCACTCACACGATGTGCCAGTTACCAATTTTTTGACTCCTGGGTCCAAATTCATGCTTCCATACCTGCCCTACAATAACGGACTGGCTTCCCTACGCCTTTCTCCTTAAGCGAGCACAATGCTAAGAGCTGTCAGTAGAGGGCGCCGGAGGGATGTTGCAGGAGAAAAGGGGCTTGTCTCCCTCTTTCCTGCTACGTGTTGTTTTGTTTTGTTTCGTTTTTCGTTTTTTTTGCTTTTCCTTCCCCTTGGTCTCTGCTGCAGGGTTGGTCAGTGGTGTGGGAGTGTGAGGACCCAGGCACGCACCCGGGGAATGAAGTCCCGCGGTGGACCCGATAGCCCCGGCTGGGCTGGTGACCATCACCCTGGGCCCTCCCAACTCCGTGCGTGCACCTGCCGCCGCCGGCCACCTGGCTGGCCTCTGCCCCTCAGAAATTTGATTCCAGGAACCTACCATACTTCAGTATGTCAAGGGAGAAAGGACGCCTGAAAAAACACCAGGGCCTGGGGAAAAGAGGTGGGGAGGGCAACTGATGACATTGTATAGAATGTGGGAGCTGGGAAGCTACTCCTCTAGGAGAGGCAATAAAGCAAAGCTCCAGCAGGGGGCACCCGGATTTGAACCGGGGACCTCTTGATCTGCAGTCAAATGCTCTACCCCTGAGCTATACCCCCTTGCATGGGATGAGGTCCTCTTTACATTATTTCACCTGTGACGCCGCACCAAACATTCCATAGGGCACTGTAAGTTCTGTTCATTCCTGGTCGGCCTGTGAAACCGGCAGGTGCACCGCAACTCACTAAAGACGGCTCTGCAGCCATAACACCGCCTTTTCGATTCCCCAGAGACCCTTTGCTTGCCTCCTAGCACTTTTCCACTACAGCCACACCTGAACTGCAGGAGGCACCAGGTTTCTGTGGACCCCAGCCCCCCCATCCTTCCTTTCTTCCCTCCTCCCTCAGCTACACCTGCTCTGCCCCATCCTCCCCAGACTCACCCTTGCTTGCTCTCTCGCCCGTTTTCCTTCACATCTTCCCCCCGTCTCCCCAGCCCAATCCCCTCCTGAGGCAGTCTCCCAGCGGCTTGGTTGGGCCCTAGAGAGGCAGGAGCCCCTGAATCCTTCCTGCAGCACAACAGAGGAAGCTAGCGAGAGGCATAAAGGCTGCTATTTGGAGACCCACAGCCCTGGCGCAAGGATCCCTGGTTTATGGTCAGAGATCGCTCTTTCTTCTGCCCCAGGGGCAGCAGAGCCCAGGCCCTGCATGTACCCACGCCCCCACTCCCACTCCCTCCCCACTGCCGACCCTCACTCACATAGGGAGGACACACACCAGTCCTTCCTAAAAGGCACCAGCACAGTAACCTATGTTCTATTACATGGCATCAGAGACCAGTGAGATTCACTTTTCAGAGACCACAGAGGATACTGAGCTATGCAATGGAAAATGCGGTAAAAGAGGGGAGATTCTTGACTCGTTCCTGTGCAGCTTGCTTGGATCATTACTGCGTTACGCGGATAACATGTTTCACTTCAAAAATAGAATGTAAATTCGAAATAAGTATTCCAGTGAGAACAAAGCAGCGCCCCATCCAGGATGTTTCTAACATAATCAACCTGCTACCATGTTGCTGGCTGTTTGCCGGCCCTATAAAACACCATCTTTTTATTAAGGGAGGTGATTGGAAAGCTGGGCACCCTTCCCTGGGGTGGCCATGTTCCCCGGTGAGGCGAAATCCATTAGGCAGAGCTGGTTCCTAGCCTCCCTGCCCGAAGTTCTGGCCTTTGTTTCTGAGGCCATTGAATAAGCCCGGGATGGATGTGAAGATCCCACTCTTTTCCGATTCGTGTCCTATCTTTCATGCATGTGACAAAGATACTGTTAATTTAACTGACATTATAAGTCAGTAACCCACAGGATCAAACCCTACTTTTGGCTGGAGGCTTTTTCAGTTATTTAGAGGTAAGAGATCAGACTGTCTGTGCCTGGCGCTGGGTAGAGGGTTTACACATTTGACCTGCGTTTTATTTCTCTGAGTCCCAATGCCAATAGAATTAGCCACTTTAATATATATTTTCTTACTGTTTTATTTATTTTTGACAGAGAGAGAGAGCGTGAGACAGAGCATGAGCGGGGGAGGGGCAGAGAGAGAGGGAGACCCAGAATCCGCAGCAGGCTCCAGGCTCCGAGCTGTCAGCACAGAGCCCCACGCGGGGCTCGAACTCACAGACTGTGAGATCATGACCTGAGCCTAAGTCAGATGCTCAACCGACTGAGCCCCCCCAGGCGCCCCTAGAATTAGCCACTTTACTGTATGGTGTCCCCTGGTGTTCTTAGCACATCAAGGCCTGGCTCTCATCATGCACTTCCTTCCACGAGACACTGGCAATATTCAACTTGCCTGCTTTGTCAGTGTGTGTCAATGACTGCCAGGTCCCAATTTGTGAATAACTAGCCAGATGTTCACTGCTTTTAGCCCCAACAAGACCAGATGATCGATGTCATGTCCCCTTCACCTCCTGCACCGAACTCTGGTATCAATTTTCGCACTGCCAGCATTCTATCTCAAAAACAGAAACTGATAATGGCTAAATGAAACAAACAAGGAAATTACTGGCACAATGACAAAAATCTCAGACCACTAAAGGAAACCTAGAGATCTACGCTCAGAAAATGGGCAGAATTAAAGGACAGCTGGTGGGGGGGGGGGGGTCAGGATCATTTACCTCCAAACAGCATCCTGGTTAGGGGGCTGATAATGCCCCCACTGTGCACCGGCTGCAGCCATCAGCCCCGCTGCCAATGCCAGAGCAGTGGCCCCCCCGGAGTAAATTCCAGACTCTTCCTGCTTGTGTGTACCTCATTCCATGTTCCAAGTCTCCATCACGTGCATGGGATCGGCTAAGCCCTGCTGGGGTTTGTGGGAGGGCAAAGTCTGGTACTTTTGCCTTTTGTAGTATAGTTATATCCTGGTTTCCACCAGCCATGCACAGCTATGGATCCCCCCAAAATGGAAAGGAATTTCAAACGTTGAGGGTGTAAGATAGTTACAAATACGTACCACAAGTATCATCAGTGAGACTGAATCAATGGCAGGATGAGGAATGGAGAAAATTGTGTAGTGCTACCAGAGACTGGGGGAAGCTTTCTAGCAAAGGCCTGACCTGCTGCTCCTCTCTTCCCCCTTTTTTTTTTTTTAAATTCTAGTGTAGTTAACATACAGTGTCATGTTAGTTTCGGGTGTCCTGTGTAGTGATTCAACAATTCTATACAATACTTGGTGCTCATCAAGGTATGTGTACTCTTAATTTCTCTCTCCTCTTCTTGCTGGAAGATGCAGTTATTGGGAATGCCAACACCAAGTCTAAATAGAAACGACAGCAAGCCCATACCATGGAATATTATTCAGTGATTAAAAAAGAAATGAGCTGTCAAGCCACAAAAAGACATGGAAGGACCTTAAGTGACTGTAGCTAAGTGAAAGACGCTGACCTGAAAAGGCTATATACAGTATGCTTCCAACTGTATGACACTCTGGGAGAGGCAAAACTATGGACAGTAAAAACATAGGTGGTTGCCAGGGATTGCCGGGAGGGGAGGGATGAATAGGGAGAGCAGGGGGGATTTTTTAGAACAGTGGAACTATCTTTCATGATGCTAGTAATTGTGGATACATGGCATTCTGCGTTGGTCAAAACCCATAAAACTGTAGGAGTCTTACTGTAAATTACAGGGTATTAATAACGTATCAATATGCATTCACCAATTTTAACAAATATACCACACTAGTGCAAGGTGTGAATGACGCGGAAACTGGGGCGGGGGGGTAAGGTGAGGGGGTATAGGAGAACTCTCTGTACTTTCTGCCCAGTTTTTCTGTAAACTGGAAACTGCTCTAAGAAATAAGGTCGGCAACATACATATTTTTAATGACAGCAGGTGGGGACTCCCTGAATTGCGAATCAGAGACCACGTGATCTGTGTTCCAAGGACCCACTGAGGAGCCAGGGCGCCTTGCCCCTGCCCCGCAATCGGTATCCAGAGCTCTTAGCATAGCAAGTCGCCCACGTCTTCCGTGGGCTCGCCTCAAGCCTGGGGGGGGGGGCGGTCTGCTGCATGGCGGAGGGGCCCCTTTCCTGCCAGGCCTCCCTCTGCACCTGGCAGCTTCTCAGGCCCCTGCCCAGGGCACCGGCTTTGAGAATCATACACATTTAGGCGAAAGGCCCTTTAAAAATCATCCAACGTAGTCTTGCCCCACACGCGTCCGTCAGATCATCTAGAGCGGGTGGGGTTGGAGGAGATAGGGGGAAGGGCAGAAGGGTGCCAGGTTTTCCCGATGGGCCCTGCAGGCCTCCCGCATCAGAGTCCCGGCTCCGAGGCCTGTGATGTCTCGCGGCTGCGGCTTCTGTGTGCGCCCCGGCCTCCTGCCTGCTTACTCACTCGGAAGGAGAAACAGTGCCTGAGATCACCAGACGTACACGTGGGCCAGAGGGTCGTGGCAAAAAGGCCTGTTTCTGGGCGGGCAATGCAATTTTCCCGCAGCAAACCACTTCCCCAAGCAGGAGATGCCCTTTCCGGCCTTTCCTCCCGCTTCCACTTCCGGTCTGCTGAGCCGTCCACAGGAAATCAGACCAATTAAAAAGCCGCCTAATTAATAGGTAGGGTGAAACCACTGCCTGAGCCGTCCACAGGAAATCAGACCAATTAAAAAGCCGCCTAATTAATAGGTAGGGTGAAACCACTGCCGGACCCGGGATGACGCGGAAAGAAAATCTCCAGGGGGCACCCGGATTTGAACCGGGGACCTCTTGATCTGCAGTCAAATGCTCTACCCCTGAGCTATACCCCCACAGATGATGTTAACTTCTAACTGACATCTTTTAACCTGTTGCAATACCCAGGTACCTTCCAGGACACTGCGACTGTCTTTCACTCAGGGGGCCTGCAGAACCTCATCGTTCAGAGTGATGCCCTGAGTGATGAAGCTTCCCCTTCATTTCCCACAGAGCTCGGTTCTTGTTTGATTTTCCTCTACTGTGCGAAAGCAGTTATCACTCAACCATCTTGTCCCTTGGTTCTAGTACCGCCTTTATTGCCTTATTATAATCAGGAAAACATTCTTCTTTTAAAAAGCTGTATATTCAAGTGAAAATATATACATAAGTAAAAGAAAGTAAAATTAAATAGATCTAACGGGCAGATCCGTATTTTAGTAGACCTTCCCCCCACCCCCCATCTCTCCCCAAAGTAAAAAACTCAAACTATATCTCAAATCACCACAGCCCCAAATGTACTGCTTGCATTGTTAAATGTCTATGGATTTACAAACATAAATATTTTCAGATTAAGCCCGGGATGGTCATAATTATCAAGGATTGTTTGAAATGTATATTTTCTAAATCATGGAGTTCCTTCCTTTACTGTGTGTGCTATTAAAAAAAAAATAAGTTGTAGTTGAGAATTATAATCCAAAGTAGTAAGCACTGATATGCATAACCTTTAACCTGTGTAGACACTTGAACCATGGCATTTTGAAATTAAAACTTTCTTTTCTCTTTGGTGAGATGAATAATTGAATAAAGTTGTCTTTATTGATATTTTATGCTATTATAAAATAAATATTTTTTACAGATGAAGAAAAACAACCTCCAGCCTAGAATTCTGAACCCAGGCAAACTAATATTTAAGCACGAGGGCAAAGGAAGGGCTTGTCAGTTGGGCAAGACCTGAGCGCGTGTATTAGAGCAGAACCCCACCATCCACAGCGGACAGAGAAAGGAGATGAGCCCTGGGGAGAAACAGGGACATGAAAAGTCCGTGGGTGACCCTCCAGTGGTACCTGCGGCCTCCTCCCAGAGCCAGCATCTCACACCTGATACCCTCATGCAGAGAACTAACAGGCTTCTCACACCAAACACAGAGGGAAGCGAATGATGAGTTCTCACTCCCAACCAGCTCCCTGCTCCATCCGTGGTGCCCACCTAAGTGCAAGGATTTCCCCCAGCAACCAGGGCCAAACACCTGCCAGCCACTGTTGGGTCACCTCTTTCTTTTGCCTCCAAAGCCGGCAGCGAGACCTGTGGGCTCCGCTGTCAGATGTGTCTGCATCTGAGCGGTTCTCTTGGCCCCCCACTGGGACCTGCGGTCAAGGACCAGGGTCCGGCCCCCACCTGGCCCGTCCTGATACTCTCCTCACAGGTCTCCCCCTTCTGTTCTTCCCCTCCTCCTATTTCCACCCAGATGATTGTTTCAAACATGAGTGAGACCACATTTCCTGCTCTGCTCAGTAGCTTACCGCCCTCCTTAGAACAAAATCCAAGGGCATGCTATAGCCTATGGAACCCAGGGTTCTAAACCCAAAGTCAGGAAGAGTGGATCCAGGTTCTGATCCTATTAATAAAGGGCTTTCTGTGGTAGGAAGACTAGTAATCTTGAATCTCTGTAATCAGATGCCCACCGTGAATGGCATAGAGACTAGCGACTCTGGGGCCCCTTCCAGCTATAAATGTCGGTGTCAGTGCTTTTCCAGAAAAAGCAGGGAGGTAGCTATAGGGAGGGGAAACTGTTGCTTGTTTTGCATCAGAGAGATAAAATTGTAGTGAGGAAGGCTTGGCAGCTTCCAGGAGGCCCAGCCAGTGAACGTTTGTAGTGAAAATTTATAGGGATGTTGGGTGTGGCTACACAGGTAAAAGGTATTACTTAGGCCCCAACCTACATCAGGGGGTATAGCTCAGGGGTAGAGCATTTGACTGCAGATCAAGAGGTCCCTGGTTCAAATCCAGGTGCCCCCTGCCGGCCCTCACTTTTGTTCATTGAAGCTGCTATTAAAGATTCAGCTCCTTTCCCTAATAGGGAGCCTCAGGATACTAAGACTTTCCAAATCTGGAGGAAAAAAAAAAGTCAGGGATAACTTAAAGCTTTGTCACCAAGCACCACAGCCCCAGAGTGATAGATTCCTCCAACTCTGACTTCATGTTTCACTTACCATGGGTCTTTTTCCGTATAGGCTTAGGATTATTTGGTCTACATGTTTTCATTGCTCCAGTCTGTGGTATGCTGGTAAATATGTAACAACCAGCTCTTGGGGGAAGAGCATGGCTGATTTTTAGTGTTTTCCAGTTTCACGCTATAAATAATCTCACCGTGGCCAATTTCAAGCTACAAACGTAAGATCACCGAACATGGAATTGGGAAGGTGTGCTAACAAGTGACTCTCTGGAGCAAGATCGGCTCTGGCACACCACTGTCCCTAATCTGTCTTCCCCAAAGAGGCAGCAATGGACTCTTTGACCCCTACTCTATCCTCACGATGCTGACCGACATCAGAGCAGTGGCTGATATCCATCTGATCGGCCATGGAATCATCCATTCGCTCAAGACATATTTGATTCCTACTCGAGGCCGGACACAGGGAAGACAGAGCTGAGCAAGAACCATCTGTGGTGAGTAGAACAGCCATATGAAGAAACGGTCAAGTGAATAACAAGAATAAGCTAAACAGAGGAGAGGGTTATCTTATTTTATTTTGTATTTTTTGGAAGAGAGTGCTGTTTCAACATAAAAGGATTTCTGATACCAGAAATATGCTAGATTAGATCATCTAAAATTCCTCCTACCTCAAAGCACCCAGAAATGCAAGATAAAATATAGCAAATATCCTTTTGTAAGTATAACGGAGCTGTCATGACAATAAAGGGTGTCTTGGGGGTGGGTGGGGGGATGAACTAAAGTTGTGACCCCAAGAATGCCCATGGCTGTGGTGAGACAGCCTAGGTGTTGAGTTTTAACAGCCATGTGGATCCAGAAGGTTAGGTCTAGACTTGGAATCCCCTCCCCCATGTAAAGTCAGACTCTCAGAGTCGCACCATTAGTAAAAGGGCGGGCTAGTAAAACACCAGCACAAGTAGACAAGAGGTCCTTGTCTTTTCAGGGGGGAGGGGATAATTCCCCTGAAAATTCATAACTACAAAGCTATTCTTGTTAGAACTTTGAATTTACACTGCCTGCAGGGTTGAGAAATTCCCCAAGCTAAAAGTTAACAGAAAAAATGTGCCCAGGCTAACAATGATTGTGGGGTACCCAGAAGAAGCAAACACAAACTCTGAAGGGCACATCAGCAAACCAGGCCCCACAGAATTCCCACGGATGAAACCTGGCTTAAAACGGGTTCACAACTCAAAATAATAAAACATATGAGGATCAGCCAACCATGAGTGAAAGCCATCAGACAAAATAAAGGATGTCAGATAAGAGAATTATCATATAGATACTATGAAGTATGGTTAAAATTATTATTATTTTTTTAAATGTTTATTTATTTTTGAGAGAGAGCAAGCGAGCAGGGAAGAGTCAGAGAGAGACGGAGACCCAGAATCTGAAGCAGGCTCCAGGCTCTGAGCTGTCAGCCCAGAGCCCAACACAGGGCTCAAACCCACGAACGGTGAGATCATGACCTGAGCCGAAGTCGGACACCCAACCCACTGAGCCACCCAGATGCCTCAGTATGGTTAAAATTATTAAAGACATAGGAAATTGAATATATAGGAATATGTGACTTTTAAAAAGATGAAGCAGACTCATATAAAATGAAAAATACAGGGGCGCCTGGGTGGCTCAGTTTGTTAAGCATCTGACTTCAGCTCAGGTCATGATCTCATGGTTTGTGGGTTCAAGCTCCACATCGAGCTCTGTGCTGACAGCTCAAAGCCCAGAGCCTGCTTCAGATTCTATGTCTCCTCTCTCTCTCTCTGCCCCTCCCCTGCTTGTGTTCTCTCTCAAAAATAAATAAACGTTAAAAAAAATTAAAATAAATAAAATGAAAAATACAATAACTGAAATTAATAGTATAATAGTGGGTTAGACAGAAGAGAGATTTGTGAGTGAAATAGAATATAAATCTTAAAAAACTACCAAGAGTGAAGCACAAAGGTCTAAAAAAATGCAAAACAAAAAAGAGTGGTTAAGAGAGGTGCAGAATAAAGACAAATGTCAAATATGAATTCTGCAAGTATAAATTATAAGGAGGAAGAGGAAATTATATATAATTATAATTATATATATAATTATATAATCATATAATATATTATTTAATATATATAAATACATATTATATATAATATATATAATTATATAATATATTATTTAATATATAATATTAATATTATATATTATTATTATATATAATAATATATAATAATTATAAGTATCCTTATAATTATAAGGAGGAATATTAAATAATACGATAGCTGAGAAATTTCCAGACTTGTACAAAGACCTCAGATTTAGGAATAAGTTCTGAAAAAGATAAATTCACACCCAGGCACATTGCAGTGAAACTTCATAATACCATAGACAAAGGGATGATCTTAAAAGTGGCCAAAGAGAAAAGACAAATCATGTACAAAGGAATAATAATTAGAATGACAGCAGACTTTTCAACGGAAACAATGATGGTTGAAAACAATGGAATGAAATCTTACACGTCAAAGACTATAAGTTATAATTCTCTACTCAGCTCAACTATCATTCAGGTGTGGAAGAAATATAACTGAAGGCTTTTAGTTCTAAGATTTCCTTGCTGAAAGAACTTTAAAACTTGTAATTCAGAAAGAAGAACACTGAACCCAGAAGGAAGGAAAAAGAGGCAAAAGAAAAAATAGTGAACAAAGATACCAGTGAGCACACTGGTAAATCTAAATAGCACAGATTAAACAAGACGAAAAATGAATTGGGGGGTGCTTAAAAATAAGACTGAACTAAAGAGAACAATTACACAGAAGACAAGGGCAATGATGTGATTGAATTAATATATTAAGGTCCTTCCAGTGTGTGAAAGGAGGGTGGAAATGCTAATTAATGTGAGACTGTAACAGATCAGGTGGTGTGTGTGTAAAAATTTAGAGTAACCCCTAAAAGTATAGAAAAAGAAGACTAAATTAGATAAATTTCAAATTAATAGAAAGAGGTGAATCAAGGTGAATTCGTCAAAGGTGAATAAAGAAAAAGTGATCAATCCAATACAAGAATGGAAAGAAAGGCATAGAAAAAATCAGAATAAATAGAAAGCACAAAATAAGATGGTAGAAATGAATCAAAATATATTACTAATCACAATAAATGCAAATGGACTACTTGCCAGTTAAGATAGAGGTTGTCATTATGGATTCAACAACAAACTCTAGCTACATGCTCTTATAAGACACCACCTGAAACATAAATATACAGAAAGTTTGAAAGTAAAAGGATGGGAAAATATATATCAAACAAATACTATCCAGAATAAAGTTAGTTTTGCTATATCATTATCAAATGAAATGAATTATAGATTAAAAGTACTATTACGGCAAAGAGTATTACCTCATAATAGTAAAATGGACTGTCCCAGGAAAACACAATTCTATACTGTATACACAGTATCAAAACATATAAAGCAAAAAGTATCAGAAATACAGGGAGAAACTGACAAATGCACAACATAAATAGATTTTAATACATCATTCTTAGTAACTGATACATCGAGAAGCAAAAAATGGTAAGAAGGAGAGGACACAAACAACACAATCAGTAAGCTTGATTTAACAGATCAAACTAGATCCTACAACCAACATTAGCACATACACGCTCTTTCAAAACAAACACAGAACAGTTTCAAACATTTATTACATCCCTGACTACAAAGCAAGTCTCAGAAAATCCTAAACAAAAAGAACATCACATACTATATTCTCTTAGTACAAGGTAAAACTCAATAAGGAAAAGAAAACTTTGAAAAGGACCCATACATTTGGAAACTAAAAAGTACGATTCAATAACCTCGTGGATAGAAAAAGAAAATAATGAAAACCAGAAAATGTTTTTAAATTGCAGCCATTTTCACGTGGAGGAGTGGACAGTACCATTTATCTTTAGGAGGAAGCTGGCCAATTTGTTTGGGAGAACTACAGCTGGCTAATTCACCAAAAGCCAATTCACACAATGGCCAGGTAGCCAAAGGCCAAATATGATGAAACTAGACCACTGAATATCAATTTGCTGAAAACCAAACTGAATGATTGAGAATCTTTAAAAAATGTGGTCCAGCGACACTCCTGCCTCTGTCTCTGTGCCGAGCCGCCAAACACACACTTCCAATGGAATTCAGGAGAGTTCTCCACAACCACTTTGCAATGCAGATACAGAGGCAGGGCTGGATGTAGGAACAAGGTCAGAGGTACAACTAAAAGAGATAGGAAGGAGGTTCCTCAAGCACTGGGAGAGCTGGCCACTCAGCAGATTGAGCTTCGGCAAACTGGTCATTGAGCAGACTGGAGGCTGGCAAATCTTAGCGACTGCTGACCCAGTCTACAAAGGGGGGTCTCAGCCTGGTCGGGTAGGGGGCGGTTGAGTCAAAGAGATGCCAAGACTCTGTACATGCTATAATAAAGGTGTGTCTTGGGTGGAGAAATTACTTTTTTCTAAGTTAAGGGATTTTAGAGACTGAGGGTGGGGCGAGGGGAGGCACTGGGAGAAGGGACACCCTGGCTACTGGGAGGAAACCTACCTCAGCACGAATACTGGGCACACAGCACAGGCAAGGGGCTTACCACAAGGGGCTACGACCTTTAGGGATCCTGAGATCAGATGCTGAACTTGAAGCTTTCCTTTTCCACGCGGTGAAACCGTTGTGATATCTTCAAACACTCCCACAGCGGATTACACACACACACACTCACCGGTCTGAATTGGGGTTGCCAATTCTTTAGGCACGAAGGCCGGGCTTGGCCCTGGGTATGAAGCTGGGCAGTGACTGAGAGTGGTCTCCCCTGGAGGCCTTTCCTTGAGAGGCCAGGCCAAGGATGTCAACACTGTACCCCAGAGTTCCTGGAGGTGACCAGCAGCAAGGCCAGCGGACACCTATGGCAGGCCAGAGCTGCTTCAGGGACCAGCACTGGGACTGCTGGGCCAGAAATTCTCTTTCCCCAAATATTCCAGAGGAAGAGCCTGTGGGGGATGGGAGCGGGGGAAGCCGGTTCCCCGGGGCTGTGGGCCTCTCCGCTTGGCTGGACCCGTGCCTCTGTCTCCCAGAGCCGGTTTAGCTCCACATGCCCACCTTCTCTGAGCTGTTTTAACAGGGGGTGGTCCCCCAGGGTCGGAATGAGGCTCCTTGTGCTCAGCAGGGATCCTCCCCCTGCCCCCAGCCCACCACGTCCTGACCAGAATGGTGGGGCCCATGCTTCATTCACTCATCACACATTTATTTGAGGACCGCCTACGTTCCAGAAACTTCTGGGGTCACCTAAGTCAACCAAATAGGCCAGCAATTGGTCACACTGGCCCGGCTCAATGCTACCGCGAGCGAGGGAGCGGGGTGGCAGATCTGAGGATGCGCGGGGGTCCGGCTGCCACTCCGACTCACCCCCGACCGCGCGGCCCGCGCCGTCCGGCCTGCAGACTCCTCTTCACCCCTGCGTCCGCTTCCCCCCCCCCCCCACCTCCCCGTGGCCTCGGAAACGGTCGGTTTACGGGATGTGACCTCTGGGAGAGGCGGGTCCCTTTTCAACAGAGCATCCCCACCTGGCACGGAGGATGCGCTCAGTAAATGTTGGATGTAAGAGTGGATGACGGATGGATGATGGATGAATGCGTTCCCGCGTGCGGACACACCCGGAGGCTGGCCACCAGGCGGATCCCGGCGCGGAGTCCCTCCCTGCAGCCTCCCGGGGTAGTGAGCCGAGCAGGTGGGGAGGGGACTTCAAGGAGGCCGCCCCCGACTCTGTCGCGCTGCGGGAGCCGCGGCGCCCTCTGGGAAGGGTAGTTCGCGCCTGCGCCCAGCGGGCCGCCGAAGCCGGGGGTCTCCGGGCGGAAGTGGGGCCACGTCTCTGGGAGTGGGGGGCGCCGGGCGGCCGGGGCGTCCCCAGCGTCGCCTCTCGCCCACTGCCCGAGACCACCAGCCCCGCCTCCATCCGCGTTGGCCTCGGTCGCCGCTGTCGCCGAGGGTCGCGGCACAGTCTGCGGGCGGGGAGCGGGCGCCGCGGGCCGCGCCGGAAGCTGAGAGCGGAGGTCGAGTCCCGGAATGGCGCGCCAGGTAAGGCGAACCCAGGAGGACGGAAGGACCGACGGACAACTCGGCCGGTCAGCTCCGCGCGGCGTGGTGCGGTCCGGTGGTAGGGCGGGGCGAAGACCCCGGGACCCGCCAACTTTGGGGTCTGGCTGTGTTCGGCCAGACGGGCCTGCGGGGCAGGATTTCCTGGCGAGAAGTCTAGCCCCTCGGACGACCCCAACCCCTCCCCAGTCCTCGGCCCCCAGTACCCTGTACGTGGAGCCTGTCTCCACCTTTGGAAACTCGTTCCTTTGGGTTACGCATCGCCCTCCCTCGGCGTGGCCTCTTTTAATTGCTAGTTATCCTGGCAGCTGTGGGCACGAAGGCCTCGGGAATGAGTAAATCTGATGCGTTTATTTGGTAGGCTCCTGGACCCTTGGGGGAGGGGGCGTGAAACAAGGCCCCAGGTTTTATCCACCAGGTAAGGTGTGTAGATTCGAGAGCTGGAGGAAGAGCCCCATCTGTCATAGCCTGGGCAGTTGGGGCTAGTTGCGTGCGGGGCTGGGAAGGTGCCGGGAATACGGGATGATACCTAATGGGGAATTGTCGCACGTTCCCCTGGGTGAGGGACCGGAGCCAGTTCTGTAATTCTGGTGGCCCGTGAGGTTGGGCCAGCGTCAACCAATTGTAGACTCCATGGTTTGGAGGTGGGCGGGGATTGAGATGGTGGCTGGGGCCATCTGTGGCCAGGCATAGCCCACACTGTACCAGAACCTCCAGTCATTAATGGCCCACAAGCTCCTGGGAGAAGGCAGGAAAAGTGGAAGTTGCGGGAGCAGAGGCAGCCTTGCCCGAAGCTCTGGCTGTGCAGTTAAGCAGCCCAAGGGCACCCTTGCTCAGATTATGTCCCCTGGGCCTGTGCTAGGCCCTCCTCATGCTGCAGTTTCCTTTTCTACAAAATGAGAGGTTTAGACCACCAGTTTTTCAGATCTGATGTTCCAGGAAGATCTGAAACCAGTTTTTAGAGAGGTTTAGACCACCAGTTTTTCAGATCTGAAGTTCCAGGGTCCTCACACCCTGTAGCTTCATAGAGGAGGTGGCTAGAGTGGCTTTGGGGAGCAGGAGATTACCATCAGATGGATAGTTATGGGAAAGATCTCCTGTCTTCCTGTCCAGTGTGTCTCCCAAATACCTAGGGATGTGTGAGCACAGCCCATAAGTGGGGAGCAGCAGGGTGCAGAGTCTGATCTGGGAACCCAAGCCTGAGGCACTCTGGGAGAAGGGGTCTAGGCCAGGAAGGACTGTGGAAAGATGGACTGGCCCTATGGGCACAGAAGCTGTGGTTTTCATGCTGGGCTAGTGGCAGGGCAGAAGGAATGTTTTAGGAGGACCAGCATGGCGGCAGTGAGCCAGGAGAATGCACAGTTACAACAATCCTGGGTCAATCCAGAAAACTCTTCTCCTGTCGGCTGAGGGAGGGAGGCCTGAGCGTCACAGAGGAGGTGAGGTAGGGCTCGCAGGGGACAGTGGGTCCAGACTGCAAGCCAACAGCGTGTTTCCGTCTCCTGAGGCAAGCATTTGTGCCTTACGTGTTTGCATCCCTTACACACACGCTCCTCACTGTGCCTCCGCTTTTTCTGGGCAGAGGGAGGCCATTGATTGAACCACCTACTCTGGCCACAGTCAGTTCCCATTTCCATTTTATAAGAACTTTGTCCTGAAGAATTTGTCTTGAGGCTGAGATGGTGAAAGACCTGGAAACCATCCCTTCTAGATGTCTAAAAGAGCTGGGTGTATTTAGCCAGGAGATAAAGAGGCACTCGAGGTCAGGAGTAGTGTGTGTGTGGACGAGTTCATTCTGTGTAACTGGACGTCAGGCTGACAGATTTGGCTGCTGCAATACTAATCATAACACTTAACTGTGTCCCAGCATTTGGTCCAGGCACTGCCTGTGTTAATTCATTTAGTCTTCACAACATCCCTAGGCTGTAGGCCGATTTTATAAATGAGTTCACCGAGGCCCAAGTGGGTTAAGTAGCTTGGCAAGATGCCATAGCTAATATGAAGCAAAGCAGGGAGTGGAATTCTGGCAGCCTGGCTCCTGGGGTCCAGCCCCAACTCCTGTGCTGTACCTTGTCTGTGCGTCCAGAACTTCCGAACTGCCAGATTGGGCCAGCGATAGGACCAGCTGCTGGAAATGTGGTGAGCCACCCATTACTGAAGGCATTCAAGTGGAAATTGAAGAGCCATCCTGTTTGGGGTGGAAATCGGCATTTCATGATCCCTGCTCCTAAAAGGTCTACAGCTGTTACCTGTGATTTTTAGCTCACAAATGCACTCCACTTGAGAGCTGGCTCCTAGGAAGAAGGGGGGCCGAGCCTGTTTGCAGAGGTCTGTTCTCCCGTGTACTTTTCATTTCCAGCGAGGCTGGGCAGGACTCCAGCCTGTGACTGGACTGTAGTGCTCCCCTGCCCGCTGATTCTAAGCTGAGAATGTGTCAGGATAACGGAATGTGTGAAAATGTAGATTTCTGGGCTGACTCCTGATTCAGTAAATCAAGAATGAGGCAGGGAAATCAGCCCTAATTATAAGCAAACTGAAGTAAATCATTTGAACCCAAAAGCCCTTTTGTTTTTTCAGTCATCATGTTATAAAAAGCTTCTGATGGGAGAAGTTGAGGATACAGAGTATTTTTCACTCAGTTAGTTAAACAGAGAACTCGTCTGCCTACCTCTTGGGATAAACTAACTCCCCAGGAGAACTGTCCTTCGGCTGTCCTGAGTCCTTACTCCCACATTCCCCGCTCCAGCCAGAGCAATGCCATTTGGACTCTTCTGCCATTTAGCAGTGGCCACAGGAGCCTTTATTTGTACTGAGGATCCGTCACAGCAAACTTTATTGGGTAATAATAATTTTTTAAAAATTAGAGCCATTTGATGCTTGTTTTCTTAAGGTTTACTAATATTATTGGTTATAGCGACAACTAAGCCCAGCAGAAAGGGCACCCGAGTGTCAGCTCAGAGGTCCCAGTCCTACAGTTGGGCGTGAAAGCCTGCAGGCGTGAAGCCTGATGGTGTGTTCAGCGCACCCAAACTACTCACATCTGCCCCGCGGCTCGGCCGCCTTCTCCAGGTGGCTAATCTCTCCCATCGGGCTTGGTTTGACTAGCTTCCAAGTTCTGGGGATGTCTTATTTTGCTCTGGTATATTGGCCAGAGTGAGAGTTTAATAAAAATTTGTATGGCTAGCATAAAAGCAAAATAACTGTGACCTGATGGCCCTTCCCTGCCCCCTCCCCATCTTTCCTCAGCTGTAGCAGTGAGCGAATGGGGCAATTAACAGGGGGTTCCGACCTTGTTGGGTCTGGGATCCTCTTTTTCAATGTTGGAAACTCCCCTGAACCCTATGTAGTTGTATCCTTAGCATATTAGATGGTAGTCCTTGCAAGCATTTTAAAAGAAGTTTTTTCAGTGTTACTTTTAAATTTTTAAAAATGTTTTTATTGTTTATTTATTTTGAGAGAGAAAGAGAGAGAGCATGAGCAGGGGAGGGGCAGAGAGAGAGAATCCCAAGCAGGCTCCACGCTGTCAGTGCAGAGCCTGATGTGGGGCTTGATCTCACGAACCGTAAGATCATGACCTGAGCCAAAATCAGGAGTCGGACATGCAACCAACTGAGCCATCGAAGTGCCCCTTTTCAGTGTTACTTTTAAAGGACACACGTCCCCTTTTCAGTGTTACTTTTAAAGGACACGCACATAATCACAACAGAATCTGTATACGTTTAAACGTAGTCATCAAAGTGTGTAAGCAAAAACGTGTGTTCAGTCAGTAAGACCGTGTTTGTGACCATTCTGACACCAGGCGTGTTAGGGCAAGTCTGAGGCTCTGGGTCTACTGTGCAGATGAGAACTTTCTGACCGAGGTGTCTCCCTGCGCCATCAGCCCTGGGGTTCCCCTTGCCTAGGAGGGAGAGAAGGAAGAGGATGTAGCCGGGAGGAGCAGAGGGACGAGAGAGTGTAGCAAGGCAGTGGGCTGTGGGCTCTGGGAAGGAAGGGAGCGTCCTGCGCTCCCTGGCTGGGGACTCAGTGGGTAGAGCATGCAACTTTTAATCTCAGAGCCGTGAGTTCAAGCCCCATGTTGGGCATGGAGCCTACTTTAAAAAAAAAAAAAGAAGAAGAAGAAAAGAAAAGAAATATCGTCTACCAGGAAGGCGCACTAGAGACTCCGTGCCCAGGGTTTTCACTGGGGGCTGGTCACATAGTCACTTCCACCTGACATGGAACAAAATCCCAGAGTTCCGGAATGAAAGTAAACGATCAGCATGAACCACACTGTGCAAACAGTCTGGGCCCAGTGAACCACCCTCCTGAAATCCAAGTTCCCTAACACTGGCCAGGCCCAGCCTGTAAGCAGGGTGGCCTCAGGCCTGCTCTGCTAGTTGTTATGCACAGACCCTACCATTGACTACATTGTGTATGTCCAAAAGCCAGGAAGAAATGGGGGTGGCTCTCTGAAAGATGTTTTTGAGGATGTCTGAGCGTGTTCCTGGAAGGGAGTGAGCATACGTGGGCCAGAGAGGTGGAGATTAGTTCCAGAGAGACTCCTGGCTGGCCTAGTGGGCTGTAGAGGGAGGATGGGAACCTCCATCCAAAGACATCCACTGACCAAAGACAGGTAGGTGGTCAGTGGGGAGGCTGCCTCAAGCCTCGTGTGTGTGTGGATGGGGTCCCGACCACTTCAGCAGAGGAGCGGAGGGCAGTGGTTGTGACCATGTGGTACCCACTGTCAAAGGGTGACGGGTAGAGTGGGAAGCAGATGCCATGGGTGACAATGCTGAGAGTTGGTAGCAGTGATGGTTTTAAAGTCGCTGACTTGAGATGATGAAACAAGGCAGTAGATTATTTGCTTGATTAGGAAGTGTTTTCATTTTATTCACTAATTTTTTTCTTACAAATAGTTGAGCATCTATTTCTACACCAGAAGGACCCTTCCCACAATTTACGTTCTGTTTGCTTAATTTGCACAAAGTGAATTTTTGCTGTAATTTAAAATTCATACCTATCAGATGCTGGTCATCTGGGGTCTCACAGCCATCTTAAGGCCCACTTAATGATTATTTTTAAAGAAGTCAGGACAAAATGTTTCTTTTATCTTACAAAGCAGGGGATGCTCTCCAAGGGTGGTCCCAGGTTTCTTCAGAGCCCTTCTCTGCACAACGGATAACGGTGTACCAGGCTCCAAGCCTAGAGGGCCAAAGAGTGAAAGGTCAGGGAGGGGGACAGAGTGAGGGAGTGTGGAGGTGGGAGCAGGGAGCCCTGGACGGTGGCCGGGAAGGGCTTGGGTGGCATCATCTCCTGCTAGAGTGTAGTGCCCACGAGCTGCATGGGCTTGGTGGTGAATGCTATGGGTCATGGCCATGGCAATCACCGTGGCTGGCTGGGGCCCTGAAGGTCAGGTGAGACCAGGAAAGTGAGGGCAGGCTCAGCCCAGCACAGGCCTCGATTCTGGCAAAACAGCTGGAAACCAGAGTCCTACCTGGCCGGGCCAGAGGGTCTACAGAAGAACTGTGGCCATAAGATTTGGGGTCTGAAGTTCAGGGGCTACGAATACAGCACAGGTGCGTCGGCCACTGGTTTTCTTCATTCACAGGCACCCAGCCATCTGTCTGTGGGAGGGTCTGCCTCCTCTAGACTTGTGAGCTGTTTGAGGTTTTCTCTTTCCCCCTCTTCCTTGGGGTGGGACAGGGAGGAGCAATGTAAACATTTTGCTTGCTTGATTCCTGACTGTTGGGTCCTCCCCACTAAAAAGCGTGGAGTGTCTCGTTCGTTGTCGTCCTTACTATCCGTTTTATGTGTCAACTTTTTTATATGCTGTAGCGATAGGATCCCAGGTCCTTGCACACCCAAGGTGAAGCTTGCTTGTTGCCTCCAGGGGTTCTCTAACATGGTGAATTCAGGGCTGGCTGGACTTCCCAGCCTGGAGTTGACCTTTTCTGAGGCCCAGGCTGAGGGCCACGGATTGTACCAGCTCCTCTGGGAACCTGTAACAAAGGATTACAAACCAGCTTACCCAGCAAGTGAATTCTCTCACTGTGCTGGAGGCGACAGGACTCAAACCAGGGTGTGGGCAAGGCCATGCCCCTCTCTGAAGGCTCTAGGGGAGGATCCTCCTCCTCTCTCCTGGCTTCCGGTGGTTCCAGGCCTTCCTTGGCTTGGGGCTGCGTCACTTCAGTCTCTGCCTCCGTTGTCACTTGGCCTTCTCCCTGTGTGACCGTGTCTCCTTTTTATGAGGACGTCGGTCATCCTGGGTTAAGGGCCCACCCTACCTTAGTATGACCTCACCTTAGCCACATCGCCAGGGACCCTGTTTCCAAATAGGGCCACATTCACAGGGGCCCGGGGTCAGGGCTGCAGCCCCCCTCTTTGTGCACACAGTCCAAACCCCATCACTGTCTCTTGAGCAGATTCCCGTCACCCCCTCACCTGCCCCCACGTGCCAGCCCCCCGCCAACCCTCCTTGCTCCCCACTTCCTGGTGTACCCCTGGTGTCGCCAGGCGGGAACCACCAGCTCCCCTGAGGTTGTGCCCACAGGTGTCCGTGGCCTTCCAGGACCTGGCGGTGCGCTTCTCAGAGGACGAGTGGCAGCTGCTGGGGGAGGGGCAGAGGGCGCTGTACCAGGACGTGATGCGGGAGAACTACGAGACGCTGCTGTCCCTGGGTAAGGAGCCCGCTCGCCCAGCGGGCCAGCACCACGTCCTGAGTCGCCCTGGGCCCGGCGGGCCTTAGTCTTACCTACTAAATGGACACAGTTGGAAGTGGTGTTCCGGGAGCCTCGGGCCTCGCTGGGGGCCTCGCTGATCTTCTTTGCCATTGTTTCTGGGTGAGATCTGGCGGGTGCTCCGGAGCGGAGCAGGCTGGTCTCTGAGCACCCGACGGCCCTGCGGTTCTTGGGGTTGGGTGGTCACACCGAACACTCACGTAAGCAGCTGTGTGATTGCGTGTAGTTGGGTGGAGGCCAGCTTCCATTCCCAGGGGGCTGTCCCTCCCTCTTTTCTTTCCCAGGGACAGCTGAGCTGCTCCCCCTCTCTGCCTTCCTGTCTCCTACGGAGCCTGCTGGAACCATGGAAGGCAGGAGCTACGCTGGTGAGGGGCAGGAGCCTCCCCAGGGAGGAGGCCCCCTGGGTGAGTAATCCTGGCAGATGAGGGTCAGGCCGCGTCGGGTGTTCTGGCCCCCTGGGCCCAGGGGGACTCACTCTTGTCGCTTTCACTGGGTGGTCCTCAGCCCCTGGCTCTACTCCTCAGGGACCACTATGACCTCAGCCCTTGCCACACTCTATGCCCAAAGCCCTCTGCGACTTTTTACCTTTTGCCCCCCCTGGGCTGGGAACCTGGCACACAGTTGCCCATTGTACGCAGGGCTAGGAAGAAACCTAGGGTCACCCTTGGAGACCTACTCAAGCCCCCTTCCCACCACCAACCGCGCAGAGCCAGCCTGCAGCTCCCGAGGGTGCTGCCACAGGGCTGACATCTGCAGACCTCACATGGTTGACACGGCCCACGGGCCCAGCCTGGGTGAGGCTGGGAGGTTACAGGTGCCAGGAAGGGCAGAGGGCCTGGCTGCCAGGAGGGGCGGGGGAGGCAGCCCTCCTTGGCGCTCCCCTCCGAGAAGTACCAGGTGCTGAGCGACGGTACCTCGAGTCCCCAGCCCCGAGTCCTGGCTGTGCCCGGGCAGATCCTTTTACTTCTGGGACAGAAGTCACTCCACGTGCTACTCACGTGGTAGGAGAGTGACATGAGACGTGGTTTGATGTCGTGCACAGAAGCGTGAGTGCGGAGCTGACAGAGGGTGTGGGGGTTCACTGCGGCCTTTCTGGCAGGAGGAGCGCCCCCGCATAGCCTGCACCTCACGGCCCTGGTGCAGCTGGTGAAGGAGATTCCAGAGTTCCTGTTTGGGGAGGTCAACCCCGAGAGCGAGAGCGGGGGAGCCGGCCTGGACGGGGAGCGGGCCAGCCCCGAGGGTAAGTCGGACAGCGGCCGCTGCATTCCACAAGATGAAGTTCAGGCTGCAAGCTGTGTGCCTGCCCAGTTCCTGCCAGACCCTAGGCGGAGTCCCCGGCTCACGAGCCCCGGGAGCACGTCCGCCCCCTGGAAGGCATGGGTGGTTGGTGAGACAGTGGCTCCCGACTCTTCTCATGGTGGTTTCTACGTGGCTTCAGCCACACCTCATGGCCCTGTCGCGTCGTGCCCTGTGTGGCAGCTGAGGCCAGTCCCTGTTCTGTAGATGAGGAAGAGGAAGCCACGCAGACTGGGCTCGGTGCCCCCAGCCCGTGCTCTTCCCACCTCCCCAGACTCTTGCTCCCTCCCCCTGCTCACCGGTGCTGTCAGCTCAGACTGCACCTTCTCTCGAAGTCTGTCCCCACCAGTCCTGGCCTTTGAGCCTGCTCAGTGGATGGTAAATGAAACGGAAAATGGGGTGGGAGGATCTTATGGGAACAAGACCGTGGCTGGGAATCTGTATTTCAGAGCCCAGGAATGACAATGCAGAGGATACTGCCTTGGTACTGGAACATGGCAAGGAAGGGCCCGGATGGGACAGTGTCAGGGGCTTTTTACCCATTGCTGGGCTTAAATTCTGGCTTCCAGCGTCCTGTCCTTCCTCCCAATAGCAGCTGTGACCGTGGAGACATGCCCTCTCCGAGGCCTGCTCAGCTGCCTTCCAGACGCGTCTACTGGCTGGCCCAGCCTGGCCACCACGTCTAGTAGCAGCTCATCGTCCAGCGGCCTTCCTGGAGCCGGGGGACAGGGCAGTCCCCTCCCCATCAGTGAGTGTGACCCAGCAGGGGCAGGGCTCGGACCCTGGAGTCAGGGAGACTGGACTCTGTGCCCTCTGTTATCTCTAGGACTCAATTTCCCTTGTTGTTAAAGGGGGCAGGCTCCCCAGAGAACGGGACAAGGTTCCCTGTCTGTAGACCAAAGAACAGGTGTGATGCTCGGTCCCTGAGCAGCCTCTGTCCCAGCCCCGCTTGTGCTCTGTGTGCTCATGCGCAGTCAGCTGAGGGCAGTGTCTAACATGCAGGCCCATCGGCAAGGGGACACCTGTGCGCCCCTGATCGGAGTCTCAGACCTTCCCCCTGCTGAGAGCAGAGGAGGGTGAGGGTAGCCACTAGAATTCCTCTGGAGTCTCATTGTATTTTCGGAAATTCTTGCCAATTTTGCATTTGTCAGAATAGCTGGTTTTTAAAGTATTTTAAATGAAGAGGGACTAAAATTGACACCCTTGAAAAACAGACCCCATTTAGCCTGTGACTTTAGGTGTCGTCTGGCAGATTCGCTCTGGGGGTCCATGTGCTCAGACTTGAGAAGCAGGAGGGCAAGATTGGGTCCTGCGTGTTAAGGCTGTTGGAGCGACTTACTGAGCCAAAGTCAGAGGCTGGAATGGGGGGGTTCCAGGTTATTCAGGGAAAGCCTGTTGGTGCTTACAATGACACCAGAAGGAAACAGAGACAGACTCCTAGGACAGGCCCGCAGGAGCTGGCCCTGCCGCAAATCCAAGTTTCTAGTACTTGGCTGCCCCCCCAGGGATTTGAGGTGCTGAGAGGTCTGTTCTGTGGGGACCAATCTGGGTCGGTTCCTCAGGACCAGGAGCCAGGGCTAGAAAGACCTTTCTGTCTCTCCTGTTACAGACACTGCCGACAAACCAAGATCTACAGAGAAAGAAGGCCCCGAAGCCCCAGGTGGGGAGCCCAGCCCTCCCACCTGTAGCCCCAGCAGGAAGAAGGGTCACCGGAAACAGGAGAGAGGGCCCGTGGGGACAGGTGAGAGGCTGGCTTTGCGGAGAGTGGGGTCTGCCCCGGAGCTGAGCGGGGAAGGGAAATGGAGGCACGTTTGGCTCACACACGTGTCAGGCGGCTTTCTCATCTCAGCCCCCTGACCACCCTACACGGCAGATGTTGTCCCTGCTCACACAGACCTTCTGAAGGCCACCGTCAGGCTGCACTGACCTTGGCCGGTCTTGTAGGTGCCGTGGGAATCTCTCCTGGGAGCAGCCCCTTGCAAGGCCTTATCAACTGCCTGAAGGAGATCCTTGTGCCTGGGGCCCAGCACCCTGAGGTGTCCCCACGCTCACTGCCTCCTGTCCCCGGCCGGGACGCCTCTCGGCTAACCAGAGCAGAGCTGGGGCCTGGGAGCCCGCCCTGGGGAGGTGAGTCCCCCGGGGACCTGTCTCCTCAGGTCAAGGTTTCTGAAGCCCCCAAATTGCCTTTCGGTAGCTCTTTCTCCGAACAGCAATGTCTTCCCAAAGGATCGTTCCCAACGTGGCTGCTCCAGTATCCTCAGTGTCCTCGTTCTGGTCCAGGCGGCTTTCTTGGGAGGACGGCATTCGGTCAGCTCGTAGGCGGAAACTCAAAAACAGACTCGGCCCTAGATCCTCGTGTGTTTTTTTCACCCGTCTTAATACGGGACCCCTGAGGAGGAGCCGTGCCTGTCACTTCACGTTGGCACTAAGTGCGTGTTTGGAGGAGCTTGGGGGATCGGGCGGCATGGTGGGGGCGGGAGCGCCGGCCCGGCGTCTGACGCCTGGTGGCTGTGAAGACTGTGCCCGGCCCCTGAAGCCCTTGAGCCTCGGCTTCCCCATCTGTAAAAGGGGTTAACTGTCCCCCCTTCGGGGGCTGTTGTGAGGCCCCGGTACGGTGACGGACTGGTGTTTGCTTGTGAGAAGCTCGGTCCGGAGATGCCAGCTCGGCTCGGGGCCCAGGGAGCCACGTGCAGGTCGCAGCCTGTCAGCTCGCTTCCTGCCGCTGCTACCTGCGGTGACGCCGCGTGCCCTGCCTCCATGCCGTGCCCGTGCATCTTCCCTCCCTCCAGCCGTCCGGTTCAGGGAGGCGTGAAGGCAGGCGTTTTTAAACCGAGCACCGAGCACCAAGCTGACAGCGGCCTGTGCAAATCTGAATGAGCTGCGAGAACACCCACATCTCTAGATTCCTGGCCCCGAACCCTTTTAACTGCTTACCTGGATCGGCTGCTTTTGGCTGAGCGTCATGACCGGGCCCGGGGTGAAAGTATGTTCCTTTTTCCTGTAGTGAAGTCAGAGGCAGCTTCCGGGGACTGTCCCCTCCAGGGTCTGCTGAACTGTCTGAAGGAGATCCCCGAGACCCCGCACGGGCGTCCCAGCGCCTCGGGCGTGCAGGAGGATCCAGGGGCCTACGGGAGGTGTTCTGGAGGTAAAGGCCACTGGCCAGGCAGGGAGGGCCCCAGGACACCTTCCATTTCCTTTCCCCACTCTGAGCAGGGTTCCACAGCCAGGCCCTCAGGCCCTGGCCTCTGCATGTAGGTGGGGGTCACCGCATGTTGGGGGCGATCCCTGTCATGTCGGCTCGGCATGTCAGAGGCGCTTCATCCGTCCGTGATCACCATCCAGCGTGGCTGTGAGAGTAGGGCTGAAAGTTCCAGAAGGGAGGAAGGGGGCATAGGGAGGGGTAGGAGGCTGAGAACAGAAGACACGGCTCTGGCTCCCCGTACACACTCGGGGCATAGTTTCAAATTGGGCGTTGTCCTCGTGTTCGCGTGGGCTGGGGTAGCATTTCCACTCACTGTAGCTCACTGGTACTCAGTAGCTTCTCAGACTATTGGGAAAGTCGAATTGAGACGGGCTTGCTGGCCTTGGAGTAAAGACGTGATTTGGTGCCGCCGGAGGAGGCTGATGTGGCTTTCCTCAGTAGAACCCCCTGGAGGCGGCGCCCCAGAGGGGCCAGGGGCAAGATGGGAGTGCGAGTCGGCGCATGTCAGTCCGTGAACAGTGACTGCTTTGGAGCCAGAGACTGCTGTAGAGGCCAGGGGCCTTGGGAGCCCCGTCCCAACCCTACAGAGGCCTCGTGTGGGCTTCCCACAGGGCCCAGGCCCCCCCAGACCCCTCCTCCCGGCCCTGGTCCAGGAGCTGGCGGCATGCCCCCTGTGGTGAAGACAGAGGACAGCCGGGCCCAGAGCCCCCCAGTGCCTGCGTCCTGTCAGCCCGGCAAATGGACCCACAGCCCCTCTGCCACCAGCAGCCAGGGGAGCAGTAGAGACACCAGAGCGGTCCAGGTGCCCAGCTGGGGCCCCGTAGCTCAAGGTGAGGCCTGGGGGCATCTGCTCGAGTCCTCCCCAGTGGGATTCTCAGCCCCACCAACAAGGTTCTGCCCACCCACAGAAGAGGGAGCAGGTCCAGGCCATGGGGGAGGAGGGAGGGACCACGCCGTGCTTCTCTGGCAGTGACTCCCCTCTCTTAACCCACATCCTTCTCAATCCGGGCGCCCGCCCCGGAGCCTTCCGTTGTAAGGAGCCTTCCGTTGTAAGGACTTTCGTTTTGCAGAGGTTCCCTGCTTGCCAGGAAGCTGGCCCCTATGTACTAGCGGGTCTGTCCACCCCACCCCTGGGCCTGGGGTACAGTTGTGTCTTTCCCATGTAGGAACAGAGAACAAATCAAAGTCCCCCGCAGGGTGTCCTGCCTGGCAGGCCCCCATGCCTGGTGCAGGACTTGTCACCCCTGCAGAAGGCAGGTTGGGGCAGCCAGCCTGGGGCCGGGCCAGGGGAATGTGCCCGAGATGGTGATAGGGCCGTCTCCCCTGTCCCAGCCGGCAGTGCCTCGAGCTCGCCCCTGGAAGCCCTGGAGGCCTGTCTGAAGGGCATTCCCCTGAGTGGGTCGTTACCTCCCCAGCCGCCGGCCACCTCTGGGTTCCGGAGCCCTCAGCCGGGAGATCCCGGGTCTCAGAGGCCCGAGCTGCAGCCCCGAAGATCACACAGTGAAGGTAGACGGGGCCCTGGGCACAGGGTGGCATTTGTCCCTGCGCATGGCATAGGGGGACACTGAAGACGTCGTTAGGTCCCCCACTCCTCATCCTGGGCCATGAGGTGCATGTCCTTCTCTAGCTCCCTTACTGATGCCTGCCCCCAAGCACTTCCTGAATGTGGGGGAAACCAGTTCAACTCTTCCTGCACACTGCCTCCTCTGAGAGCTCTGGCTTACCTTCTAGTCCCAGGAGACCAACAGTTGGGTTCCCACAGGTTTTTTAACCAGAGCCGTGAGCCCCCAGCCTACGGGGAAACCCCTGTGGGAGATCCTGCGGGGTAGGTCTCCTGGTGCCCACCCAGGGCCCCGGGGACCTCATGCCCAGTGGCTTTCTCATGATGTCAGCTGTGCTGTTTCCTGCAGAGGTGGCTATGGGGCCTCTTCTGGCTCTGAGTCTGCAGGGCTATGTGAGAGGCAGCCCTGCCCTCCCCTCAGGTCCCCACAGCACCCCTACCAGCTTCTCCTCATCCAGCAGCACCGATGGGGACCTGGATTTCCAGAGCCCAGGGGGCAGCCAGGGGCGTCAGCCTGGAAAAGGTGAGCCGCCGGGCCTGCGGCCGTCAGTCCTGGGAAAGGGTGGGCTCTTCCCCTGCCCACATCGTCTGACCCGACCAAGTCTGGCCGCCCTACCCAGTGTCTGGAGCAGAGCTGGGGATGTTGAGGCAGGAGCAAACCCAGGACTTATTACAGGGTGGGAGGGGGAGAATGGGGGATGGGGGGGTTGAGGGGTGGGGAGGGGAGTATCCATTTTAACCACTAGGCTCAGAAGGGGCAGGACGATATCTAAGGTCTCTTAAAAAATAGAAAAGGGTCTCCTTTAGTGTCAAATTCTCCCTTGTCCCAGCCATAAAGAAATGCCTATGATATCAAACTGACCTCTGACTTAGGGAAAGAAGTTCAGAGGTTCAGGTTCATGTAAAACCACCTTAAGGAGTGTCTGTGGTGACCTGTGTCTGTCCTAGGTGCCCCCACAGGGAGGCATCCACTGTGAGCTGTCACACCTCTTTGGAACCTTGCAGGATTCTGTGGGGTCCCCTCTTGACCTTTTTACCCACTTGAATAGTCTAAGCACTGCCCTGTCTGCACTCAGTCCCCCTTTGCTCACCTCATGTGTTATCTGTGGAAAGCCTAGAGCTGCCCCAGGACTCTGGGCCAGGCTAGCTGGGGCCCGCAGATCACCACTGGGGGCTCCAGTGTCCACGGCAGCCCGGATTCCTGCATCCTGCCACGGTCAGCTGCTGGTGTGGGGGCTTTTTCCTCCCCAAATGCAGCCAACTTCTCTTTTTAACATTTAGTTTTTATTTGTTATTGATTTTATTTTATATTTATTTATTTATTTTATTTTTTAAATGTTTATTTAGTTTTGAGAGAGAGAGACAGAGTGTGAGTAGAGGAGGGGCAGAGAGAGAGAGGGAGACACAGAATCCAAAGCAGGCTCCAGGCTCCGAGCTGTCAGCACAGAGCCCGACGTGGGGCTCGAACTCACAAACTGTGAGGTCATGACCTGAGCCGAAGCCGGACGCTTAACCGACTGAGCCACCCAGGCGCCCCAACTTTTAGTTTTTAATAGGTAATCACAGGGTTTTCGTTCAAAAGCTAAAACAGGTTGTGTAGGAGAGATGATGCCTCCCCGCCCCCCACCCTCCCGGGTCACCACTGCTGTGAGTTCTCCCCTTCCGGGGCGTCCCGTGCGTGGCCAAGCTGCTTGTTCCCTCACACAGGTGGTTGCCCGCTCTACACAGCTCCCCCACCTCATTTTTTGTTTTACCGTTTGCCTTTGGCACCTTCCTGAACTTTCTCTGCATGTTTCTTGGACACTAGCCACACCCCGTTCCTCTGAACCACCGGACAGTGTCGGTCACAGGGCTTGGCGCGTTGCTTGTTTGGGCAGCCTCTCTGGGGGCACCTTGTTTTCTAAGAAACCCAAACTGCAGGAGAGGCCGTGCTGCCTTTTGGAAGCTCTCAGCCCAGCTCTGCAGCTCCCTCTGTGGCTCTGGAACTCAGGAGAACCGCATTCGGGGCTGCTGTTGTTGAACTTTGCTGTTCTAGCACCACACGGCGGCCCAGAGCTCTGGTACCCTCTCTTTCTTTGTGCCTGGCCTGGCCCAGTGTCTGCAGACGCCTTCAGGAAAGAGCGTGGCCGTGGCGGCAGCTCCCGTAGATAAGGGCCTTTCCTTTTCTGGACTTTTGGCCCATCCACTTCCTGCTGTTTGCACAGCTCTGGCACCTGAAATGCGTTATTCGCGATGTATTTGGGTTTTTTTCCCAAGTTGTGACTGCACTGGTGTTGGCCTTCTCAACCTGCTGCGTCATGTCCAGAGGCGAGGGCACGCGTTTTCCTCCGTGTAGTGGAGGGGGCCTCATGGCGTTCGGTCCTCACGGCTGTCTGTGGGCGAAGCAGCATGGTGGCCTCCCTTGCCAGGGTGGAGCAGGGTGTTGTGAGGGAGCCTGACCTGTGTCTGTGGCTCATCTTCCGGCTCAGACAGCTTGGCCTCTTCCAGGGCCAGCCCAAGCAGGCCGGCCCAGAGCCGGGACTGACATGTGTTTGGGACTGGGTGCCTGGCGCGACCGGTCCAGCGCTCCATGCCGCCTCCCCGGGACCTCAGCTGCCCCGCACACAAGGGCATAGCCAGGCTCCCGGGGTTCACAGAGACTGAGCTCTGAGCATCCAGGATTGCAAATGTTGGGTTTTCGCAGGAAGCCCAGTGGGAAGCTCCCCACTCCAGGGCCTGGAGAACTGTCTCAGAGAGATACCTGTGCCCAGGCCACAGTCAGCCTCGTCCTGGTCCTCAGCGGGGGACAGGGGGCCACAGAGAGCGGAGCCCAAGAACTGGACGGCAGATAAGGAAGGTAAAGCATGGCCACCCCAGTGTCTGAGAGCAGGGCAAGGCGACTCCCACACTGCCAACCCCCGCCCTGCGTCCCTGCGTGGCCGGCAGGCCCACTTCTAGCCCCGAGACAAGATGCTCTGGGGATGGCCCTGGCAGGGGCTTCTGTGAGGCCAGAAAGCCAAATAGCGCTGCCAGGATCTGAGTGTGGGCGCAGTCAGGGCAGGATACACAGCCCCACCATGCACTACTCTGGGTCCAGGCCTGCTCTTTCTATCCTGGCCGTGCCGGCCCTGCCCGCCTTCAGCTGTCCAGAACACTCGCTGAGCTATGGGGCCCTCAGGAGTGCAGGTGGCTGGGTCTGGGGAATGAAGAGGTCCTGGAAGGTTTGGGCGGCTTCCGGGAGCATCTGGAGGCCTGGTGTGTGTCCCACACCTGGAGCTCGTGTGCCGGAGAAGCCAACAGCGGCAGAAACTATTCTCTGTCCAGTAACTTCCTTGTCTCAATGCCCCATGGGGCTGACAGGCCCTTTGGCTTCTCATTGAAACAGGACTGAGGGGCGAGGCCTGTGAGCCAGTCCACCTGGGACAGAGCCAGGGGGAAACACCCACCAGGAGCTTCCGGCTGGCCAGCCCACAGGCGCTGACCTCTAGCAGCATCCCCATCTGTTACCAGCGAGGACTCAAAGACCACGGGGCCACCAGGCCGGGACCGTGGCGGTGGCTCCAAGATGGTGAGCTGACATCTCCCTCTGTGTTTAGTGGCAGCCCTTCCCTCCAGATAAAATCCTCCATGAGGGACTAGATTTCCCCTTCCCTCTCCTCTGTTCCTTCCGTCTCCCGCCATTGCCCCGGCCGCATGCTCCACACCACAGGCTGCGTGCTAGAGCAGGTGGGCCTTCCCCCACCTCCCTCCAGCTGTTGGCTGGAGCATCCGAGGTGTGCTGAAAGAAGACTGTGACCCGGGTCGCTGAAAGGAAGGCAGGAGAATGGTTTTTATGCAGCCTTTGGGTTTCTCTGGGAGAGGACTGGTCATTTCCTTATTGCAGAGATTGCCTGGGGCCAAGGGGGGCGGGTCTCCCTCCTCTGGTGCCACTGCTCCTTTGCACTTACAGCAGTGTTCCCTCCGAGCCCGGCCAGAGTGGGCTGGCAGGGTCTGACTTGTTTGGCTCAGTGTGGTATTTCTAAATATTCCCAGCAGAAAAGAACTGGCTTGGGGTGGGGGGTGAGGTTCCTGGGGACATAACTGAGTCTCTGCTCTGGACCGCTGGTCCTGAGTGGGGTGCAGGTAGGTGCAGGCCTGGCTGGAACCAGGGACGTGAGACTCCGGGAAGGTTCCCCTCTGGCGTTCTGGAGCAGCCCGGCCAGGCTCAGCCTCGCTTCTGTCCGCCTGCCAGCAGGAGTGGGAGCTGTTCAGCGTCTACCCGCGCTCGTGTGGGGCCGTCAGCTGAGCTGGAGGGGGACTTAGCCTGTTCGCTAAGGTAGAGGGTCCTCCTGAGTGTTCTTTTGTTGTCATGGCCCAGGGGCAGCCACGAAGCCCTCCCCACTCCATTGCCTGGAGAACTCCCTGAAGGGGATCTTGCCCGGGAGGCCCTTGCACTTTGCCTGCTTGGCAGGCCCCGGCTCCGGCTCCGGCTCCGGCTCCAGCCCGGGCCTCAGCCCCAGCCCTGGCTCCGGCTCCAGCTCCAGCCTCAGCAGCTCGGAGGGAGAAGAGCTGTGGCAGCTGCTTCCACAGGGTGAGCTTGTGGGGGGGACAAGGAGAGGCCAGGGAGCCAGGCCCCACGGGCACAGCCTCTGCCCTGACCCCTGCTTTGGTTGTGTTGCCAGAGAGGGACCGCCTTCCGAGCTGCAGGGGTCCTGGCCCCCTGTCCCCACGCCCCGGCGGCGCCCCTACAGGCGGCAGCCTGGGTGAAGGCCCACGGAGAGCAGAGCCCGGGGCCCCCTACGGCCTCCATGCAGGTGAGCCTGGGGTCTCCCGAGAGGGGCCTGGATCCCCATATTGCCTGACTCTTACCAGGAAGTTCTCTATTTTTGTCATGCTTGAGTTCCCCGTCAGCTGAGCTGCGTCTGAGAGAGGAGGGAGGGCCCAGGGCCCAGGATTGTTACACGAGTGTGTTTAATTAGGAAGCCTGGCAGTGAACTTAGTCCGTATACATTCCATACGTGTAATACATACACAGTATATGCACTGATAACGTCTCTATGTACACACACTGCTGTGTTGGTCCGAGCCTACCCGCGGTGCCGCTCTCAACAAGGAAGCCTGAGGCGCCCACCCAGCCCCGACTCATAGGCAGCCAGCCCCACAGATGTTTACCTAACGGGCCTGTCCCCTGGGGTTCTTCTGTCATAGGATGCATGTCAGCAAAAACCATCAGGGAACTTGGAGGGACGGGATCTATTACTCACAGGCCCTGCAGGGTGCACAGTAGGCCTGAGGGGCGCACAGTGTGGCCGCAGGTAGGGAAAGGAGAACAGTGTGCCAACCTGGGGCTCTGCCTTTATTCGGCTCAAGGGCGGGGCGTCGGGCTTTGTCCGGTTCACTCTTCACTGGGGAATTTAAAGCATCGGAGCGGGAATTAGGGCACAGGAAGGGAGGAGCAGGGACACTCAAGTGGCCAGTTACCTAAACCTAAGTCACCCTGGGCCCTCTGAAAGACGGGCATTCGTGGGTCGGGCGGGATTGCCAGTTGCCGTGTCGTGCAGAGGGCAGTGTGTTTCTCTGAGATGGATGTTTTCTGAATGGACGGCCCGGCGATTGGACGCTTAAGGTCAGGGGTCAGGCACTTGGGCTGCATGTCCGTATATGTGTGTGCACATATGATGATGATCGTCATGTACACTGGGAAATTTGATAATAAACAAAAACTGTCAACAGTCAGACTCTTCCCCCCTGGGAGGACTTTGAGATTGTGCTGTCAAGAAGGCTGGAAAAGCTGTGTGCCATTGCGGGCGGCCTTGCCTCTCGGTCCAAGCCCGGCCAGGTGTTTGCCCCCAGCAGGCAGAGCCGAAGAGAAGACGGGAGGCAGGTGCCAGTTGCCCTGGAGAGAAGTGTACTCGGAAATCCCGGGCCGGCCTGGCCTCCTGGGCAGCAGTGGCGGAGGAGGTAGGGGTGGGGTGAGCAGTCGGGGAAGGGAGCTCTACCCGCCCCCCAACTCGGGCCAGAGGCTCTACACTGTCCTTGGCTCCCAGCCAGGCTGTACCGCATTCCCCACTGCTCAGTGGGCCTAGTGGGGAACAGCAGTGTGGGCCTGGGCACGGGCTGGCTTCCTGTGGCCCACAAGGCGTCCCCAGCGTGTTCCTGGAGGGGGCGGGAAGGGGGAAGGGGGCTTGCCAGTCACCGCCCTCTCCATCTGCCCTCTCTGGCCTCCCCCTCGTGGTAGAGCTGGAGATGCCAGGTCCTGGCTGCAGAAGACTCCAGAACTGATCCAGTCTGCCCTCATCACACGTGCCCCAGCAGGCCATTCAGCAGAGCCGGACTCCCTGACAGGCCTTGTGTGTCCATCTTGCATCTCATTTAACATTGTTTGAAAGTTGCAAGCTCAGTGGCTTTTAGGCTTTTAGGCCAGGGCCAAATATCCACGTGCCAGAACGGCTCCTGCAAAATGATACATGTCCACACCCCAGGTGCTCTGTGCTCTCTCTACAGGGGCCGCTGTGAACCCCTGCCCTGCCCCTCAGCTGGAGAAAAGGCCCGGGCCGGGGCCCTGCCAGCCCCTTGGATCGGCCCATGGGCCCCTGTCTTGGAAGCCCAGGGTCAGTGAAGAATCCAGGGGCCTGGGGCCTGCAAATGGAAGACCAAGTGTTGCAGGTGAACTGGTGGCTTCCCTGTCCCCTCAAGGCATCAGGAGTCCTGCAGGCAGGGGTGGGCAGGGGGTCCGCATCTGCAGTGGCCACCCGCCTTCCCTGCCGCTCAGCTCCTTCCTGCGGGGCAGGCCGGCCAGGAGCTTGGGAAACGCTCTCTCTCAGCGCCCTTCCAAGCTTTTTGGGTCATAGGTAGGAAGAGGCTCACCTTGATCTCCAGGGTGCTTATTTCACTTCAGTGTTCTCTAACAGAAATAGCTGGCTCTTTCATAAAAGCACTCAGATACTTTTTAGAGGCAAGGAGACCAGAGTAAATAATGCCGAGAGTCAAACCTTGGAGTTCGAAGAGACTTTACAGACGTGGAAACTGAGGCCCAGTAATGCAGAGTGATCTGGCCAAGGGCATCCCAAGAGATGTGGTTCTGCATCACACCTGACCTTGGGGAAGCTCCTCCCTGTACGTGTTAGAGGCACGTGAGGGAGGCCCTGGCGCGCGTCCTCACTGCAGGGTATGCGCCAAGACTCTCACACCAGCAACCCGATTGGGGCTCCATTGCTGGCTCGTGGGCTCTGCCCCTCTGGAGGCACAGCGGTTTTGTTTTGTTTTTTAAATGTTTATTTATTTTTGAGAGAGAGACAGAGTGTGAGCAGGGGAGGAGCAGAGAGAGAGGGAGACACAGAATCTGAAGCAGGCTCCGGGTTCTGAGCTGTCAGCCCAGAGCCCGACGCGGGGCTTGAACCCGCGAACCGGGAGATCATGACCTGAGCCAAAGTCGGACGCTTAACCTTAACCGACTGAGCCACCCAGGTGCCCCTGGAGGCGCAGCTGTTTTTGTTTTTTTTTTTTTTTTTAACATTTATTTATTTTTGAGACAGAGAGAGACAGAGCATGAACAGGGGAGGGGCAGAGAGAGAGGGAGACACAGAATCTGAAACAGGCTCCAGGCTCTGAGCTGTCAGCACAGAGCCCGACGCAGGGCTCAAACTCACGGACCGCGAGATCATGACCTGAGCCGAAGTCGGCCGCTTAACCGACTGAGCCACCCAGGCGCCCCAAGGTGCAACTGTTTTAAGAGCACCGAGCTGGCCTAAGGTTGCCAGGCCCATGGCCTCTCTCTGGGACAGAAGTTAGAAGCCTGCCTGTGCATTGGCAGCCCTCCGCTTAAATCCTTCCGGAAGAACCTGACCAGGCAGCCCACAAGTCACTTCCGCCTCTGTTTGGAGCCGGGAGTTGCTAACGAGGGGGCAGAGCTGGGCTGGGATGCAGATAAGTGGAGGAAAGCAGGTCTGCCCCACCAGTCTGGGGCGGTAACGGGGTTTTCTTTGTAGGTTTGCCTGGGGTGGAGACCAGTTCCAAGGGGCCTTCGGATGAAGGATTAGCTGATTTTTTTTTTTTTTTTTTTTTTTTTTTTTTTTTTTTTAAGTAATTTGAGATCTCAAGTCCTATGACTCTGACTTCTGAATGGGGATGGTGAAGGCCAGGGTGCATGTGCTGAGACCGACAGCACCGGGTACTGCCGAGGTCCCCTGGCCACGCCCCTAGAGGCGTCCACGCCCCAGGCTGGTCTGGTCCTCCTGGGCCCCTCTCCCAGCTGCCGTCCATGGCCTTGGCCTTGGCCTTATGCTCTCTGCTGAGGTTTCTTTTGGCCCTGCCCACTGATGTGCTAGGGCAGGTTTAGGTGGTCTGGGGTGCCATGCTCTCAAATGGGGCACAAAGAACCTTTTCCTAGAAGGTGGGAAGGCCGCTGTCCTAAGGAAGCTGGAGACCCAGTCTGTAGTTTGTCCGGTACGTGAATTTGGGGAGCGGCCAGGAGATGTGCTACCTTTGATGTCATGAGCACTGGCATTGATATTCTCAAGCCTGAGTCACTTCTGTCCCATCTAAAGCCAGGCCTTAGCGGATGGGGAGGATGCCAGATAGGGCAGCTGATGGGGCTCCCTGGGGGGAGAGAAAGGTTCTGACAGCCTGAGAACTCTCTGTCCCTGCTCTGGTTTTAGCCAGGACCCAGGGCAAGCCACTTCCCAGAGGCCTGCCTGAGCCACCCCCTGTGGCCGCCATCCCTCCGGCTTTGCCGCAGACACCCCCACAGCCGTGCCCCTGCGGAAGTTCTCTGCAGCAGGAACTCCGCGGCCTCGGTGCCGCCCTCTCGGAGAAGCTGGATCGGCTCGCCGCCGCCCTGGCGGGCCTGTCTCAGGAAGTAGCCACTATGAGGACACAGGTGGATCGGCTGGGGAGGCGCCCTCGGGGCCCTGGGCCAAAGTGCCAGGCTTCCTGGCCGTGGGCCCTCTCCCGGGGACCTCGCTGGGCCAGTGGCCCTGCTCACAGACACCTGCCCTACGGGAGACAGAAGGGCCCCGCCAGGCCGAAACCAAAGATCCTGCGTGGCCAGGTGGAAGGCTGCAGGGCTGGTGACGCCTCAGGCCTCTCCTGCAGAAGATTCCGCCCGGTTCCTCAGCTGCCTCCAGACGCCCCCACGGCAGAACCTTCTGGCCCCGACTGCAGCCCTTCCCAGCAGCCCCTGTCCTCAGCACGCAGCTGCCACACCGTGGTGACCGCGCATGCCCCCCTCGGACACGCCGGGGGTCCGCAGAGCGCCCCCAGCTCCTCAGTGCCTACCGCCGGACCCCCGCAGGTGGCTTGTGCTACCGCCAGTGTGGACGCCGAGCCGCCGTGTGTGGCAGCCCTGCCTCCTGGGACCCGGGGCCGGCCCAAGGACCCCAGCAGCCTGATGGTGGGGGTCCAGAGGGCCCTCGGGGAGGAACTGTGGGGTGGGGGGTGTAGGGCCCTGAGGTGGGGGGCCCCTAGCCACCTTCATCAGCTCAGCCCTGCCGAAGGCAGCTCGACCCTGGCCACTTCCCCCAGGTGCCGTCCCACCCCCTCATCCTGCTCCAGCCCAGCCTTCCCCGCCTCTGGACCGTGAAGGGGCTGGGAGCTCGGCCCTTGACCCCACCGCCCTCCGACTCCGGGATGCTGCTTGCTCAGGGAGGCCGCTGTCTGGGGTGCGTTTCTCAGCCACGCCCCTGGCCTCCTTGGCTCAGGTTCATTCAGGTGTTGCTTCCCCGTCTTGTCCTTCCCGCTGGATCTGTCCTGGCACGCAGGTGGGAGGCGCGCCTGCCCGGGGCGGCTGAGCAGCTGCAGCGGGACCACGAGAGCCCCTCTTCCTGGCACCTGCCCTTCCTGATCTCGGCACGAAGCGGGGCTTGGCTCTTGCTTTCCTGGTAAATAGGGGCATCGGTTTCCTTTGGAGAGAAGCCCCACTGTTTCAGCTGGATTTGCCCATGTGGAGTCTGATGTTAGAGAAGTGGGGTGCTGAGGGAAAGGCCCTGGGCTCCTGCCATCGGTTATGGTACCGGCACGAGTACCCAGTCGGCTCAGCTCCTGCCTCTCCACGCTTCCAGAGAAGTCGGCAATCTCCCAGAAGGCTGGGAAAGTCAGCCGCAGAATGGAATTCGCACACGACTCCTTTGAAGAGTGGCTCCTGTTCACCAGGCAGCTCAAACAACAGACGTTTACCCTTGAGAGTGTGGAGGCCAGAGTCCAAGGTCGGGGTGTGGCCGAGGCGCCGAGGCAGCAAGGAGGGTCGGCCTCGGGGCTCTCTCCTGGCCTGTCCGTGGTCATCTTCATGTTCACGTGGCTTTCTCCCTGGGCACAGATCTCCAGATTTCCCCTTCGTGTGAGGGGGCAGCTGCGCAGGACCAGACCACCCGAGTGCCCTCACTGTGGATCACCTCTTTAAAACCCCGTCTCCAAATAAGGTCACGTTCTTAGGTATTGGGAGTTAAGACATCAACACCAATTTGGGGGCACAGTTCAAACCATAACGTATGATGGACTGAGTTAGTCTTCTCGAGTTTGTGTTGGGAAGAAGAGAGCTCCTGCTCTGGGCCCACCTCCTCAGGTGGCACTCGGTTATATACTGGGAGGCTTGCGTGTCACCTGCCTCCTGTCCTTCCCCAGGGTCAGATATTTTGCCCTAGCCTTATGTTCCCACTTTAGTCCTTACTAGATGTGAAGAATTTTCGGGAACTGTGTGTGTATACTTGATGCCCAGGAAGGGCCGCCAAGCATGGCCTGGCATGGTTCGCTCTGCTGCCAGGACCAAGGCGCTCGATGGTGGCACAAGCAATGCCTCGTGCCTGATCAGGGACACAGCACGCTGGGGACACACACAGGGCCTGGCCTGTTCCCTTGGCTGCCCCTACAGACGCAGCAGGCTGCTGATGTGGGACCGAAGGGGGAGGGCCTGGGGCTGACAGACACCCTGGTGGGGTGGGGTGGGGTGGGGTCGGGCGGGGAGGCAGGGAAGCGTTAAATGTTTTCAGGACGGGAATGAGTCCCAAGGTGACCGTCTCAGAAGCCAACGTCTGTCAGATCATGTAAATAGGATGTTTGGAGTAGGCAGTCTCTTCACATGTAGCCATACTTGGTAAGAGAACACGGAACGGAAAAGTTCTAGGCTTTCCACTCAAAGACCTCAGGAAGATGAGTCTTTTTCGGGCTGCGGTGGGCAATGCGGGGCACGGCTCAGAGCCAATGGAAACGGTAGGACAGGGATGAGGGGAGAGGGTCAGGGGGTGCGGTCAGGAGGAGGAGAGTTCTGTGCTCCCCTGCTCGGCCCTCCCTCTGTCCTGCCCGCCGGCCTCCAGTCCCCTGGCCCCTTTCTCGGCGGCGGCCGTGGAGGTGGTCTGCACCCACCTCTGTACGGCATTTTAAGGTTTTGTTTTGTGGACTCTACCAGTGTCAGCCGTCACACAGACCCTGCGTAGCAGGCACGAAGGAACAGACAAGCTCAGAGGTCGTGAATGACCTTGCTTTTGCACTGCCTGTCCTTGGCGGAGCCTGCAAGAGCACTGCACCCTGGCGGTGCCCGCACCCTCCACCGCAGGGGGACACGTCCCAGCCTTCACCTGCGCCGCAGACAAGGACGCTCCGGGCCAGCCCAGTCTCCGCGGTCCAGATCCAATCCAGCCATACAGGAAGTTCAAGGCTTTTTAATTTTTATTTATATTTGAGAGAACGAGACAGTGTGTGAGTGGGAGAGGGTGCAGAGAGAGACAGAATCCAAAACAGGCTCCAGGCTCCGAGCCGTCATCCCAGAGCCCGACGCGGGGCTTGAACTCACGAGCCTCGAGATCATGACCTGAGGTGAAGTCGGACGCCCAACCGACTGAGCCACCCAGGCGCCCCAAGCTTTTTTTTTTTTTTTTTTTTTAAGAATGTGGAAAATGAGTAATAAAATGAATGATAAGAAACTGCCTGATTTGTGTGTTCATCCCACAGGTCCGCCGCCCCACGAGCACAAAACCCTTCTGCAGTTGTTCCCCAAAAAACCTAGGATCAGATTTTGGTGAAAAATCTGTGTGCACTTCAGCACGTGTGTGTCTCCTTTGCCCACTGCACGGGGAAATGTGGTCTCTGGCAAAAAGGAACTGAGAGGACTTTTTGAACTCCGGGATTCCAGGGATCTGGCGAGGGCGGGGGGCAGGGGGAGACAGAGAAGAATCTAGTTCTGCCTGCCCCCCACCATGAGAAGTAGGCTGGCGGATGGCTCCTGGCTGACCTGAGTGCAAACAAGTCCACTGCCACACAGAATATTCCAGAGAACACGCTTTTTGCCTCCTTTTATGAGACTAACAATCTTGAAACCAAAACTTGAGGACAGTACGAGAGAAAATCACAAGCTAACCTAGAGAAGTGTACATAGAAGCAAAAATTCTAAAAAAAAAAAAAAGTTTATCAAACTAGCAAATTATAAAAAGAATAAAATATCATGACCCGTAGGGTTTGTCACAGAGATTCACAGATGGTCTTACCATTTGGAAATCGCTGGTGGTAACTCACAATAATAAAGGAAAATATGTGGTCACCTCTATAGCGGCAGAAAGATCATGTGATAAGAGCCAACATCTATAAATAAACTAGGATGAGAAAGGAAATTTCTTTTTTAAAAATGTTTATATTTATTTATTTTTGAGAGAGAGACAGAGTGCGAGAGGGAGAGGGGCAGAGAGCGAGGGAGACACAGAACCCAAGGCAGGTTCCAGGTTCCGAACTGTCAGCACAGAGCCTGACGCGGGGCTTGAACCCACGAACCACGAGATCACGGTCATGCCTCCCTACGGGAAAGAAGTTAGAGATATTCCTTCCTAGTCCCAGAGACTCTGCGGCCACCAGCGGGTACTGAGACACGCCAGCTCTCCACTGTCAGCCTGTAAAACGTTTCCGGCATGGTGGTGATCTGGACGTGGCCTCTAAGGTGATGGAGGGCAAGACCCTAGAACAGCTGTCCTCATCCCTGTGTGAACATTGGGGTCACTTGGGAAAGGTTTAAAGCAATCTGGTGGGAGCCCACTTACACGCATTCTAGTTCTACTGGTCTGAAGTGGGGCCCAGCATTGCTATCTGTCTGTCCACCTATCTACCTGTCATCATCAGTCTATCACCTATCGACTTTCAGGCGGTTGCGAGCAGAAAAGAAAGCTCTTCCAGTCTGGGATGCCTTTCACTGTCGATCAAACCACAGGGGACCGCTGGCTCAGTCAGACCCAGGCAGGGCGGCCGGAAGGGGCATCCCGGCAATTCGGGCCTCCTAGGGTCCAGCTGGGATCTGGACGACCGAAGGGGCCTCGGTTCCGGGCCTCAGTGCCACCTGCAGGGAAGGACGAGCACTCACAGCTGGACGAGCACTCAACAGCAGGCCCCGAAAGGAAAGGTGAGCACTGGAGATTGGCCCCTTGGCTCCTAAAAGCAACTCTAAAGGCCTCTTTGGAGCGTCCACTGTCCTACCCAGGAGGCCATCCTGCGTGTTCATGGTTCCTGCTGCCACCCTGCTGGGGGGAGGCGGGGTGGCAGCTCCTTCAGAGACTCCCCAAGAGAGCACAGAACCAGGTGCTAGGCGGTGAGCTGGCATCCAGAGCCTCCCGTGAGCGGCCGCGGCCAGCTGCACACTCAGGGCACTGCGCTTGCCCACAGACCTCTGTTCCAGACCGGCTGGACTTTTCCGCTGCTCCCTGGGCAGCCTGGGCCCACGCAAGTGCCTTGCTGCTCCCCTGCAGAAGTATCCGTCCCCGATGTTCACATTTTGACGAAGGCCACTTTATCAGCAAAGGTCAAAGTTGGGGACATGCACGGAGATTCCTGCAGTCAGAAGTGAGAAAAGTCCCTTCTGAATAGTGACGGCTCACATACAGTAAGCGCTCCCCGTCTCCAGGAACGGTGGTGCTAAGGGCTTGCAAGGCGTTTAATCCTTAAAAGGTAAGGTTTGTTATCCCCATTTTATAGGTTCAAGCTCCGAGCTTCAGAGCGGGTTCGGTAGCTTGTCCTAAATCACAAACCTGGGAGGGAGGGAGTGGAGCGCCGGCAATGCAGGTCCGCCCGCGACTGCTGCTCTCTGCTGCCCCCTTTCGTTAGTGTCGCCTCAGCGTTTCCACGTGACCCTATCGGTTCACATTATAATTCTATCAGGGGACAGTCTTCCAGGCAATCGAGGCGCCTTCATTTATTTAGACATCTTGATGGTTGACTTGCAGGGAACATCTTTGCGCTCCTGGCTTTTTTCCTGTTTTGAAATCTCTCGAAATAGGATCACCGAATACGTGCGTCTTAGGGATCTGGGCAGGGAAAGTCCGATTGTTTCTAAAAGCACACTTTCTTTAACATTAACAGCACATAGCTGTATCGGCTTTACAAATATAGATCACGGAGTGGAACTGATATTTTCCCCTTTAATTTCAACCGTACAGAAAATGCGAAAGACGGGTACAATGAATATCCATATACACTTCACCCAGAATTCACCGGTTGTTGATACTTAGCCACAGTCGCATTATCTCCCTCTGTGTCTCCATCCGTCTCTTTCTCTCTCCATAGATATGTAGGTATTTTTTCTTTTTGGCCGAACCACTGGTAGGTAATATTTCAGACGTCATGGTGTTTCACTCCAAAATATTCCATCATGTACATCCTAAGAGGAACAATCTCCTGCAATAATCATACTACCACTAAGCACCCCCCCCAAGAAACTGAACATCGATGTACTGACATCATTATACAATGCATAGTCTACATTCACATTGCCCCAGTTGTCCCCAGAATGATTTTACAATTTCTTTTTGTCCAAGAATCAACTGAGAATCATGCAATGCATTTAATTGGTCTGTCTCTTCTAATCAAGAACTTTGCCCTTACTCTTTTCTTCCGTGACATTGACATTTCTGAATGGGTCAGAGAGTCTGCCTTGCACAACGTCGCAGTATCCGGGTTTGCCTAATTGTTTCTTCGTGACTGGGTTCAGGTTCAACATTCTGAGCCAGTCTACACATAGGTGATGCTGGATGCTTCCCGTTATTTCATGTCAAGAAGTACAGATTGTCAGCCTGTTCCGTGACGGTGACGATGACGGTTCCGTGACGATGATACATGTGATCCCTTGGTTATGGCCGAGCCCACTAGATCTCTTCCCTGTGAAGATGCCTCTTCTCTTTGGTTGACCCTCAAACAACACAGGTTTGAACTGTGTGGCCCACTTACATGAGGGTTTTAAAAAAATTTTTTTAATGTTTATTTTTGAGACAGAGAGACAGAGCGTGAGCGGGAAGAGGCCGAGAGAGAGAGGGAGGCACAGAACGGGAAGCAGGCTCCAAGCTCTGAGCTGTCGGCCCAGAGCCCGACACGGGGCTCAAACCCACAAGCCATGAGATCATGACCTGAGCCCAAGTCAGACGCTTAACCGACTGAGCCACCCAGGCGCCCCAACGTGGGTTTTTTTTTTTTTTTTCCGATAAATGCAGTACAGTACTCTGAATGTATTTTCTCTTATGGTTTCCTTAATAACATTTTCTTTTCTTTCACTTACTTATGGTAAGAATACAGTACATAATACATATAACCTTCAAAATATGTGTTATGTGACTACGTTGTCAGTAAGGCTTCTGGTCAGCGGTGGGCTATTCTTGTGTTTTGGGGGAGCCACGTTACATGCGGACTTTCGGCTGTGCAGGATATCAGCGCCTCGACCCCCACCTTATTCAGGGGTCAGCTGTCTGTGAGGTGAGACTTGGAGACTTTGTCACCTGGGCGATGAATCTGTACCCCAGGACACCTTACTATTAGCGTGCGGCTCAAAGATCCGTGTAAAATGGTGGAGTTTTGTACTAAGATATGTAAATATCTGGAGAGAGAGACAGAGAAGCCCCCTGGCGTGCCCGCGCCACCCCCTTTCCCGTGCCTGCAGCACGCCCTTCCCGTGTGCCCCGATTTCGTACTTTGAGGCGCCTCTACTGAGCAAACAAGGCTCAGCAACGCCGTCGGTGGTCTGGGGTCTCCAGGAGTGGGGGAGCCATGAGGGAAGGCGAGGCATCTGCCAAGAATGATGGTTTCCAGCTTGCAAAGGCCTCCTCGGCCTGCTGGCGGGGGGAACGTGGCAGAGGAGACGGACACGACATGGGACATCGGGTCTCCTCCCGGGCCCTGGGGAAGAGAACGGAGAGCCCCGCAGAAGGGCCAGTGACGAGTCCTGAGCCTTCATCCAAGGCCTGGCCCCCAGGAAGGGGGAGACGCGTGCAGCCCAGGGGAGGGGCTCCCCTACAGGTGCATCCCTCATGAGGGGCCCTGCGGTGGCCCCACAAGGAGGTGGCCGTGGACCCCTGTTGGAGATCGAGGTGACTTCGCTACTGGCCCTCATGTTACTGACGCCGTGTGCTGTGCAATGTCACTCAAGAGGGGCACTGTCTTCCCTGAGCCCTCCTGACGCCCTCAGTCGGCCTTCCTCAGTCACGCGGGGTGAGTTGGGCACGTGGCAGCCTCTGTGCCCAAAGCCAGCCTCAGGGCAGGACGGGAGCCTCAAATAACACCTTTGAGCACTTTTTTACTCAAGGCAGGTAATCTAATGTTTATTCATGGCTGGGAGTCGTGCGCGAGGGAGGACAGCTCTGGGAAGGTGTAAAGAGAGACAGCTCCCGTTCTACAGAGGAAAGCCTAAAACGGCCAGCTGTGGACTGACCCGTGTCCCCCACCAGTTCACATGTTGAAGAAGCCCTAGTCCCCAGTGTGACTGTATTTGGAATAAGTAATCAAGGCCACAGGAGGTCATGGGGGTGCGGCCGTGGCCCAATGGGACGGGTGCCCTCATTTAAAAAACAAAAACAAAAACAAAGGCATCAGAAAGCTTGCTCTCTCCGCATGTGAGAACACGGCAAGGCCCTTGCCAGGAAGAGAGGCCTCCCAGGAACCAGGCCACCGGCACCTTGACCTCGGACTCCCAGTGTCCAAAACTCTGAGAAATACATGTCCGCTGTTTGAGCGCCCAGTCCACGGTATTTTGTTTGGCAGCCCAAGATGACTCAGAGGGGGGTGGAATTTAAATTTTGGAGAGGATAGAAAACACGAACGGGGCCCCATGTGCCACTCCCCCAAACAGGAGACGCTCGCGCTAACCCGATAAGAGTTGACGTTACAGAGGGCTGACCACGTGCCCGGCGAGGCTTCAGTGTGTGTTGATCCCCTCAAAGCTCTCACGACCGGCCTAGGCGCTGGGTGCTTTGGCATCGCCAGTCTCCCCATCTTGCAGATGAAGACAGGGTGTAGACAGGTTTGGAGCCGGGAGACCCGACCCACCGACCTCCCCCAGTCAGTCCCTGCTTACTCGGGCGACTTGTTCAATCTCTCTGGGTCCGGGTTTCCTCGTCTCCTTTTTTTTTATTTATTTTTAAAATTTTTAATGTTTATTTATTTTTGAGAGAGAGGGGAGCGCGCAAGCGGGGAGGGGCAGAGAGAGAGAGGGAGACACAGAATCCGAAGCGGGCTCCAGGCTCCGAGCCATCAGCACAGAGCCCGATGAGGGGCTGGAACTCACAGACCGCGAGATCATGACCTGAGCCGAAGCCCGAAGCTTAACCGACGGAGCTGCCCCGGCGCCCCTGGGTCTCCTCTTCTGTCAGAGCAGCGGCAGGTCCCCCCCCCCCCCAAGACTCTGCTGCGCGTCACAGGAGGACCCTCATGGTGCGCACGCGGTGTCCAACACAGGCCGAGTGCTCGGTGAGTGTTAGGGTTTGGAAGGGGCCGCCCCTGGCCCCCCCTTTCACGCCCACCTTGAAACTGGAAAAGGGACGTTTTGGACGAATTAACAGGAATCTCTCAGCAGGGAAAGGTGGGACTCGGGGTTCGACAGCATCTCAGAGGTCACTCGTCCAGGGTTCTCAAACCCGACTGCACCTCGGGATAACGGGACAGCCCCGTGCAAAAGGCAGTTACCCTGCACACCCACTCCACGTGTGCCAGCGGTCCTGGACAGGCCCCGGGAATCGGCGCCTACCCCCCGGCCTTCTGGGAGCTAAGTCCTCACCTTTCTGAGGCCTGAGGGAAGGGGACGCCCGTCTCTGAGGTCGCTGAACCAAAGCTCTCCCAATGCTACTTCATTTGACACACACATTGAACAGTAGGTCTGCCATGGGGATTAGACTTTATGTTGTCACTACCACCTGAGAGAGAGAGATGCAGCCTAATCAGAAAGGAACCATAGCGTCAAAGTGCTTAGAAGGTACGTGAACTTGAACCTTGGACTGTGTGACCTGCCTTCACGTGCCCCTTGCACCCCGCTCCCCCCACCCCCGGTACATATTTCTCATGGACAACTTTTCTCCAAAAATCCACCCACTCCTTCTCAGTCCTGCTTCCTCGTTGTCTCATTCCCATGGTTCTTCACTTTGGGGTTCTCCCCCTTGGCTGTGACCTCTGTTTATAGAGCTGTCCCAGTAAGGGGAAGAGAATATTCTGGAACACTCATGTAAGGAGGCTTTTCCTCTGCTCAGCAACACTAAAGGTGGCATCTATGAGTTAGTGGTTGAGGCAAACAACAAAAAGTCCGTTGTCTAAAAAAACAAGCAAAGGGGCGCCTGGGTGGCTCAGTCGGTTAAGCGGCCGACTTCGGCTCAGGTCATGATCTCGCAGTCAGTGGGTTCGAGCCCCGCATCGGGCTGTGTGCTGACAGCTCAGAGCCTGGAGCCTGTTTCGGATTCTGTGTCTCCCTCTCTCTGACCCTCCCCCGTTCATGCTTTGTCTCTCTCTGTCTCAAAAATAAATAAACGTTAAAAAAAAATTTTTTTTAAAGAAAAAACCAAGCAAAGCGGCCACTTCTGATCCGTCCACCTTCTCAGTCTCAGACTAGCTGGTGGATCTATCCTTCCGGACTTACCGACACACACACACACACACACACACACACACACACTCAGAAACACAGGCACACCCACACACTCGCTCACACATAATCCAACATGCACTCACACTCACACACTATCTTTCTCTCTCAGGTGCTATGGTCGTATTCTGTCTTCTCCCCAGGCTGCCCCCTGGGAGCACTGTCACCTTGTTTACTCAAGTGGCCCTCACTGCCCCCAGCATGCCCAAGCTCCATCTACCGCAGCCAGCTCCTGCACCCTAAGTGAGACCCCTGTAAAGCCCGGACCCCTAGCCCCAGAGGATCTCTATTTTAGATTAAGAAATTATGAGTTTGGCCCAGTCGGTTAAGCATCCGACTTCAGCTCAGGTCATGATCTCATGGTTCGTGAGTTCGAGCCCCGCGTCAGGCTCTGTATCGACAGCTCGGAGCCTGGAGCCTGCTTCGGAGTCTGTGTCTCCCTCTCTGTGTCCATCCCCTGCTCACACTCTGTCTCTCTCTCTCAAAAATAAACATTAAAAAAAAAAAAAAAAGAACTCTGGCATTGATCTCAGTACCACTAAACTGACCACGGAGGACAAACTCCAAGGTGCCCCATGATCCCACCTCTTGGTGTTTAGTCCTTGGCACGATCCCTTCCTCTGAGTGTGGGCAGGACCTATAACTTGGCTTCTGACCAGTGGAATATGGGAAAGGTCATGGGTGTCACTGGCATGGTCTGTCGTACCAGCAGAAACTCCCTTGGCCGGCCCGCCGAAGTAAGCACCGTGTTGAGAAGCTCGTGTGGACGTAGCTACCTGAGGAAGAACTACAGGTGACCTTGGGTCTGGGGTGACCTCCAAACAACACGCAGCAGGGAGCCGCAGCCCCTGGTTTTGCAGCCACAGGAAATGTATCTGCCAGCCTGAGTGATCCGGTTCGGACTCTTCCCAGTTGAGCCTCAGAAGAGAAAGCAGTTGGGTTTATACCCTGATCACCGCACCCTAGGGACGCTGAGCAGATGGCCCAGCCGGGCTGTCTGTGCCTGGACTTCCGACCCATAGACACTGTCAGATAACGTGTGTTGTTCGAAGCCCCTGTGTGCATGGTTCTCTGTCATGCGGCGATAGATCACAAATACACCTACGTATGCCAGCTTCCTCTTCTTTTCGTGTATGAATCTTCATTCTGATCATTTAAAAAATGTCTTTATAAAAGATATGGAAAAGGCAAAAGTATAAAGAAGAAATAAAAATAGCTCACAGTATCTCACGTTTCTTTTTTTTTTTTTTAACTGTCTTCTTACCTTTATTTATTTTTGAGAGCCAGAGCACAAGTGAGGGAGGGGCAGAGAGAAAGAAGGAGACACAGAATCCGAAGCAGGCTCCAGGCTCTGAGCCGTCTGCACAGAGCGCCACGCGGGTCTCGAACCCACAAACCGTGAGATCATGACCTGAGCTGAAGTCGGATGCTTAACTGACTGAGCCACCCAGGCCCCCCGATATCTCATGTTTCTTAAGTGCTTACTATGTGCTAGCCACTGAGCATTCAGTATTATTCGTTAAGATTCATGTGATCCCGTCCCCCCCTAGTCATAGCTGATCAAAGCTGGGATAAACATGACTTTCGCTTAGCTGATGTTCTCTTCCAGGAATGTGGGAGTGAGAAGGTCAGTGGGGCGTCTAACCACACTGGTAACCACACTTCCAGGTGGAAGCCGTGGACAGGCCACTTTCACCATGCCATGAGAATGAAGAGGCAGGAATGCCGGACCGTTGAGAAGAAGGAAGGGACAGATACTGAGAAGCAGGAGCGAGAAGACCCCCTGTCCGGTGATTCACCTGGCAGAAAGCGGCTGTGCAGAGGTTCAGAGAGTGCATTGCCCTCGGGGGGCAACAGCACAGCCCGCCATGGTCCCCTCGGGGAGCGAGTGACTTGGAGGAGCTCGGCAAGCACCCGTGAGAGAAAAAGTCAGCATTCCAGCAGCATCCTGCCCCTCAGAGGACACTGTGCCAGATGACAGCATCCTTTCCACCCTCCCCTTCCCCACTGCCCACCTTCTGGCGGGGAGCAACTGAGGAGGAGGGAAGGTCAAGGTGGACAGCCATTGGTCAGTCTACCGGAGACGCGGCCAGCCTTGACCGGGAGGGGTTAGATCAGGCCAGACTGTTTAATGACTGAAAATGGGACTATCCAAACACGGGAGACATAGGGGGACGCACCTGCTACACGGTCCAGGAGAGGTGAGCTAGACTGGCCACAAGGATGGCCGCAGCCCTTCCTGCCCTGCCATGTGACTTTGCCGCTGTCCCCTCTGGGGCGACTTCCCGCCTCTTGAACCGGGGCTGGGCTTGTGACTTGATTTGGTCAAGAGAATGTGCCAGAAGTGACACTGCACATGTTCTGGAGCCAAGTCCTTACAGGTTCTGCCCCCGCCCCTCGAAACACAAAGTTGCCATGTTAGGAAGCCCGGGGCAGCTTCCTGGACCAGGAGAGGCCTACCTGGTAGCAGGCCCAACCCCCAGACACGTGAATGGGGCCAGTGGGGACCATTCGGGCCCCGTCGAGCCCCAAAGTCACAGGGTGACTGCAAGGGCGTGAACCCAGGGTGAGACCAGCCGAAGAGCCATCCAGAGCGGCAACCCACAGAGCTGTGAGCAAATCAGCGCTGGTTCTTCCAGCCAGTGCGTTTTGGAGTGATCTGTTGCACAACAGTGTAAAACCTGGCACGGCCGAAAAGACGGATCCGACAGAATGCATTCGAAGGTGATGATGGAGGAAAAAAGAATGTCTTTCTTGCCTCTGGCTTACCACCTACCCAGCTCACCTCATTTCATTGGCCACTTGCGTTTGCAGAAGGCAGATTCTCACGGTGATACCGGACAGGGCCTCAATCTTTTCCCCCAGGTGTTCTCAGGTGCCTAAGTACCTACTCGACGGCAAATGGATCATTCGAGTTTCTGGCCCGCTTCCTTGTCCCGCTCAGCAATGGTTGTCCAGGCATCTCCCCACTGGGCTCTTGAAAGCTCAAAAGACCAGCCCCGGCCCCAGGAGGGCAGGCGAGGCCTGTGTCCTGACTGGAAAGACAAGTGGGATACACCCTCATCGCTTTGTTTGCCTCCTGAAACAAAGCAGGCAGAGCAGGAAGAGGCCTTGGGGAGGGCGGCTGTGGAGTGAAGAGCTCCTAATCAGACTGTTCCACACGGACTGGGGGAGGGGTGTGGGGAGGAGGTAGGAGGTGGCGGGGGGGGGGGGACTCCTCATGAATGTGTGACTGCCGGGCACCCCAGGCTTCCTGGGTCCAACCCAGGTAGTCGTCCTGCGGTGCACCCGGCCTCCAGACCTCGCCAGGAGGGTGTGCTTCCGTCTGGGTTTGGAGGCAGGGTGGGGGTGGGAGGGGTCCTTCGGCTAATTATGAGCCCTGATCTGGTCCCAGCCCCTCAACCCCCTTAGTTGTGGGTTTGAATACGCCCCTTCACAAGCCTGCCCAACAGGAAGGGGGTTGCAGAGCCGGGGTGTTTCCTCTGGCCCCGCAATGGTTCCCAAGTTGCCTCTGGGCTCCTCTTGTGGTAGGGGCAGCCCAGGTGTCACAAGGACATCTGAAGGCAGGGACCGCCCTGGCAGACCCTTGGGTTCCATCTTTCCTTTCCTCCCACCCCTCAGTCCCGGCAGGGGAGGGGGGGGGGCTCTCTCCTTCTCCAGCTCTTGTTCTCACATGTGCAGGATGAGGGTTACAATTGAACAGAGAGCAGAAGTTCTCGAGCCAGCTTCCGGGACCATGAGGGCCATGGGCAGGCTTGTGTGGGTGTCTATGTTCCCTCTGAAAGGACATGCAAACTATTGTGTCTCTGACACTTTTCTGAGGAAAGCTTGAAACATCCTAGCAATGTGCTTGGTGGCCCATAGAAGGTTGGGGACCTCTGGTCTAGAGAATTCCCCATCCCCTCCAACACCAGGGTTCTTGCTTTCCCTTCATGTACCCTCCCCAAGTGTGGTCCTCTGCTCATCTCAGCCTCTATGGCTGGCTTCTCATCTAGTAACGCATGTGGAGAGAGTCTTGAAGAACCCCCAAAAAAACGGTACATTACAATAAGGCTGTTAAGTTGGGAGAGATGTAAAGTATCTGAAATACACCAGACGTCAGGCTTGGACAGTGCATCCAAGCAGTACATTTAGTTTTAAGCATTCCGGCAGCCGAGGGGAAAGAGTAGATTGCTGAATATTTATTCATTCTCCAGGATTTGTGCTTTGGCGGTTACCACAACTTAGCCCAAAGCTTTCACTCTGAAAAGCTGGACTCTGGGCGCAAGGCTCCCTAGCAGGGCAGAGATTTTGAGATAGGTGGGCCTTCCAAAGGCTTTTCTTCCCACTACCCAGTTCAACAAGCTTGTAGTCGCGCAAAGGCCTCAGGTCCCAGGAATCCAGATGACGAAACAGTGCCCTGGAGCCACTCCCTGGTGGCTGGGGGAGACAAGGCCCTCACACCCATAGTGGCTGAACCATTCTGAATCTCAGTTTCCTTACCTGTGAAATGAGGATAATAACTCCCTATCAAAGAGGACTTTGGGGGATTCACCAAGAGCCGAGGTCACAATAAGCACGGAGTCCCGTGTAGAGTATACGGAAACAACCCTGTGGAAATCGCATCTGATAAAATGGCAAACAGCAGGTGTCCAGGCCTTTAAAAAAGGAAAGCCCTGTGGCTGGGCCTTCAGGACAGGCCACCCAGGGGCCTCCAACGGGGCTTACAAAGGAAGTCAGGGTGGGTGGTCACTTCAAGATGGGAAAACCAAGGGAGGCAAGTAGGGAAGGTGGAAAGGCCTTGGCATGCTTGGAGACAAGAGGAAGATCTGTCAGGGGACTTGTGTGGACAGCGCAGTGAGGACCAAGTACAGCAGGGGGAATGTGCATCAACAGGTACAAGTGTGTTAATGGATTTGAGGCCCATCGTTTCTTGGGAAAGGATCCCCATGGCCCCGCCTACTCGGAAAGAGTGAGCCTCAACCCTTTGAAACTCAGGGCCTTCTGGGAAGAAGCCGCAGCACAATGGTGGTCACCGAGGGCCCCCATACAGCCCTCCAGGGCCACCTTGAGAGGAGAAATCCCAGCGAGGGAAAGGGGGCTCTGAGCTAAGCAGCAACTGCCTTGATGGGCTGGAGGAGAGCCCAGGGTCTGGCTTCTGGAGAGCCCGAAGGAGAATCCAATTTGCAATGCTCCTAATGATGTTACATAATGATGTTACATAAGCCCATGACATAAGTTCATGTCCTCGTATTGACCAAGAATGCCGCTGCCCTGAGGCTGACCTAATCCTAGCCTAAAGCTCTGTCCTCTGTTGGGTGCCTGGGAAAAGTCTGTTTCCTAAAAGCTTTCCGTCAGGCCCTGACAGCCATGCTTTTTCTCGAGGACCCCTGGTTCCCCCCTCCTCCCCAGTGGCTGTTTCTCGACTCTGTAAGGCCACGGCACGGCACGTGCCAACATTACCCCAGATAAAAGCTCTCCAGAAAGGACAAGGATGTCACCTATTTACAACAGAGTGATCGCCTCCGAGTGTGAAGTGTAAGAAATTCCAAGGATCAATAGGGATTGAAGAGTGGTTGTTTCTCCCATGCTGGGCAAGGGGACGGGGGTCTCCACCCCACCCCACCCCGGCCCTTGGAATCACTTTCCTCCCAGACGGCGTCTGCCATGTTGTGACCATAGGCTTGGTTCCACAAGCCAAGAAAGATTCTTGAGTAACCAGGGGTAGAAAAACAACTTTCGCTATTGGAGACCAACCTGTCCTCTGACCTCACTCTCCCCCCCCCCCACACACACACCCCCACCCCCATCCCACCCCACTTCAGGCTGTCAACTCTCCCTCAAGATGCTGGCCAGAAGCCCTCCCCGGCTCTGCCCCAGCCAGCCCCCGCCAGGCCCCACCAGCCCCCTTCCAAACCCACTCACCCCTGGGGGCAGCATCTCCCCCGCGTGGCTCCTCCCCTCCGTCTCCTCACAAATAAGCCCCAGAGCACGCAGGTGCGTGCGCATGCGCGGTTTACACGCACGGTTCACAGAAACGCTATACAAAGCAGTCACCTTTGATGGTGGATTTCTCCGTTCTCTGTTGCTCCTACAGTCACCTAAAAGTCAGCTGTGCTTTTTCGTGTGTTTGTGGTCATGTCAAAGCTATTGTACTGCTATAGAAGTAAGAACATACAAATTTAAAAGTCACTTCTACAATAAAGGAACACAAAGCCAAAGTATTATCTTTTAGCTTTTTTGAGTGCATTGATACATCTCCAAAGGTTTCCAGCCCATCACAGTGGAAGTGCAAGAGCTCTGGGGCATGCCAGCCGCTGGGGAGCCCAGGTCCACTGCTGCCCGCGCCCGATCAGAACTGCGCCCCCCCGCAGCCCTCCCCTGGTGGACCGAGCTGGCCCGTCCCCACCACAGTCTTCGCCCAATGCTAGGAACCTGCATTTCCGTCTCTCCTCCTGCAGCTGTGACACGGTATCTCAGTGAAGCTCTGTTCTGAGTTGAAACGTGTCCCCTAAAGACATAGGTTGAAGGCCAAACCCTCTGTCCCTATCACGGTGACCCTATTTGGAAATGGACTCTTTGAAGATGTCATCAAGTTAAAATGAGGTCATCAGGGTGGGCTAATCCAATATGACTGGATCCTTATAAGAAGAGACACAGACAGACACACAGAGAAGAGCACGTGAGAAGGAGGAAGGGGGGAAGAGGAGGAGGAGGAGGAGGAGGAGGAAGAGGAGGAGGGGGAGGGGACTGGAGTGATGCGTCTGCAAGTTGTTAACTTCAGAAGTTAAAACAACAGAGGGTTTCCAGTAGCAAATGAGTTCATTTGGGAATAGCACAGGAATTGCAACTCGGAACGCACAAACGAAGGGGAACCATAGGCAAGTTGGGAGAGCAAAGGAGACCATCCTTTTATAGAGGAGAGGAAGGATTGGGGAGGAGAGTGTTTTGAACAAAAAGTTCATCGGAGGAAAATGGGAGCTCCGAGCGGTGGCAGCCTCTCATTGGCTGAGCTGATTGAAGTGCTGACCTCTCATTGGCTGCAAGTGAGGGCAGGTTCCATGGTTGCCAGGCAGAGAGGAAATCTTCCTTCCTCCTGGTGCTCTATGTAAGTAAGCTCCCACGTGTGGTAGCGGTGTGAGAGCCATCCCATCATGGCTTTCCACCTTCATTTAAAAAAAATGTTTTATTTTTATTTTTGAGAGAGAGAGAGAGAGAGAGAGAGAGAGAGAGAGAGAGAGAGAGAGAAAGTGCCTGCGGGGGGAGGGGGGCAGGGGGGCAGCGAGCAGGAGACAGAAGATCTGAAACATGCTCTGCACTGAGAGCAGAGTGCCCGAGGTGGGGCTGGAACTCACCAACTGTGAGATCACTACCACGTCCAAGTTGGATGCTTAGCCGACTGACCCACCCAGGTGCCCCCCCCCCATTTTGAATATATTTCTATTCATTTTCACAAAGTCAAGGAACGGCCAGTAAGGACTGCCAGTAACAATGGAATCTGGGAGAGAGGCCTGGAACACATTCTCCCTCAGACACTTCAAAGGGGATCGACCCTGACTTTGGACGTCTATCCTACCTCTACCCTCCTCAAAAAAAAAATCTTTTGTTTGTTTTTTTTTAAAAAGCACAGGTTCTGGAACCAAACCACTGGTTGCTTTCATCATGCATTGCTGTGTAATTGTATGCAGATTACTTAGACTCTCTGAGCCTGTTTTACCTCATCAGAAAAACTAAACCAAGGACAGTGATGCTCACTCCTAGGGTGGCAGTGAGAAGAGGGGAGCAGCACTTGTAAAACCCTTAATCTGTAGAGTACTTAGTGCGAAGTAAGTGTCCAAGATATTTTAGTTTATGACTATTATTATTCCCAGCATCTAACAGTGCCAGACAATGCACGTTTGTTGAATGAATGAACAACCTCGTTCAAATGACTTAATTGCTCTGTGCTTCAGCTTCCTCATCTGTAAAGCGGGGATAATGATGGTAGTTATTGTGAAGATTGGCTGTGTTAGGTAAATATTAGCTGCCGTTATTACTAGCGGTAGCAATGGCAAACCCTTCTCACGCTGCCTGCCCCTTCCCTCGGTAGTTTCTTTGGAGTGGCTGACACCGGGAGGTGGGGCGTGGCAGCCAGCTCTGTGAAGTGCTAGGGGAAGGAAAGAGTCCTGATTATTCCATGCCTCACCAGCAGGGGAACTGGAGAGGAGTGTTTGCTTTGCACACACGGAGCTAGACAGCCCGTTCTCCTTGCAAACTCAGCGTCACAAATGCCTGACCTCCTGTGGCACCGCGCCCGGTTGCACAGGTCAGCCCTTAATTACCCGCTCTCTTGCATTGTTCTGGATTCTCCCACCTCCTCGTTGCTCCAATTCTAGCATCCTTCAAGACTCACTCAGGACCCTCCTACTTACCAAGCCCTCTCTGATGTTCTGGCTTGAAGCCTCCCCTTGTCTGGACTCCCCCCGTGCCCACAGTGGGCCATATACTACCACATGGGATGGTCTGGGTGTTTCATAAAACTCAAGCTTTCTCTCCCTAAAGCTTAGGTGTATGAGCCCAGACCTTGGCTTTTATTTCTTTGGAGACTGCAGGGCCCCTGGTGCTTGTCTTCTATATGGATTCTAAATGCCACGAGGGCAAGATCTTTCACTTGACTCCCTATAATGTTTGCAGAAGGCTGCAAAGATGTTAAAGCTCCGCCAGTCTCTCTTTTTTTTTTTAATTTAATTTAATTTTTATTTTAGAGAGAGAGCAAGCTGGGGAAAGAGGCAGAGAGAGACAGAGAGAATCTTAAGCAGGCTCCACGCTCAGCACAGAGCCTGATGCGGGGCCCGATCCCACGACCCTGGGATCGTGGCCTGAGCTGAAATCAAGAGTCAGATGCTCAACTAACTGAGCCACCCAAGCGCCCCAAAGCTTAGCCAGTCTTAACGGGTGGAAGATTAAAATGCTGGAGTGTCCCTGCCTGCTGAGTGGACCAGGCCTGGGCCGGGGGAGGGGGGGGGCGGGGGGCGCACAGAAAGAATCTTTCTGACTTGAGACTCACAGGGATGTCTGGCAGGTCGCTCTGACCAGCAGTTCTTGTCCAGCCCTACCGATCGGGAGGGGGAGAAACAGGAGGTCGAGCCACACAGACATTTCTTTGTCTTTAACGTATCTCATAAATTTACCCCCTTCATTTTGTTCCTTTCATTGCTGCCAAACACCCTCTTTACCACCAATTTAGTTTCCCAAGCATGGTGTCTGTCGCCTAGAAAGAAAATGGGAACAGTCTGTACAAAGTACACTGGCCATGTGTTTGTCTGAAACACACGAGGCTGGCCCCTTACTGACCCCTCTCCCCTCCTGCTCAAAGCGAAAAGCAGCAACAACACAGGAGTGGAGTGCGTGGGTGTGCTGGGTGCCCATTCATTGGTGTTCATGCTGGAAGGCGCGCTGGAGCCGAGGGGGATGGCCGTGAGGTCCCCAGCAGGCAAGATGCACTGTCTTCTGTTCACTACTGTGCTCCTAAACAGGTGGCCAGCATAGTTCTTCGTCTTTCTCCGCCTCCCCCAGCGCCGTGGTCATCACCAGAATGGCCATGGGCTGGGTTCCACCTAAGATCGCCCAGTGAGATCAGTTGGAAGTTAGGAGATTGGGGTTGGAGGGAGGTGGGAGCCCGGGAAAAGGGCCTAGAGGAGGGGGAAGTGTTTGTCAATCAGGACTGAGTCCCTTGCTCTTATATGTACAGATCACCTGAGTGGTGATGGCCACCCAAAATCCTAGAAAATGATAGCAATAAGATAGCTGTCCCCGGCGCGCCTGGGTGGCTCAGTCGGTTAAGCGTCCGACTTCGGCTCAGGTCATAATCTCGCGGTTTGTGAGTTCGAGCCCCGCGTGGGGCTCTGTGCTGACAGCTCGGAGCCTGGAGCCTGCTTTGGATTCTGTGTCTCACTCTCTCTCTGCTCCTCCCCTGCTCACGCTCTGTCTCTCTCTGTCTCAAAAATAAATTTAAAAACATTTAAAAAATTAAAAAAAAAAGGTAGCTGTCCCCAGCCCATTCATTTGAGAAGGGGCGTAGGTGGGATACGGAGACCTGAGGACTCAAAGTCTAGGCCATCAGGAAAAACTAGGTGGATGCCTGGTGGGGTTCAGGTCTCCGGGGTGTTTGTCATCTCCGTGAACTATTACAATTCAGGGAAACTTGCTGGATATTCATCACTTTGGTGGTAAGTGAATTTGGACCCCATCTCCCTCACATGCAAGAACTCGGATCTGTGGGCTGGAAGAGTTTTCTAACCTGTTGGCAGCTACAGGGATGTGGAGCTCATTCTCCCGGCTACCAGGACAGTGGGTGGGGCTTTAGAGCCTCCCCCTCCCCACACCCCCCCACACCCCCCCGCCCAGCTATACCGCAGCCCTGTACTGCTCTCTCACTGACCCTGAGTCACCTTATTTACATGGGCCATCACATAAAAAAGATTGGGACAGAGTTTCCGTCTGGGATGAAAAGGTTCTGGAAATAGCCGTGTTTACATAACATTGCGCATGTATTTAATGCTACTGAAGTGTGTACTTTAAAATGGTTAAAATGGTAAGTTTCGTGTAGTGGTAAATTTCATGTAAGGATTGGGGTTTGGAAGGAAGGGAGGGAGACGGGCTGTGAGAGATGTAGGATCTGGGGACCCCACGGGGCTTCGAGGGGCGAGGGAGAGAGGCGTGTGGGAAGAAGGTGGGGTTGGAGCCATCCTCTTCCTGTCCTCTCCCTCCTTCCGTCCTTGCCTTCTCAGTCCACACATCCGGACCCCACCTCTGCTCAGCTCTGTGTTCAGGCCCCCATCTTCCACGCTGTATTCTCTGGTCTTTAGAGCCACAGAGCCATTCAGCACTTATATCCCATTTCTTTGACATTCATCTGTCACGTCCAACCTCATCGTAAGTTCCTGATGGACACGTGGCTGGTGAAACCCCGCCGCGTTCCTCTGTGGCTGGTTCGTACCAGGGGGCAAAGACGGGGTACTCTATACCCACTGGCTACTGTCGATCTTGGGAACCAGATTGGGGAAAATAAATAAGTTTCAATTACTTAATAAAACATTTTGTTCTCTATCTAGAAACGGTACATTTGTGCTGTTTTTCACATACTGGGAAGTGGTTCTAAGGTAAAAAGGTTGATGCTTTACTGAGAGTCCTACTTGGGCTGGCTTACACCGGGGGTGGCGTGGGGGGTATATATTGGTTTTGGTGAGACTGCCACTGTTTGACCCTGAACTCCTCCCTGGGGAACAGCCATCAGGAACCCCAGTCCTTCACTGCAGACACACAGCATTTTCTAGCACCATCTGGTTTGATTACCACCGGGCCTGACCCTACGTGACCTGACTATTTGCAAACAAACTCGAAGGACAAAAATACACCTTGTCAAGAAGATTCGAGAGAACGAGAAGTCCTGTAAATGTCTGGCACATGGTAGGTCTCGCCAAATATGCCGCAGGATCTAAAAGCTGTTCCTACACAAGAATTCCGGAATGTTTAGAGGAATATAAACATTGGTATAACCAACATAAATGTCTCTTTCATGTGTTTGATTTTAAAAGTCTGTGCGATGACTTTTTTGGCGGGAATCCCGAGTTCGGTGCCTAAGAGGCCTGGTAAGCAACTCCAGAGAGCAAGGCCAATGGGTGTGCTGAGGGCCCAGGACGCTGTGCCCCCATCCCTGTGTCTGAAGAGGCCATCTGCCGCTCAGCCCTGGCCACCGGTTTCCAGATCTTCCAACTTTTCACAAGAGAACCTGGAAGTCCAGAGTTTCATGTGAAATTTCCAAGCATTTAAAATGCTGCTCAGGCCAAACTCCGTGGCTCCTATGTATGGCCACACGGCTGTCACAGTCACCTGGAATCACCTACTCGTTCTTGCCACAGAAGTCAGACTCGCTGCATTCAGAACCCCTGTGTCCTCCGTCCTTGGCCTTTCGGTCAAAGAGGCCTTCTAGCTGACCTCGCTCGTTTACCTGCATCTTGGTCTCATTTTCTTCTACCTTCTGTGGGACCGTGCATTTGTGATTCACCATTGGAATGGGAATTCTGTCCCAACTGCCCCCGAAGCACCTGCCAACCCATCTCCTTGCTGCAAAATCCAGAGGACCTGGAAGTTCTTATTACCTGATCTCTTGACAAGCTTCAGCTGCTGACTTCTTCCTCTATTCCTGAAACATTGCCTTTCCTCAGCTCCTCTGTGCTGTTTTGGGGCTTCCCTTTCCACTCTCTGGCACTGCACGCTCCCAATCTTTCCAGGCTTCTCTGCACGCCATCCCCTGGACGTTAGTGTCCCCAGGGTTTAGTCCCAGGCTCTGTCTTTGCCCACTCCACACCTAGTTCTTGCAGATAATCTGCTGCCCACAGCTTCAGAAACATGTAGATGGGCCTCAGGCCTCTCTCCAGCCCAGACCCCCGGTGGAGCTCTGCACCCACATGGCCTGCTTCCCACTGGGGACGCTCTGGTTCCACCAACTCAGCAGATCGAAGCCGGCTCCCCCAGTACAAAACTGTTCCTCCTCCAGTGTTGCCCACCTCAGGGGAATGCTGCTGTAGGGTAGTCAGTCATCAAGCAGAAATCAGGTCAACATCCCCGCCCTCCACCTCCCTCCTCTCCACACTGGTCAACACACCCTGCACCAGCTGCTTGGTAAATGTCTCTTTAATCTTTTACTTCTCTTCATCCCTTCTGACATAGCATGGTCCACAGTCACCAGCACCTGTCACCTGGATTGCTAATGTGCAGGTCTCGAGTCTCGTCCCCTCCAGCCAGCCCATCCTCTACAGGTAGCCATCTAAAACGCATCCATGTGGGGGTGCCTGGGTGGCTCAGTCAGTTAAGTGCCCAACCTCAGGCTGCGATCTCGCGGTTTGTGAGTTCAAGCCCCGCATTGAGCTCTGTGCTGACAGCTCAGAGACTGGAACCTGCTTCGGATTCTGTGTCTTCTCCTCTCTTTGCCCCTTCCCTGCTCATGCTCCGTCTCTCGATAATAAATAAACGTTAAGAAAAAAAAAATTTTAATGCATCCATGTAAATGTCATCCTATTCCTGTCCTGCCTAAACCCCCTCCACGGCACCCACTGCCCCTGGATAAAGTCTGAACTCTCTCATCTGTGCTAAAGGCTTTCCTAGTCTGCTCATCCTCTCTTTCTCGGGCCTCTCCTTCAATGCTCATTCTATGCTCTGGCTGTGCTGGGCTTTGGACCTCTGCATACACTGTCCTCTCCAACCTCCACCTTCATCTGGCAACTCGTGCTCATTCTTCAGGCCTCGCGTTAGAGGTGTCCTCCTCTTGCAAACCTCCCTTGACCTTTGCTAGATTTTGGACCTTCCCAGGTGTCTTGGATGCCCTCACCACGTGCTCCCAAAGCCCTCTGGGCTCACCTTACCCTAGAATTCTTACGTTTCCTGCAAGTTTGTCTGTCTTGCTTACTATTGTTTCCCAGTGCCCAGTGTAGTGCTCAACACGTCGTAGGCACCCGATAAGTATTTGCTAGGATTGTTTTTGGTGATGGAAATCGCCTCAGCCCTCATCGACACCAACGATCTTGTAACGAGAAAGCAGAGGCCCAGAAAAATGAATGCTCTGCCCCAAATCCTACGAGAGGCACAGGAGGGGTCAGACCCAAGCCTTCACCACGCCCAGCATGTTCCCCATCATCCTACCCTTCCCTTCCCTGCCAGCCAGCCTGCCCAGTTGCACAAGCACAGCTACAGAGACGTTTGGATCAAGCGTCTATCATGGAGACAGAATTTAGGGGAAATGGTGATGGAAAAGCAACCTTCGTCTGCTGTTGATGTCCATCCTCACGCTGCCAGGCAGGGTGGCAGGTGGGGCTGCTGTTTCCAGATCCCCTTGGGAGAGCTCCAGGGCCCAGGGTGGCCGGCCGTCTCCGTGGGAATGGCCAAAGGGCACCCGGCCCCTCTGTGCATCTCCTACAGGTCTAGCGTCAACACCTGCCATGAGAAATCTATGTTAATGTTTCTTCCATCAAATGTTTGAGTAAGAACCAGGGAGCAGGATAGTGGTTTAGCAGTGAGCGATATTATATTTTCATTTGGTACCGCCCATGACCAGCACCTGGCTAAATTTAGCTCACCCAGGATAGGAAGGGATGGTCCTCTGTGGGAGAACTAAGGTGGGGTGGTGGGTTCCCACCCTGTGCTCATTTAACAGCCCTGGATCCTTCTATTTTAATTTTAATGACACTTTAAGTACACAGATAACCATTCTTTCGCCCCCCCCCCCTCCCGTAGAGCTTCCGGACCCAGTCAGCTCTTGGTCATGCGCGCAGCGCGCGTGTGTGCGTAGGGGCGTGTCCAAGAAATGTCTCCTTTCCGATGGGGTCCGTTGTTGGGAGTCTTCGCAGGACTCAGGCCTGAACTGTTCCCGGCAAGGGTTCGTTATGAGCACCGTCTTTGTCGCAGTGTCCAAACCGGTTACCCTCTCCCAACTTCTCTCCAGCAAGAGACGGAGGGAAGAGCAGCCGTCAGGGGTCCAGGCCGTCGTGCTCACTGCCCAGAAGATCTCCGTCCTGGGTCTCTCCAACCAGCGAGCCAAGGAAGGGTCCCGACGAGAACCAGGCTCAGAAGAAGAGCGGGGGCGCTGCCACCTCTGTGGGAGTGGGCCAGGCTGGGGCCGAGAGGTCGGCGTCGGAGGCCGGGTGGGCGGCTTCGCCGTGGATGCGCTGGTGCCGCACCAGGTGGGTCTTGCGGCTGAAGCTCTTGCCGCACTGCGGGCAGGAGAAGGGGCGGGAGCCCGTGTGGATGGCCTGGTGGCGCACCAGGTTGGTCTTGGAGCTGAAGCTGCGGGCGCAGACGGCGCAGGCGTGGGGCCGGCTGCCCGTGTGCACCGCCTGGTGGCGGCCCAGGTGCGACTTGCGGCTGAAGCGGCGGCCGCACTGCGCGCAGGCGAAAGGCCTGGCGCCGCTGTGGGCGCGGGAGTGGGCGACCATATTGGGCCTCGAGCCGAAGCGGCGGCCGCACTGCGGGCAGGCGAAGGGCCGCTCGCCCGTGTGCACCCGCTGGTGCCGCGCCAGGTGCTGCCCGTGGGCGAAGCCGCGCCCGCAGTCCTGGCAGAAGAAGGACCGCTCGCCCGCGGGGGCGCCCTGGGTCGCCGGTGTGCCTCCGGGCGCGCAGGCCGAGGGCTCGGCGGCGGCGGGGTCCACGGTCGTACCCAGGGCGCACTCGTCGCAGCCAAAGGGGCGCCCCTCGCTGCGGTGCAGACGCTGGTGCGTGGCGAGGTTCTTCTTCCAGCCGAAGCTCAGGCCGCAGTCGGAGCAGGAGAAAGGCTTGGGTCCGGGAGGGGACGGGGTGGGGGACGGGGCGGAGGAACCCGGCGAGGCGGGCGCGTCGGGCGAGGGCGGGGCGCGGCCGGCCGCCTCGTGCACCCTCTGATGCCGCACCAAGTGCTGCTTGTGCGTGAAGCTGCGCGAGCACTGCGCGCACTGGTAGGGCCTCTCGCCGGTGTGGATGCGCTGATGGCGGATCAGGTGCGTCTTTTTGCGGAAGCGCTTCTCGCACTCGGTGCAGGGGTAGGGCCGCTCGCCCGTGTGCGTCTTCTGGTGCGAGCCCAGGTGTATCTTCTGGCTGAAGCGCTTGCCGCACTCGGCGCACGGGTAGGGCCGCTCGCCGGTGTGCGTGCGCAGGTGGCGGGTCAGGTGGGCCTTCTTGCTGAAGCGCTTGTCGCACTCGGAGCAGGGGAAAGGCCGCTCGCCGCGGTGGCTGCGCTGGTGCAGCAGCATGTGCGCGCGCTGCGTGAAGCTGCGGCCGCAGTCCGGGCAGGCGCAGGGGCCCTCGCCGCGGTGCAGCCTCTGATGCAGCCGCAGGGTCAGCTGGTCCCGGAACCGCCGCTCGCACTCCCCGCAGCCGTAGGGCTTCTCCGAGGTCGGGGCCCACCCGACCAGCGCCAGTCCACCCAGTGTCCCCGGGGCCCCCGGCTCCAGCTTGTAAGCGGCGGCCAGAGGCCCCAAGTCCGGCGCGGGGAAAGGGCCAGGGAGTAATGAGAGGTGTTGGGGCCATTCGACCTCCTCTTCTGCCTCCTGATCCTCCTCCTCCACCTTCACCTTGCGAATCATCCACTCGTCCCCTGAAAAGTCAAGACAAGAGGAGCCAATGAAGCCCCACTTTTATTTATGCAATTTTTTTTTTTTTTTTTTTTTGCCAATAAGACCACCACTTCTGGAGCCCCAGAAGCCCCAGAAGCTCCAGCACTTCTGGAGCCAGAAACCTGGCTTCTGTTCTCTCCACTCTACTGGAAGGTTCTGGGGAACGACCACATCCGAAGGTCACCCTTCAGTCCTCCTCCTTGGTTCTCTGTAGCCAGGGACGCTGGTACTCCAGTCCCCCACCCCGTCCTGGGAGCTTTCTCCTAGGTCTCCATGTGGTTGAGGAGTTTCCCCTGCCCCTGCAGAAGGCACTGCTTACCCTTGTGCCCCCTGAATATAAATGTTGCTCAAAGTTCAGGCCTTAGGCTTCACACTGGGGTCATCTGCTTGCGTTGGCCACCCCAGACCTTCCAGTCCTTTCTAGAACCACAGTCTCCCATCAGCTGAGCAGCCCCAGCCCCCTTTGGGGTCCTGCAAATTGGCTGCAGCTCAGCAGGCTTATCACGAAACAGCTGACCTTCTCAGACCTACCCTAGTGACTCTGCCATCAGGACTACAGCCTTGTTCTCCCAGTAGCTGGTGTTGGAACCTTGGAAGCTCAGCTCTCACCTTGGAGCCTCCCTTGATCTCTCCCTTCCAGTGGCCACCGAGGAGCTCTGTCTGCCTTCCTCTTGCTTCTCAAGGCTCCCCCTGCCTCTAACTCCATTCTTGCCTCTGGGGCCAGGTGGGAAAGCCCCCGTTTAGGACACGAAGGGGATGGAGTTTACAGGAGTTGGGGAACCAGAGAACAGTGCCAACCTCTGGAGAAGCAAGGGGGGGGGCCCTCTGGGGTAGCAGGTTTGAGGTGAGTCCCACTGGAACTTTGCCTCTCTTGGGCACTGCAATGGTCCAGCCAAGAGAAAAGAGCTCAGGGCCCAGATTGGGAGTGTCTACTTGGGTTCTCTTCTGCCACTAGTCATTAGTGTGACCTGGGTTAACTTACCTCTGTTACCTCTTTGAGCTCGGTGTACTAGTTTGCTTAAGCATAAGGGTTGTACTGGTTCATGGTTTCTAATAATCTCCTGGGGACTTTTACAAAATGCATCCATGGGAGCAGGGTGCATGAATCTGTTCTCTTTCTTTAAAGCTCGCAATGTGGGGGCGCCTGGGTGGCTCAGTCGGTTAAGCAGCCGACTTCGGCTCAGGTCATGATCTCGCGGTCTGTGAGTTCGACCCCCGCGTCAGGCTCTGTGCTGACAGCTCAGAGCCTGGAGCCTGTTTCAGATTCTGTGTCTCCCTCTCTCTGACCTTCCCCTGTTCATGCTCTGTCTCTCTCTGTCTCAAAAATAAATAAACGTTAAAAAAAAAATTAAAAAAAAAAAAAAGAAAGCTCGCAATGTGGGGGGCCCTGGGTGGCTCAGTCGGTTAAGTGTCTGACTTCGGCTCAGGTCATGATCTCACAGTACGTGGGATGGAGCCCTGTGTGGGGCTCTGTGCTGACAGCTCAGAGCCTGGAGCCTGCTTTGGATTCTGTCTCCTTCTGTCTCTGCCCCTCCCCCGCTCACGCCCTCTCTCAAAAATAAATAAATAAACATTAAAAAAATACTAATAAATAAAGCTCCCTAAGTGATTCTTGTTTAAGAACCATTGAACCAGATGATCTGAGTTCCTGTCTGGCTCTGAAGGTCTGTAATAGCCTGAGCACTGGTTACATTACACATGAACCGCCACAATTAGATTTCCTCCCAGTGTCTTTCACAGATCCATCAGTTCCAAACAACTATTTATCTTATTGTGATATTGCTTTCGTTTTCATTATGCCACTCTTCTACTCAAGAACCATCAAGAGCTCTCTGTTGTTTACAGGAGAAAGTAAGTTCTAGCTGCATCTGAGCTTCACCTCCCACCCCACCCCCCCCCCCCGGCCCCCAGTCCAACTTTCTCACTACCCCCACACGTAAACCCTCCCCTGCAGCCAGGCAGGTCTGCTCGAATCCCAGCCACGAGTCACCTTTTCTGTGTTACAGTCTCTTCTCAGCCTAGAATGTTTTCCCATCCTCTACCCCACCCCCATCAGAGCTGAAGTCTAGCCTACACCTCCCTCAAAATGTAGCACAAATCAACAAAATCTTTGACAAACCAACGCATGAGGATCTCTTACGTAAACACCTTTGGCACTTATTGTTAACGCTGTTACACTTCCTTGTGATCTGGCTTTATTGTTATTTGTTTAATCCTTTATTCTAGTTCATATTAGTGTCATCTCAACTAGATTGTAGCTTCCGAAAGGCAGACGTCTTGTGTTCCGTGTCTTTACATGGCTGACAAAAGCGAGGATTGCCACCATTTATCGAATGCCAACTATAGATGACACACTGTCTATATGCTGTTCACCAGCCACGAAGTTACTCTTTTCCCTGCTTACAGGTGAACAAACAGGCTGGAGGTGAAGTAGCCTATCTAAGATCACCGGGTAGTAAATGTGGAGCAAGGATTCAAACCAGGTCTGTGTCAGCCTAGAGGCAGTCTCCTTGCCTTCTGCCTAACACAGCCTAGACCTAGTAGGCACTAGAGAAACCCCTGGAATATGGAATAAAGGACATCACTCAGGCGGAAGGCGGTAAGTTTGGTGGTGGCGGAAGGGCGTGATGGCAGTATTGTGGAGAGAGAATCAGCTGTTTGATCGCCCTGGGTATGGGGGGGATGACTCTGGGACAACATATTTGGAGCATTTGGGTCCACTGAGATCAGTGGAGATTTGGGGGAAGGAGCCTGTCCGGGACAATGTCTTCAAGTAAATGGTAATTTAAGTCATCCACAAGTAGGCACTTAGGGGGAGGTAGGAGGGCAAGTTAAGACTTCCGGAGGATGTTGAGGCGAGGGTCAGTTTCTCTGGGTGACCAGCCTCGCTGATTTCTGTTGTCTGTGATGTGGACCTCTCTCTGGGGGCTGAGGCTCTGCAGCAGAAAGGTGCCAGGAACTAATTCATCTTAGGTTGGAAGGGGCTGGAGTGGCCGCCTCATCAGAGACCAGCCCGGGAGTTTACAAGTCCCCTGTCCCCTCTGCCTGGGCCCCTGGCGGGCTCGAGAAGTGGGAGGACTCACCTGGGCAGGAGCTCGGGGGCTCAGCCTTCTGTGGTGCACATGCCTGGCCTCCTCTGCAGGGAGCTTCAGCTTCTTCAGTTTGGGCACCTTCCTCTGGTCTGGGGGCCTCGTGCCCTGGCAGAGAACAGGCCACCTCAAGGACTCCAGAGACATCACAGATGGACAGAGGTCCCCACCGGTGCTATCAAGCGGGGGTTTTGAAACCCCAGTCCCAGCCTGACTGGCAGGATTGTGTCCCACATCCTACCTGCAGGGACTGAATTCCCAGCTGCCCCAGGCAAGGGAGGGGGGGGGGCAGCCTCTGGTTCCTCCAAGCAGGGCAGCTGCAGCAGCTGCAAAGGCTGTGAGGGTTGCAAGAGCCACAGCTGTGAGGAGCTTCTGGAATATGTGTGTGAGATAGTGGAAGCAAGGAAAGGTTGCTACCCTGAGGCTTACAGGAGGATCTTAGGAGGAGGGCCGCAGACCCACCAGATGGACCCGAGTTCCAGGCAAATCATTGCAGAAGATCAGAATGTCAAAAAGCCAGACACAGGCCTGCTTTAGGCAGCCACCTCCCTCACCTCTTCCAAATCTTGCTCAAATCTCACTTCCCAGTGGGGCCTCCTCTCACTCTCACTATTTAATCCTGCAGCCTGCCCCACCCCCACCTCAGGCTCCCTCCCTGCCCCCCCCCCCCGCCCCCAGCACATATCCCCTTCTGATATGTGCTATATGTGTGCTGTACTTTATAAGTACACTTATTTTTATATTTGTTTGCTGACTCTCTGGCCTCATTAGGATAAGCTCCCTGAAGGTAGGGATCTTTGTCTATTTGGTCACTGAGGTTTTCCAAATAACGAGAATAGCATCCTGGCACTTGAAGAAGGAAAGGTAAATTCTACCTGAGCCACTGTTCATGGTCCCCCACCTACTTACCTGAGCATGTGCCCAGCACGCTGTCTTCCCTGGGAGGGGACATCTGCTCCTGGGTATTATGGGACCCTTCCCCAGGCTCACTTTGGGGGGCCATCTCAGGCTGTCCCACAGAGAACCCTGTTACAGGTGGAAGGATAGGACTAGGTAAAACATTCAGTACAGAACAGGAGACAAAGAAAGGGGCTCTCCCCCTTCCCCCAAAAGCCAAGGGGCTTTTTCCAACTTGCCCAGGAAGGTAGGGTCTCTAGCCGGCATGACAGGGGATAGACAGGCTCCCCAGCAGCCTGGCCAGGTATCCACCTCAGCCCCTTTGCATTGAGTCAAGGGCAGGTGAAGGAAGAGATAATAGATCTAAATATCTGTGCTCTGTTGAGTGCACATGTATGCACGCAGTCCCACACAACCTCCACAGGGCCAGGCATTCAAATATACCCTGGTAAAACGGAAAAGGCTGCTGCCCTAAAGGCCGCCACTGGTCCCTGGGGTCTCAGGGTTGCAGTCTGAACTGTAGGGACGCAGCGGGCCTAGCATGCCCCTGAATCCTGCCTCCCACCACCCAAGTTCCTCGAGTGCTGCTAGCTCACCCAGGGAGCTGAGGGCCTCAAAGGTCTCTCTCATGGCAACCCAGGGTAGCTCCTCCTGGGGGAGCAGGCCACGGACCCTAAGGAGAGAACACATCCTTGTTCACATTCTTCTCTGGATAGCCTCCACCTGGGCCCTGGCTCTGCCCAACCTCTCCCCATCAGCTATCCCAGGAGCTCCAAAGGTGATGTCCCCAAGTACTGGTAAAGGGGAAAGAGGGAAGGTGGGTTTCAGAAAGCAAAGAGATCTTTGAAGGCCGAGGAGAAGGCCTTGAAGCCATTTCTGCAAGCTCCGGTGGGCTCTAGAAATCAGCGGCACCCCCACCCTCACCTGGCGGGTCTCTGAACCAGGCCCAGCCCTCCAGTGCTCCCCACGCCACAGTGCCCTTGCCTGGGGACTTCAGGAATCAATCGATTCTCAGCGCAGAGGGTGGGGAGTGGAAGACCAGGGTGGGGAGTCGGGAACTTCATCTCCTGGGCCCTCCAGCTGTCACTGCGGGAGCTGGTGAAATAGGAGCCAGCCGCGGGGTGGGGAGTGGGGGGCGGAGGTGAGTGTCACCATTGGGCAACTGGTGGGGGAGGCCCTCTGAGGAGGGTCTTTGCTGAAGGCAGGAAATGGCTCCGGCTTCCTCTCCCCAAAACCCTACCTCAAAACCACCGCCCTCCCCCTCAGGGCTTCCCTGGCAGGGACACCCCGCCCCCGAGCCCCTTCAATGCTCCTCCCCCGGCGGGTTCCCTGCCCCTCCCCCAGCAGACTACCCTCCCCCACCCCCCCCATTTCTGGCAGCCTTCCCTCTGCCCCTCCCTTCTCCGGCTCCCTCTGCCTTCCGCCCTCTCTCCCCACCGAAGCTGGCTGGCTCCCCGGATCCGCCCCCTGCCCCGCCCCTCCGGCTCCTCCCCCTGCTCACAGCCGGGCCAGCCCCTCCCGGCCCCCTCCGGTAGGCCCTCCCCAGCCACCGCCCCCTGACCCTCAGCTCCGGGCATTCTCCGCGACAGGGCTCCCCTCCTCCTCCCCCGGCTCAGAGCTGCCTTTCCCTTCCCTCCTGGTTCTCCCCGAGGCTCCATCCCCCTCCCCGGCTGCACACCCTCTCCCTTCCTTTCCCCCTCCTCTTTTCCTTCCTCCCCAACGCCGCCCTCCTCCTCCCCGCTTTTCTCCCTCACCCCGCACTCCCCTCCCCTCTCCCTCTCCTCCCCCACTCTGGTTTCCCTTCCTTCTCCTTTCCTCTCTTCACCTCAGTTCCCTCCCTCCTCTTCCCCCCCTCCCCAGCCCTCCTCCCCTCTCCCCACACCATCCTCCTCCCTCCCTCCATCCCTCCCTCCTGCAGCTCGCCTTCCCCTCCGAGGCCCCCGTCTCCCTTCCCCCTTTGCCTCCCCAGCAGGCTCTCGCTTCCCTACCCTCCCGGTCCCCAGTCCCTAGAACCGCTCTTCCCCTCCCCCTTCCAGTCCGCTCCCCGAGCTCCCACCCTTGTCCCCAGGCTCCCCCGAGCCCGGGGCGTCTGCGGCTTACCGCTGGCTCAGGACCCTCGCACTGACCCTCCTCCTCCCCACCCCTGCCTCCCCACACACCTCCGCTTCCCTCCCCTCTCTCTCAGTGGGTCCCTTCCCCATTTCTGCTCCCCTCTGACTTCTACCCCCCCCCCCTCAAGTTTTCCTCTCGACTAGACCCCTCCCGCCCCACCTCCCCGCCTCCGTTTGTTCCCTAGAGCCTCTTCAGTCCACCTCCCGGCCCCTCCCCGGGCTCACCTGTCAGCGCCCTTCTCTCCCGCCCCTCCCCGACTGCCCGACCCCTGTGCCTCGTCGCCCCCCTTCCCCCCCCCCCCCCGGCCCCCTCCCACACTCCCTCTCCTCTTTCCGGAGACTTCCCCTCGCGAGCCTCCCCCCTCCCCCCCCCCTTTCCCACCGGACTCCCACCGGGCGCCCTCACCCCAGCCTCCGCCCCTCCCTCCAGATCCCCGGTCTTCCTTCTTTTCTCCACTACCATCACCACCCCCCAAGCCAGGCCCTCGCTCCCCAGTCTCATCCCCTCCCCTCTCCAGCCCCTGCCCCTCCCCTGCCCCTTCTTTCCCCCCAACTCCACCCCACCCCCTCCGGCGCTCGCCGCGCCCCCACCCCCGGGGCTGTCACCTGCGCGGAGCGGGCAGTGACTGAGTGTCGGTGTAGAAGGGGAAGCAGGCGGAGCCGTCTGCCTCTGGGCGCCTCCACGGCCCGTACCTGGCGGGCTGGCTGGTCGGGTGTCCCCGCTGCTGGCGGGACCCAGGCGCCCCGGCCTCCTGCCCCAGCCGGCTCTGCTCGCAATGGCGCCCGCTGCCTGTAGCTCGGGTGCCGACCGCCCGAAAGACTGACAGACTGACAGCCCTGAAACTTCGCGGGGAGGGGAGAGGAAAAGACGCGGAGGGAGCGGGAGCGGGGAAGCGGCGCCCGGCAGGGGGGAGGGGAGCGCGGAAGCGGGAGGGGAGCTGCGGGGCGCCCCGTGGGGGAGGTAGGGGCCGGGGTGTGCTGGAGTGGGGTCGCGGGAGGGCGCACAGCCGGGTTAGGCGGGCAGGTGACGGTGCGGAAGGACGACGGCCCCGAGGAGGTGATGGAAAGTGGAAGCCTAGGAAGGGGGGGGGAGGGAAGAGGGGGAAGGGAAGGGAGGAGTGTGGGGGGAGGGGGTGGAGGAGGGAGAGGAGGCAGGGAGGAAGGGCAAGCGGGCTGCGAGGGAGGGTGCTCACAGGCGCCGAGGGAGGAGCCAGGGGAAAGGTGGAGCGCGGGGGGAGGGGGTGCGGTGAGGAGTTGGGGAGGGGGAGAGGAGGGGGCGTGCTCGGGGGAGGGGAGCCAGGGAGTGCGTTGCTGTCTTTGAATCGCGAGTGCCCCCCGGGAGCGTGTCAGCGCGGCGCCTCGCTGTGGGATTGAGTCCACGGACTGTCGGTCTGTGGGGTTGGTCTGGGAAACTCCGACCCGCCCCTGCTCTTGACCCAGATTCCACCTGGGTGCACACGGAGCCACAACCACGGACCCTGATTTCGGGGGACCCGGTCCGACACCCGCGTCGCGATCCGGGTCCCTTGGGGCAGCGAGGGGTGGCCGAAGGAGACTGAGCTGGGCCCCAGTGGCTGCGGAGAACGGGCCTTTTGAAGTAGAAATTGGGGTGGGGGCTTTGAGCCAGGTCCCCAGGGAGAAGGCGGGGCTGGCTCGCAGGCACCAGGGGGTGAGGCGGGAGTGGGGCTGGGCGGGGACTTCGAGGGCGGGGTCCGGGGGGAGGGGGCTGCCGAGTGGGGAAGAGTTCTTTGGGCGGGGTGGGGGCTGGCCCTCCTCCTGGCCTGGAAACCTGTACCAGTTAGGTGTGGAGGGATGCCCTCAGCCCTCAGATCCCGCTCCTGGAGGGACTTGGGGGTCCCTGCCCCGGGTTATGATGTTTTTCTTTGGCCTTGCCACCCGGGCACCTGACTCTTCCTGAAAGCTCCTCACATCCTGTGCTCCAGGAGCTGAAACGTGGGCTGGTTATTCCAGGCGCCCTCTCCCTAATCTCTTTCTCCAATCTCCCCTGGCTTCCAACTTTCTCCCTCCTGCCCCCTTTAGGGGAAAGGGGGATTGTGACTTGGGTTTCTTTTTCCAATCCAAGCGCAGCCTCATCAGCTGTGGTTAGAATCCAAAGCTGGGAATGTAGTCCTTGGAAGAGAAGCACGGCACACAGCAGGGACACCGTCAATATGGGTGATGTTTAGGAGAGTCGTGGGAGCAGGTGGCACCTGAAGAGCAGGGGGCATCTTGGAATCAGCTGGGAAACACTCTCTGACCTCCTGGATGGGCTGCTTCAGGAGTCAGTGCCTAGCCCGCTCATGGCCCTGGGAGTAGAATGTGTCACTGTGTGCTAGGGTGGGGCATGAGCACCTGTCTGCCCTTGTGAGACCCGCATCAGGGGTATAAGCATGGGAAGCAGCAGGGGGAGAGTGTATAGGATACATGTGTGAGAGACTGGGAACAGAAACATGTCCGTGGCCGGGCCCTGGTCTTTTCTGAGCACCCCACTGAGAGATCCCTGAGGAACTCTGAACCCTCTTTGGGCTACAGGACCAATGGTGGTCCCAGGAGAAATGCCTAGCATGGCTCTGGTTCCCAGCAGCCTCCTCGCCCCAGGTGGGGTAACTATGTGAGATGCTCAGTGGGACAGCAGGGGGGGAATCTAAGGCCCAGGGGATGGAATCTAAGGCCCAGGCCACATTCCAGCCTTGGTGTCCTGGGAGCTGGTAACCAAGAAGTAACCAGGATTCACCCAGGCCACCTGCTGCCGCAACCGGATGCTCAGATTATCCCCATCCGGCTGCCTTGCCCCCAGGGCTGGGGGGCTGGCTTCCAGCCCCTTCTGTCTCCTACCCCTCCTCCCTACTTCCTACCCAAGCCGCTCCTCCACTCCTCCCTGAGGCTTGCTGTGCTCCCCTGCCCAGGCTTCCTGATTCTGGACCCTAGGAGACTCTCTTAGGAGACCAGGGTGAAAGGTGAACCCAGCCAGCCACACATAATCACCCCCAGTAAGAAGTCAGATCACTGAGAAAAGGGCACATATTCTCCCCCTATCTCCGCACAGTCCAACCAGCCTGGAAACTCAGCCCCTTCTGTTCACTGGTCCAGGCTTCACGGGTGCTTAGTGGGAGAGAGGGCAGGAAGACGCAGGAAAGGGGGCAGGGAGAGACTCATAAAATCAGAATTTTAGGGCTGGAAGACCATATCAGTCATTTGGCACAATAACTCTTAACCATTTTGTGGGGTCATAGTTCCTCTTGAGAATTTAATTTACAGTTAAGGAACTATCCTCAGAAATGTGCACGTACACAATATCAAAGTAGAGCCCCTGAGTCCCACCCAAGCATCCCTGGGAAGCCCCTGAATTTTTTATTAGCAAGGAAATTATGGCTCAGAAAGAGAGGGTGGCTTGTCCAGAGTCCACGTTAATTTGTGGTACAGCCTGAGGGTGGAAAAATATCAGAGGCTCCGAGTGTCTGGCTGTGTGGCCTGGGGCACATGCACTCCCCCACTGAGCTCACACACACACACACACACACACACACACACACACACACACACAAGGGCCGGAAGGGGACTGTTTCCAGGGAGAACTGGCCTCTGAGGGGATTGTGCAATGCGCAGGCAGGTCCAATCTGGTTCCGAGCAGCTGGTGCCCCAGGGCATGGGGCTGAGATAAAGCTTCCCCAGTCCCATGGGCCTCGCTGTCACTGTCTGGGCTGCCTTGGACACATTGACGCCCGGCTGAAGTAGACCGTGGTGTGGGGCGGGGAAGGCCAGCACTGGCCTTTCTGCTCACTGGCCACAGCCATCACCTTCCCCAAGCCCAAGCCTCTTAGTCCCCCAGAGGTGACGTGGGGGGAGCATTATGCTGCTCCCTGCCCTCCTCTTTGGGATGGCATGGGCATTGGCTAACGGGTGAGCAGTCCAGCCTGGGGCCCCTCTAAGATCCTTTTCTTCTGTCTCATGAACAGGACCCGCTGGGGCAGCCCGACTCCCCTCCCCTCTGCTTCTTACTCCCACCCAGCCTCCTCTTCAGTTCACTAACTCTTCTGCGGGCAGGGCTTCTTGGCAACAGAAGGGCTGGGGGCAGTGGCTGTCATTCCCCATCTGTGGGCAGGCGGTGGTGCGAGCGGACAGAAACCTTCCTGGTGGAGGAGGAAGTGACCCCCCGCCAGGAGGGCCTGGTGCCTTGCACCAGCCTCTACCATTACCAGCGCCTGGGCTGGCGACTCGACCTGTCCCGGAGCGAGTCCCGGAGCGGACCTGCAGGGCTCTGTCCCATCTACAAGTGAGTGAGGGTTGGAGTCTGGGCTGGCCGCTGAGCAGCAGGGAGCCAACATCCTGGGGGTGGGGGAGAAGGTGAACTGGGTGGTGCCCTGGAGAAGCAGGCATTTGGGAAGTGGGTCTGGCTGGGCTCAGGAAGAGTGCAGGGTGTGGGGCTGGGGACAGGTGACGAGGGGAGCAGGCAGAGCAGGGAGGCACGATGTCTGCTCCTTGTGCCTACCCTCCAGTCTGCCTTCCCAATAGCACTCTCACATTGCACAAGGGGAAATCAAGACCAGGAAGGGAAATTATATGAGAAAGCCACTCAGAGAATAGGTGACCAGATGAAATGTCCCAGGCCATTCTCAGGGACAGGGAAGGGGCTGGGCTGAATAATTAACATCTTCTCTCTGCTGCCTGCTTGGTGGACCCAGGCCCCCAGAAACCCGGCCTGCTGCAAGGAACCGGACAGTGACGGCTTGCTGCCCAGGCTGGGGGGGCACACACTGCACTCTGGGTAAGCACTTGCTCTTTGCCCAGATCTGTGGTTTCATGGAGGCTGCCTGGGGAGGGAAGCTGGGCCCAGGCTGACTGTCTGGGCCGCCCCATTCTCTCCCTCTATCCACCGCAGCCCTTGCAGAAGCCAGCCCTGGGGGCCACTGCTTTGCCACGCAGCAGTGCCAGCTGCAGGCAGGCTCAGCTAATGCATCTGCGGGAAGCCTGGAGGAGTGCTGTGCTTGGCCTTGGGGACACAGCTGGCGGGATGGCAGCTCCCAGGCCTGCCTCAGCTGCCCTGGCCGACACCTCCCAGGTGGGTCTGTGGTCCTGGCCACCACTTTCTCCCCCTGCAAGGGCTACCACATAGATTTCTGGAGCTCTGGGCCTTCCTGCAGGGCCCCTGCCCACTCCCCTGTGCTCTCAGATGAGTCACCTCCCATCCTGGCCCACCAGAGGGACCATGAACTCTCCACCTGCCTCCCATTCTGGGAGAAGCCCCACGTCCTCCTCCTCCTTCACCCTCCTACCTTCACACTCAGAGACTCACAGTCGGTGTATCTCCTCCAGGCAGCGCTCCCTCTCCAGCCTCCCTGCAGCCCCTGGTGGGGGCCGTGGCCCAGTTCTGGAGCCAGCGCCAGCAGCCTGCGGCCACCTGCACCACCTGGTCAGGCTTCCACTTCCGAACCTTTGACGGGCGTCACTACCACTTCCTGGGCCGCTGCACTTACCTGCTGGCGGGCGCTGCTGATTCCACCTGGGCTGTCCACCTCACGCCCAGGGGGCATTGCCCCCAACCTGGGCACTGTCAGCTGGTGAGGGAGGGAGGGAGAGAGGGAGGGAGGGAGGGAAGACCACAGGGAGGGAGCTGGACACAGGGGAAGGTGAGCCACTGAACACCTCTTCTGCTCTGTGTCTCCCCAAAGGCCCGGGTAATGATGGGACCCGAGGAGGTGCTGATCCAGGGTAAAAATGTCTCTGTGAATGGGCAGCTGATACCTGATGGGGAGTCTCGGCTGCTCCAGGGTAAGGGAGCTGTGGGGAGCAGGAGACTGCCCAGGGCCCCATTTGTTCCCCTGGGACAGTCTGCCTATCCCCCAGAGCAGGGGACAGCAAAAGGGGCAGTTGGGTGGGAGCCTGCTGCTCCACCCCCATTACTGTTGGGCAGTATTTGGAAATGAGGGAGGCTGCTGAGGGGCCAAGACCTCGTCTCCCACAAGCCTCTCCTGCAAGCCACCCCCACTCATCCCCTCACAGTGTGGCTTGGGGCAAGTACCTCTGCTTAACCTCTTTGGGTCTTGGGGGTACCTGGCTGCCATGGGACTCTTGATCTCAGGGTTGTGAGTTCGAGCCCCATGTTGGATGTAGAGATTACTTAAAAATAAAATCTTGGGGCGCCTGGGTGGCTCAGTTGGTTAAGTGTCCAACTCTTGATCTTGGCTCAGGTCTTGATCTCATGGTTCCTACAGATGGAGCCCTGCATAGGGCTCTGCACTGATAGCCCTCCGCCCCTTCCACCTGCTCATGCGCTCGCGCGCTCTCTCTCTCTCTCTCACACACACAATGAATAAATAAACTTAAACAAAGTAACATCTTCAGAAAAGAAAAAACAAAAACCTCTTTGAGTCTCAGTTCCCCCCACCCCCCTCTACCAGTGCTGTGAGGAAGGGCTTTGGAGCTACTAGACGGGTCTCTGTCCCACCAGAACTTTTGCCCTGGTTTTCAGTCCATGAAGTGAAGTGGGTGGAGTTGTGTGCGCGCACATGTGAGCTTTGTAGTTTACTTGTGAGAGCGTCGGTAGTGTCCATGAAATTCTCAAGGACAGTTTCGACGGGAAACCAATCGCTTCTCCTTTAAAGGGTGTCAAGTGCAGAGCTCTCTCGAATTCTAAGAATTCCATCTCCTCTCCTTCCCCAGCAGTCTGAGCCTTGGTGTCATGGTGGGAAGAGTGGGGAGTGTGACTCCTTCCTTCTCCTGCCCAGGGCTGAGCCTGCAATGGCAAGGGGACTGGCTGGTGTTGTCGGGGGGCCTGGGGGTCGTTGTGCAGCTGGACAGGTCCGGTTCAGTCTCCGTTTCTGTGGACTACGAGCTCCAGGGACAAACTCAAGGTCTCTGTGGGGTCTACAGTGGCCGGCCTGAGGGTAAGTGGGCGTGACTTGGTTGCTGGTTTAGGAGGGAAGGAGAGACTGGAGACCCCAGACACAGCACTCTGCCTCACCCTTCCCCAGATGACTTCCTGGAGCCAGGAGGGAGACTGGCTGTGTTAGCTGCCACCTTTGGGAATTCCTGGAGGCTCCCTGATTCAGAGGTGAGACTGCAGCCCTCAGGGAGCCTGGGCTCCCTGCCCTGCTCCCCAGTTGGCCCCCCACTCCTGGCTTCTCTGACATCTTCAAGCCTCTGCTGTCTGTCTTCATCACTGGCTTGTTCTCTGGGACTAGGCCTGGCCCTCTCCCAGATCCTTGGTCCGGGGAAGGCTCTGAGTCCCGTGGAATTTAAGGTGCTGCCCATGGCATTGGGGTGAACTGACCACCCAGGGGACACACTCAGTGACCTGGTCACTGACCAGTTTGGGTTATCAAATCTCTTGCCTGTGGGTTGATGGGACCCCAACTCGCCCACACCCTACCCAGGCGTACAACTTTGTTGCCCCCAAAAGCTTCAGGATGTCTGGGCTGGTGGCCATGACAATGGGGACTTGAAGCAGCCATGAGGGTAGCAGCCACTTTCCTGGTGTCCTGGTCAATGTCCCTCATCCCAGCCCATTAACCTGACTCCAATGGTCTCTAGCCTGGGTGTCTGGATGCAGTGGAAGTGGCCCAGGGCTGTGAGGACCCTGTGAGAGGCACAGAGGCAGGCATGGAGGCTGGCCAGCTGGAAGCTGAAGCCCAGGATGTGTGCCACCAGCTGCTGGAGAGTCCATTCGGGGAGTGCCATGCTCAGGTATGGGTGTGGGTGGGGGTGGTAACCACCACCAGAGAGGCGGGGAGCAGGGGGTGCTACAGAGGTGCCCAACAGGGAATCTAGTCCTGGCATTGCTTTGTATGTATGTATGATCTCAGAGCTCCCTTCTAGTGCTCATTCTGTTTGGTTGTAAGTCAGGGTCCAAGTAAGAGGACCAAGTAAGAGATGCAAGTAAGAGGAGGGAGTGCTGCTGAGTCTGGTTGACTGAGGGCCTGTCCTTTCTCTGAAGGTCCCCCCTGCTGAGTACCACCAGACCTGCCTCTTTGCCTACTGTTCTGGGGCCCCAGCAGGCAGTGGGCGCGAGAGCCGGCGGGAGGCCGTGTGCACCACTTTGGCCAACTATGCCCAAGAGTGTGCCAAGCACCATATCCACGTGGGCTGGAGGAAGCCAGGCTTCTGCGGTAGGTCTGGCGGCTGACCCTCTTTGCATAGGCCCTGGCCTCCCCACCCTGCGGAATTGGGAACTGACTGACAGCAGCCCTGTGGCCCTGGTTTCATGAGCGCCGGGCCACCTCCTGAGCACCCCGTCTTCGGGTTGTGGCCAGCGGGGTCTGGTGGGAGGAGGGGGCCCTCGGACCTCACAGCCCACTCCTGTGCCCGCAGAGCGCCTGTGCCCTGGGGGCCAGCTGTATTCTGACTGCGCCTCGGCCTGCCCGCCCAGCTGCTCGGCAGTGGACGAGGGAGGGGAGGGGTCCTGCCAGGAAGCGTGCGTGAGCGGCTGCGAGTGCCCGCCTGGCCTCTTCTGGGACGGCGCCCTCTGTGTCCCTGCGGCCCGCTGCCCCTGCTACTACCGGCGCCAGCGCTACGCCCCTGGGGACACAGTGCGCCAGCTCTGCAACCCGTGGTGGGTCCGAGGGCCTCGCTGGCCCTTTGGCTGGGGTTGGGAGCGCCGTGGTCCCCGCGGAGCCCTCCCTCATGCTATGTCCTTCAACCTGCCTCCCCTTGGGGGCCCCTCACAAGGGACCGGTGACCTCTCACGGCATAATTGATGGCCCCGCTTAAAGACCTAGCCAGCGACCTCCACCAGCTGACCTCCAAACCTAAGAGAGTTAGAGGGGCTGCGGGGGGAGGGGAGGGGCCACGGTGTTGGGGGCGGGAGGTCGTGAAGCTGAATCCGAGCGCGCTCCCCGCCCCGTGTGCCTACAGCGTGTGCCAGGACGGCCGCTGGCTCTGCGCGCAGGCGCAGTGCCCCGCCGAGTGCGCGGTGGGCGGGGACGGGCATTACGTCACCTTCGATGGGCGGAGCTTCTCCTTCCGCGGCAGCCCAGGTTGCCGCTCCAGCCTGGTGCAGGTGGGTAGGGGATGAACTGCGGGAGAAGTCCTCGTGGGGTTGCTGTGGGAGGCAGGTGACTGTCAGGAAACCTCCACATAAATCAACGACAAACACAGAGTCATCCCGGGAAAAGCTGAGAGAGAACCCATTCTGGAGGGAGGATGGCTCGCCGCAGACACCTCCCCCTCCCCTCCAAACCTCCCCTTCCGGTCTTCACCCCTCCTCGGGTTCCTGAGAATGTTCCTCTGTCATTGCCACCCTAGCCCAGGAGCACGAAGCAAAACCTATCCTCACCGTACTTTCTCACAAATGGGGCAGGCTGGGCTTATCACAGGCGGTTTCCTGCAAAACAACCCCTGACGAAATATGGGTTCTCCTTCCTCTCCACGCCTCCCCTAATAGTTAGGTGACTTACCAAGTTCAGGTCCATAGACACAAACAGGTGTGCACATAATGTCGCGGGCTCATGCAAGTGCGCATAGATTTAACATGTGTATACACACAGACACACATATAGAGCACACATACCCACAGGAAGGGAGAGGGGAGGCATCTTCCTCCAACATGGAGACACACACACATGCGTGCATACACACACACACACACACACACACACACACACACACATTTCTACCTACTTACATACACACACATGCCTGTCCGCGCGCACAAGCGCACACACACACACACACAGATGCTCACAAGTGTCTGTGCTTGCCAGAGTTAAGCCCTATACCTTGCAGACAGGCTGGCAAGAAGGTGGTCACCACACGGGATGGGTGGGAGCTGCCCCCAGGTGTGTGCTGTAGGTGTCCTGTGGAACAGGAAAAGGGGCAGACCAGACCCTGTCCCCGGATCCTCCCCACCCCCACCCCCACCCCACCGCATTCCTCAACATCTGCCCCAGGACTTCTCCAAGGGGCAGCTGCTGATTGTGCTGGAGCATGGGGCCTGTGACGCTGGAAGCTGCCTCCACGCCATCTCTGTCTCCCTGGGGGACACCCACATCCAGCTCAGAGACTCAGGTAGCCCCCTCCTGCAATGTGCTCACCCCCAATCCTCATCAGCCCAGCCCTGCAGGGGCAGCCCCTCACAGGCTCCCTATTCCAGGGGCCGTCCTGGTGGATGGGCAGGATGTGGGCTTGCCATGGAGTGGGCCTAAGGGCCTCAGTGTCTCCCGAGCCTCCTCCACCTTCCTACTGCTGCGCTGGCCCGGGGCCCAGGTCCTCTGGGGAGTGTCTGACCCTGCAGCTTACATCACTCTGGACCCGCGCCATGCCCACCAGGTGTGCTAGGGGGCAGGTGAGTGGCTGGGCAAGGCTACACCGGGCCCGATTTGACCGTCCCATGCCCACTCCTGTGGCCCAGGTGCAGGGTCTGTGCGGCACCTTCACCTGGAACCAGCAGGATGACTTCCTGACACCCGCTGGCGATGTGGAGACCAGCGTCGCAGCCTTTGCTAGCAAGTTCCGGGTGGCAGGCGAGGGAAGGTGCCCCTCAGAAGACAGCGCCCCACTTTCCCCCTGCAGCACCCACTCTCAGCGCCATGTTTTTGCCGAGGCGGCTTGTGCCGTCCTGCATGGCCCAACTTTCCAGGTAGCCGGATTGGGGGTGCTCCTGTTTGCACCTGTAAGGTGGGGTCAGTACCTGCTCTGCTCTCCTCTTGGGCTACTGGGAGGGCCCGGCTCCCTGCCGTGGGCAGGGCTACCGAGCACAGGGAGGTGGCAGTGGGGACCAGAGGGGATGGGGGAATCTGTGGAGGAGGAGCTGGCTCAATTTTTCCCTCCTCTCCCCGCGAGGAGTGCCAAGGGCTGGTGGACAGGGAACTGTTCCACCTGCGCTGCTTGGCAGCCGTGTGTGGCTGTGCTCCTGGCAAGGACTGCCTGTGTCCTGTGCTTGCTGCCTTTGCTCGTCGCTGTGCCCGGGAGGGTGTCCCGTCTCTCTGGAGGACCCAGACACTCTGCCGTGAGTCTGCTCAGCCAGCTAGCCCCAGGGTGCTCCTCCCAGCCCTCTTCTAGGAGTAGCCCAGAAGGATCCAAAAGCTTCGCAACAAGGGAAGGTCCCCAGGAGGGCCTCTGACCATGGCAGATTGCTGAGTTTGCCTTCTTCCAGAGGCATAGGGGGTGCGAATTCCAGAAGGGTGGGCAGAGCAGCAGCAGTTATGTCCCTGACCTGCATGTGTCTCTGTGCCCAGCTGTCCTGTGTCCCGGGGGCCAGGAGTACCAGGAGTGTGCCCCGGCGTGTGGTCAAAACTGTGGGGAGCCAGAAGACTGTGGGGAGCTGGGCAGCTGTGTGTCTGGGTGTAACTGCCCCCCAGGGCTGCTATGGGACCCCGAAGGCGAGTGCGTGCCCCCCAACTTGTGCTCCTGCCAGCTTGGAACTCAACGCTATGCTCCCGGCAGTGCCACCATGAGGGACTGCAACCACTGGTGAGGGCAGTGGTCTTGGGGGGGAAGCAAAGAGCTTGGGGGTGAAGAAACAGAGCTTAGAGACAAGGGGCTGGGCTTGTAGCCCCGTGGGTTAGGGCACGGTATGCGCACGTGGGACGACAGAGCATTGCTAGCCCTTCTGGCCTATAAAGCACTCTTGTACGTTATCTTATTTAATTTTACTGAATTCTTACAATAACCTAATATAGTAGAAAGTAGAAGAATTGTTCCCATTTGGCAGATGAGGAAACTGAGGCTCGACTAAGGCCAAACAGCTTGCAGAGTCACACAGCTTATTAATGATGATGGACTAGAACCCAGATCTCTGAATTCTGGATGAGTCTGGTTCAGAGGCTCTTCCAAGGATTAGGGAGAAGTAAAGGCCAGTTCTGGACCTGTGGAGTCCAGGCCAGTGGTCAGGACTTGGTGGGTGAAGATGAGACTTTAGAGAATCCCTCTCCTACCCGGGCTGGGAATGGGGTTCTTCAAGAGCCTCAGAGCCCAGAGAATGGTCCCATTGGAGCTGGGGCAGGAAAGGGTAACCATGCCCATCCCAGGTATGGCTGGTGCTGGGGGCAGCCCCACTTCCTGTGCTCGTAACTAGGGTTTGGGGGTGAGACGCTCAGGTCTCCAGAGTCAACATTAGGGGCTTGGACCTTCTGGGTTCCTGAGATTCTCCCAGGTCAGACCAGGCGCCTGGAGGTGAGTGCTGTCTTGGGCCTGCCTCTTACCTCCCTCGTGACCTCGGCAGTGTCTGCCAGGAGAGGGGCCTCTGGAATTGCACTGCTCACCGCTGTGGCCCCCAGCGGACCTTCTGCCCCCATGAGCTTGTCTATGTCCCTGGTGCCTGCCTCCTTACCTGTGACAACCTGCGTGCCAACCATTCCTGCCCCCCGGACAGCACAGGGAGCTGTGTCTGTCCCCCAGGCACCGTGCTGCTGGTGAGTGTGGGAGGGGGCTGCATGGGGCACCGTGGGGCCTGCTGTAACCATGGCACTGCCCTAGTCCCCTGGCTGTCTGAAACAGTGGGCAGTGGGTCAGGCAGCCCTCCAAGGTGCCTCTTTGCCCCCGGCCTCTGCCCAGAACGAACGCTGTGTACCTCCTGAGCTCTGTCCCTGCCGTCACGGCGGGCAGTGGTACCCGCCCAACGCCACCATCCAGGAGGATTGCAACATCTGGTATGCCCCTTGGACAGGGACGATGGGTGGGGTGGGATATCCAGACTGGCCTGGGCAATGGGAGCTCTCCAGGATTCCCCCAAGCTGAGGGTCTGTTGGGAGTTGCGTGGAACCTGGACCAGGTGCATCCCCTAGATACAGCTCTGGCTTCATGTCCTCATGACTCTGTTTCCCCACCGCCCCCCACAGTGTGTGCCAGGGTCGGCAGTGGCACTGCACGAGCCGCCAGTGCCGTGGATGGTGCCAGGCATCGGGTGCCCCCCACTATGTGACATTCGACGGGCTGGCTTTCACCTTCCCTGGAGCCTGTGAATATTTGCTGGTGCGAGAGGCCAGCGGCCAGTTCACAGTCTCAGCCCAGAACCTGCCCTGTGGGGCCAGTGGCCTCACCTGCACCAAGGCGCTGACCGTGCAACTACAGAGCACCGTTGTGCACATGCTCAGAGGTGGCTGTAACATTGAAGGGTGGCATGACCAGGGAGGGGCGTGCTGGGTGGCATCACAGTTCTGCACGGGTGACCAAGGCCCGGGGTTCCCCACTGCTTACCATCAGGGAAGTGGGGCTGGTGCTTTTCCTCTCTCCTCTTGTGTGGGAATCATAATTCTGGAAGGTTCCAAGAAATTAAGGTCCAGAGGCTTGCCCAAGGTCTCATAGCTAGAGAAGCAAAAGGAAAGGTTGGACAGCAGGCTGGTGAGGGCCTCCTGGGGATCTGGGAGCCCTTCTACTCCGAGGCAGGGCCTGAAAGTCTCTCTTCCTCCGCAGGCCGAGCAGTGATGGTGAATGGGGCGAGCATAACACTCCCCAAGGTCTACACGGGCCCTGGGCTGAGCCTGCGTCGTGCTGGTCTCTTCCTGCTACTCACAACCCGCCTGGGCTTCAGCCTGTTCTGGGATGGAGGTCAGGCCCCAACCTTAACCTTAACCATCTGACCCATGCCCGCCTTAGTGTCATGAGGCTGGCTCCCCCTAAACCCTTCCTCTTCCATACGAGTGGCGGGAGTTCCCAAATTGCGCTCTTAAAATTATGTTTCTCTTCAACGTAAGAGCAACAGTGCCTCACCTAAGAAATATTTAGAAAATACCTAGTTTGGGAAAGAAGAAATGAAAATAAATCTCCTAACATCCCACCACCCAAACCCAAGCGGTAGGCATTTTAGAAATAACTGTTACTGAGAAATCGAAGAAAACCAGAGTAACCCCTGACAGGGGAAGGAGTTGCCTGGTTGGCACAGCGAGGTTGCCCTCTGAGTCTCTGGTCACTAAGGCCTCCGGGTCTGGTGGTGTCACAGTCTGTCTTGGAGCCTGGATCCCTCCCAGAATCTGGCCCGCTGGAGAATTTCCCTCGTCCCGCTTCTGCCCTCGCCCTCCAGATCTAGGTCTCTTACCATCGCCAATCATCCTCCCAAAAGAGTGCACGAGCACCCCTTATTGGGTTGTGGTCCCTGGGCAGATGGTCAGACAGGCCCACGGAATAGCCGCCCTTGTCTTCTTTCTCCACAATGCTGCCCCCTCTGCCCAGGCACCCGGGTCCTGGTGCAGCTGTCCCCGCACTTCCGGGGCCGTGTGTCTGGTCTGTGCGGGGACTTTGATGGAGATGCCAGTAATGACCTGCGGAGCCGCCAGGGGGTCCTGGAACCCACAGCTGAGCTGGCTGCCCACTCCTGGCACCTGAATCCTCTCTGCCCTGAGCCGGGAGAGCTGCCACACCCCTGCACCGTGAGCATGGGTGGGAATGGGGGGAGGGAGTGGGGGCAGCTACAGAAACCTGCAGGGGGTAGGATCCAGAGGCTGGGTGCTTGCAGATGGGGTCTAGCTGGTCCATGATATGGACCTGCTCTGCCTGCAGGTGAACGCCCACCGGGCCAGCTGGGCCCACGCCCGCTGCGGGGTGATGCTGCAGTCACTCTTTGCCCGGTGCCATGCAGAGGTGCCCCCACAGCAGCACTACGAGCGGTGTGTGCATGATGCCTGCGGGTGAGAGGGGCGAGCCTGGGGACGGGGTGGGAATGGGTAGGTTGGGGGTGGGGAGGGGGTCCAGGGGCTGAACAATCCCTTCCACAGCTGTGATTCGGGGGGTGACTGTGAGTGTCTCTGCTCGGCCATTGCCACGTATGCAGATGAGTGTGCCCGGCATGGGCTCTTTGTGCGCTGGCGCAGCCAGGAGCTCTGCCGTGAGTGTGCCCTGCCCTGGGTCCCCGATGCCCAATCCCACCGCCCATTCCGCTCCTTCATGGGTGCTCTCCCTGGCCTGCCAGCAAGCCATGCGTTCATTCAAAGGCAAATATGTGTGGTGTTCACGCTGTCGTAGATGAACCAGACGGGCAAGGTTGCTTTCCTATAGAACTGTCATGTTGCCAACGGCCTTGGGAGGGGCTCAGCAAGAGTCTACACCGTGCACCCCTGTGCCCTCCATGAGTATCCGCTTGGGCTGGCTCGCCTGCTTGTTGCATCCTGGTGCCGTTGCACCTCAGTGACCCAAGCCTCTCTCTTCTCCACCCAGCTCTGCAGTGTGAAGGGGGCCAGGTGTATGAGGCCTGTGGCCCCATATGCCCCCCCACCTGCCATGACCATGGTCCTGAACCTGGGTGGCACTGCCAGGCTGTCGCCTGCGTGGAGGGCTGCTTCTGCCCCGAGGGGACTCTGTTCCATGGTGTGTAGGGTCAGAAGAGGCAGAGGGGAGGGGACCCTGGGAGGGGGAAGAGAGCCACAAGGCCTGGGTGACAAGGCTGGCACTAGGGGCCGCTGTGCCCCTTTTGCTCCAGTCCTACCCTCTGTGATCCCAGGAGGAGTCTGCCTAGAACCAGCTTCCTGCCCCTGTGAGTCAGGGGGCAGCTTTTTCCCCCCGGGGACTGTGCTGCAGAAGGACTGTGGGAACTGGTGAGTGCGGAGGGGGGGTGGCTCAGGGGAGCCCCATGCCCCTGAGTTGCCAAAGCCCAGCTCTGTGGCTGATCCCGGGACGCTGTGTGCTCAGCACATGCCAGGAAAGTCAGTGGCTTTGCGGGAGTGGCAGGACCCGCTGTGAGGAGCCGGTGCCCGGCTGTGTGGAGGGAGAGGCCCTGTGCCAGGAGAGTGGGCACTGTGTGCCCCACGGGTGGCTTTGTGACAACCAGGATGACTGTGGCGATGGCTCGGACGAGGAGGGTGAGTGTCCTCGTCTGTGGGGGGCAGTGACTGAGTGATGGGTCTCTCCTACTGTGCGGGTGTCTCTTACGCGTAACTGAACGGTTTCCTGAGCTGCTGCTCACATCGCCCGCAGCGATGGCTGGCGGGCAGGGCTGTTCTGGTCTTTCCAGGGTCAGGGGCTTCTCTAGGACCCTTTGTCATCTTGCCCCTGCCTGCTTGCCCCATGCCAGGCTGTGCCACCCCAGGCTGTGGGGAGGGGCAGATGTCTTGCAGCTCCGGCCGCTGCCTGCCCCTGGCCCTGCTCTGTGACGGGCGGGACGACTGTGGAGATGGGACGGATGAGCAGGGCTGCCCGTGCCCCCACGACTCGCTGGCCTGTGCTGATGGGCGCTGCCTGCCCCCCGCCCTGCTCTGTGACGGACATCCCGACTGTCCCGACGCTGCCGATGAGGAGGCCTGTCTGGGTGGGTGGTCTCCGCTCTGGACTCCAGTCCACAAGGCACCCCCCTCCCACCCCCCCCCACCCCCTTGTCTTGTGAGCCCCAACCTTCCTGCCTCCCCTCCTCCACCAATTCAGGCTCCTGCTGGGAAGCCGGCACCTGTAATGTGTGCACAGGGGCACCCCAAACAGTGGGATTACAGGGCAGCGTTTGGGACCAGCTCCTCCTTTCTCTGGCTGCAGGGCAGCTGAATTGCACTCCTGGGGAGGTGTCCTGTGTCGATGGCACCTGCGTGGGGGCCATCCTGCTGTGTGACGGAACCTGGGACTGCCCAGATGGAGCCGATGAGGGACCCGGGCACTGCCCCTTCCTTTCGCTGCCCACTCCCCCGGCTGGCACTTTGCCGGGCCCCTCCGCTGGCTCTGGGGAGACTGCACCAACTCCCCTGGCCAGTGCCAGCCCTGGTGAGTGTCCTGGAGGAAAAGGGGTAAGAAAACTGCAGTCCCGAGGCCTGGGAAAGAAGAGTGGGGAGGGCGCCTCAGAGGGAGGCATTGGGGCATTGGGGCTGGCACAGACGCAGCCTCCTGAAGACACCAGAATGCACAAAGGGAAGGGGGTTTAAGAGGGACTGGAAGAGTCCAGATCTTACTTGCGGACATGCCCCCACGCCCCCAACCGCTGAGGTGAGGTGGTTGGGGTGGTCAGTGGAATGCCTGGACGAGAGGAGAGGTTTTGGGAAACCAGTCAGGGAGCAAACGGGCGGGAGCGACGGGACGTGGGGAGGTGGGGGCAGTCCGGGCTCGGGAAGGGGGCGGGAAGGGCGGGCACCGGGAGGCGGGCGGCGGCGGTGGAGGGGCCGGGCGGGCCGGGTCTAGCGCGGGTGCCCGCCGCAGCGCCCCCCTGCGGCCCCCTCGAGTTTCCGTGCGGCAGCGGCGAGTGCGCCCCGCGGGGCTGGCGCTGCGACCGCGAGGAGGACTGCGCCGACGGCAGCGACGAGCGCGGCTGCGGCTGGTCCTGCGCGCCGCACCACGCGCCCTGCGCCCGCGGCCCGCACTGCGTGTCCCCCGCGCAGCTGTGCGACGGTGTGCCGCACTGCCCCGACGGCTCGGACGAGAGCCCAGAGGCCTGCGGTGAGAGCCTGGGCCGCCTCGGGGCCGTGTCTTCTCCCCTCCCCCCCCCCCCCCCCCCCCCCCCCCCCCGCGGTGGGCTGCAGGCTAGGGAGCGACTTGGGGCTGCGACCTCAGAGTGTCCTTTGATCTTTTTCCCCAAATTCTCTTTGAAGACTTTGCCCTCCCCTCCCACCCCCCCCCACCCCCTCCCCAGGGGAAAGAAGAAAGAGGCTTTTGTCTTTGCCCGCATTTGGGCCAGAAGGGACACGAGGATGGGCAGTGGCTCAGCAGCGTGGGGAGTGGGCCTGTTTGGAGGGCTACCCCTCCAGCTCCACCCCACCAGACCTGGGAGTTCCCTTCGTACCCCTGCATGTCAGCCCTTCCTGTCCTGGCCACCTCACCCTGGGAGGAGGGGGCAGCTGTCCACCGGCTCCAGTGCCTCCCCAGGTCCGTCTGCCCCTTCTGGACCCCTCCCAAGGTGTCTTTGAGCCAGGTTCAGGTTCCGTGTAGGCTCAGCCTTCTCCTTGCCCTCCCCTTCCAGTACTCTTGGCTCCCCCTGCCAACCCCTCTGCAGAGAGAGGGTGGGAGGGGCAGGAGCCCAACAGGACACTCTCCGGGTGCCCACAGGCTCCACCCAGCTGCCCCCCTGCGGTGGCCTCTTCTCCTGTGGTTTGGCTCCCCAGCTGTGCCTGAGCCTCGAGCAGCTCTGTGATGGGATCTCTGACTGTTCCCAGGGCGAGGATGAGCTGGGCTGCGGTATGGACACGGTTCCCCTGATGAAGGCCAAGGCTGGTGGGGGCTGGGGGGGGAGTTCTCGTCTTACTGTTTTCTTTTCTCTTCCCCTCAGAGGGGATGACCGCCCCAGGAGGCCCCAACGGGACAAAGGTTCCCTGCCCGGAATACTCCTGCCCTGATGGCCTGTGCATCAGTTTCCAGCTGGTGAGAGAGGGAAGGAGGGAGGGGGGAAGGGGGTGGCACAGGCAGAGCCATTGTGCCACCTGACTTGAAAGGAACTTTGATCCTGTTCCCTCCCCAGGTGTGTGACGGGCAGCCTGACTGTGAATTGGCAGGGATGGCAGGGCCTTCCCCAGAAGAGCAGGGCTGTGGGGCCTGGAGCCCCTGGGACCCGTGGGGGCCATGCAGCAGGACATGTGGGCCTGGGATGCAGGCCCGGAGCCGCCGCTGCTCCCCACCTAGTCTCCCGGTGCTGCAGCACTGCCCAGGCCCTGAGCACCAGACTCAGGCCTGCTTCATGGCCGCCTGCCCCGGTGAGGGGCCTGGGGTACCCGGGAGGGCCAGGGGGCGGGCGGCGGCCCAGAGAGAGCAAGGGAGAGGAAGATCACGGGGCTCTCAGACTGGCCTCATGCCCCCCTCCTCCCACTTGTCCTGCCCCTTCTCCTCACAGTGGATGGTGAATGGACCTCTTGGTCTCCCTGGTCCCCGTGCTCTGAGCCATGCACGGGCACCATGACCCGGCAGCGGCAGTGTCACCCACCCCAGAATGGGGGCCGGACCTGCACCATGCTGCCCGGGGGCTCTCACTCCACCCACGAGACCAGTGAGTGCGAGGAAGGAGGGCACGGCTGGGAGGTGGCTTGTTTCGGTTGTTTCGGCAGGGGACCGACCCACCGTTCCGAACCGTGGTTCTGATTTTCTCTCAGGGCCCTGCCCTCGGGACGGCTGCCTCAATGCCACCTGCTCCGGGCAGCTGGTGTTCTGGCCCTGTGCTCCCTGTCCTCTGACTTGCGATGAAGTCTCTGGTCGGGCTGTGTGCTCGGCTGACCAGCCCTGCAGCAGCCCAGGTAAGGGCGGGGGGCGGGGGGCGGCTCTGGGCCCAGGTTGTGGCCGGTGTGTCTGTGGAGGCTGAATGCTCTGCAGGGAAGCCTCACCCTGGGCCTTCTCTAGGCTGCTGGTGCCCTGCCGGACAGGTGCTGGGCAGTGAGGGGCAGTGTGTATGGCCCCGGCAGTGCCCCTGCCTGGTGGATGGCACCCGCTACTGGCCTGGGCAGCGCATCAAAGCCAGCTGCCAGCTGTGCATCTGCCAGGATGGGCGGCCCCAACGCTGTCGGCCCGATCCAGATTGTGCTGGTGAGGCCCCACCCTTGACCCTTCCCGAGGGGTCCTTGTCCCCTCCCAGACTACCCAGCTGGGCACCCAGCCCTCCTCTGACCCCTGACTCTTGGTTCTCCCGCAGTGAACTGTGGCTGGTCATCCTGGTCCCCCTGGGCTGAGTGCCTGGGCCCCTGCGGGAGCCAGAGCATCCAGTGGTCCTTCCGGAGCCCCAACAACCCCCCCCTCTCGGGCCAAGGTCGCCAGTGCCGGGGCATCCACCGCAAGGCCCGCAGGTACTTGCACCCACCCCAGGGACCCACAGAGACCTTTACCTCTCACCTCCAGCGCCCAGGTAGGAAGCTGCTGGTGTGCCCTTTCTTGAGATACTTCCACAGCTACCATGGACTCCAAATGAGGAACCTCTCCTACTCTGAGCCCTATTAGTCTAAACACCAGGATTCCCAGCGCCTCTTTGGGGGAATATCTGGCCTTCTTCTGCATCAGTTTTAGGCTCTCAAGGTCCAAAAGAGGGGTATAGGGAGCCCACAAGTCTAGGGGCAAGTATGGGTCCTCTGGTTTGCACCCTGTGCCTCTGAAGGTCGCTGAAGGGAGGTACTGAGGGGGTGAGCCAGATCTGCCCACCACGCCCCCTCTGAAATGGGCTCCACTGGCTAGGGTCTTGGCACAGATTGCTTCCACACCCCTTTCTTGGGCCAGTTGCAGTTTCTGGGGTGCAGGGCTGGGAGTCAGGAGATAGGGAGACCAAGCATCGCAGCTGGTCCAGGACTTTTCCCGGTTTTATCAGTGAAAGTCCCAAGTCCTGGGAGACCGCTCACTCCGGGCACACCAGGACGGGCTGGTTGCCTAGGCGAGCCCACTCACCCGGCAAGTGGCGGCCCTTCTTCCAGGTGCCGGACGGAGCCGTGTGAGGGCTGTGAGCAGCGGGGCCGGGTCCACAGCGTAGGGGAGCGCTGGCGAGAGGGCCCCTGTGGAGTCTGCCAGTGTCTGCACAACAGCACCGTGCGCTGCTCCCCCTACTGCCCACTGGACGGCTGCCCCCAGGTGAGGGGGCATAGGGGCCTGGGGGCGGGGCAGTGGGAGGGGCATTGTGTAGCGGCCAGGGTTTCCAGCGGCCCGATAGGCTGGGTCGGAGGTTGGCAGGTGGCCGGCTCAGCTTGTCCAGCCTGACTCTTGTGTCCGCAGGACTGGGTCCTGGTGGAGGGGATGGGAGACTCGTGTTGCCACTGTGCCCTTCCTGGTGGTGAGTGGGTCTGGGGAATGGCAGGGAGGAGGATGGTGAGGACTCAGAGGGAGCCCCAGGTGGCAGGATTGAGCGGGGTGGGGGGGACGAGGGGGGATCCGTGGCTACCCCAGCCCCGGCTGGAGGGAGCCTGAGTCCTGGATACTGGGGAAGGAAGGGGCCCTCTGGGTGGAAGGGCTTGTCTCTGTCCTCCTGAGATCAGGTCTCTTCTGTCTTTTTTGGGCTAGAATTCTGCCTCCCCGTCGAGGGTGCTTTCTTTTCTCTGGTTCAGCTGGGTCAGGTCTGGTTCCTGGCCTTTCTCCTAAGAGGAACCAAGACAGAGTTCAACTTTTTCAAGAGTATTTTTGCTTGGAAACTGAGTTATAAACGAACAGAAAAACACAAAGGCTTGAAAGTGAATGCGTTTACGGGTCTAGATTCCTGCTCCTAAAAGTGCACCTACAGGCTGCTGAGGTTAGAGGAGGGCCAGCACTCACAGTTGTACGGATTGTTCACTGTGCAAGTTGGCAAGTGGGAGCTAGACTCCAGCCCACAGGGGTGCTTCCATCCAGAGATACCCTTTTCTAGTGCTCAGAAAGGTCTTCTATTTCTAAATACTCAGTGGAAGTGAAAACCCCCAGTTCATGCCAAGGGAAGGAGAACAGGCCTTTCCCAGCTGGGAGGTTGTTCTGGGGGCTCCTGGAAAGTCCTGAGGGAGAAAGTGCTGCAAGAGGTGGGGAGAGGCCTGGGTGTGGGGCTTGGGGCTAGTGTGAGCCTATCTGCAGGTCTCTCCCTCTTGAACCTTGAGTCTCCCCACACAGGTGAGAACCAGACGATCCTCGCCATGGCCACTCCTGCCCCTTCTCCAGCCTTCAGTCCCCAGATCGGACCCCGTCTGGTCACCTACGTTCTGCCTCCACCTGGAGGTGAGGGCCACATGCGGTTGTAGGTCAGAGAGGAATTACCACCCAGGGTTTGCCCAGCCTAAAAGAGGAGGCAGGAACGCTGCAATTTATCCCTGCCTTCCATGGGGAGGATGGTTAGCCTAAGGATCTGGAAGTCATCCTGGCTTAGGTTGCCTGTTTGACTCTGCTCTCTCTGGACCACCCTTCCAGCCCAAGTCGAGGTCAACCATGGGGCCCTTTGCATCCCTCAGCCCCCCTTGTGACTTCCTGACTATGTCCCTGGCAGGCACCCGCCACCCTCTTCCCTTGCACTCCAGCCCCTCTCTCTTCTGCACCCAGACCCCTGCTATTCTCCTCTGGGCCTGGCCGGACTTCCCAAGGAAAACCTGCAGCTGGAGCTCCCCGCCCAGGCTGCCCTCTTGGGGGCTCCCACCAGGGGGCCTGGCTATCGGGGCGGGAGCACGATCCAGAACACTCGCACTCAGCGGCACACTCTGCCCCCCTACCTGCAGCTGGACCTGATGCTGCCCAGGAACCTCACTGGTCAGTGCGGTGGGGGCGGGGCAGGAGGGACTGGCGGTGATGGGGGGCGGGGCTGGGGGACGGGGCGGTGATGGGGGCGGGGCTGGGGTGGGGCGGTGATGGGGGCGGGGCTGGGGGTGGGCGGTGATGGGGGGCAGGGCTGGGGGGACGGGGCGGTGATGGGGCGGGGCTTGGGATGGGGTAGTAATGGGAGGCGGGGGCTGGGGTTCACTCTCTCAGCTCTGACCCCCGCCTCCTCCTCGCCCCCTCCCTCCCCCCGGCCCACGCTCTAGGCATCATAGTGCAGGAGACTGGGTCCTTGGCCTTGCTGCAGTTCAGCACTGATGGTCTACACTGGCACAACTATAGTGACATCCTGCCTGGCATCCTGCCCCCAGCCAAGGTACTGCCACTCGAGCCTCCTGGGCCAGTGACCCACATGCCTCTTTGCGAATCCCACCGTCTTTGTCCCCAAGGGCCTTCCAGTGTCCCTGAAGAACATTCTTATATTGGAGGCTCGTTGAACACCTGTCATTAGCAGGGCGTCAGGAGCTATCCAAGTGGCTCTGGCGTGGGGCAGGTGTGCAAAGCTCTGTGGAGGGAGGGGAGTCAGGGGACATCAAGTTCACTGAGGATTTCAGAGGCCATGTCAAGAGCAGCTGGGACCCAGCCCTGCCCTGGGGGTTTACATCCTCCCCAGGGAGACAAGCCTCACGAAGCAGGAGGGATCAGTCTACACCATGTGTTCACTCTTAATTCTTTTTTTTAAGGTTTCCCCCCCCCCCAATTTTTAATTTTATTTCTTATTTGAGAGAGAGAGAGAGCACATGCATGTGTGCAGAGGGGTAGGGAGGGAGGGGCAGAGGGAGAGAGAGAGAGAGAAAGAGAGAGAGAGAGAGAGAGGGAGAATCTTAAGCAGGTTCCACACTTAGCGAGGAGCCTGATGAAGGGCTTGATCCCATGACCCTGGGATCGTGACCCTGAGTCAAAATCAAGAGTCTGCCACTCAACCAGCTGAGCCATCCAGGTGCTCCTTCCCTCTTGATTCTTACGGGGCACTAGCCAGGCCCTGGGGACTCACCAGCAGGCACAACCTGGCCCCTGCCCTCAGGGCACCAGGACCAGAACCCACAGCCTTGAGGGACCCTGGTGATTAATGCCAGGAGAGCATGCTTTTCATGCCTTGACGGCTGGGGGACTCGGATTGGGCGGGGGCACTCAGCAGGGTCGGGTGGCAGTCCGGAGAAAAGGCAGGTTCGGGTCTGGTGAACAGTCACCCCTGTTCCTGCAGCTTTTCCTTAAGAACCTGGATGAAGTGGCCCCCACAGTGTGGATGTTTGGCCAGATGGTGCAGACTCAGCATGTCCGGGTGTGGCCCCGTGTCCCCCACAGTGACACCAACCACAGCACCTCCCCGTGGGTGGAGCTGCTGGGCTGTGAGCCAGGTATGGGCGGGGCTGGCAGTGGGATCGGCGGGAGTGGGAAGAGGGGCGGACAGGAGCCCTCAGCCCTCCCCTCCCACCAGCGTCCCCGCTGGTGGCGCCCCTGTGCCCAGGGGCTGGGCACCGCTGTGCCAGCGGTGAGTGTGCCCCAAGGGGAGGCCCGTGTGATGGCGTGAAGGACTGTGAAGATGGCTCTGATGAAGAGGGCTGTGTGCCCCTGCCCGCGGGCACTGGCAGGTACGGGTGCCCAGCTCAGCCTTGGAGGGGTCAGCCACGGGAGAGATGTCCTGCACTATTTCCCTGGCCTTGCGTGCTGTGTTGGTGCAGCTGGGTGCCTTTGGAGGCCCCCTTCCCACCACGGGATTCTAGGATCCTCTGCCATTTTCCTAGAGTCTGGAGGTCACTGGTTCTCAAAATGTGGCCCCTGGACCAGCAGCAGCAGCAGCATCACCTGGCAGTTGTTAGCAATGCAGATTCTCAGGCCCGAGCTCCGCCGGGCTGAGCCGGACACTCGAGGGTGGGGCCCAGAAATCTGTTTTACAAGCCCTGCAGGGGGTTAATACGTTGAAAACCACTGGGATAATGTCTCCTTTGTCTAGTCTTAGCGGGCGTGCCCTTTTGGAGTGCCCCAGCCCTGCCCTGCCCTGCCCTGGGCCCACCCTGGGAGCGCTGACACCCCTGCCTGGGTGGTGGCTCTGAAGCTGGGAGAACCCCTGGAGTCCCTTGGTTATTTTTCTTCCCAGAGTCCGGTCCACAGCCGGGACCCCAACTCTCTCCTCCACCCTGCCCGGACAGCTGTTCCCCCAGCCCAGCAAGGTGAGTGGAGAGCTGTAGGCCCAGCAGGTGGGGTGCGGGGCATGGGGAACCCTGGTCCCAGGGCCTCAGCAGCCACGTTCCCTCGCCCTGCACTCTCCCTCTCTTCACACCTTCAGCCAGCGCTGCCTCCCCACGTGTCCCTGGTCTGCTCTCGCAGTCCGCTTCAGCCCGTGAGCCTTCCGGGGGCCAGCCCGGTGCTGGACTGGGGGCTGGAGGTCAGAGGGGCAGAGAAGCACAGGGCAGGTGCCTGGCCTGGAGGAGTTTGGGAGACAGGAGAGGCCTTCACCCCCAGGTGGCAAAGTTATGCCCACAGGGCTGGAAACAGGGCATCAGACACTCAGAGGTGGGAAAAGCCTTACTTGTCCCCAGGGTCCCCAGAGGCTTCCTGGAAGAAGCTTGAAGGATGGGGCATCTGAGGCAGTGGGGTCTGCAATGTGGAGATGAAAGGTGGACACTCTCCCTCTGGAGAACAGCCTGGTCAGGGACCCAAGGGGAGAGCGACCATAGCGCTGAAGCCCATATGTGTGGATACTGGGGGGAAGATGGGGTTTGGGGGGGCAAGAGCAGAAGCAGAATCCTAGGTGGGTCAGCGAGAATAGCCCCTGGGTGTCAGCCCGGAGGTGTTGTAGGGAAGTAAGTCTCCACCCCCCAGCTGTGCCCTGTGCTGCAGGGACAGGGGAGGGGCCATGGGACATAGGTGCATCCCAAAGGCAACGAGAGCTAGGTCCCTATTCTCAGGTGGAACTGCCCTCGGGGCCCTGCGCTGTATGGGCAGCTGACCCCTCTCCCTCTGCAGGGTCTGGCAGATGCAGAACACTGGCGTCCCTGGCGAGGGTCATCTGTACCCCCCACAGGTATGTACCCAAACTCTAAGCCCCATCCCCAGCCCCCCACCCTGCCCACCCCTTCAGGGCGAGGGCTATTACATCTCGGCATTCAGTCTCCTGACACCTGACATCCCTAAGTGGAGCAGGATTGCTTCTAGAAGGAATACTTGGTCACCGTGGAGGACACCTTGGCTAAATCCTGCCCCTGCCCGCCCTCCCGGACTGTAGGGTTGGATCCCCCAGACTGGTTCCCAGGGCTGAGCGTGTGCCCTGAAGTATGGTTGCCTTCTCCAGACCCCTGGCCAGGACAGGGGCTCCCTGGGGCTACGGGGTGCTGTCTGGCCCCGCCTGTGCCCCCTCTGTTCACCTATGGATGCAGCCACGTACCCCTTTCTGAAGGGTTTGCTGGCCACGCATGTCTCTAAGTGGGCACAGGGAACATGGGGTCACCAAGTTAGCATGTTCCTAAACTGGACAAGGAAGGGGCTCCCTGAGGGTCATATACCAGCCTCCCTGGTATATGGACAAGGACAAGGACAAGGACAAGGAAGGGGCTCTCTGAGGGTCATGTACCAGCCTCCCTGGTATATGGACAAGGACAAGGACAAGGAAGGGGCTCCCTGAGGGTCATGTACTAGCCTCCCTGTGGCTGCCTGACTTTTCACCTGCACGTTAGCCTGAGGAGAGCTGTCTTCAGAGCAAGGCCGGAAATGGGCGGGGCTGTCAGCTGGCTGTGGCTTGGCTCTGACCTCCTCTTTTGGGAGATGTTGGCTTGCCTCACCACCTCCCTGGGCTCTGTTTTTCCATCTGTAAGAATAAGAGGTCTAAGTTCGACCCCTTCCCGTGAGTTCCAGCGAAAGTCATCCAGGAGCCCGGCTGGCCCGTCCTTCTGTGTTTTTTGTGAAAAGCAGACGAAGCAACTTGTACCATCGCTTGAGTCCGCAAGATGCAGGCTATGTGATGAATTCTAACGTCACGCTGAGTCTGGTTCTTGAAAACTGGCTGTGTCATAACGTTAATCCTTTGTTGGGCAATGAGAATCTCGAACCCCCTTTTTGCTGTAGCTGCCAGGAGGTCATCGGGTGCAGACTTGAATGTCTCATTGTGCTGTCGGTTCCTCTTGGAAGCTGCCGTGTGTGGCTTCTTGAGAGTAGGGTACAAATCTCAGCTTGACACTAAGCGCTTTTGTGCTTTCATTTAAAACCCTCTTGTGCTCCTTGAGTCCAAGTTCCACCTCATTTGTGGTCTGAAGTCCCTCAGAAGGTGTGGTGTGGTCTGTGCTCAACCCTGCACCACCCAAAGCCTGGATACCCCTTTGGAGAACCCATTTCTGCTTCATCTCCCGGAAGGGGAGCTGGAGGGCCTCACCTCTCTCCTTCTGCACCCACAGGGAAGGGGCCAGTGACCCAGGTCCCAGACTCCGAGGCTCCTCGCTTGAGTCCTCGGGAATCTGTGCAGACCATGACCACCCCCGCGACCTCCCAGCCTCAGGCCAAGGCCCTGAGACCAGGAACGACAGCCATGACAGAGCTCCCCCTGCACCCCATGAGTCCAGTGGCCCCTGCTGGTAAGATTCTACCTTCTTCTGCCTGCTAAACCTATGCATCTGAACAACTCCCCGTCGGAGAAACAGGCCCCTGGAGGTTAGCCGCTTTGCCCAAGATCCCACAGTGTAAGGTCAGAGTTTTGGTAGGATCAGGCCTAGGACCAAGTCTCCTGATGCAGTTCACTGTTCTTCCATTATCCCAAGAGAGGCGGGAAGTGGGGGCACACACACCAGATGTCAGGAGGAAGGAGACTGGGGGCTGAGGGAGGGGGATGTGGTGGGCAGGTGTCCAGTCAGCTGGCCGCGATGGTGCCCACAGGCCAGAGTGTCGCCCCGCCGCCATTCCCACCTGTGCAGTGTAGCCCAGGCCAGGTGCCCTGTGAGGTGCTGGGCTGCGTGGAGCGGGAGCAGCTGTGTGATGGGAGGGAGGACTGTCTGGACGGCTCCGATGAGAGGCGCTGTGGTGAGTAGGGGACCCTGCAGGGCTCCCCGGAGGGTTTGAAGTCATGTGGGTAGCAGTGACCAGAGGGCTTTAGGTTTGGAGAAGTCTCTGCCCCCTATTCCTGGCTCATATGGGAAGGAACTGTGAGGGGCTAGGGGTAGCAGAGAGTGAAAAGAGCCTGAGTGGGTAAGAACAGCTAGGAATGTGTGTGTCTTTGGGGATGGTGACGAGGGCAAATGCAGTAGGTCTTAGGTCATGGCTTGTTTCATAAACCCTGTCTGATTTTTGAGGAGACTCATCTAACCATCTATCCATCCATCCATCCATATATGCATACATCCACCCACCCATCCATCTACCTACCCACCCATCCATCCATTCATCCACCCACCCATCCATCTACCTACCCACCCATCCATCCATTCATCCATCCACTTATCCATCCATCTATCCATCCACCCACCCATCCATCTACCTACCCACCCACCCATCCATCTACCTACCCACCCACCCATCTATCCACCCACCCATATATCCATCTATCCATCCATCCACCCACCCATCCATCCATATATCCATCCATCCATCAATCCATCCATCCATCCATCCCTCCACCATCCATCCATCCATCCATCCATCCATCCAAAGTAGATCACTATGCTCAAAGCCTACTCTCTCAATCAGGGAAGGGCCACCCCAGGGAGCATGCATTCAGGAAGAGGTTACCCCAGGGAAGGAACTGTTGTTCTAGACAGCTTGATGTCTTTCTAGACCCCCCATGAGCCATTAACAAGCAAAGAGGCTGGGTGAGAGCCTGTGCAGACCAGAGCCCATGATCTCCCCCTCACATGTAGACAGAAGGCTGTACTGAGCGTGGGAAGCTTCAGGAGGAAGGAGGGGCAGGATCTCTGGTTGACAAGTGTGTTCTGCTTTTGGCCCGAGGTTGAAGGGGCTCAGTGTATCACCCAGTCAGGAATCACTTATGTGGCTCCCTTCCCCTCACCTTGCTGGCAGCGAGCGCCGCGCCCTTCCCGGTGCCCGCCACGGCCCTGCCTGGGCTGCCGGCCTCGAAAGCCCTCTGCTCCCCAAGCCAGCTGAGCTGCGATAGCGGTGAGTGCCTGCCGGCCGAGCGACGCTGTGACCTGCGGCCTGACTGCCAGGACGGCTCTGACGAGGACGGCTGTGGTACGGACCTGGCCAGGGGACACCTCTGAGGGCCCCGCTCCTGCACGAGCCCCCTCTGAGTCCTGCGCGCCCATCCCCTTGCAGTGGACTGTGGGCTGGCGCCCTGGTCTGGCTGGAGCAGCTGCAGCCGCAGCTGTGGGCTGGGCCTCGCCTTCCAGCGCCGGGACCTGCTGCGGCCTCCCCTGCCTGGGGGCACCTGCCTGTCCGATAGGCTCCGCAGCCAGCCCTGCTTCGTGCAGGCCTGCCCAGGTGACTGGCACCCAGGCCTCCTCAGGACCCCGCCCCCCCTGCCCCCGGAAGGGACACCTGGGGTGGATTCCTATCCGAGATCCACCTGGGGGAGTGCCCTTGCGCTCTTGGGGACCCCGGTGTCTGGGCTCCTCTCCACGACTCTAGGGGGACAGCCCCTTCTGAAGTCACAGCCTCGTACCTCCAAAGGGCTTAGGAGGAAGGCTGCCCCTGGCCTTGCCCTTTTTCCTGCCTGAGTGGCCCTGGATGGGTTCCTACCCTCCTCTAGTGTGGGGACTGGATGGGTAAAGTTGTTTCCACTTCAGAGTGAGGGTGTTCCCAGGCTGTGCCTGAGGCCTCATAGCCCTTGTGTTCTGTAGGTGCGAGGGAGTAGTCCCGACCTTGCCTCTGCTCCAGAGAGGGGTTTCCCACACCTGGTCTCCTAACCTGGTTTTTTCTGCTGCCACCAGGAGGAGCCCCGCTCCAGTCTCCCCACTGCCCCAGCCCTTTTCCAGGGACCAGAGCCTTCATCCTGGGAGGCACCTAGAGATCTTTGCTCAAGTCCCTCCACCAAGGGGAGGTTTCCTGGGACAGGAGAAGAGCCTGTTGAGTCCCCGTGGTGCTGGACTAGGCCAGGCCCTAGTCCACCTAGCTGGCCACCACGCAGGCCCCTTCTCTACCCTGCCACCTTGCTTTCTCCAGTGCGGTCTGAGTCTCCTTGGGCTCACCTGGTCCGCCTCCATCCTTTCTTCCCCCCACAGTGGCTGGGGTGTGGGCTGTGTGGGAGGCCTGGGGGCCCTGCAGCGTCTCCTGTGGGGGTGGCCACCGAAGTCGGAGGAGGAGCTGCGTGGATCCTCCGCCCAAGAATGGTGGTGCTCCCTGCCCTGGGGCCTCCCAAGAGCGGGCACCCTGCGGCTTGCAGCCCTGCACGGGTGACACAGGTGAGGGAGCAGGGCTGGGCAGGGGCATCCAGGGATGGAGCCCTGTGGGGGCGGGGCTGTTAGGGAAGGTCACCGGGCCTCCTGCTACCCGCCCCACCTCGTGTCCCTCTCCCACCAGACTGTGGGCTGGGCCGTGTTCACATCAGTGCTGAGCTGTGCCAGAAGGGGCTGGTGCCACCATGTCCACCGTCCTGCTTGGATCCTGAGGCCAACGGAACCTGCAGTGGACACTGTCTGGAAGGTGAGGCACACCCAGCAGTCAGGGTGCGGCAGACAGAGCCCTCGGGAGGAGGATACTCACCAGCCTTCGGTCTCCAGCCTCCCTGCCCCTCTCACCAGCCTTCGGTCTCCAGCCTCCCCGCCCCACTGCCCCCCTGCGTGGGGCTGAGTGCCCTCCTGCCTCCACCCCAGGATGCCGCTGCCCCCCTGGGCTTCTCCTCCATGATGGCCGCTGCCTGCCCCTCTCTGAGTGCCCTTGCCTGGTGGGCGAAGAGTTGAAGCAGCCGGGGGTGCCCTTCCTCCTGGACAACTGCAGCCGCTGGTGAGGATGTCTTCTGTGGCAGGGAGTGCCTGGGTCAGGGGACCAGCCCCTCTCCACCCCCCCCCTTCCCAGTCCTGACCTCCTCGGCCTCTCCCCCCCCTGCAGCGTGTGCGAGAAAGGGGCCCTGGTGTGCGAGCCCGGGGGCTGCCCTGTGTCCTGTGGCTGGTCAGCTTGGTCCTCCTGGGGTCCCTGTGACCGCTCCTGTGGCTCTGGAGTGCGAACTCGGTTCAGGTGTGCAGGACGGAGCCATTGTGGCGGGGTAGGGGGCAGGGAGAGGAATATGGGAGAAGGAAGGGAAGGGGTGCTGGAGGGTGGAGAAGGTGACGGTTGGAGAACAGGTGACCGGGAAGACAGGAATGAGGGCAGGCAGAGGAGAGCGGGTGCCCAGGCCGCCTATCCCCCCCAGGTCCCCTTCCAACCCTCCGGCTGCTTCTGGGGGTGCCCCGTGTGAAGGCAACAGGCAGGAGCTGCAGGCCTGCCACGTGGAATGCGGGACAGGTAGGTCAGGAGCCCGGATGGGGGCCTGCTACTCACCCCCCAACCCTCATGCCTGCCTTCCTCCTCCCAATTCCCACCCTGGGGACAGGGCATGACCGATTGGGCCGCTGGCCACCCACATGGAGTCAGTGCGGCCTTCTGGTCCAGGAGGCAGCCCCAGAAGGGGCCATGATGCATGGGGCTTTGTCGGGGACAAGACAGAGGGTGGGGCCCAGGCGGCACCCCCCTCCCACATGCCCAGCACAGGCTGGTCTTGGGGGGCCGGGGTGTCCTGAGAGCAGGAGAGAGCTTCACTGGTCCTGCTGGCCGAGTGAGTGAGGGTGGGGCGGGCAATCAGGAGCACACAGATGCCAGATGAGGGAGCCCAGGCTGTTTCCCTCTTTCGTGGCCCGGGGTGTCCTCAGGCAGAGCAGGTGATGGCAGAGGTCTCTGCAGGCAGATGGGACAGAGGCGAGAATAGGAGTTGGGGGTGCGAGCATGGGTCCGTGGGGTCTGGGCCAGGCTCTCATAGCAGAGGAGGGAAGGAAGGGGAAGGAATGGCTGCTGGTGCACCGACAGGTGTCTTTGGCGACTGGGGTTTCTAACATAGAAGAGAAATGAAGGATAGGCGTTTAGAAGACTCTGGATGAGTTGATCTGGGGGAAAATGTGAGGGTGGGTGGTGGACATGAGGTGCCAGCCGAGCCCACAGGTAGAGTGTGGCCTGAGCTGGAGCTTGGCTGAACAGGAGCTGTGCTTCGAGAGAGAGGCCTGGGCCTGGAGGTTGGGGGGGGGGGGGGTCCTACCTTCCACTTTCGAGGGGCAGAGGCTTCTCAGACCTGACCCGGTCTCCCTCCCAGCTCTGCCAGGAACCCTGTGCAGAAGGCCTGTCCTTTTCTCCTCCAGAGACGCTGGGCTGGACGCTCTGGGAGCCCTGGTCCTCCTGCTCCAGGAGCTGCCTTACCCTTGGAGGAGACCCTGGGTGGCGCAGTCGTTCCCGGCTCTGCCCCAGCCCCGGGGACACCTCCTGCCCAGGAGAGGCCACCCAGGAGGAGCCCTGCAGCCCCCCTGTGTGCCCAGGTGTGCCCCCTCTGTCCCTGGAGTGGCCTGGGCACTAGGGTGGGATGAGGAGCAAGGCAGAAGAATGACCCCTTGGGCACCTGGGGCAGGGAGGCTAGAGCAAACCTATTGTCCCGAAGAATCTCCTCCACCCCCAGCCTGTGATTCACAGGGTGGGCCGGGCCTGAAGGGACCTCTGGGACAGTCCTGGAGGTGTGGCCCTCCTGCACCCCACCCCCTACCCGCACCTTTGCCGGTGTCCGTGATGACGAACTTGGCTCTTCCTGACAGCGCAAAGCATCTGGGGTCTGTGGGCTCCCTGGTCCACCTGCTCAGCCCCCTGTGATGGGGGCATCCAGATTCGTGGGCGCAACTGCTCCGGCTCCACCCCTGGGGACCCCGAGTGCCAGGGACCTCACAGCCAGACCAGGGACTGCAACACGCAGCCCTGCACAGGTGCCAACCTCGCCCTAACCCTTGCCGTTCTCTACCCAGCCACGTCCAGCCAGCCCCCCGGGGATTTTGACCTCTCTCCACCCCACCTTCTCACATCACTGACCTCTGGCTCCAGGTCAGGCCATACCCTGAGCTAAGAGACTCCCGGATTTCCTGTGTCTCCCTCCTCTGGCTCCCATACCCTGGGGACCGGGCACTGGTCCCCAGTCTTTGCTCCTCCCTGCCCAAGGTCTCCTTCCCAGGCATGTGGCCGAGGAGGTCAGACTGGCCTCTGGGCAGAACCACTCACTGCAGGAATTTCGAGAAGCAGGGCCAGCCCTTCTTTAGAAGCCCTTGGCCCCATTCTCCCTGTCCTTTCTCCTTTGAGCCCCCACTCCTGGCCCAGGTGGCTTCTGTCTTCCTGCTCTACTTCCAAGGATATTTGTATTAAAGTCAGGCAAAGCTGTGAATCTTTACTGGCAACCTTTCAGACACTGGAGCGAGCCTGCAAGGGAGGGGGAGTGGGAGGGGTTTCCCGTGGCTCCTCAGTCCTGCTCCCCGACCACGACCACCACCGGCATGTAGCTTCCCCTTGACCCCTCCATCCCCTGGCCCTTTCCTCCTGCCCATGCTGAGACCCTCTCTGTCTGCCCATCCAGCCCAGTGCCCAGGGGACATGGTGTTCCGTTCGGCGGAGCAGTGCCGCCAGGACGGGGGCCCCTGCCCTCAGCTGTGCCTGGCTCAGGACCCTGGGGTGGAGTGTACCAGCTTCTGTGCCCCCGGCTGCGCCTGCCCCCCTGGCCTTTTCCTGCACAATGCCAGCTGCTTGCCCCGCAGTCGGTGCCCCTGCCAGCTGCACGGGCAGCTCTATGCACCGGGAGCAGTGGCTCGGCTGGACTCCTGCAATAACTGGTAAGCTGCCAGCCTGGAGGGGGGGATGGGGGGGGAAGGGAGGCGAAGGTGGGGGAGGTGATTTGTGAAGGAAGCAGGGGCTGGAGAGGGTCTTCTACCCTCCCTTTCAGTCACCCCTGTTTCTCTTTCCTGGATGTTGAGATCCACTGGGTTTCTGCTCAAACACCTTGAAGCCCCCAACACTCCCAAGCTGACACCAGGCCCTGCTGGCGGGGACATGTGACCCCGCCCCGCCCCCCCCCCCCCCCCGCCCCACCCTGCCTTGTGCTTCTCTCATTTTTCTTTCCTTTTCTTACATTTCATTTCATTTTCTCTGTTCTTCTTGTTCCTCTTCCCTTTTCTTCCCTATCCCCTGTCCATCCCCCGACCCCCCTGCTACAGTCCCCTTTGTGCTTCCTCTCCCCCACCTCTTTCTCTTTTACTTTTTCCCTCTTCGGTTCTTTTTCTGGGACTTTCACATATTGGATGGGGGGCAACTTGAACACGTTTGTTGGAGAAAAGCAAAAGGAGAGAAAAGTACACTGTTCTTTCCAAGAGGCTCACACTGGGGTGTACTCTTTCGAAATGGCTCCTACCTGGCCCCGTAGAGCTGCTCAAAGTCCTTTCCAAACTGTGTGATAAATACAAACGGAAAGGAAAGCACGTAAAGGTGACTCCTGGATAAAAGTGTGGGACAGAGGACAGCACAGTGCCTGGGGCATCAGGGAGCCCACGGAGGGTGGAGCTAGGCCGAAGGGCCTGGATGAGAATCCTCAGTCACCTCATGAAGCTCGAGGGGGCCACGGGGCTTTACTTTCTAGACCCTTCTGCGAGTTTCACTTCTGTGCCTTGAACTTCTGTGCCCGGCCTCGGTGGTGTGCCGGCCGTGTCCCCCCTGGGGGCAGGTACACAGAGCTCCAAGGGGCGGGGCCTGACGGTGGCCATGATGGGTCCTCTCTCTGCAGCACCTGTATCTCCGGTGAGATGGTGTGCACCTCAGAGCCCTGCCCAGGTACCCCGATGCCCAGGAATCAGCAGTGGTGGGTCCTCAGGGACCACAGGGGATTCTGGCCTCTTTAGATCAACTCCTGGGGATGTCGATGGTGCCCCAGGGAAGTTGGGGACCAGGGACGACCTGACCTGGCTTCACACCCGCTGTGCCCCTCCCTGTACCCACCCTGGCAGTGGCCTGTGGTTGGAGCCCCTGGACCCCCTGGAGTCTCTGCAGCCACAGCTGCAACGTGGGCATTCGGCGGCGCTTCCGGGCGGGCACCGCACCCCCAGCTGCCTTCGGGGGTGCTGCGTGCCAGGGCCCCAATATGGAGGCCGAATTCTGCAGCCTGCGGCCGTGTCGGGGTGAGAGCTGGGACTGAGGTCCTCAGAATCCCCCAGAGAAGAGCCAGGAAACACTCCACTCACTCCCCCCTCCAGACCCCAAGAGCGGTACAAGGGCCTAGTGTAAAAGATGCCAGGAGGATGTCCCCAGAGAGCCCTGAGAGTCATTCCCTAAGAGGGGTCCTCCGTGGAGGCCAGCCCTGCTCCAGGCCAGGGAGGAGTGAGGTCTCCTGAGATGGGTTGTGATCCTGTAGGTTCGAGAAGGAAGGGGTCTGGGTGGAGGAGAGGGCTGTGGTGGGTGTGGGAGGTAGGGCCCGCAGTGACCTGGGCTGCCACTCCAGGTCCTCGTGGGGAGTGGGGCCCCTGGTCTCCGTGCTCCGTGCCCTGCGGCGGTGGCTACCGGAACCGCACCCGAGGCAGTGGCCCGCACAGCCTTGTGGACTTCTCCACCTGTGGTCTGCAGCCCTGTGCAGGTGAGGGCTGTCCCCACCTCCTCCACTGCTCCCGTACCCCCAGTAGTCATCCCCCCCAACCCAGGGCCCTGTCAGCCCCTCCCTGTCACCCCAAGAACCCCTCTCCCTGAGCTGCCATGCAGCCTGTGACCTCCCTGGCCACATCTAGAGCCGATGCCTCTCCTGGGTTAGGAGCCCGGGAAAGAGTTTACTGTGCCTGGGCTGGTTATCAATTTCTGTGACCCCAGGGCCGGTGCCTGGCGTGTGTCCCGGGGGCCAGCGGTGGCTGGACTGTGCCCAGGGCCCTGCCTCGTGTGCAGAGCTCAGTGTCCTGCAAGGGGCTGACCAGACCTGCCACCCTGGCTGTTACTGTCCACCTGGGACGTTCCTGCTGGTGAGTGTCTTCCCTGACCTGACCTCCCAGCAACCTGGGCAGGGGAGAACCAAGGGTATGGGGCTTGAGAGTTGAGGAAAAAGCACTGAACTCAGGGGTCATGGCTCAGCTCTGCCAGCAGCCAGCAGGTGACCCTGGGTGAGACACGGTCATGCTTCCCTGGACCTCTCTTTTCCCATTTGTGAAATGGTGATAGGTCTACAAGGTCTTTGTGATTCATGCCTCCTTGAGTGCTCTGTTGTCTTATGTTATCATTAGTCATTTATTGAGCACCTGTTGCATGCTTAGTCTTGCGATGGGGGCTCCACCATGGGGAGAAAGTAAAGTCCGCCCTCATGAAGCCTCTGGTCTGGGGAAACCAGGCCCAGAGCGCCTAGAATGGAGGTAGAACCATCCTTACACAGGAAGTGAGCTTTGCATACTGTGGAGCTCAAAATGCAGACTGGCGGAGACTGGGTCAGTGACAGCGGGCTTCCCGGAGGAGGTGATCCTGATTTGACTGTCAGAGATTGCAGGGGGTGGAGAGCTGGAGGCGGCACTGCTGTTGGAAGGCAGGGAAGTGAGGCGGGCGCAGTGGAATTTGGACAGAAGCTTGTGGGGTGGTGGGGAGGGTTTACAGGGATAAATTGCCGGAATGTGGGGTGTGGTTAAGGGGCCAGAGTCCAGCGGGGTCTGAGTTCAAATCAGACTCTTCTTCTAGCAGCCCTGTGACCTTAGGATGCGTGCTCCCGTGCCTCCGTTTCTTCATTTGTCAAGTTGGGGTAATAATGTGTCTGTTCATCAGGGTCTCTGAAATGGTGAAAGGGCCTCCCAGGGCCTGGCCCACACCTCACTACATTTGACTTTGAATCGTGTACTGATGGGTGGCAGTTTTGGTTTTTTTGTTTGTTTTTGTTTTTGTTTTTAATTTGAAGCATTAGCAACTTTTGTCCAAACTTCCTGTATGCATAATTTCCAAACTTCCTGTATGCATGATTTCATCGGTTTTAATTTTTTTGATGAAAACGTAGAGTTGTTTTTTTTTTTTTTTAAAGACATCGTTGCTATACGGATCACGTGTTTCGTATTTTGTTAGCTGATTTCATGGGCATTTGACAGTTGGGTCTCATGTCCTGCAATTGGAGATGGTCTTTTTCCTCCCAGAGATTGGGGGGGGGGGTCCATGCCCCTCCCCCACGGCTCCTGTAACTGCTGGCGCGGGTTTTCCACAGGGTGGTGACAGAGGTGTTTGTGGAAGGAGGCTGGGTGGCATTGGAGGGTGGGAGCCTGAGGGGTGCTGGGTTCTGACTGCGGGGAGCGGGCCGGGCCAGACCCACCTGGAATCCAGAAGATGATGGTTTTTGATTCCAGAACAACGTGTGTGTGCCCTCCCAGGACTGCCCCTGTGCCCATGGGGGGCGCCTTTATCCCCCGGGCAGCGTGGTGCTTCGTCCGTGTGAGAACTGGTAAGACCCCCACCCCACCCGATGGTCCCGTGACCCGGGGGCACCCTGCTGTCCCTCCTCAGTGCTGGGGATGATGGCCTCCAGTGGGCCATCCCCCTGGGCCCACAGGCACAGCCGGTCAGCAACAACCTTTCTCTTCCCATCCGTCTCCATCTGCTGAGGCTGCAACAACCACACAGCAGACCCGGGGCTTGTCTTCTGACAGTTCAGGAAACTAGAAATCTAAGAGCCAGGAGTCAGCAGGGTGGTTCCTCCTGAGGGCCGGGAGGGAGAATCCATTCCAGAACCTTCTCTTCTGTGGTGGCTGGCGAGCCTTGGCGTCCCTTGGCTTGTAGCTGCCTTCCTGCAACCTGCTCAGGTCGTGATCTCATGGTTCATGGGTTCAAGCCCCGTGCTGGGCTCTGGGCTGACAGCTGGGAGCCTGGAGCCTGCTTTGGATTCTGTGTCTCCCTCTCTCTCTGCCCCTCCCCTGCTCATGCTCTGTCTCTCAAAAATAAATGAACATAAATAAATAAACAAACAAGTAAATAAATAAAGACACCAGTCATATTGGACCGTAGTGCCCTCACTGTGACTTGCTCATCTCTATAAAGACATCGTTTCCAAATCAGGTCACATTCTGAATACTGGGGGTTAGGGCTTCAACGTGTGAATTTGGGGGAATACATTTCAGCCTGTGACAGCGCCTCCGAACTTCTGCTGTTTTCTTCCAGCTCCTGTGTTTCTGGGCTCATCACCAACTGCACCTCCTGGCCCTGTGAGGAGGGTGAGGAAGGGGCCTCGCACCTGACTGTGCCCCCTGCTTGCTCCCCACCAGGGGCAGAGTCGGGGGAAGGGAGAAGGGGTGCTCTGCCCAGGCCAGTGCCTCCAGCCTGTGCTCACTTCATCCTCTCTCTCTCGGCCTTTCCCTCGTCTGTACCCCAGGTCAGCCCGCGTGGTCCCCCTGGACCCCGTGGAGCGAGTGCTCGGCCTCCTGTGGCCCTGCCCGACGCCATCGGCACCGTTTCTGCACCAGGCCCCCCACCGCGGAACCATCCATCCTGGGGCTGCCGTCCCCACTGACCTTGCCTACACCTCTTTGCCCAGGCTCCGATGCTGAGGAAGAGCCCTGCCTCCTGGCAGCATGTGACCGTGAGTCCTGCGGTGCCAGGATGGTGCCCTCCATGCCCTGTGGATACCTGCTGCCTTGCGCCAGCTGGCCCCCAGCCTTGGCTGGCCCCTCCCCCAGCTGCCCTTTTGCTGTCATCCCAGGAGCTGGGGGCTGGGGTCCTTGGGGGCCCTGGTCCAGCTGTAGCCGGAGCTGTGGGGGGGGCCTGCGGAGCCGGATGCGAGCCTGTGACCAGCCCCCACCCCAGGGCCTGGGGGATTACTGCGAGGGGCCTCGGGCCCAGGGAGAGGCTTGCCAGGCCCTGCCATGCCCAGGTACCTGCCAGGAACGGGGCACAGGGGTCAGGGAACACTATGGAGAGATGGGCTGGGGTGGGAGGCACCCACATGGCTCTCAACCCACCCTGTCCCCTTCCCCAGTGACCAACTGCACCACCATTCAAGGGGCTGAGTACAGCCCCTGTGGCCCTCCCTGTCCTCGCTCCTGTGACGATCTCGTGGTGAGTCTGGCTCCCTCGGAATGCCTGCCTGACCTCTGGCCCCAAGCGTCACTTTGGAGGAGGGCAGGGTGCGGCTTTGGGTCATGACCTCTTTGGGCCTGGCACTGGTGAGGAGGGATGGGGTCAGTGCCCATCAGACTGGCTCCCCTTTGTTCCAGAGACCGTCTCAGGAGTGAACCTCACCCAGCAGCCCATCAAGCCTTTCTCAATTTAAACATTTTATTACAAAGATTCCATAAACACAGAGGGAGGGGAGATCATTCCATTACATCATCTCAAACACCGTGAGCCTTTTGGCGCATACACCCTGATTCTGAGTGTACATGTGCTTGTGTGTGAGCCTTCATGGAATGCCTGTCCAGGACCATGGAGAGGGACAGAGGCAGGCGCAGACAGGGTCTCTGACCCACGGAGGCTGCAGCAGTGTGGCGCGGAAGCTGGCCTGAATCAAGGATGCCGAAGGGACAGCCTTGGGGCCCTGTGCAGGGCCCTGTCTGAGAGGGTCAGGCAGGAGCTGCACAGGGTGAGCAGGGAGGAAGGAGGACAAGTGCCTGGCTCCCAGCTTCCCCAGGGGACCCTCCTTCCCAAATGACCCCTCCCCCCCCCCGCCCCACGCCACCTTTCCATTGCCCTGCTCCCTGCGTTCTGAGAGATGCCTCGGCTCCCAGGCACTAACCAGGTCCCCCATGGAACCCTCCACAAGATTCACATTTGGAGGACACTCCCACCCAGGGAAGCCCTTCGTGGGCTCTCCTCACCTGGGGAGGGGACACGATCGAAAGTGTTTTATTTTATATATAAAAATTTTTTTAATTATTATTTTTGAGAGAGGAAGAGAGAGAGGGCAAGCAGGGAAGGGGCGGGGGATGGGGGGCGTGGGGGACAGAGGATCCGAAGCAGGATCCAGGTTCTGTGCTGGCAGCAGAGAGCCCGATGCGGGGCTCGAACCCACGAACTGTGAGATCGTGACCTGAGCCGAAGTCGGACGCTTAACTGACTGAGCCCCCCAGGCGCCCCAGAAACCGTGTTTAGAACATGATGACGACTGCGAACTGGAGAACCACGCCTTCTGCCTCTGCACACCCCTCAGCCTCCTCCTTTGCCTCATCTTTCCCCTCCCTGCCCCTTCAGCACTGTTTTCTGCTGACCAGAGCCCCCCCCCCCACTTGTTGCCCCCCAGCACTGCGTGTGGCACTGCCAGTCCGGCTGTTACTGCCCTCCAGGCCAGGTGCTGAGTGCCGACGGGGACTTCTGCGTGCAGCCCAGCCACTGTGGCTGCCTGGACCTGCTGAGCGGGGAGCGGCACCGCCCAGGAGCTCGGCTGCTGAGGCCTGATGGCTGCAACTACTGGTGAGGCGGCCATGTGGGCAGAAAGCAGGTGCAAGGCTGAGGGTGGGGTGCGCCTGAGCTCTCCCGGGTCTCAGCTGCTCTAGGTTAGACTCCCACAATCCCCGAGGAGATGCGGGCAGGCACTCTGAAACTCTGGTCTGACGGGTGGGGAGACCGAGGCAGCCAGCTCTGTGCATCTGCTCTCTGGAAGACGTGGAAGGCTGGGTGTGTGCTCTGAGGGGAGGGCAGGGTGATAGGTATGATGTTCCTCCTCGCTGGCCGGCCCCCGTTAGCCGCACACTGCCTGTGGTCACACCCCAGTAGGACACACTGGTCAGCGACTTGCAGGGAGCCCGCAGGACACCCGAGAGGTCCCTGAATGGGACAGGGAGAAGGGTCTAGATGCTCTGGAGAATGGCAAAGGGGCATCCGAGAGCCTGAAGGGAAAGGAGGGCGTAGCGGTGAGGGGAAGGGAAGAGGCAGCCTAGGAGGGGTGCATGTGGAGAGCACAGGCAGGGCTGAGCTGCTGTCCCCCTTCCTGTGCCTGCATGCCCTGCCCAGCACCTGTTCAGAGGGGAGGCTGAGCTGCACAGACCTGCCTTGCCCAGGTACGTATGTCCCAGCTCAGGCGGAGGTGAGGAAAAGCGGCCAGGGTCACAGCGAGGGCTGGGACTGGGGAAGGGATGTCTGTGCCCCAGTGCCCTTCCATTGTCCCCTGCCGCAGTGCATGGTGGCTGGTGCCCATGGTCGGAGTGGACGGCGTGCTCCCAGCCCTGCAGGGGCCAGACGAGGACCCGCTCCAGGGCATGCGCTTGCCCCGCTCCTCAGCACGGGGGCACCCCGTGTCCTGGGGAAGCAGGGGAGGCAGGGGCCCAGCATCAGAAGGAGACCTGCCCCAGCTCGCCCGAGTGCCCAGGTGAGATGCCCCCACTTGTCTGCTCAAATCTCAATAGGCCGGGCACCTCCTAGGCCTCCTAGGGCAGTTGATGCTGTCTTCCCGGCACAGTGGACGGAGCCTGGAGCCCATGGGGACTGTGGTCTTCCTGTGACGCGTGCCTGGGGCAGTCCCATCGGAGCCGGGTGTGTATCTGGCCCCCCACCCCTGAGGGAGGCAGGCCCTGCCCTGGGGGCCACAGGCAGAGTCGCCCCTGCCAGGACAATTCCACAAAATGCACAGGTAAGGGCTTCTGTAGAGGTCGGGGAGGGTCCCTTGGAAGGCTTGGGAGACACGGGCTCTGGCCTTTGTCCCCAGTATACGCGTGCATGTCACTTTCTTTGAGAGGCAGCATTTAGATCCCTCACCTTGTGGTCCTGGGACAAGGTGGAAAGTCAGGCGGCTGGGGGTGGTGAGGCAGGAGGGCTTTCCCCCTGAGTCCTGGGATCCTGCAGGATGGGCCCCTGCTCAGCGTCTGCCCTCTCTGCTTCCTTCCCGCCACAGAGTGTGGGGGTGGCCAGGGTCTTCTCCTCTGTGGGCGGCCCTGTCCCCGCTCCTGTCAGGACCTGTCTCCCGGGAGTGCGTGCCAGCCGGGCTCGACGGGCTGCCAGCCCAGCTGCGGGTGCCCCCCTGGCCGGCTGTTCCAGGACGGCCTCTGTGTGCCTCCTGCCCTCTGCCGCTGCCAGTACCAGCCTGGAGCCATGGGTCAGTGCTTCCCTCCGCGTTCTCCCCATTTCTCCCGAGCACCACGGTGCCCGCCGGCCTGGCCTCTGCCTGTCTGGCTCCGGAGCCCAGCCTGGGCTGCAGGATGTTGCTCCAGGCGTTAGTGTCTCATGCATCCCCCCACATCCCTGCTCCAGGCTGGGGCTTCCACCTCCCAGGCCCAGGATCTGGGGCACCCGTGGGGTGTAGGCTGATAGGGAGGGAGGTAGAAGGCAGTGGGATAGGAGGAAGGGTTGAGGGTGCGGGGCCCGCTGAGCTGTCTGGGGTCCCACCCCGACCCGTGCCCTCAGGGATCCCCGAGAACCAGAGCCGGTCAGCAGGCTCTGGGCTCAGCTCCTGGGAGAGCCTGGAACCCGGAGAGATGGTGACCGGGCCCTGTGACAACTGGTGAGTCAAGAGGAGCGGGGAGGGGGTGGGCTGCAGAGCCGGGCAGTGGGGGCTCTTGTGGGAGTTGGCCAGGGTGCTGTCTTCTGAAGCCCCCTCCCTTGTCCCCAGCACCTGTATGGAGGGCGTCCTGCAGTGCCAGGAGGTGCCCGGCTGCCCTGGGCCTGGGGTGTGGGGCTCCTGGGGCCCCTGGGAGGACTGCAGTGTTTCTTGCGGGGGAGGGGAGCAGCTCCGCTCCCGGAGGTGCGCCCGGCCCCCCTGCCCTGGGCCTGCCCGCCAGAGCCGCACCTGCCGCACCCAGGTCTGCAGAGGTGAGCCCCGGCCGGGGTCTGCCCTTGACGGGTTCCCATGTTGGCCTCTGATGCTGACTCATAGGTGCCTTTGACCTCTTCCGTCCCATCCCCCTACACTGCCCTTTCCCGGGGCCAGTGATGGGCATGTGGAGGAGGAAGTAGCCAGATTCAGGGAGGGGAGCCTGTGGGAGGGTGTGACATTGGCCCTGGGGGGCACAACCCAGGGAAGGTATTGTCTGCACAACTGGGGAGCTGTGGGAAGGTGGGTACTGGGGTGAGTAAGCAGGCCGCGGGGTGAGCACGGAAGTAGCCATTGAGGGCAGTGCAGGCCAGAGCTGGGCACTGACACGAGTGTTGTCCCAGAGGCCGGCTGCCCGGCTGGACGTTTGTACCGGGAATGCTGGCCCGGCGAGGGGTGTCCCTTCTCCTGTGCCCACGTCACTCGCCAGGTGGGGTGCTTCTCCACCGGCTGTGAAGAAGGCTGCCACTGCCCCGAAGGCACCTTCCAGCACCACCTGTCCTGTGTCCAGGTCAGAACCCACTCAGCCAGGAGCCCAAGACCCTCCCCTCCCTTCCCCTCCCCTGCCTTTCCTCCCCCTCCCCTGCCTTTCCTCCCCCTCCCCTGCCTTTCCTCCCCCTCCCCTGCAGCTGCTCACCTCTGCAGACTCTGTGGCCTCTGGACAGCTCCCTGCTTCCTCACGTGACCCCAGGCAAGCAAGGTCCTGTGAGACTGTGTGAGTCAGGCAGGGGCCGAGCTCCCAGAGCAGACAGCTGAGGCCGTGCAGGCTCTGGATGTCGCTGGGTCCCTGGAGTGGTGAGCTTGTCTGGACTCCTGCTCTTCAGCAGCCGCTGTTCCTGGCTCTCAACTCCAGCACGGAGACACCCAGGACTGAGGTGTGGCCAGGTGCCCCCTCTGGCTTCTTGCCGCCCAGCAGCTGGCAGCCAAGGGCAGTGGCTCCCCATGCCATGCAGGCTGGGACAGGCAATCGTGGGTCCTCGCGGTCCCCCTTTCCCTGCCAGACCCCTGTGGGGAAGCATACCCAACCTCTACTCTGCCTGGCCCCAGACTCCTCGTCTCCCACTGTGGGGTCTGGACAGCAGGCCAGTGTCAGCTCTGCTCTGCCAAGCTCTATGGGCACATGGGGATTTCCTTCCCAGTCTTTAATCCTACCTAATCGTGAAGCCGGCGTCCAGGGGCTTCCCCCGGCCAGAGTTCCAGCCATACTCAGAAAGGCCTGAGCAGCCACCTGGTCCCATTTGCTTGACTTAGAGCTGATGACACTGAGGGGGCCCCAGGGAGGGAAAGGGACACACTGAGTCATGCAGTTATTGGCAAAGCTAGGGATCAGGCGTCTGATTCCTGGCTGAGGCCCTTTCCACCTGAGTGCTCCCTCCAAGTCCTGCCCCCTGGGGGCCTCCTCTGGTCCTGCCTGTGTCCCAGCTGAGATCTGTATGCAGGAAAGCTCCTGGCCGTTACAGGTCTAGCTCAGAGGCCACTAGGCTCTCAGGCTCACACCCCTGACTCAGGGAAATGGCTCCCCTTGCTCCAGGGAATGCTCTTCTGGTGCCCAGAGCCCCCCTGAAACCTCACATGTCCTCCCCCCACCCCCTCGCCCAAGGAGGTGCAGAGGGCTGGCACCTGACCTGTGCAATTGCCTTTTCTCCTCCCTCCCACCCGCCAGGAGTGCCCCTGTGTGCTGACCGCCTTGCTGCTGCAGGAGCTGGGGGCTGCCGGCACTGACCCGGGGGCTCACTCACCCATTTTGGGAGAGGGCGGTCAGCCCCTTGGGCCTGGAGATGAGCTGGGCTCAGGCCAGACCCTCCGTACAGGCTGTAGCAACTGGTGAGGGGGACGGTGAGAGTGGGGGAGAGATTTGGAGTCAAGGGAGGGGGAGGCATTGGCTGCCCTGGCCCTGCCTGGCCTGGGTAACCTTGGCTGTGTCTCCTGTTCTTTGGGATGGAGACGCTTGTCAACACCCCTTTCTCTCAGGGTCTATCCTGCCCAGCCCCTCACCCCCATGCTGTTTCCCCAGCTCTTGTGTGCATGGGAGGCTGTCTTGTTCAGTGGGCAACTGCTCTAAGGCCGCTGATGGCTTCAGTCCCTGGGGGCCATGGGGCCCGTGTTCCCGCTCCTGTGGTGGGCTGGGCACCCGCACCCGCAGCCGCCAGTGTGTGCAGGCCTCACTCGCCCCGGGCAGCCAGGGCTGCCGAGGGACCCGCCAGGAGCTCAAGTACTGCCCCAGCCCAGACTGTCCAGGTGAGGGAAGTGGGAAGGGAGAGTCTGGCCAAATACACCTCAGCCCTTCCGTTGTCCTTTCCTGTCTCTGCCCATCCGAGTTGCTGTCTCTGGATCTCTCTTCCTTGCCTGCTAGCTCTATGTGTTTTTTCGATTCCGATGTAACAACGTTTCTGGAGCTCTTGCCAAATGCACCACGCTGTGTGTGTTAGGGGGATAGTGAGGACTCTGACCTTGGAATCCAGGGGCTCAGATAACCCATTTCAGCATGTGGTGAGCCCTGTAGGAGGGCGCACATGCTATGGAAGATTGGGGAGGTTGAGAATTCTCCTGGAGGGTCAGTGTAGGAGGGCTTCCTGGGGAGGCAGCATGTGGGGTTTGAGGAGGGAGAGGACCTTGACAATCATTGGAGGGGAAGGAATGCCAGGTAGCAGGAGCGGCTTGAGCCAAGGCCTTGCTGCTATGAGGAAGTACTGTGCTTGGGGCCCAGAGGGTCAGTGGGAGACCAAGCTGACGAGGGGCTGAACCGGATAGCAATGGGTTTGGAACGTGGCCACCAGCCTCAGGTTTGGTCCTGGTGCGGTGCAGGCTCAGAAACACTGAGCAGGATTCTTCTTTGGCACAGGAGCTGAAGGGTCCACGGTGGAGCCAGTGACCAGCCTTCCAGGTAGCCAGACTCCTTGGGTCCCGGCCCCAGACTGCCTGCACCCTTGCACATGGCCTCCCTTTGGGAAGAACAAGCCCAGGGCCTCCTCCCTTCCCAGCCCTGCTTCCTGGGAGGCCTGGAGCCCAGGGTTGACTCGTCAGGAGATGCCCCTCCCCCTTCTCCCCTCAGGCGGCTGGGGCCCATGGTCTCCGTGGTCCCCGTGTTCTCGCACCTGCACAGACCCCGCTCACCCTGCTTGGCGTGGCCGCGCTCGCCTCTGCCTGGCAAACTGCACCGGGGGGGACACTTCACAGGAGCGCCCTTGCAACCTGCCCTCCTGCACAGGTGCGCCTTCCAGTCTTGACCTCTGACCCTGACCTATGTCCAAACCACGGCCATCCTGTCTAATCCCAGCATCCTCCCTCAAACAGCTCATTCTGGCTCCCAGCCCTTGTCCCACATCCAGCCCGAAACATCTAATACCCCTGAAGCAAATCCCGAGCTCTCACCCTGACACCTAATCGAACCTGTGTGTGACTCTGGACCCTGGGTGCTTTGTGTCAGCCCGGCAACTGTTGGGGAGCCACCGCCAGCACCCAAGAAAACCCTCACTTGTGTGTGTACTGAACAATCCCCCCGAAATTCCCATCCAAATCCCTCAGTACCCTGTGAGTCTGTGAGTCTGGGGCGTAGTTGTCAAAGCCCCACAACAGCCAGTGTTAGATCAGAAACAGGAGCCCAAAGGTCTGGATGAGGTCACGGCTGGCCCTGGCAGACGAGGAGGTCTGCCCTCGAGCGGAGCGGGGCAGGCTCCAGCTCAGCTTTGTCTGGTCCTGTCCTGGCCCGCAGAGCTGCCCCTGTGCCCCAGCCCTGGCTGCGTGGCCGGGAACTGTTCCTGGACGGCCTGGGCCCCGTGGGAACCTTGCTCCCGAAGCTGCGGGGTGGGCCAGCAGCGCCGGCTGCGGGCGTACCACCCCCCAGGGCCCGGCGGGCACTGGTGCCCTGACATCCTCACTGCTTACCAGGAGCACCGCTTCTGCAACCTGCGGGCTTGCCCAGGTGAGGCCGGCCGCCGAGGACCAGGACGCGCCCTTCCCTGGCATCATGTGCCCCTGTGGCGCTTCCATCTCCGCGCACGACCCTGCCCCAGGCGCCTGGTGCGTGGGGGGCGCCCGCTGTCTGAGCCACATCCCTCACCTGGCCCTTCTCTTTTCCACGCAGTGCCTGGAGGCTGGTCACGCTGGAGCCCCTGGTCCTGGTGTGACCGGAGCTGTGGGGGGGGCCGGTCCCTGAGGAGCCGCAGCTGCTCGAGCCCCCCGCCCAAGAACGGGGGTGCCCCCTGCGTGGGGGAGAGGCACCACGTGCGGCTCTGCAATCCCGGGCCCTGTGGTATGGCGGTGGGGACATCCCGCACAGCTCTTCCCACCCCCACCTCTAATTGCGTTCTCGCGACACGTTGTGACGGAGACGCTCACTGGCCAGCTGAGAAAACCCTGAGGCCCGCAGGGGGTGGACGGTGGGATCTGGGCGCTGGGTGAGGACCTGCCCAGGGTGAGCTGCCCGTCCCCAGCTGCACTAGAACTCATTCTCGCCATCTTGTCCACCCTCCTGTTCCTGGAGAATCACCCAGCCCCCTCAAGGTTTTCGGAGGATTTGAGGGTTACGGTCGTGAGTGCACCTGCACCTGGGATTGGGCTGAGCCAGACAGGCTCCTCCCAGCTTCAGCTCCTTCTGAGCTCACCGACCCTATGGACCTTGGTCCCTCTAGGGCCTTCCAATGCTATTAGGACACCCCCCCCCCCCACCGATCCCCTCCAGGTGAACACAAAGCAGCCACATAGGTGAGCATGTTGGCTTCTTAGATGCACAAATTTAGTCCAGCTCGACGACATTTATTGGGTGCCAGGCTAGGTGCCGGGAACCCCCAGGTAGGTGAGAGGAACTCCCTGTCACTCAGAATGTCCCCATTCCAGGGCCTCCCCAAGGCCCCATGTTTCTATGGGCACCAACATGGGGAGAAGGATGGGAGTACAGCTTCGTGGAGGTAGGAGTGGTTCCCAGGCAGGCAGGAAGAGGGTTGCTGGTGCTCAGGGCCCTCTTGACTCTGGTCCTCCCCATGTGCTCAGAGCAGGGCTGCCCAGCGGGCATGGAGATGGTCAGCTGTGCCAACCGCTGCCCCCGCCGCTGCTCAGACCTCCAGGAGGGGGTCGTGTGTCAGGACGGCCAGGCCTGCCAGCCGGGCTGCCGCTGCTCCGAGGGTGGGTGCTGCCCTGGCCCCTGGGCACGTCACAGTGACTCGGTGGGAAGGCAGGTGGGACCCCGGGTGCCTGCACAGCTCTGGAGGGCTGCCTCCCCGCAGGCTTCCTGGAGCAGGACGGAGGCTGTGTGCCGATCGGGCACTGCGAGTGTACGGATGCCCAGGGCCACAGCTGGGCCCCAGGGAGCCAGCATCGGGAAGCCTGCCGCACCTGCACCTGCCGGGCCGGGCGGCTTTCCTGCACGGCTCAGCCCTGCCCACCGCCTGCCCACTGCGCCTGGAGCCGCTGGTCAGCCTGGAGTCCCTGCAGCCACTCGTGTGGGCCTGGAGGGCAGCAGAGCCGCTTCCGGTGTGTATGGGGCTGGGCCAGGCTAGTGTCACCTCCCCCAACCCCGGTCTGCCATGCCTGGATGCAGTTTCCCTCTCTGATGCAGAGCTCCTGGATCCTGCCCCCCAGGGGCATGCCCACTCTGTGCCCTGGCCCCACCTTTGTCCCTGGTCATCCTTGCCTTTCTTTAGCCACCTCCACGCCCACCCCAGGCTTTCCCATCTGGTGTCCCACCAGGAGGTGGAGGAGCGATGAAGGGCCCTGGGCCATCACTCACCTTCTGTGCCCCGGGCCCCACAAAGGTCCTCCACGTCTGGCTCATGGGCTCCAGAGTGCCGGGAGGAGCAGTCCCAGAGCCGGCCCTGCCCTCAGCCCCCATGCCCACCCCTGTGCCTGCACGGTGCCCGCCTCCACACCTTGGGGGACAGCTGGCTGCAGGGGGAGTGCCAGCAGTGGTAAGTCTGGGCAGAGGCAGGGGTGGAGCGGGGACGGGGGCGGATGGCAGCGTCCCTGAATCTGGTCTCCTCCCTTCAGCTCCTGCACCCCGGAGGGCATCATATGTGAAGACATCGAGTGTGCAGGTCTGGAGTTTATGTCCCGCTCCCACCTCCCCCCACCTCTGTTTGCCGCGTGTCTCATATTTCCCTCCCACCCCTACTTCCAGCCGCCACCCCCTGTGCCACGGAGGTCCCGACCAGCCATCGGGACCTTCTCTGACCTTACTTGTGCCCTCCCACAGTACCCAGGGCTTGGACGCTGTGGTCCCCTTGGTCTGAATGCCCCGTCTCCTGTGGAGGTGGAAACCAGGTTCGCACCCGGGACTGCGTGGCCTCGGCCCCTCACCGCAGCGGCGCCCCCTGCCTGGGCCCTGGTACCCAGACCCAGAGCTGTGGACGGCAGCCTTGCCTGGGGCTGCTGGACGCCTGCTCCTGGGGCCCCTGGGGGCCCTGTTCCCGCAGCTGCGGCCCCGGCCTGGCCTCCCGCTCTGGGTCCTGCCCCTGCCCGCTGGCCAGAGCCGACCCCACCTGCAACAGCACCTTCCTGCACCTGGACACCCGGGCCTGCTACCCGGGGCCCTGCCTGGGTGAGTGTGCACAGGAAAAATACAGGGAGTAGCACGTTTCCCCAAACCCCAGATTCCCCCCCCCCCACCTGAGATATCCATCTATCCCCCTGATATTTGATCTCGTTTCTTTCCCTTTCCCGCCATCTTTTCCTCTGAGCCCTTTGGGATGTGACCCTTGCTGCTGGGTGACAGGGAACACAGCGAATTAGGACTTGTGTGAATTCTTGGCTCCCTCTTGCCCTTTTCCTGCGCAGGGCGTTGGCCAGGGCTGGGACGAGAGTAGAGGGCAGGGGAGGGGCGGGGAGGGAGGAGAGAAGCTGGAGAGGCCTGGCTGGCACCCCCCCCACCTTGGTCCCCAGAGGAGTGTGTGTGGAGCCGCTGGAGCAGCTGGACGCGATGCTCCTGTCGGGTGCTGGTGCAGCAGCGCTATCGGCACCAGGGACCAGCGCCCGGAGGGGCGGGGACGGAGGCGGGCCCCCCCTGCACACGACTGGACGGCCACTTCCGGCCTTGCCCCCTCGGCAACTGCTCTGGTGAGAACCCCGGAGCCGGAGGCCGGAGAGCCGAGCCCTGCCCGTGCCCGCACTGACTCCCGCTCTCAGCGGCCCCATGACCCCCATGCCTCACGTCCCACCCCTCCCCGCTCCACTGCGATCTCCCCACTTTGTAGCTGCAGGCCTTGTCCACTTGCGGCCGCTCCCAGGCCCAGAAGGTCTGGCCCACCTCTCGTTGTGGCCACCCTCTCCATCTCTGCCCCCCCCTGGCTCCCATCTGCCAACCTCTGGAGCACCTGCCAGGCCCCTTCCTCCCCGCAGGCCCTATCCTCCGTGCAGCTACCTGGCTCTCCAAGCCCCGACCATCATGACCCTTCCCTAGAGACAGCCACAGGGGCCGAGTGGGCGCTAGACGGGGCAGCGCTGGTCAGTCCTTACCGGCAGCCTGGGGCCAGGCTTACACTCTTACGAGGAGGCCCCGAGGGTCCTTGATGGGACCATGCACTGTGTGCTCCAGGCTTGGGGCGGGGGCAGGTGGAGGGTGTCTCTGGGCTGCCCCCCCACCATCCTGCTGGCCTCTGTTCCCCCCCAGAGGACAGTTGCACACCTCCCTTTGAGTTCCAGGCCTGTGGCTCCCCCTGTGCCGGGCTCTGTGCCACGCACCTGAGCCGTCGGCTCTGCCAGGACCTGCCACCCTGCCAGCCTGGCTGCTACTGCCCTGAGGTGAGGGGTGGAGCCAGAGGAGATGCCCCAGGAGAAGCGGGTCTTGGCCCACACTCCTACCTTCCTTCTCTCTGCGATGCCTGTGGTGACACCCCTCCCCACAACGCCTCTTAAGGGTCCCTCACCTTCTGCCTCGTGCCCGTGTGCCCATCCATTTGCTCGGCAACATGCACGTGCCCCTGCTGTGAGCACTCACACTACTGGCACTCGGGGACAGAGATGGCTGCCACACAGCTCTGTCCCTGTGTCCCCTTCTGCGCAGGGGCTGCTGGAGCAGGCTGGGGGCTGCATTCCCCCAGAGCAGTGTAGCTGCCTACACATCACAGGAGAAGGAGCCAGGGTGACTCTGGCTCCCGGGGACCGCCTGCAGCTGGGCTGCAAAGAGTGGTGAGTTAAGGGGGCGGGGAGGCAGCGTCAGAGGGCTGGGGCCAGGGAATGGGGAGGCAGGTGGCCCCACAGGGAAATTGCCCTGGCCTGGACCCAACCCCAACCTCATCCTGCTCCAAATGAGCCCAGAGCTCAGGCCACCCCTCCGTGAGCCCCACCAACCACCTCTCTGGACTGAGTCTGGTCTCCCCAGTCTTACCCCTCCCACCCCCTCCCACAGTGAATGCCGGCATGGGGAGCTGAAGTGCACCAGCCAGGGCTGTCAAGGTAACGCTGCCCTGGAGAGACCCACTGTCCCCATTTGCCCAGGATTGGAAGGTTTCCTGGATCTGGGACCAGGACAGTCCCAGACAAACCGGGATGTTTGGTCACCCTCCCCTGACCCTCCCGGCAACCTCCTGCAGCCTTTCCTGTTTCCAGCCCTTCCTGGTCATAACTGGGTCTCCTCCCTCCCCCTCTACTGGGGCTTGTGGTCTCAGGGAGGGTCACTGGGAAGGGTGCCCACTCGCTGCCCTTTCTAGGTCTTCTGCCTCTGAGCGGGTGGTCCGAGTGGTCACCCTGTGGGCCTTGCCTGCCCCCTGGTGTGCTGGCCCCCGCCTCCAGGACTGCCCTAGAGGAGCACCGGTCTCAGCACCCAGCTGGCCTCTCCCCGACCTTGGCCCCCTTGCTGGCTTCGGAGCAGCACCGCCATCGCCTCTGTTTGGACCCGGAGACTGGGAGGCCATGGGCTGGGGACCCAGACCTGTGCATTGCACCACTCAGCCAGCAACGCCTCTGCCCGGACCCTAGGGCCTGCCATGGTAATACCGAGGGCCAGAGACCAACAGGGCAGGAGGGAGCCTGAGATGAGAGTGGAGGGAGGGGTACCTGGCCAGGTAGGCCTGGGCCATGTTGTTTATTTCAGTAGCCAGGTGCTTAACAGGCCTGCTAAGCCTCCTGCTTGCCCCAGGGCCTGTGGGATTTGGGGAGATTTGGCAATCTGGCGCTTTGGGGGGGGGGGGCGGGCCGCAGCAGGAAGGATCCCTGCAGCCGATGAAAGGGGAGGAAGGGGGCTTTGGGTGCTCCGGGCCTAGCGGAGTGTCTGTAGGGCTGGAGCCTGAGGCCTTGGGGTGGGAGCAAGAAGCCAGGGCGGGGCCCTGGGCGCTGACTTCCATTTTACCTCCCCAGACTTATGCCAGTGGAGTCCTTGGGGGCCCTGGAGCCCCTGCCAGGTGTCGTGCAGTGGGGGCTTCCGGCTACGCTGGAGGGAGGCAGGGGGCCCCCCTGGAGGAGGCTGCTGGGGACCCTGGGCTCAGACTGAGAGCTGCAACGTGGAGCCCTGCCCAGGTAACCCCCATCCTGGCATCTGGGGGCGGGGCCAAGGACTGTAACACGGGAGATACCACCTGATGAGGATGTGGCCTCTGCTCCTGGAGGTGTGCCCTGGAGGGCAGGGTGCTGTCCTGGGGGCCCAAAAGTCGGTCCCCAACACAGACTCCTACCTTCTGGTCCTCAGGGGAGAGCTGTGAAGCCCAGGACACCGTGCCCACCCTTGACTGTGCCAACCAGTGCCCTAGAAGCTGTGTGGACCTCTGGGACCGCGTGCAGTGTCTGCAGGGACCATGCCGTCCAGGTGGCCGGGCCACGCCCACAGCCCAGCCTGGGAGCCCTAGGGCCTCAGACCAGAGCAGCTTGCTTCGCTGATCCCTGCTTCCAGAGAGCATGTGACCTGCAGGCGGGGACATGTTACAGGATCAGGGGTTATAGGGCAGCAAAGTGGATCCTTGGGTCACTTTCAGCACCTGGGTAGGGGTCCTGCATAGAGCGAGCCTTACCTAACATGGGCTTTGTCTGTGAGGACGTTCTGGCAGCCTCAAGGGTCCCTGGGGTGGGGCCCACACAGGGTAGGCTGGAGTGACCCCTTCCTGTGCTCCAGCAGTGGGAACAGTGTGGAGACCGGGTCAAGTGGGGACTCGGGGGGCTGGGGTAGGGGAGGGTGCTCCAGGGTCAGCCTGAGGCTCCGGACCCCATCTGGCTGCCAGAGGGACGCATGATGTGTGCCCGAACCTTGCTTGTCCTCCCCAACCCCCTCAGGCTGCCGCTGCCCCCCTGGCCAACTGGTACAGGATGGACGCTGTGTGCCCATCTCCTCCTGCCGCTGTGGCCTCCCCAGCCCCAATGCCTCATGGGTGGTGGCCCCAGCCGAGGTGGTACAGCTGGACTGCAAAAACTGGTATGGCTGCCCACTGGTGGCCAAGCAGGGGATGGGGAGTTTTAGGTGGGAGGCTTGGGACAGGTCAGGGTGGAGGGCGTTAGCGGGAAACAAAGGCCCTGTTCCCCTTGACTTGTGCCCTTGACCCCTGTCCGCAGCACCTGTACCAACGGGTCCCTGGTGTGCCCACGCCATGAGTGCCCAGTCCTTGGGCCTTGGTCAGCCTGGAGCAGCTGCTCTGCTCCCTGTGGTGGGGGCAGCATGGGGCGACGTAGGAGCTGTGAGGAGGGTCCTATGGGGGCGCCATGCCAGGCCCAGGACACAGAGCAGCGGCAGGAATGTAACCCGCAGCCCTGCCCTGGTGAGCACCTGGGGTGGGGGAGTGAGGGGGGAGCCTCCCTGCCCTCTGGTGCTGCTGAGCTCGGCGGGAGTTCAGCAGCATGGGCGGCGGGTCCCGAGGCGGTCCCCTCCCTGGTACTCCACCTCACCGTCTGTGCGCTGCCCCCAGAGTGCCCGCCTGGCCAGGTGCCCAGTGCCTGTGCCGCTTCGTGCCCACGCCTCTGCTCGCATCTGCAGCCTGGTGTCCTCTGTGTGCAGGAACCCTGCCGGCTCGGCTGTGGCTGCCCCGGAGAGCAGGTACGGACAGTGCCCTGACTGCCATATGGGGGGGCAGGCAGGTGGGGGGCAGAGAAGTGCGGTGTGAGTAGAACTGAGCCCGCGCCTTCCCGCCGCAGCTGCTCCACAATGGCACGTGCGTGCCCCCTGCGGCGTGCCCCTGCACCCAGATCTCTCTGCCCTGGGGCCTTACCTTGACTCTTGAAGAACAGGCCCGGGAGCTTCCCCCAGGAACTGTGCTCACCCAGAACTGCACGCACTGGTGAGGGCCGCGGGCAGGGGGGACAGGGGGAGGAGGGAGCTAGGGCAGGGAGGGGGTGGAGGGCAGCGTTGCTGAGAATGGGGGTGGGGAGGAGGGCACTGGAGGCGTCCGAACACGTGCTTCTGTCTTCCCAGTATCTGCCAAGATGGAGCCTTCAACTGCTCCCCAGCTGACTGTCGTGGTGAGATGTGGCTGTCTAGGCCCCTGCTGGTCCTTCCAAAGCCAGGGTGGGGTTGACCCCGATGAGGGCAGAGGGCGCTGCCTGCCCTAGGCAAAGCTGTCTCTCCCAAGAAGCCCCTTCCTTGCTCTGTCCCCACTGGGGTTGGGGGCATTCCTGTGAGCACACGGCTGTGAGTGATGCAGGAAGTGGAGGGTCTTTCCCTGCAGAGGAGGAAGCAAAGGCTGAGGGTGAGCTAAAGTAGGACCCTTATCTGGCAGTGCCCAGGCAGGTGCCATCTGCCCTGTGCTATTTTACCCCCATCTGATCGAAGTCAACAGGCGTTTGCTAAGGGCTCACAGGTGCCCAGTTCGGGCACACTGGGCTCTGTGTGGATTCAGAGGCACACAGGCCTGGTGAGTCCTGAGCAGCCCCAGTCTGGCTGCTGAGGGCCAGCTCACCCACCGGAACAGGTAGGGACAGGAGACAGTTTCTGGCTCACTGACCAGCAGACTGCACCCACAGGACTGAAAATCGGTGCCACGGATGGAGAGGTCAGGGTGGACAGGACTGGTCAGGGGAGGCTTCCTGGAGAAGGCCAGACTCGAGTTAGGCCCCGTTAGTATTTGGAAGGTGGATAAGAGCAGACGGGTGTGTTTGGAGGTCCAGAGGCCCAGAGCCAGCCGAGTGGACAGCGCTGGGAAGGCAGGAGGGACTCTAGGGGTGTCTGACGTGGGAGGGGGGAGAATCGAGGCCGGACCCAGGGCTGACCTGAGTGGTGGTGGTGGTGGTGGGGTCTTCCCTGGCAGAGTGCCCCTCTGGGGAAATGTGGCAGCAGGTGGCCCCTGGGGAGCCAGGGCCCTGCGAGCGGACGTGCCGGGAGCCCAATGCCACGGAGACCCAGGGCAGCTGCGGTGCGGGGCAGGCCCCAGGCTGTGTGTGCCAGCACGGACACTTCCGTAGCCAGGCGGGCCCCTGCGTGCCCGCAGACCGCTGCGAGTGCTGGCACCATGGGCGTCCCCACCCGGTGAGACACCGCAGCCCCTCCGGGCCACCCAGCCCTCCCCCACCCCCGCCCCCCTCCACTGGCTCCTCCCCCTGTGCCAGGATCTGCAGCAGCAGACAGCTCGGCCATCAGCCATCACCCATCACACGGGGACAGTCTCCAGGCCCCATCAGCCCACCTCCCTCCCGAGACTCTTGTCCCTGACTTTGGTCTCTGGCCCCTGTCCTGACTGGTTTCAGGGATGGGGGGTGGGTGTAGTATAGAAAAGTCTAACTGGCAGAGATGGGTAGAGATGGACGGGAGGGTTCCCCCCTCTCCCCAGCCTGGATCCGAATGGCAGGAGGCCTGTGAGAGCTGCCGCTGCCTCCGTGGGAGGAGTGTCTGCACCCAGCACTGCCCCCTCCTCACCTGTGCCCAGGTACCCACCTGCAGCGCTGCTGCCCTCCTTCCTGGGTCCCTCCCCAGAGGCTGGTCTTAGGGCCTTGAGCAGACAGTGCTGGGGCCCTGGGGTCATCCTCCTGAGAGCGCTGGGGACCACTCCCTCTGCAGGGCGAGGTGACCGTGCAGGAACCAGGGAGCTGCTGTCCCACTTGCCGCCGAGAGGCTCCGGGTATGCCGGGGACCTGGGGTACTTCCCGCCATGCCTCTCCCTGCTCTGGGCCCTTCTCCCAAACTGCTCCCGTGCCCACCCTAGGGGGCCTGCCGTCCCCAGTGCTGCCTACCATGGGGATCAGCAGAGTGGTGACGCCCAGTGCTGCATCATGGCACCTGGCCACCGCTGACCCAACAGCCTCAGGTGCCCCTCAGGTCCACAGTGTCCCCTGTACACAGAGTCCCCTCATCGAGGCCCTTTCTCTCTGCCCTGCTCCCGCCTCCTGTGCTCACCTTCTTCCCACAGAGGGGCAGGCAGCCTCCTGCCGGCATCTCACGGAGCTGCGCAACATCACCAAGGGCGCCTGCTACCTGGACCAGGTGGAAGTGAGCTACTGCAGTGGGCACTGCCCGTCCAGCATCAGCGTCATGCCTGAGGTGAGCGAGGGGGCTGCCGTGCAGGTCCAGGAGAGTCAGGTCAGCCTGCACCCCTGAGGGACTGCTGCGGCCAGCCTAGGCCTGGGCAATGCCCAGGGGACACGAGGGACTCGGTTGATCTCAAAGGGGCAAGGCTCAGAGCCAGGGGCGAGTTTTCACCAAGGTGGTGGCCTGCACCTGCTGCTTGGCCCTGTCACCCTCAGCGGGGCTTGGGCCCCAAGCCTACTCCAGGCCTCCACCCTGTGCTGCGGGCTTCCCAGGACATCAGCAAGAAAGGCACAAAGGACCTAAGTTAGGCTCTGAAATCACAGCCCGTTATATAGCGAGGACAAGTTCTTTAGAACAGACCATTTACACACAGCATTGTCCCAGACATTCCTGGCAAGGCATATTATGAGCACGTCCCAGAAGACCTCTGCCCTGTGCGTGCTCTCCTTGGACCCAGAAGGCCCAGCCCTGCTCCATGTGCAGACCTTGTCAGGGGCTCTGTGCCCACCCTGACTTCCCCCATCCTGAGCCTGGAGAGCTGTGGCTCCAGTTCTAGCCTGGGAGGGTCCTGGCCCTGCCTCAGCTCACCGATGGTGTGGCCATTCCCTCCTGTCTCGACCCACCTGGGTCATCTATTCCTGGAAGACAGAGGTGCTTTCCTACCTAGTCCTCAACGCTTGGCCACTCTCTGCTCCCCTGGGTGCTCCCAGTACCTCCTGGTATTCCCAGACCATTCCCAAACAGTATTTGGATTTGTTAAAACATAGGAAAGGAGAGTGGTTAAGACATTTTTTTTCCTCCCCTGGGGAGGAAAAGTGAGTGATAGCGGGATAGAAATCAGATGGAGATTTGTTTTTACTGAAGTATAATTGACATGCAGTGTTAGTTTCAGGCGCACACATAGCAATTCCACAATTCTGTAAATTACACTGCGCTCCCCACAATAAGTGTAGTCGCCATTCAGTGGTATTGTGTTATTAACTATACTCCCTATGCTGTACTCTTCATCCCCAGAGGGTTTTTTTTTTTAACTGAATCTTTTGTAACTTGGTGCTGTTGAATATAGTGCCTATTTCAAAAGTAAAATTGCAATGGAATTATACAGAAGTTAAATCAAATATTCGGTGACACGTAGTTACTATATAATCGAATAGCAGGAGGGGTCTGGAGTGAGAACTCACTTTGCACTTAGGGTCACAATTGTGCAGTTTAGAGCTTCCCACCTTGCAGCGTCAGAAAGTATTAGATCCGCCCAAGGGGATGGTAAACAAGCCCCTTGGGGTAGGGCCGTATCTCTCCCCTGCTGCCAGGAGGCAGTGATGAGCAGTTAAAAGCATTCTTACCGTGCGGGTGCGAGCTCAGATGGCTGGGGCTTACAGTGAAGGAGGTGGGCTTCTTGGGGAAACGAGAGCTTGATGGCGACACATCCCTTCCCTACCCCGCTGCCCTGCTTGGCCAGGAGTGTTGGGCCCTGGCCGTACCCCGGATGGGAAGGCCAAGAGAGCGAAGGGAGGTGGCTCGGGCAAACTCGCGTGGCCCCTCCCCAGCTCAGCCACGCCCTCCCGCAGGAGCCTTACCTGCAGAGCCAGTGCGACTGCTGCAGCTACAGCCTGGACCCCGAGAACCCCGTGCGGGTCCTGCACCTGCGCTGTCCCGACGGCCACGCGGAGCCCGTGGTGCTGCCGGCCATCCGCAGCTGCCAGTGCAGCGCCTGCCAGGGTGGGTCTGGGCGGGGCGGGGCTGGGGTGGGAGGGCCGGGGACCTAGGCTGGACACTTGCAGGGGCGGGGCCGGGCCTTCCGAAAGGCGCCCCGTTTCCCGAAGCTCAGGCCCTCGTGGGATTCATCCTTCTTGACCCCTTCTGACCCTCTTCGTTCCCCGTCTTGGCTTGCTTGTTGGCTTCGTCTCCAATCCAGCGCAAGCTTGGGTGTTTGGAGTCAGTCACAGCTGCTTCCTCCCAGCTCATCTGTTTCCTTCCTTGCTGAGCATCCGTGACCTCAGCTTCGAGACCTGGCTGACTGTGCACAGGCTTTTGGCGGTGGGGGGGCTTGGTGGGAGCGCATGTGTGAAGCGCCTGCCAGGTGCCTGGTTCTTGATAGGTCCCTGAGGCCACTTTGTGGCAGGTGAGAGAGAAACAGGTGCAGGGGCGCTCACAGCGCCTGGGTGGAGCGCAGGGCAAAAGCACGCCTTTCTCTGGGCTTCTTCCTGGCGGGGCTTCTTCCTGGCGGGGCTTCTCTCCTGCCAGTTTGCTCCACTGCTCCCCCTCTAGCCGCACCCCTTCCCGGCCTGACCACTGCCTCTGTGCCAGTGCATCTCCCCCTTATCTGTCCTCCAGGAGGTGATTTCTCAAAGCACTGACGGTCCCGCTGGATGAGGCTGCCCAGCCACCACCCCTCGTGCGATCACCGGGCCCAGAGGCACCGACCCCCTCCTCCCGTGCCCACCCGTCCACTCCATGCCCTGGTACCAGCATATCCCAAATAAAGTGACATCAGCAGCAAGCTTGTGTGCAGAGTCTGCGTCTGGGGACCAGAAAAGAGAGGGAGGCAGGGTGGGTCTGAGCCCCGGCCTTGACCTGCACAAGGACTGCCTCCAGGAGACTTCTGTTAATCTGCCATGCTGGTGAACCGGGCAGGCCTCGGTTTGCACTTCAGCAGGTTGAATATAAAGTCTGGAGTTCTCTGGTTCCCGGTTTCTGCTGCCCGGTTCTGCCTCTTCCTCCTGCAAAGAGCCCTCTTCCTATACGTTGCTGGTTGTAGTTGGTGCTGCCCACCTACGCCACCCTCTCCTGCTTCCAGATGCCATTCCCTGTCATCCAGAGAAGAGTTCGGCTCATGGGTCATACTCCTTGTCACGGACACTCGGTGTCCGTGTGGATAATCCATTCAGTTCTCACCCCCTCACCTCCAATGACCTTTCCCTTCACCACTCAGATATTTTCAAACACTTCCAAATATTTACTTACGGATCATGACTTCCTATCATTCCAGTTTACTTGCTCTGGTACCCCACCGCTATCATTTATTTCAGATTCATTGAGCCCACCGGGTTCTCACTTTTCATTAGCTCTCTCCTGTCTCCCCCTCAGGATTCATGGTCTGCATGGTCATCCTCAGCACCAACTGCACATTAGAAGCACCCGGGGAGCTTTTGAGATCCTACCAGTGCTCGGGCCCCATCCTGAACCCTTTAAATCAGATTCTTTGGAAGCCTCATGGGTAATTCTATGTGCACCTAGCTGGAATTGAGAACCACCTGTCATTATAAATCACTCCAATGCAAGTACCATTAAATCCCTTGATTTTCTTTTTTAAACTATCTTTTTAAATTGATTTATTTTGAGAGAGAGAGAGAGAGAGAGAGAGCAGGGGAGGGGCAGAGAGAGAGGGGGAGACAGATCCCAAGCAGGCTTGGAGCTGTCAGTGCAGAGCCCGATGGGGGGCTCGATCCCACAAACCATGAGATCGTGACTGGAGCTGAGATTAAGAGCCGGATGTTTAACCAACTGAGGCCCCCCACCTTGCTTTTCTATTGCCATTCATACTCCATACCTGGCAATCCTCCAACTCAAACATCTGCCCAAGTTTCTGCTTCCAGACAGAATTTTGCAGATAGTCTGTTTTTGCCTTCAATTTGTAATCACAAACCTCAAACAGGGCTTTAATTCGATTTGCCCATTCTGCACATTGTTCCCCCATAAACTCTATTTCCTCTTTTCTGCACTGACTATGCATGCCTTCTCTTCTTCCCCACCCCCTTCATTTTCATGAGATGACCTTGTCTCATTGAGATAATGTCAGATGGGGATTCTCTCAGCAAATCTACCAAACAAGTCTACACAGACTCCGTCTTCTCCTTCTTCCCGCGGGGTGTCATCTAGAAGTGTCCCTACCCCTGGAAAGAGCCCTTGGTCCTGTGGTCCTGCCTCCTTGCCTTTCCTCACCTGTGCTTAACCATCATTTCCCTTTCCACCAACAATAGAAACATGATCTTGTGTCTTACATTTGGATCCCACACTTCCTTCCAGATACTGCCCCGTCTTTCTGTACTTTTTTATGGGAAAACGTTTTCAATCACCAACCCTTGCTTTCTCAACCACCTCCCCTCCAACTTTAAACATTTTTTTAAAAAATTTATTTATTTAGAGAGAGCATGAGGCGGGGGAGGGGCAGAGAGGAAGCCAGAATTCCAAGCAGGCTCTGCACCAGCAGCTTGGAACCCGGCATGGGGCTCAAATTCACGAACCATGAGATCATGACCTGAGCCCAAACCAAGAGTCAGAAGCTTAACCGACTGAGCCACCCAGGCGCCCCTCACCTCTAACTTTTAAACCCCTAAACAAGAATTTGTTATAAGGAGACAGAGATAACTCAAGGGCAGAAATACAGCTCTCCAAGGTATATACAGAGAGGTACAGCTATAACTGAGCTGGGAGCTGGAGATTGGAAGGCCACCCGGAGTCTTCTGTCTTATTTCTTTTTTCTCTCAGTAACACAGACTCCTCCTACCAGGGACTGCACCTGCCAGAGGGAGCCAGCTCAAAGCACACAAAGCTGTGAACTGAATTGTGGTCCCCCAAACTCCTAGGTTGAGTCCCTAAACCCCAATGTGACTATATTTGGAAATAGGACCTATACAGAGGTAACTAAGGTTAAGGCTGATAGGATTAGTGTCCCTATAAGATAAGATACCAGAAAGTTCATTCTCTCCTGAGTACAGAGAAGAGGTCATATAAGCACATAGCAAGGTGGTGCGACCTATAAGCCAGAGACAGAAGTCTCACCAGAAGCCAACCATGATCTGGGACTTCCAGTCTCCAGAACTGTGGGGAAGCAAATTTCTCTATGTTGTTATGGCAGCCTGAGCTGAGGTCAAATATTATAGGTCCATTCACATGGATTGAAATCCGTCGTATTTCTAGAAAAGGTATTCTTATTGGCCCCCGCATTGAACCATGGCCAGGAGTGCAGAGTCGTATAATGGAAAATGGTTACTTAGGACCTACTCAGGGGTGATAATCAAAATATTTAACAGTCAGTATGGCAATATATACTAATAAAATTTTTAAATATAAACTGGGGCACCTGGGTGGCTCAGTCGGTTAGGCATGTGACTTCGGCTCAGGTTGTGATCTCATGGTTTATGAGTTCAAGTCCCGCATTGGGCTCTGTGCTGACAGCTCAAAGCCTGGGGCCTGCTTTGGATTCTGTGTCTCCCTCTCTCTCTGCCCCTCCCCCACTCTCACTCTGTCTCTGTCTCTCTGTCTCTCTAAAATAAAACATTAAAAAAATTTTAAATATAAACTATATCTGCTTTATTTTTTATTTAAAACTTCGAAATATGACTTAGAGGCGCCTGGGTGGCTCGGTCGGTTAAGCGTCCAACTTTGGCTCAGGTCATGATCTCTTGGTTCACGAGTTTAAGCCCCACCTCGGGTTCTGTGCTGACAGCTGAGCCTGGAGCCTGCTTCGGATTCTGTGTCTCCCCCTCTCTCTGCTCCTCCCCCGCTCACACTACGTGTCTCTCAAAAAATGAATAAACATTAAAAAAAAATTTTTAAAAACCCCAAACTTCAAATTATGACTTAAAACACCCATATGTAAAAGTACAGAAAACATTTTTATAGTTGATTTTACCAACACCTTTATAATAATCACTGCCTTACTTTCTGTCATTTTACCTCTATGTATACATAATGGGAGGGCCACATGGGGGCTTTCTGGAGTGCTGGAGATTTTCTGTCTCTGATCTGAGCGGTGGCTACCTGGCACACAGGTAAAAACACATCGAGTTATACACTTAAGATTTTTGCACTTTATTATTTGTCCTATTATTATTACATATATTACATCCATATATATTACAAACGAAACAATATATGGTTACAATGACTTCAAATAATTTTATGTCTGTGACCAGAGCACCGGGGTGCAAAAGTATCTGGCCCCAGGGGTCCCAAACAGACCAGGTTCGGTCACTCGCTGCTGACAAAGTCCAAAGACAGAGAGATGAGCGGTGGTGAAACAAGAAAGGAGTGCATTTCAGTGTGGCCAATGCTGGGAAGACAGCGGACTAGTGTTTCAAAGACTATCTCCAAAACCTCTGGGTTTTACAGGGAAAATGTGGGCAAAAGTTGGGGGGGGTACATGCAGGTGGGCAGTAAAGGTAAGGTCGATCGCTGTCTTGAAGTCAGTCATGTGGGGTCTTGCTGGCTCGGGGCACTTGTTACTGCTTGAGGGGCTAGTTCTGGTCCCCATCACAGGATGCTTTGCCTGAGTTAAGACAAAAGCTGGGAAGAACATAACCAATCAGAAAGTATAGATGAGCTCAAGATGGAGGCGGTTGATGTTCTGTTTCATGTCTTTTTTTTTTTTTTAATGTTTATTTATTTTTGAGAGAAAGAGAGCGTGAGCGGGGGAGGGGCAGAGAGTGAGGGAGACACAGAATCCGAAGCAGGTTCCAGGCTCTGAGGGGTCAGCACAGAGCCGGACGTGGGGCTCGAACTCACGGACTGTGAGATCTTGGCCTGAGCCAAAGTCAGATGCTTAACCTGAGCCACCCAGACGCCCTGGACGTCTTTTAAAGAAGATGAGAGAATAGGGGCGCCTGAGTGGCTTAGTCTGTTAAGCGTCCGACTCTTGATTTTGGCTCAGGTCATGATCTCAGGGTCATGAGACTCAGCCCCACCTTGGGCTCCAAGCTGGGGGTGGAGCCTGTTCAAGATTCTCTTTCTCCCTCTGCGGCAGCTCACACTTGCCCTCGAACTCGCTCTCTCTCTCTCACAAACCAAAACAAAACAAAAAACAAAACAGAGAGAGAGAGAGAAGAAAGGAAAGCAAGTATATCTTTATAGAGCTTGGACTTCTTTCTTTCCTCCTTAAATTCATCCTCTACTCTGCAGTACGCCTGATCCAACTGAAGTGCAAATTGGCCCACACCATTCACCCGCTTAAAGCTCATTTCAGACTCCTTAAGGTAGCATACAATGCCCTCCATGTCCAGCCCCCAAGTATCTCTCCAATGTCTTTTCCCACAACTTCCTGTCTTATGCTGCACCTACCATTTGCTCACCTGCCTGGCTTAATTTATGCTATTTCTTATGGCCACTGCCCTCTTAACACCTTTGTTCCCCTCCTATTTTAGCTCAGGCTACCATAACAAAATGCCATAGGCCCGGTGGCTTAAACGGCAGACATTTATTTTCTCACTGTCCCGGAGAATGGGAGTTCAAGACCAAGATGCCATCATGGCCAAGATGATGGTGGGAACTCTCTTCCTGGCTTAGAGATAGCTGTCTTCTCACTGTTTCCTCATCTGGCAGAGAGACAGCAAGCTCTCTGGTGTCTCTTCTTGTAAGGACACTAATACCATCATGAGAGCCCCATCCTCATGATCTCATCTAAACCTAATTACCTCCCAAAGGCTCCACATCAAAATATTGTCACATAGGGGTTACATACAAATTCGGGGGTTATACAATTCCTTCCATAGCACCTCATGGCTGACTCCTACTCTTTAATTTAGTCCAGGTGCCACTTCCTCAGGAAATCCTTGACCTAAGCACCCCATATTCTCCCACCACTGTACTCTAAACGGTGACAAAGTGTGCTTTCATAGGGTCCTGTGCTTACCTCTCTCCTTGCACTTGTGTCTATATTTTGTAGTTATCTGTTTCTGGTCTGTTTCCCCAATAGACTGTAAGCTCCTTGAAGGCACGGTTTTGTTTCATTCAGCTGTGTATTCCCAAACCTTGCACGGTGCCTGGCAACATGGTAGGCAGCCAATGATGCTTTTTGAATAAATGTTAAAAAAAAAAAAAAAAGTATTGCCCTCCTTGATTAAATAAAGTCTGAAACCTTCAAGGTTGACAGTGGTCGTAAAAATGCGAGGGAACAGACCCAAGAACAGGCATTCTCACAGCCCAGGGAGATCTGTTTGCCTTTAACGCAAGATCTGGGAGAGCGTGGTGGGGATGTCACCTTTCGACCCTCCAGCGCGGCGGGAAGAGCAGGGAGCGAGCTGTTCTGCGTCCAATCAGGGTCCAGCATTTCGGGAGCCAATAGCGGCTTGAGAGCCACTTAACTAGGCCGGACTACACTTCCCGTGATGCCCCGCCGTCTCGGGCCTGGCGGCTGCCGTAAAGCGGCTCGCCCGACACGGCGCTAAGTCCGCGCTGCTCGCCTCTCCCGGCATCGGGAGAGCTACCGCCCTCCCGACGTGGGGGAGCCGGTTCTCGGCCGCGCGCCCTCCCCGCCGGGGCGTCCTGCCCTCCGGGGGCCCCGGTCCCCAAGGTGGTCGCGGCGGCGGCATCCTCAGGCCAGGCCGCGGGGGGAGGGGGCGGCCTGGAGGCAGTGGCGGGGTCAGCACGGGCCACCTCAAGCAGGGCCATGGAGCCCAGGGAGTCGGGGAAGGTAGGCCTGGAAGGGCCCTGGGGCCGCCCACTCCCCTCCCGTGTAGATCCCTGACCTGGGCTCCGGCGAGGCGGGCGGTATGGGCGGAGTCCCCGCAGATGAGCCATCCTTGCAGGGAACGACTCGCCCGCTCGCCCGCCCGCCCGCCGCCTCGTTCTCCACACTTGGGCGGCCTTCTCCGGGCGGGTGTGGCGGGGAGGAGCGGGAGTCCCGCGCAGCCTCTCGGCCCCCCTTCCCTCTCCCGGTGGCCAAGCCGCCCTCTGCCCCGTGGCCGCCCGGTTGATGCTGGGGTGGGTGACCGACTCAGGGTAGTGATGCAGAAGTGCTTCCTGTTTCCCCACACCTCTGTTGGGAGTTTTGAAGAGGCCCAGCATGTTTTAAGGCTGGCTAAAACCGTAGTGGAAGGCGGGGGGTAGGGATTACCGAGAAGCAGGGTGAAGGTTTGGCCCTGACTAGATCCCCCTTCCCAAGAAAGGGCTGAGAAGCAAAAGAGAAGGCATCCGGCATATTTCTTGCCCACTTAAAAGTTACTGGCTTATCTACTTCGTGGAGTATCCGAGCACTGCCCAGAAGCATATTCCATAAACTTGCGTCAGGCTTGGGGTAGGAGGCTGTGAGTTGGAACAAAAGATGGGAAAAAGTGCTTGACGGTAGAGTTCAGTGGCTTTGACGGGATTGCTAGAGGCAGTGTCAGAAGACCAACTCGGTTGTAGGCATCTGACTTGGAGACCGTGGCAGCCTCTTGGGACTAAGATCTTTCTGGATGTTCTTGGCAGCCTGCTGCCAATTTTTATTTCTTCTCTGGCGCAGAGGGAATTCCCTCCACGTATGTTTTCAAGTGTGTATTGAGCCCTTTTAAAAAAGAAATTCACTTAATAAACATATGCGGTCTGTGGTCTACTGTGAGCTAGATGGTGGAATACAGGATAAACATGAAGAGACCACTTTCCGCAAAGAGCTCTCCGTGGGAGAGAGTTGCTGACTTCAATAACTAGGACAAGCCTGAAAGCGCTGTCTCACAGACAAAAGAGAAAAGATAATGAGGTTATTTCCACGCTGTAGCTTCTTCTGGAAAGGCTGGGAAGGAATGAGTTACAAAAGAAGTTACCCCATGCTTAAGTCTCTCTTCCACAGATGAAACAACCCAAGTAAACAGTGTGAGACAAAGCTCAACAGAACCCAACTAAAGAAAGATTGAAGGTGAACCATGTGCCAGCCTCACGATAAACACTGTAGGGGATATCAAAGTAGTCAAGGAAATGGCCCGGACCCTCAGGGAATATCCCCTGATTAGTTTCAACTAAACCTGAGTTTGGGGAGCAAAGTGTAATGTGGAAGAAGGATTGTTGGAAATTGAAATTAGCAATTTGAGGTTGATCTCAAACTATTCTGTTTAGTTGTAGGCTTTCTTAGCATTTAATGGGAGAAGAGAAAAATGCAAACAATTTGGGAGGTAGGGGAGAAATGTGATGTCCCGTCCAGGCCCAACCACTAAATGAAAACCCCCCCCTTGGGGACTGGAACTTTCACTCTTGATTCTAATCTTGATTGTAGGGTGTCTCCAAAAGATGCTCACCCTTCCAAATGCATCAGTTTTCTAACCTGGGAAATTAGAAGGTTATCCAAAGACGAAATAAAGCGACTGCAAACACTGGCAGTGTTTAGATGTCTTGCACACGAGTGGCAGTAACTAGGCTGGGTGCAATGTCTGCTAAAGGTCCATTCTGAGTATCTTTTTTTTTTTTTGGCTCAAGGCTGGAAGACTGGGTGTCCACTTGAGGTAGTGGCTTGGTCGGTTAATAGTATCTTCCTTTGGTGCTATTTTGTGATATTTGTTCACAGCGATCTTGGCCTATTGGATTGGGTGGGGGGTATCTTACATGTCACTGGCGGAATAAAGGAAAGAAGTCAAAGACTTTTCGCCATCACTCTATCCCATTATCCTGTTTTATTTTCTTCCCAGCCTTTATCACTATATAAATTCTCACAATTATTTATTCTCACATGTGCTGACTTTGCCCTCTGTTGTATCCCCAGTTAGGACAATGGAGCAGCGTGTGGCATTTAATAAGTTCTCAGTATTTTTGGAATGAATGACTCATAAAGTAGCGTTGCTACAGGATCCCTTTTGCTAGAGGTTATGAATGCTCTGGAGCTCGCTGCAGTCTGACACCCCATGTGCCCTCTGGGAGACTGTATTTTTAGTGCTGCCACATAGGGGTATTTATTGTGTGTATAGTTATTGCCTCAGCATTTCTGGTTCCTGCCCCTTCTGCCTTGTCCATGGAAGTGCTCACTCCTATCTCCCTTTTCTCTAGACCCAGTTCTATTATTACACTTACTGGTGTCTCTCAGCTCCCAAGAGATTTTAATCTGGACAACAGTGATAGTGTTTTCCATATTTTAGGATCACCATGCACCAAGCCCATGAGAAACAACTAATAAATGTATTTGGAATGAAATAATTAAGAGCCTGTGAAATACTTTGTATATAAAGTGGTGGGGGGAAGGGGTAGGTAATGGTGAAGGAGGTCATAACATAAGCCAATCAGCATAGGTTTCCTGAGTACCTCCAGCTCCATAAGAGATACAGAGGCTTCCTTGCTCAGGAGAAAGAGAAATGCGTGGACCACGTGGTTAGGGAATCCCTCGCGAAAGAGGCGGAATGTGAATAGGAACCTGATGAGTAGGTACAAGGAAATAGGCGGTGTGTAGAAGGAGGAAAGACGCAAGACATGTTAAGTGATTGCAATGGCACTAATCTGTCTGCAGTAGAGATTCCAGGTCGGACAATACACAGAGCTCAAGTTAGGAAGGTGGATTAGTTTCAGATCAAGGGAACTTGGTGCGGGGCTAAGTCAGAGCTCTGCCGTATGGACAGAGGGAACCACTAAAATAGAACATCCAGAGATACTCTTTGCTTTATATATAGGTAAAGAATTGCTTTTATTGAAGATTTGTGTTTTCTTTACATGGACATCAATTGGAATCAGAAGGTTCTTGCCATAATATTGGCTAAAAGAGAGATACCAGAGTTAGGGCAATCACTCTTGTTGGGAAGATACTTCTTTATTATCTAAGCATTCAGTCCTGGTCATTCCCTTCATCCTTGTGGATGCTGAATGATGGGCCCATTGGCTTTCATTGGAAGCCCACCTGTTCCCTCAGGAAGAAAGGGGAAGGGGTGGGTGTGAATAGGGAGCCTTGCTTGTCCTTGGTTACAAGTTCAACCTGTCCTGTTTGGAACAGCTTGCTCGCTAGTCCTGGGGCACAGTAATCACCCCGGGTTCTGCCTTCGGTCTAACCTCAAGCATCCTCTTCTGCCTTCCCCCTGTTGGCTCCCCTTAGACCATATCTTATGTGTACCCCTTTGCTGTCTGACTGCCTTGTTTTAGTGGAGTGCATCCTCCAGCAGGATTTTGGAAATATAATCACATTTTGCATTGGAAGACACTCTTGAGTGCAAATAGTTATTTCAAACATGCACATTTGGCAGGGCAATTCTATTAAAAAATATTTTTTACTGAAGTACCACTGCCATACTATGTTTTATTAGTTTCAGGAATGCAACATAGTGATTGGACAATTCTACACGTGACTCAGTGCTCACTGCAAGTGTTGTTACCATCTGCCACTGCACAGCATTATTAAATATTATAGGGGCGCCTGGGTGGCGCAGTCGGTTAAGCGGCCGACTTCAGCCAGGTCACGATCTCGCGGTCCGTGGGTTCGAGCCCCGTGTCGGGCTCTGGGCTGATGGCTCGGAGCCTGGAGCCTGTTTCCGATTCTGTGTCTCCCTCTCTCTCTGCCCCTCCCCCGTTCATGCTCTGTCTCTCTCTGTCCCAAAAATAAAAAAAAATTTAAAAAAAAGTTGAAAAAAAAATATTATTGACAGCATTCTCCGTTGCGTACTGTTCAGCCCCATGTCTTATTTATTTTATGCCTGGAAGTTTGTGTCTCTTAATCCCCTTCACCTATTTCTCCCATGGCCATCCCCCCATCCCTCTGGCAACCACCAGTTTGTTCTCTGTGTTTATGAGTCTGTTTCAGTTTTTTGTTACTTTGTTTTCTTTTTTAGATTCCACTAAAATTCCACTTTAGGTAAGTCATATTCTATTTGTCTTTTTTGTCTGACTTATTTCACTTAGCATAATACCTTCTAGATCTGCCCATGTTGTCACAAATGGCAAGATCTCATTCTTTTTTTTTTTTTTTTAATTTTTTTTAACTTTTATTTATTTTTGAGACCGAGAGAGACAGAGCATGAATGGGGGAGGGTCAGAGAAAGACACAGAATCTGAAACAGGCTTCAGGCTCTGAGCTGTCAGCACAGAGCCCGACGCGAGGCTCGAACTCACGGACCGCGAGATCATGACCTGAGCCGAAGTCGGCCGCTTAACCGACTGAGCCACCCAAGCTCCCCAAGATCTCATTCTTTTTTATGGCTGATATTGATGTGGCTGATTATATGGCTGATATATAGTATTTCTGTTTTTAACTCTTTGAGGAATCTCCGTATTGTTTTCCACAATGGCTGCAACAATTTACATCGCAAACAGGGCACGAGTGCTCTCTTTTCTGCATATCCTCATCAGTACTTGTTATTCCTTACCTTGTTTTTTTGTTTTTATTTTAAGTAATCTTTACACCCAGTGTGGGGCTTGAACTCACAACCCCGAGATCAAGAGTTGTGTGCTCTACTGACTGAGCCAGCCACGTACTCCTGTGATTTCTTGTCTTTTTGATACTAGCCATTCTGACTGGGGTGCAAGGTGATATCTCATTGTTCTTTGATTTGCATTTCCCTGATGATTACATCATTTCATGTGTCTGTTGACCATCTGTATGTCTTCTTTGGAAAAATGTCTATCCAAATCCTCTGCTCATTTAAAAAAATTTTTTTTTAGTGTTTATTTATATCTGAGAGAGAGACAGACAGTGTGCGAGCAGGGGAGGGGGAAAGAGAGATGGAGACAGAATCTGAAGCAGGCTCCAGGCTCTGAGCTGTCAGCACAGAGCTGGATGCAGGGCTCGAACTTGTGAGCCATGAGATTATGACCTGAGCCAAAGTCAGACACAACCGACTGAGCCACCCAGGCACCCCTGTGTCTGCTCATTTTTTAGTTAGTTTTTTTTTTTTTTTTTTTTAGGATGTTGAGTTCTGTAAGTTCGTTATGTATTTTGGATATTAACCTCTTATACATCATTTACAAATATCTTCTCCCATTCACTGGTTGCCTTTTTGTTTTATTGATGGTTTCCTTCACTGTGCAAAAACCTTTTATTTTGGTGCAGTCCCAACAGTTTGTTTTTACTTTTATTTCCCTTACCTGAGGAGACATCTTGTAAATATGTTGCTAAGGTTGATGTCCAAGAGATTACTGCCTATGTTTTCTGTTAGGAGTTTTATGGTTTTAGTTCTCACATTTAGGTCTTTAAGCCACTTTGAGATTTTTTTTGTGTGTATGGTGTAAGAGAGTAGCCCAGTTTCATTCTTTTGCATGTAGTTATACAGTTTTCCCAGCACTATTTATTGAAAAGTCTGTCTTTTCCCCCATTGTATATACTGGCCTCCTTAGTCACAAATTAATTGACCATATACAAGGGGGGTTATTTCTGGGTTTTCTGTCCTGTTCTGTTGATCTATGTGTCTGTTTTTGTGCCAGTACCATACTGTTTAGATTAATACAGTTTTGTAGTATATCTTGAAATCTGAGATTGTGATACTTCCAGCTTTGGTCTTTTTTCTGAAGATTGCTTTGGCTATTTGGGTCTTTTGTGGTTCCATACAAATTTTAGGATTCTTTGTTCTAGTTCTGTGAAAAGTGGTGTTAGTGTTTTGATATGGATTGCATTGAATCTGTAGATTGCTTTGGGTAATATGGACATTTTGACAGTATTGATTCTTTCAGTCCATGAGCATGGTATATCTTTCCGTGTGTGTGTGTGTGTGTGTGTGTGTGTGTGTGTGTGTTGTCTTCATTTCTTTGATCACTGTCTTATAGTTTACAGAGTATAGGTCTTTTACCTCTTTGGTTAAATTTATTCCTAGGCATTTTATTCTTTTTGGTTCAATTGTAAGTGGAATTGTTTTCATAATTTCTCTTTCTGCTACTTTGTTATTAGTATAGAGAAATGCAACAGATTTCTGTATATTAATTTTATATTCTGCATCTTTACAGAATTCATTTATTAGTTCTAATAGCTTTTTGGTGGAGTCTTTAGAGTTTTCTATGTGTAATATCATGTCATCTGCAAATAGTGATAGCTATACTTCTTCCTTACCAATTTGGATGCCTTCTGTTTTTTTGTTTTTTTTGTTTTTTTTGTTTTTGTTTTTGTTTTTGTTTTTTTTTTGCTTGTCTGATTGCTGTGGCTAGGACTTCTAGTACTATGTTGAATAAAAGTGGTGGAAGTGAACATCTACGTCTTATTTCTGATCTTAGAGGAAAAGCTTCCAGTTTTTCCATCATTAAATATGATGTTAACTGTGGATTTTTCATATATGGCCTTTATTATGTTGGTATATGATCCCTCTAAGCCTACTTTGTTAGTTTTTATCATGAAAGGATGTTTATTTTGTCAAATGTCAAATGCATCTATTGAGATGATATGGCTTTTATCCTTCTGTTTGTTAATGTGATGCATCACATTGATTGATTTGCAAATACTCAGTCATCCTTGCATCACTGGAATAAATCCCACTTGATTGTGCTGAATGGATGCTTTTAATGTGTTGTTGAATTGTTTGCTACTATTTCTTGAGAATTTTTGCATCTTTGTCAGGTATATTGGTCTGTAGTTTCTTTTTTTGTAGTGTTCTTGTCTGGTTTTGGTTAATGCTGGCCTCAGTAAGAATTGGGAATTTTTTTTTTTCCTTTACTGTCTTTTAGAATTTTGAGAAGAATAGGTTTTAATTCTTTACATGTTTAGTAGAATTCACCTGTGAAGCCATTTGGTCCTGGACTTTTGTTTGTTGGGATTTTTTTGATTACTGAATAAATTTAATTACTAGCAATCAGTCTGTTCAAATTTTCTGTTTCTTCCAGATTCAGTTTTGGATGATTGTATGTTTCTAGGAATTTATCTATTTCTTCTAGGTTGTTCAATTGTTGACATATAACTTTTCATAGTATTCTCTTGTAATCCTTTGTGTTTCTGGGGTATCCATTGTTATTTCTCCGCTTTCATTCCTGATTTTATTCATCTAAGTCCTCTTGCTTTTTTTCTTGATGAGTCTGGCCAAAGGTTTATCAATGTTGTTTATCCTTTCTAAAGAACCAGCTCTTAGATTCATTGATCTTTTCTTTTCTTTGTATTTCATTTATTTCCACTCTGGTCTTTATTATTTCCTTCCTTTGGGCTCTGTTTGTTCTTCTTTTTCTAGTTCCTTTAAGGATAAGATTAGATTGAGATTTTTCTTGCTTCTTGAGGTAGACCTGTATTGCTATAAACTTCCCTCTTAGAACTGCTTTTGCTGTGTCGCAAAGATTTTGGACCATTGTGTTTCCAAACCATTTTTGTTTTTAAAATTGTTCATTCATACATATTCATAGGTGAAAGACTGTAAGTTTACATACCAGGTGTCAATAGTAATTCTTTTTTAGTAAGGGGATTGTGGGTGATATTAAAACATTTTTTCTGCTCATTGTCTAAATTTTCTGCGGTGAACATGTATTAACTCATAAGAAAAGCAGTCAAATTATTTTTTTAAGTATACAGCTCAACAGTGAGTGATAAGAACTATCTGTATTATTTTTCTCAAGAAGCTTCGACTATTGAGTTAAAATAGATATTTCACCTGCTCGAAATCTGACCATAAAGTTACAAGGCAATTTTAGACAAATGTACTAGAACTTGTCATAAACGGAAATAAACGTGTCCCCTTCACAGTTGTCACTCTGGAAGGCCTTCTACTTACCCCAAAGATACTATTTCCCAAAATGTTGTTTTGCTTTGGTGGTGGGGAATTTATATTTTGTTAATAATTTTCTTTATCAGACTAAGTGATAAATGTTCAGGGTATGAAATTAAAAGGATAAACGGAGCAATGTTTTCTGCCTATTTCCTTTTCTGATGATTTCTTTTACAATGGTTTGTTGCATGGCTGCGGATTCTTCCCTCTCTGGGGCTATGATGATAGTTTTGTTTTGGAAAGGTTTTCTTTTCCATGCCTCACATTCATTTCCTCAGTTCCAACCTGCCTCCTCTCCCTGCCACCATCTGCAAGAACCTTTCTCCAGATGTCTGATAGTCCAGCTTAATGGTCGGACGCTTAATAGTCAGAAACCAAAATTCTAACTGGAAGCCCAGAGTCCATGGAAGGCGGCTGGAGGTGGGGGGGGGGGGCTTGTCAGCACTGAGCCTTGCAGGGGAATCTGGGCAGGCATTTCTTGGCGAACAGCTTTCCCCCCATTCTTGTTGTCTTACCCTTGCTGCCTTCACTCCCAGGCTGGAGGTTCTCGGCACTGCAGTTTCTGAGACTTTTTTTGGATTTTGTGGTATAAATTGGGTCGTTTCTCAGTTTGCCCACTGCTGGGCGAGGATTTGATTTCTTTGGGTCTGCTCAGTTACTACTTTTTCATCTACTTTTCAGTTTCCAAAATCCTATTGCTTTTGTCTCCTCCACCTCCCTCCTTGTTCTGTTTCCTATCCTTGTGGGTGTTTTCTTTCGGAGCGTTTTGGCAGGGAGGGTGTCTTTAAAAAAAAAATTTTTTTTTTTACATTTAATTATTTATTTTTGAGAGACACAGAGACAGAGCACAGCGGGGGAGGGGCAGAGAGAAAAGGAGACACAGAATCCGAAGCAGGCTCCAGGCCCCGGAGCCATCGGCACAGAGCCCTCTGCGGGGCTCGAGCTCACGAACCGCGAGATCATGACCTGAGCCGCAGTCGGAAGCTCAAGTGACTGAGCCATGCAGGCGCCCCAGGGAGGGTGTCTTCAATTGACAGGGAGGATGCAGAATTCAGTGTACTTGTTCAATCTACCATCTTACACCAGAGCTCCCCCAAAATATTTTCTGATCCCCGGACCCCTTTTTGGCAGAACAGAGCTATTTAAAAAAAAAATTTTTTTTTAACGTTTATTTTTGAGACAGAGAGAGACAGAGCATGAACGGGGGAGGGGCAGAGAGAGAGGGAGACACAGAATCTGAAACAGGCTCCAGGCTCTGAGCTGTCAGCACAGAGCCCGATGCGGGGCTCGAACTCACGACCGCGAGATCATGACCTGAGCCGAAGTCAGCCGCTTAACCGACTGAGCCACCCAGGCGCCCCATAGAACAGAGCTATTTTACAAGCTCCATGGGATATATAGTTCTCCACTGTAAACCTTTGCCTGTCTTGATCACTGACTTCATCGGCAGACATAGTTCTGAAGGACTTTCGACTGTTTCCAGAAATTAGATACGTCTTCCTTACCATGTTCAAGATTTTGCACAAGAGTGTGCCCTAGGTTGTTGCTGAGGCACTGGCTGAGAATACCGGGTACTGTGGCAGGCGAGGAGGAGTGGACCGAGTCAGCCTTCTCCATGACAGTTCTTTCGGTGTGTGGCCCTTCCTGTGGACCCAGGAGGTGAGAGAGGTGGGGTCTTTAGGTCTTATATGTAGATTGACGATGCCCCTCCTCTAGTTTGATAGGTTCCCAGAGCACAGGTGCCCTCAGGGGGTGTGAACACAGGTGCGGAAGATTCATCAGAGGAGGAAATTGGTGCTTAGCAGGTGTCATTTTTCCCTCCAGGCTCCTGTGACCTTTGATGACATCACTGTATACTTGCTTCAGGGGGAATGGATGCTGCTGAGTCAGCAACAGAAGGAGATCTGTGGTTCCGACAAGCTGGTGGCACCACTAGGTATGGGCCCCTGTTCGCTTCCCCACCGCCTCGGTCTAGGTCAGCATTCCAAATCATATCCGACTCTACCATACTGGAGAATTTTCTGGAATCCTACCATTTTTTTTCAGGCCTGTTTACACCATTCACCTGCGCAGCCCCTTATGTAACTTAACTGCACAAGATTCACGCACCACCCCTTCTCTCCTTCTCGTACGTTGGCCAAGAGAAGTGGGGAACTGGAGCATGTCAGGGCTGGACCTTGATGCCTTACCGTGTCACACGGTGCCAGCAGGAAGCCCGGCCTGTGGTGGGTGGAGCTGCAGGGTGGATTTTGTTTCAGGTGCCCACAGGACACTGGAGGTAGTAAGTGTTGGAAGCAGGAGCATCATCTGGCCTGTGGAGATCTGGGCCCAGGCCCAGCCCCCACCACGTGACTCTGGCGTGCCTTCGACCCAACTTTCACATTTTAAGTCTTGGTTTCCTTCGTAGGGCCGTCGTAGAGGCTTAAGGAGCTAAAGCCACTTAAAACTTCGTGCCCATGTAGGTGTATTTCACCTTTTCTATTTTCTGAATGTCCTTTCTCTGCTTCTGTGGGTAGACTTTCCGTGCCACGGACAGACGTGATTGTAATTCAACACGTGTGTACAACGTATGTGCTATTTTTTCAATTCACTTGGACGACCATGTGACACGCCTTTCTCTTCTTGTCATCTCAGCCCCCCCCCCCCCCCCCCCCCCGTCTAAGGCTGCGGGAGCCACAGGCAGCTCTCTGTGGGCGCAGGGGCTACAGTGGGTTCTCCCAGGCCTGCCAAACCCAGTTTGAAAACTGCGGGTTCTTTTAAACCAAAAGTTGCAGAGTCACGGCTCACGGGCCTTTATTCTGCTTTCATCACTTTTGCTTGGTTTCTCTACAATATTTTTTATTTTTTTAAGTTTTTTTTTTTTTTAACATTTATTTATTTTTGAGACAGAGAGAGACAGAGCATGAACGGGGGAGGGTCAGAGAGAGAGGGAGACACAGAATCCGAAACAGGCTCCAGGCTCTGAACCGTCAGCACAGAGCCCGACGCGGGGCTCGAACTCCCGGACCGCGAGATCATGACCTGGGCCGAAGTCGGATGCTTAACCGACTGAGCCCCCCAGGTGCCCCTAATTTTTTTAAGGTTACGTAAGTAATCTCTAGACCCAACGTGGGGCTCAAACTCATGACCCTGAGATCAAGAGCCGCGTGCTCTTCTCACTGAGCCTGCCAGGTGGTTCCTTTACAATATTTAATTTGTTAATATTTCACCATGGGGAGTTTTTACATGGAATTATGATTTCTGGTTTCTCTTGAAAAGCGGTACAGCCTGGCAGCGCTGACCCTGCGTTCCCCGAGGGGAGCGGCAGCTGTACCCCCACACGGGTGGCCACAGCCTCCCCACCCGGCCTGCTTTCCTCGTTACGTTGTTGGCCAGGCCCCTCTCAGCATTTGGGTTTGTGAGTCTCTGTTCTGAACCAGGAGTAGTTTTCAAACCCTTTTAGCCTCAAAGAGGGACACTGTGCCCCTCACTGCATTCACTTAGTCCCCCATTCTTTTAGGAGCCTCATGGATATCTGAGTTTCCAAACCACCATGCTGAAGTATCAAGATTCCTACCTGTGCCCTTGACCAATTATCTTACAGTGTGGAGGGGGAGGTCCCAGACAGACCCTTCCTTAACGTTGTGACCGGGATCTAAGACTTCATAAGTGCTTCTCTCTGTTCCTGACTCAGGACCAACTATTGCCAACCCAGAACTGTTCTACAAGTTTGAGCGAGGGCCAGAGCCATGGGTGGGCAGTGCCCAGGGCCAGAGGAATGTCCTGAGCCACCATCCAGGTGAGTGTGGACCCGCATGGGAGGAGGGGTACTTAGCTGGAGAGAGGGGGCAGAAAGCTGGGCACCAGGACTCCTGTCTTATCCCTGGCCTCTCCCTGCTGTCCTCCAGCTCACATGAGAATGCTGTCCTTCCCCAGTGTATCTGACATATACACATCATTCTCCAACATTCTCTTTATTTTTTTAAAACCATTTCTTAATGTTAAAAAAAAATTTTTTTTTAAACATTTATTCATTTTTGAGAGACAGAGAGAGACCGAGCATGAATGGGGAGGGGCAGAGAGAGAGGGAGATGCAGAATCCGAAGCAGGCTCCAGGCTCTGAGCCGTCTGCACAGGCTCCAACTCACGGACTGCAAGATCATGACCTGAGCCAAAGTCAGATGCCTAACCGCCTAAGTGACCAAGCCACCCAGGCGGGTTTTTTTTTTTTTTTTATGTTTATTGTTTTTAAATGTTTTAATGTTTATTTTTTATGTTTTTTAATGTTTTATTGTTTTAATGTTTTTTTATTGTTTATAATGTTTTTTTATGTTTTTAATGTTTATTTTTGAGAGAGGGAGACACAGAGCACGAGCGGGAGGGGGGTGCGCAGAGAGAGAAGAGGGAGACACAGAATCTGAAGCAGGCTCCAGGCTCTGAGCTGTCAGCACACAGCCTGATGCGGGGCTCGAACCCACGACCCGTGAGGTCATGATCTGAGCCCAAGTCGGATGCTTAACCGACTGAGCCACCCAGGTGGCCCTCTCTTTATTTCTGCCTGAGAGTATATGTTGATTTGCAGTTATATATTCTAAGTTCCACGATGGCATGACTTTGTCTTACTGACTCCTGTATTCCCAGTGCTAAGAACAATGCCTGGCACATAGCAGTTGCACATTAAGTAATCACTGAGTGAATGGACAGATGTCTGCTAAGTTCTAGGATTTATTTTGGCTCTTCTCCTTTGATAAGCCCGTCCTGTTGAGGGACTGGCTTGGCTAGAGTCAGGCCAGGTGACATCGTGTCATTGTATGAGGTGGTTGAGTTACCCAGCCCCCAGTGCCGGAGAAAAGGGAGGCGGAACAAGCTGTTCCGGGAGTCGAATCACAGGAGTCTACTCTCCCTCACGATCTGTCTCAGATGGACCACAGGGAGCCCGAGACTTCACAGATACCAGTTTGTTTTATTTTGTTTTCCAATGCTTGGCTCTTTCTTTTGAGCCTGCTTACTCTTCATTAGCCGCTTCGTGCTTCTGGGTGAGCTCCGGGTGTGTAGACTGGACTGTTGGCCTGGGGCAAGTACCATGGAGTCCTTGGCCACTGGGCATCTGTGCTTATTCACAAGAAATGGCTCGAGGGGAGTTAGAGCTGCGAAAGCTATAAGTTGCGTTTCAACTAAGGCGTGAATAAAGAAACTTCTAGTTTAGCCTGAGGAAGAAGATCTGTGTGAGTTGATGAGAGTTTTCGCCTCTTGGAAGGGCTGTGGTGTGGGAGAGGGCTTGTGTTTCTCTGGAGGGCTGACATAGCACCCCTGGGTGGAAAGTACTTACAAATGGATCGTGGTTTAAGGCAAACTCTGGGGACAAAAACTACCCAGGAGGTTGGTCGTTCCCTGGTTCCAAAGATGCGCGAGCGGAGTGCAGACGTCTGTGTGCCAGGGCACCATGGAAGGGGGTTCCTGCTGAGGACAGAGTTGCAGGGTTTGGCTTTAATATCTTCATTAACTGACATTTTATCAGTTTGCGTTCTTATCCATAAATAAGCTTGAACTTCTGAAGATTGTGCCCGTATCTTGGGTTGCAAAGATGAAATTGCAGAGGTCTTTTTGGCCAAGCCAAAATTTAAATTAAAAAAAAAGGGGGAGTTGCTTAAAGCCCCTCTGGTTTTCTTCTGGGTCAGCTGAGGTGGGCCCTGGGGCACTGAGGGTCTGGAAGAAAATTCCAAGTAGAGCCTGTGTCACTCTTGGGTGTGACTTCCAGCTTTCGTGTTTGATACACCGAGAGGCTTCATGGGTGGCAGTGGCTCTAACTACAGGACCTCAGACCAAATTCCACTGGTCTCTTTTCTCTAAAGGGAAAAACCAGATGGGCTGCGTGGAAGAAGGGGACGGGCGGAGTCCGGCCGCAGAAGCCGGACCGTACCTGCCGCCTCAGAAGAAAGCCTGCCTTTCCCACTTCAGCACGGAGCCTGGCAACACTGAGGGAGACTGTACAGGCAAAAGCAAAAAACCCTTGAAACCCCGGTCTATCCAGAAGTCTTGGTTTGTGCAGTTCCCGTGGTTGGTCATGAACGAGGAGCAGACGGCTCTCTTCTGCTCTGCCTGCCGAGAATACCCGTCTGTCAGGGACAAACGGTCAAGATTAATCGAAGGTTACACAGGACCATTCAAGGTAGAGACGCTCAAATACCACGCCAAGAGCAAAGCTCACCTGTTCTGCGTCAATGCCTTGGCAGCACGGGACCCCATCTGGGCAGCCCGTCTCCAGAGCATCCGAGATGAATCCGGAGATGTTCTGGCCAGCCCGGAGCACCTCTTCACGGCAGATTATCCTATATTGTACCCCCCAGGGCCTCTGGGAGCCTATGAGAACATGGCCCAGCTCCTGCCCGGCTCCAGAGCTGAACTGGAGGACCCGAGAGAGGATGCAACAATTCCTGCATTGTATCTCGACTGCATTTCTGAATTGAGGCAAAAAGAAATTGCTGATGGTATCTACACTGCCTCAAATGTTAACATTTTGTGTAATGACGCTGCCGAACCCTGCGGCCAGGTAATGTGTTTGTAATGATTGCTGTGTCTCCAGGGGAAGGATTCTGTACTAAGAACAACATATTTTGCATGACGATGATGGGGAGATTATAGTAGCTACGCCTGCTGCTAACGTTATACTGTTATCATAACCTAACGTGCTGATAACGTAGTAGGCATTATTTTATGTGCTCTACGTGTATTATCTCATGTATTTAAGACAGCACCCCTGTTGTTCTCATTTCCTTTTGCAGACAACAAAACATAATTAGTGGGACAGAACATTCTAACTCCTGATATAAAGGGAACATCTAAATTCAGAACACTGATCTTTATCCAGAATCCTAAACAGTCTCAGAACTCAAGAAGATAATACACGACCACAAAACAACCACAGAACTCTTAAATACTTAACTTCTAAAAGTTTTTCAGCTTTGACTTTGGAATCAGGTAGCCCTTTGAAACTGCAAAATCTCTCCACGCCCGTTCTCTTATGTAAGGGTTTTGATGCTGCCCTAAGGCCGGTGGAGTGGGTCGGATTAAACTCGTCTTTTTGGGAGGAAACAGCGTCAGGGGGACTGACGTGGCCACGGTCCACCTGTGCCAGAGCGTGGCTGCCAGCTGGCACTCCCTCCCACCCCCTGCGCACCGGCAGGTCCCGAACCTCTCTGGCTCTCACCTTGCGGGCACTCAGTCGGTCTCTAGCTCTTTGCAAAGTTGGCCGCAAGGAAACTGCGTTCATTGGAGTTTTTGAGTTACGGGGTCCTTTGCCATTTCTCAGCGATTTCACGCGAGCAGGATTTTACTAGAAGTCATTTGGAGTACCCCTCTACTTCCAACGAGAATAGCTCAGATGTTCCTCGTCCCTAACATGAGAAGGGCCCAGCTAAAGTTAGTAAGCGTGGGTTTTTCCAGAATCTGGAAAAGCAACAGAGCTCGTTTCTCTTCATGTTCATATTCCATCTAGTGTTTGGTATTAGGAGCTAATAAATATGTCTAACCATTTATAATCTGAATTCCTTTAGCAGGAAGGCACGTGTAAACCTCGTCACTGAATATAAGCATCTTTCGTTCTTCTGTACGACTTCTTCTTCCTTCCCATCCCAGTGGGAAATCTTAGCAGGTGCTCCTGGAGGCAGACGGTCATCATTGTAGTCACAGATGAATAGAAGGCAGCCCCTTAGAACCTTACAGGGAGGGGTGCAGTCGTAAGCTCTTCCAGGACCCCTGTTCTTCAGCACTTTTATTTCCTCCTAGGAGACCCCGGGATCAGACTGAGGCTCATTTGGTTTTTTGTTTGTTTGGTTGGTTGGTTTTTTCACCTACTAACTCTGGGCCTTGCAAATTTGCTTCTTTGACTTTGGCTGGGTACAGTGCTGCCTCAGAGTACATCTGGGCCTCTTGGCAAGCCTCCCAAGAGAGACGGGCCTTGAGAAGGTCCTTACGAAGGACCTTGAAAGCATCCCACTGGGTGTCTGGCACAAGAGGCGTGTTGAGTGACTGCTGCTCTTTGTTGCAGGATCCTTCTGAAGAGGGGCTGTTTGAGGAGGTTCCTGTGGTGTTTGAGGAGCTCCCGGTGGTGTTTGAGGATGTGGCGGTGTATTTCACCCGGGAGGAGTGGGGCATGCTAGTCAAGCGGCAGAAGGAGCTGTACAGAGACGTGATGCGGATGAATTATGAGCTGTTGGCTTCCCTGGGTAAAGACTCACGTAGACCCTTGTCTGCCACCACCATCTGACATGGGAACCCCACAAGGGCAGCTGTGGCTTGTGGCCATCTTCCCATTTCTACCCTCTCCCTGTACATTGGCGGAGAGAGATTATATTTTTTGTACCTCAGAGCTCTCTCCTGGCTTTGGGACGCTACTCACCCCCTCCCCACGCTCCCGCCCGTCCATCTTTCACCCTCCACCAGACATGCTGAATCCCTCCCACGTGCCAGCTGAACACCAGTGAAGGTCTCTGCTTTTGAGGGGCTGGCAGGTTTGGGGGAGAGACAGACACTTGAATAAGAAGCTAGAAAGTAACACAGGCTCCGTGAAAGAGGTTCGGGAAAAGTGCCCTGAGGCCGCTAAAGAAGAGTGATTTCATTTTGCTGGGCGTCGGAGGGAGGGACCAGGAAAGCCTTTACAGAGTCTGAAGTTGGAAAACCAGGCAGACGGGCAGAAGGAAGGGCGTCCAGAAATGACAGAGGGAGGGACGGTGTGAGCGAAGGCATGGAGGCGCCCTCCCTTCTGTCTATGCCAGGCCCGCGGCATTACGCCCAGGGGCCGGCAAGGGCTGGTGGCCTTTGGCCGCGGTGTCGCTAGGTCGGGCACCGGCGCATGAGGAACGCAGCAGTGTTTGTTACCTTCTTGGGACAGTGCTGTCTCTTGCCTCTGCTTCTTGTTCTCTTTGCTTCCCGTTCCTCCACCCAGGGTTCTCATGCGGCATCGAAATGGGAAGGCGACTTTTCTTCTTCTAAAGCTCTTACTTACTGACTAGCATATGTGATAACAGCAACCTTACAGAACGGGCAGCTGGACAGAACTCAGGAATCCCAGCAGCAATCTGTATCGTGACTTCCGTGGAGTAAGAACTAAGAATATCTGTGACTCAACTGACGTCCTAGCCCTTGGTTTATCCTGCCCTTTCATGCGCAGCCAAGATACGGATTATTTTCTGAACATTCCTGACCCGTGTGCTTGTTGTTCTCATTGTTCAGAATTTTTAAGTGGCTCCCCGAACATTCAGAAGTGATGTAAAAACTGGTTTCTTGTGTGATAATAGAGGTGTTGTAATCTTGCCTTAGGCCCCGGGCACTTGTACAAAGTATGCCTTCAAAGAGCATCACTACCTCTAGAACTGTTTATTTTTACTTTTTAAATATTTATTTATTTTGGGGCGAACGTAAGTGGGGGACAGAGGACCTGAGGCCAGCTCTGGGCTGACAGGCTGACAGCAGTGAGTTCGATGTGGGGCTCGAACTCATGAACTGGAAAATCATGACCCGAGCTGAAGTCGTACGCTCAACTGACCGAGCCACCCAGGTGCCCCTAGAACTGTTTAAAAGCAGTGAGAATGAAGGGGAAATTCATTTTTAAGAAATACACACCACGTATGAGAAGTTGGGTTTTCCTTGAAAGGAATGCACAGTAGTGACGTGCCTTGCCCTCAGAGCCCCTGCGGAACGTTGTCGTGAAAGCAGTGCTAACTGATGTTGACAACAGGGTGTCTCCCACCATCGGGGCTGACAGCATACAACATAAGCACGTGCTCATTTTCTTTTGAATTTATGTCGGTTAGGAATGGGGAAATCTTTTTTTATATATAATATTTTGTAATTCTTTTTTTTTAAAGTTTGTTTGTTTTGAGAGAAAGAGAGACAGCGAGCCAGGGAGGGGCAGAGAGGGAGGGAGAGAGAAAATCCCACGCAGGCTCTGCACTGTCAGCACAGAGCCTAATGCGGGGCTCGAACTCCCATACTGTGAGATCATGACCTGAGCCGAAACCAACAGTCAGATGCCTAACCGACTGAGCCACCCAGATGCCCTAGGAATGGGGAGATCTTAGCTAACTGGGGGAAATAAGGGACAGTCCCATCTTGGTTATGCTTAGTTGGATGAACAATAAGTATCATCAGAGGAAGGGCAATTAATTTTGCTTGAGGGTAGCAGGCAAGAGTCAGGAAGGCTTTATAGAGAATGGGGACATCCTCTTTAGTCGTCTGAGAAATTAAAATGGGCACAGAAGTCTAGAAATAGGGGCACCTGGGTGATCCAATCAGTTAAGCACCCAACTCTTGATTTTGACTCAGGTCATGATCTCACGGTTTGTGGGAATGAGCCCCACATCAGGCCCTGTGCTGACAGTGTGGAGCCTGCTTGGGATTCTCTCTCTCTCTCTCTCTCTCTCTCTCTCTCTCTCTCTCTCTTTCTCTGCCTCTCCCTCTTGCTGCTCCTCCCCCACTCACACTCTATCTGTCTCTCTCAAAATAAATAAATATTAAAAAAAATAAAAATAGGTGCGCCTCGGTGGCTCAGTCAGTTAAGCGTCCAACTTTGGCTCAGGTCATGATCTTGTAGTTCATGGGTTTGGGCCCCGCATCAACTGTTTGTACTGACAGCTCAGAGCCTTGGAGCCTGCTTCGGATTCTGTGTCTCTCTCTCTCTCTCTCCGCCCCTTCCCTGCTCATGCATGCTCTCTCTCTCTTTCAAAAATAAACATTAAAATTTTTTAATTAAAAAATAATAAAATTAAAAATAAATAAAAGTATTTTAAGGAGGCTTGAGAATATAAGTGGGGCCAAACATAAATGATTTGTATGTTTAAAAATGACCTGTGTTAAAGGGCATTGGGCTGGTATTTGGGATATAAAATAGTGTTGAAACAGTGGAGGTGCTATTCGTTTTGCTTTGGTGAGTTTTTTTCCCTCCCATACTTTATTCTCCTGTGACAAGTACTTTAAGAGTTGAAAATCACATATTATTTGGTACTAGCTTTCAATTATTTTTCTACAAAAAGAACTCCTTGGAGTGAACACAATTTGTGAAAAAGAAAACCCCATTATAATTTTTGCAGCCAAGAGAAGTTCTATTAGCCTTTAAAAAAATCTCCCATCCATTTTTTAAAGGCTTTTAAAATATATGTTTATTTATTTATTTTTGAGGGAGAGAGAGATAGAGCATGGATGGGGAAGGGCAGAGAAAGAGGAGGAGAGAAAAATCCCAAGCGCAGAGCCTGATGTGGGGCTCGAACTCACAAACTGTGAGATGATGACTGAGCCGAAATCAAGAGTCAGCCGCTTAACTGATTGAGCCACCCAGACACCCCTCCCATCCATTTTTGATGCTTCTTATATTTTATCTTCAAATATTCTGATGATCTGCTTATACTGGGTATTACAGGAAGCTTCTGTGTTTTTCTTTTATTCTCCTGTGTGGAAATAATAACAGTGGTTTCTGCTGTCCACTGAGCATCTACTGAGCGTTGGTCCTGTGTTGAGTCTTTTATATATGTTCTCTCTCATCCTTAAAGCAAACCTCTACGGCAGGTAGTAGTAGCATTTTCAGATGAGAAAGCAGGCCTGGGAATCCCGACCATCTACCTGGAAAACGGAGAAACTGAAATTCTTTCTATTCTATTCTGTGCATTCCATGTGCCTTATACTCCTTCCATTCCCTGCTTTGTAGGTGTTTACGGGCACTTGGATTCCCTCTCTTTTCAAGATTTGTGCTAATCATATTGTTAATATAATAATAGTAATAACACCAAATATGAGGTGAGATTATTTTAAGAATTTGAACAGTACAAGAATTTTCTAGAAGTCTCCACTCCCATCCCCAATCCCCCTTGCTGGAAGTTACTAGTTTGCCTGGCTCTTTCAGACTTTCTCTGGAGGTCACGGTTAGTTCCCTCCATCCAGGGGAACTGGCTGGAGAAAGGGGCCTGGCTGTCCCATGTGATCAGGTCATGTTGTTGTAGTTCATTGTTGCTGTAGTTCATTGTAGTTCATGCTGTAGTTGCTGTGGTGGGTCTTTGGGGTCTGATGGTCATCAAGCTGCATCGCAGCACATTCTTGCTGTTGATTTCCTTTTGCTCTGATCCTTTCAGGAAGCCCAGCTAATTCTTCCATTGCTCTTGTTAGGGTTTACGGTTAGTAGATTTGTTCTTTCAGATTTTATAACTATTGTACCTGTTTTTAAAAGGTCTCGGGGCACCTGGGTGGCTCAGTTGGTTGAGTGTCTGATTTTTGATTCCGGCTCAGGTCGCGATCCCAGGGTCATGGGATCCAGCCCTGGATTGGGCTCCGTGCTGAGCCTGGAGCCTGCTTGAGATTCTCTCTCCCCCTCTGCCCCTCTGCTCATGCGCTCTCTCTCTCTCTCTCTCTCTCTCTCAAAAAAAAAGTCTCAGTTTGATATAGTCGAACTTAATATTAATTTCTGTCAGTTGTTGACAGTTAAATTGTACAGACTGAAGCTTTTCAACAGAGAGAATGTTTCCAGGGGAGGCCCCCCCCACCTGTCACACCCTCCTCGGTCTCATCAGCTGTCTCATCAATAGGACTGAACCTGTAGAGGACAGTCACTTTGTTTATGGAGAAAAGAAGAGGTTTGTGTTTTGTTTTTAATGCTTTGCTATTTCGCCCTTTTCGTACGTAGACTTGCTTATTTCGAGCTACTTATCACTCTACAGAGCTTCTGACTATGCTTTTACTTCCATGCTTTAAATTCTGGTTTCAGAGTTTGGTCATATTTGATGATGTCTCTTGTTTCCCCCCCTAAAAGGAAACTCAGATCCTGCTGTTAAGAAACTAGTATTTGTCAGTGACAGAAGTAGACCTGCCAATATAGGGCCTATGCGGTAGCCCTTTTTTTTATTAGTAAGAGTGTCACCCCACGCCAAGGGGCAGGTCACACACTTCAGGTGGGCACTGCCCTTTCTACGGGCGCGTTCATCAGCTACAGCCAGAACTCACAGAGCTGGGGGCAAGAAGTCATGCCACTAGGTGGAAACCAAAACCTAGTAGGAGGGCCTCGGTGAGAGACGAGTGGGAGCTCGAATGGCTCACGTGATGTGTAGGGAGGCAGCTGCTGTACAGTGGGGGCTGTGCAGGAGACAGGGAGCGACCCAAGGCAGCTTCTCCCAGCCGACTCATGGGTAGGGCCTGCCAGCCTTCGGACGGAGGTAGCCTGGAAGGATCAGAAGTCCGTTTTTGCAAGCCAAACCATTTCTATGAACTTTTATGGAGGGTGTGTGTGTGTGTGTGTGTGTGTGTGCATGCACATGCACTTGTTGTAGTTAGGGCCCCTTTGCCCTTTTTCCATTACTAAGACGTAGAAAAATTTGTTTGAAATTCCCTTCTGTCTCCCTCGTTCTGAAGGGAACAAAAAGGAGAGGGTTTTGGCAGCATTTTAGCCACAGCTTCCAAGAGGTCCAGTTGGGGCGCAGTACCCCTGGGCCTGGTGTGGCGGTGGCGGGGCAGGCAAAGGTGGCCGGTCCCCAAGGAGAATAGAACTGAGGCGAACAGATTCAGGGATATTCAGTCTCCTGTGTGTTTCCAGTTTTTATTTACAAATATTTCTCCATAATCATGTTTTTGAAACCTAAGTAGTTCTAACAGGACTTATACCACAAAATGACAGTACCCTATCCCAGCTTTCTCTGTTGCTGGGTCCTCCTCCCCAAAGTCTTCTAGCTGTTTCTTCTAGTAATGTGCCTCATTATTTCTAAGAAATACACACAGACATTATTTTTTCAAAGAGCGAACCTCATAGTTTACACTCGTAATACAGCTTTATTCTTTGCCACCGCTACTTGTTTGGATCAGCTCTGTGCATGTGGTTCTTTCCTCCTCACTCTTTGGGTGGTCAAAAGAAAATTCAGAGAGCTTTAAGTGATACGAGTATTATATTGAACAAGAAACCAACTGTTCGTGAACAGGGAGGCCTCACACCCAAAGTGGTTAAGAGCTTGACTCTCAGCAGTTAGAATTCAGGGAGTATGTTGTTTGGTTTTTTAAATTGTGATTCGTTACTAGAAACTTCTGTTCTTTTTAGAGTAGTAGCACTGTGTAAGTTTTCTTGTGCGCAGCCGGCTGGCTTGGAAGCCGTAAGGTCACAGTGCTATGAAGAAAGCTTCAGTTTTGTTTAGGGTCAACGCCCCCGTTTAGGTGAAATTGGGGCAGTTAAAGATTTGGTTACGTGATTATGAATGGTTTAGGGGGTCTGTTCAAATTGTGGCCTCCATTTTGGTTTCCCTTTAGCCGGGTGAGATCCGTTGCCACACAATAAATAAATATCACAAATTTAGTGGCTAAATTTTTAACCCATTTATTATCTTGAAGTTCTGGAGGTCAGAAGTCCAGATGGGCTCAGCTACGTTCACTGCTTAGGGTCTCACGTGGCCACAGTCAAGGTGTCCATCAGACTGGCTCCTATCAGGAGGTTCTGGGAACAATCACTGCCAAGAGCATCCAGGCTGTTGGCAGAATCCAGTTCCTTCTCAGTGGTAGGACTGAGGTCCCTGTTTTCTTGCTGGCTTTTGACCAGGGGTCATTCTCAGCTCCTGCAGGCTGCCCTCTGTCCCTTCCATGCGGCCTTCTCCATCCTTGGGCCAGCAACAGTGTGTCGAATCCTGTTGGTCCTTTGTTTTGCTTTGTTTTAAAAAAGTTTCTTTAAATCTCTATTTATTTTTGAGAGAGAGACAGAGTGTGAGCAGAGGAGGAGCAGAGAGAGAGGGAGACACAGAATCCGAAGCAGAGCTATCAGCACAGACCCTGACACGGGGCTCAAACTCACGAACTATGAGATCATGACCCGAGCCGAAGTCGGATGCTTAACCGACTGAGCCACCTAGGCGCCCCTGCTTTGTTTTTGAAAGTTTATTTATTTGTTTTGAGAGAGAGAGTGTGTGAGAGCTAGTGCAGACGTGTGAGCCGGGGAGGGACAGAGAGAGAGGGAGAGAGACAGAATCCCAAGCAGGCTCCACACTGTCAGCACAGAGCCCAACACGGGGCTCGATCCCATGAACCATATCATGACCAGAGCCAAAGTCAAGAGTTGGGTGTTTAACTGACTGAGCCCCCCAGGTGCCCCTGTTGATGCTTTGAAGCTCTGACTTCTCTGCTTCTAAAGGGTTGATGTGGTTAGGTGAGTCAGCCACATAACCTCTCTTTTGCCACGTCATGCCACATACCCACGGGTATGAGGTCAGGTCACAGGTTCCACCCACACTGCAAAGGGTAGGGATCAGGAAGGGCCAAGGTCCCTGGAGCTCATGTTAGAATTCCACCTACCCCATGAGAGAATGTCGTTTTTCTTGAGTGATACGTGCAGAAGTATTTAGGGATAAAAGGGGGTATGAAAAGAGTGTAGTCTCAATGGTTCAGAAAAATATCACCTATGTAATATTTACGTATTATTCATACATGTATGCAGAGAGAGGAGAGAAAGAGGGGAGGGGAGGGCACACGAACATATGAGTGAGAAAACAAACAGGACAAAACGTAAATGATTGGAGTTTCTTGTATTATTATTGACACTATAAGTTTTAAATGGCACAAAAATTTACCCCCTCTGCAAAGTTAGGAAGTAAAAGTGTAGGCTTTGTCGGGTAGTAAACTATCTGGACTTCGTCTAAAGCTGAAGTTTCTTGCCCCTTCCCACTCCACCTGCCTCTGGTCTGGAATCTGGTGTCTTGTGTAGGAAGAAGGGAGTTCTCCTCCTAACCTCCGCCTGGCCCGGGACTTCTGGTGTGTCCGGGGCGGGGGTGGGGGGCGCAGTGGTGGGTGAGTGGGGAGGAGAGGTGCCACAAAGCTTTTACCTGGCTTCCACTCGTGGCTCGGATAGTTGAAAGCTGATTCTCTGGGTGAGTTTGTGGGCTCTACGCTCCCCCGCCATCCCTTACTGCCACCTGTTCTACACGGTGAATGTCTGTTTTGGCCGTCAGCCCCATAGTGGCTCATTCCTGGGCTGCCAACAGGCAGTCATGGGCAGAGTCCCTGGAAGTGGCTCCAGACCCTTCTCTTTCCCTCAGGGGCCCACATCTGGAGCATGGAAAACACTTAGGTATCCTTTGCTCCGACAAAGTCTGGGAATGTAGGCTGTTCCCAACATGGCCGCCATGAAGGAGCCCATCAGATTCTGCCTTTTAGTCTTTTCCAGGCCTGGATTCATGAGGAGCCCCATAGCCCAGGAGATAAAGGTCAGGATGTCATCCCCATTAGGCTTAAGGTCAGGAGAAAGCTCGTGCCACCTCTCTCCATGGTATGGGAGGGGTCCTCACAGTGTACTTGACATCTATTTCCAGAAACATCTCTAGTATCCAGCTTCCTGTCCTCTTCACTCCCAGTGCACCGACTCCCTGTGTCGAGGGCTTGGGTCCCAGCCCAGTGTTTCAACCACCCACTTTCCAAGTCAGGCCTCAGTGGTCTAGCTTTGGGATGGGGGACAGTTGGCTCCTATCTTTTTGGTTTTTTTGTTTTGTTTTTTTTTTCATTTTTTTTATGCGTATTTATTTTTGAGAGAGACAGAGACAGAGACAGAGCGTGAGTGGGGGAGGGGCAGAGAGAGAGAGAGACACAGAATCCAAAATAGGCTCCAGGCCCTGAGCTGTCAGCACTTATCCCAGTGACGGGCTTGACCTCACAAACGGAGAGATCATGACCTGAGCCCAAGTCAGACAACTTAACTGACTGAGCCACCTGGGCGTCCCTCCTATCTTTTGGACCTTGAACCAAAACAGACGGGCAGACTCACACTTTAGTATGTCTGTTGCTGTTCCTGGTTTGTTGATTTTAGAGTGATACTCGCTCTTGATTCCTACTGTGGATGATGAAGATCCGGCCCTCTTACGCCACCCTGGGCCCCCACTCTGTCCCTCAATCCTCTCAGAACAAGTATATCATGCTGTTTTGGTTAATTCAATGTAAATTATTTGCATAATTATGATGATGTATTATTTATTTCTGATCAAAGTGGCATAGTATGATGATTTTCCTTGTAGGATTTTCCCCCCCTGAAATTGAAATTTTTTCTTTCTTTTTTTTTTTGCTAGTTTTCTGTACTATTGCCAATTCTTCTCCAACTGTCCAGCGGAATTCTAAACCTCCTCTGAAGAGCTTTTCCACATGCTCAGACATCCTGTGACTGATCAATTTCATTCTTTCCCCGGGGGCTTCTGTTATCAGGTCTCCATTCTCCTGCCCTGTCCGACAAGCTGGTTATTCTTTAGGCCTGCACAGCTGTGGCCTCAGAGTTCCCTTTGTCCCCCTCCTGTCCCCTGGCTGTATCTCTTCCAGGTTTAGATCTTCATTTTTTGGAGCACATCTTCCAGTAACCTCCCAAGAAAGGCTGCATGGGAGGACATGCCTTATGCTGCTTTCCAATTGGTAACTTGGTGGGGGGGGGGGGGCGGTGGGTGGCGCCTAGATGGCTCAGTTGGTTGAGTGTCCAACTTTGGCTCAAGTCATGGTCTCACAGTTCGTGAGTTCGAGCCCTGCATTGGGCTCTGTGCTGTCAGTGCGAAGCCCGATTCAGATCCCCTGTCCCCCTTGCTGTCTGCCCCTCCCCTGCTCTCTCTCTCTCAAAAATAAACACTAAAAAAAAAAAATGGTAGCTTGGAAATAGTTTCCTCAGTATTTTGAAAGCATTGCATTTAGGTTTTACTGGTGCTGAAGAGAAGTTAAAATACCTTTTTTTTTAAATTCTTTTTTAATGTTTATCTTTGAGAGAGAGACAGACAGAATGTGAGCAGGAGAGGGGAAGAAAGAGAGGGAGACACAGAATCCGAAGCAGGCTCCAGGCTCCGAGCTCCCAGCACAGAGTCTGACATGGGGGTCGAACTCATGGACCACGAGATGATGACCTGAGCCTAAGTCAGATGCTTAACCCACTGAGCCACCCAGGCGCCCCTAAATACCTTTTTCTAACTAAATCTTTGAACACAGCCTGTTTTATTCTACTCTGAAAGTTTTCAAGATCTAGTCTAGTGTTCTGAAGTGTTTATAGCATCAGTGACTTTTCACTTCTTGTTCTGGGTACCTAGTGCTTCCCTTCCACTTGAAAACTTGCATTTTCCGGTTTGGGGGGACATTCTTGTATGATTTCTTCCTATTGATTTTCTCTTTTCTTTCCTCCAAAAAGCCCTATCAGTTAGATAGTGGACTTCCTAAATTGAGCCTCTGGTTTTATTTTCTTCTCCTTCCCCACCTCTCCCTCCTTCTGCTTCTCCTTTTTTGCTTCTGTCTTTTTTGTTCTACTTTCTTGGAGATTTTCTCAATTTTATTTGCTAACAATCTACTTAATTTTGTCATTTGTTCTATCGTATTTTGTTGTTTTTTAATGCTATTTTTGAGGGAGAAAGAGACAGAGCGTGAGTGGGGGAGGGGCAGAGAGAGAGGGAGACACAGAATCCAAAGCAGGGTCCAGGCTCTGAGCTGTCAGCACAGAGCCCGACATGGGGCTTGAACCCACGAACTGTGAGATCATGACCTGAGCCAAAGTCCAAAGCTTAATCAACTGAGCTGCCCAGGTGCCCCTCTTCTATCATACTTTTAATCTAAGAACCCCTATGACTCTCTTCGTGGGTGACTATCGTGACTTTTCTCTCTGGGAACAGGAATTCAGGCTTGTTTTTTGGAGATCTGTTTCGTTCCTTGCAGTTTCTCTAGTTCCTCCGATCTCTTTCCTACCCGTTTCATGTCAGAGGCTTGTCTTAAATAAATATCGTGTGGTTCATCCAGGTTTAAGAGTAAAGCCTTGACAAACCTTGGCTGGAAGCTCTGTGTGCAGCTGGGACTCATCAAGGGGTGGGTTTCACTGCAGGGTGTCCGCTGTGAGCCTGCAGGTCTCACTGAGAATCTTGCAAAAGTCAATGTCCCGGAGGCCTTTGGGGCAGAAGGGGACAGGGAGGGGCAATTCTCTTTCTCCAAAGAAAACTCTTCCAGGGGCACCTGGGTGGCTCAGTCCGTTAAGCATCCAACTCTTGATTTCGGCTCAGGTCATGATCTCACCAATCGATCGTGAGTTCCAGCCCCGTATTCAGAGCCTGTTTGGGATCCTCTCTCTCCCTTTCTCTCTGCCCCTCCCCTGCACTCACACTCTCTCTCTCTCTCTCTCTCTCTCTCTCTCTCTCAAGATAAATAATAAATAAACACTTTTAAAAGAAGAAAAGAAAACTCTTCCAAGTCCCCTGGTTGGGGCCAGAAGCCAAGCCTGTGTTCTTGGAGCTGAGTAGTGCACATTTCCCAACACAGACTCTTTCTTCATTATCATGACCCTTCTCCTTCTTTGTCCACTATCCCCACCCTCCCCGGGTCTGGAACCTTCCCACTTCTGTTTTTCTGTGGACTAAATCTCCATTCTCCTCCTCAAGTGAGGGTAGGTGGGGGTGGCGGTGTTCTCTGGTTTCCTGGGGCAGGTGGGACGACCCGGGTTGGAATGGTCTCTGCAGACTGTGGGCCCGCCCTTTCTACCCGTTTCTTACTCACCACCTTCTGCCGCTCATGGCCCCTCGTCCCGAGTCTCTGGGGGATTCTGCCATTAGATCCGCTTCTTTCTCCTTGCCACCTACTTTGCCAGCATCTGGTGTTCAGTAACTTTTCCTTGTATTATTATTATTATTATTCCATTGCCCTCATTTTAGACATGTTTTAAGGATGTATCCAGTCTACTGCACTTTAACAATGTATTAAATTATATTTTTATTAGTAGTAAATATATGGATACCCACTCATAACAGATACAAATATATAAATGTATTCAAGTGACCCTAGAGATGAACAGTGATAATAATCACTATTTTCCCAGAAGCACCCACGCTTAGCAGTTGTATTTGTCTTTCCAAAGGGAATTTACACACACATTCACACACATACCAAAGCATGTAGGTAGATATTAATGGATTTTATTTATTTATTTAAAAAAAATTTTTTTAGTGTTTATTTTTGAGAGACAGCATGAGTGGGAGAGGGCAGAGAGAGAGAGAGGGAGACCCAGAATATGAAGCAGGCTCCAGGCTCTGAGCTGTCAGCCCAGAGCCCAACGCGGGGCTCGAACTCACAGACCGCGAGATCATGACCTGAGCCGAAGTCAGACACTCAACTGACTGAGCCACCCAGGCGCCCCTATTTTAAATCAAGAAATCAATTTCTTTGCCTACCCCTGAGAATATTCATTTTTTAAATAAAGGGCAGTGCTTAACCCAAAGGCCTGACCTGCTTCTAGTCATATTTAAGGTTCCTCTGCAGGTGGCAGACATTTTTTTTTTTTTTTACGTTTATTTATTTTTGAGATGAGAGAGACAGAGCATGAACAGGGGAGGGGCAGAGAGAGAGGGAGACACAGAATCTGAAACAGGCTCCAGGCTCCAAGCTGTCAGCACAGAGCCCGACGCGGGGCTCGAACTCACAGACCGTGAGATCATGACCTGAGCCGAAGTCGGACGCTTAACCGACCGAGCCACCCAGGCGCCCCAAGGCAGACATTTTTAAGGGGCCTTCCAAGTGCCCCTTGAAAATAACTCATGTAGTAAGACACCTGCCCGTAGGCCGGCCATGATGGCTCTGGGGGCACTTGAGCCAGCATAGTGCCCGTGACAGTCTAACTCTTCTCGCGTGGCTTTACCATCCCTGCCCTCTCTCCTCCTGTTGTATCCTGTTTCCTCCGACACCCACCTTTCCTCTAGATACAATCAGCTGACTCTTGTCTCCAGTGGCTGGTCCGCGGAGCTAAGGACGTTATGTATCCTGGCTAAGGGATGCACGTTAGCATCTGGACCTGACTGCCTCTCGGGCTTTATGCATAAATTGGCCTGCCACGTACGTATGTTTTCATCGTGGCCCTGGCTGAATAGACTTTCTTAAGAGATAGACCCAGAGCCACCCCTGAGTATTTCCGTTTCCGTGACTAGCTTCGGGCGGGCTACTTGACTTGGTGGTCCACAGCAGGGACCTCAGTGTGACTCTTCGTCCCTGCATTAGGGCCTGCGGCTGCCAAACCAGACTTGATCTCGAAGCTGGAACGTCGGGCTGCGCCCTGGATCAAGGACCCAAACGGGCCCAAGTGGGGGAAAGGTCGTCCTCCAGGTGAGTCTTGACTTACTGAGCTCTGAAGGGCACATCCTGGGGCCCACGTGGCCACGACGGGTCACACAGTGTTCACTCAGCCATCCCTGTCCTGCTTCTGTTGTGCAACAGGCCTTGTTTTAGGCCCTGGTGGACAAAGATGAGTAAGAAACTTAACTGTGCTGTCCAAGTGTCAGACAGCCTGGGAAACGGGGTCCGTATGGGAAAAACGAGGCCCTTTCATGAGCAGAATGCTAATGGGGTCTGTGGTAGAGCTGGTGGGGGCGATGTGTGGGAGACACTGGTTATAAGGAACTCTGTGACTGCAGGCCTGCAAGCCGCCCTTCTTCCCTCCCCCTCCAGTTTTTAGTGACAGCACCCTGGCCTGTGAGAGTTCACTGTTTTGTGTATCTCAGTCAGGGGCTTATTGGCTAGTAGCTACTGCGAATACTTCGGTACCTCCCTTCTTTCTTTTTTTTTTTTATAAGATTTTTTAAATGTTTATTTTTTTTAATTTTTTTAATTTTTTTTAATGTTTTTATTTATTTTTTTGAAGGAGAGAGAGACAGACAGACAGACAGACAGACAGAGCATGAGTGGGGGAAGAGCAGAGAAAGAGGGAGACACAGAATCCGAAGCAGGCTCCAGGCTCCGAGCTGTCGGCACAGAGCCTGATGCGGGGCTCGAACTCACGAACCATGAGATCATGACCCGAGCTGAAGTCGGACGCTCAACGGACTAAGCCACCCAGGCGCCCCTTAAATGCTTATTTTTGAGAGGCGGGGGGAAGGGCAGAGAGAGAGGGGGACGTAGGATCCGAAGCGGGCTCTGCACTGACAGTAGACAGCCCGATGCAGAGCTTGAACTCACAAACTGTGAGATCACGACCTGAGCTGGAGTTGGACGCTTAACCGACTGAGCCGCCCAGGCGCCCCTGTACCTTCCTTCTTTCTAAGGCTCGTAAGACGACTTATGGATACTTAACCTCATTTCTTTGTGGTGCCCGAAAGAGGATTGAAGTCACTTGTTTATCCAATAGCATCTATGGCCAAGGTGGCTCATTAAGCTTGCTAGCAGCTGATGTCACACGGTCCCAGGGTAGCTGTGTGGATGGAGAGAGGGAGGCTAGCTAAAGGTCCCACAAGGGTCAGTGGACCTCTCTTAGACCGCAAGCTGACTTACACAGATAACAATGGGGAACGGTTTAAAGAGAAGTCACTGATGATTTCTAGAAAGGTAGATCACATTCAGCTCTGCTTTGCATAAGGGATACTCATTAAATTGGATATCCTAGTTGATAGGAGGCTACAGAGTTCTGCGCAGCAACACTAAGCGCATTTGTATTTGCTCCAAAGGGAAGAAGAAAATGGTGGCCGGAAGAGAGGCAGAGGCACCGGCCTTGGCTGTAGAATCCACAGTGCTTCCGGCCCCTTCAGTGGAGACCCGTAGTTCCCACAGTAATCCCAGCCTTTGTGAAGTCGAAGTAGATGGACCCAGGAAAATCAAGAGGACTTACAGACCCCGTTCAATCCAGAGGTCATGGTTTGGGCAGTTCCCGTGGTTAGTAATCGACCCCAAAGAGACCAAGCTCTTCTGTTCAGCTTGCAAAGAAAGACCTAGTCTCCACGACAAATCATCCCGGTTAGTCCGCGGTTACACGGGGCCTTTTAAAGTGGAGACTTTGAAATACCACGAGGTCAGCAAAGCACACAAGCTCTGTGTCAACACCGTGGAAGTCAAGGAAGACACCCCTCAGGCTGCCCCGGTCCCAGAGATCTCCAGTGACCTGATGGCGAACATGGAGCACTTTTTCAACGCCGCCTACTCCATCGCGTATCACTCGAGGCCCCTGAATGACTTTGAGAAGATCCTGCAACTCCTCCAAAGCACCGGGACCATGATCTTGGGCAAGTACCGCAATCGCACCGCGTGCACGCAGTTCATCAAATACATCTCTGAGACTCTCAAGAAGGAGATCCTCGAGGATGTCCGGAGCTCCCCTTGTGTGAGTGTGTTGTTGGACAGCTCCACGGACGCCTCCGACCAGTCCTGCGTGGGGATTTATATCCGCTACTTTAAGGGCATGGAGGTGAAAGAGTCGTACATTACTTTGGCCCCTCTCTATAGTGAGACGGTGGACGGATACTTTGAGACCATCATCTCTGCCCTGGATGAACTGGACATCCCCTTCCGGAAGCCCGGTTGGGTGGTCGGCCTGGGAACCGATGGCTCGACCATGCTGAGCTGCAGAGGAGGCCTCGTGGAAAAGTTCCAGGAGGTCATCCCCCAGCTGCTGCCTGTCCACTGCGTCGCCCACCGGCTGCACCTGGCCGTGGTCGACGCTTGTGGGGGCATCGATCTGGTGAAGAAGTGTGACCGGCACATTCGGACCGTCTTCAAGTTTTATCAGTCCTCGAATAAAAGGCTGAACGAGCTGCAGGAAGGCGCGGCTCCCCTAGAGCAGGAAATCATCCGCCTGAAGGACCTGAACGCCGTCAGGTGGGTGGCCAGCAAGAGGCGCACGTTGAACGCGCTCATCGTGAGCTGGCCGGCCCTGGCGAGGCACCTCCAGGGCGTGGCGGAAGCCGGGGGCCAGATCGGGCACAGGGCCAGAGGCATGCTGAAGCTGATGAAAAGCTTCCATTTCGTCAAGTTCTGCCACTTCCTTTTGGACTTCCTGAGCATCTACAGGCCTCTGTCCGAGGTGTGCCAGAAGGAGATCGTGCTGATTACGGAGGTGAACTCCACACTGGGACGGGCCTACGTGGCCCTGGAGACCCTCCGTCACCAGGCAGGGCCCAAAGAGGAAGAGTTCAACGCCGGCTTCCGGGATGGGCGGCTCCATGGCATCTTCTTGGACAGAATGCAGATGGCAGAGCAGCGGTTCCAGGCGGACAGGGAGAGAATGATCCTGACCGGGATCGAGTACCTCCAGCAAAGGTTTGACACAGACCGGCCCCCGCAGCTCAAGAACATGGAGGTGTTTGACACCATGGCCTGGCCAAGTGGGATTGAACTTGCCACTTTCGGGAACGATGACATTCTTGCCCTTGCCAGATACTTTGAGCTCTCCCTTCCTGCAGGGTACAGCGAGGAAGCACTCCTGGAGGAGTGGCTGGGCCTGAAAGCCATCGCCAAGAACCTCCCGTTCTCCATGCTGTGTAAGAACGCCCTGGCCCAGCACTACCGGTTCCCCTTGCTGAGCAGGCTGGTGGCGGTGGTGGCCTGCGTGCCCGTCTCCACCTCCTGCTGTGAGCGGGGCTTCAGTGCCATGAACCGGATCAGGACCGACGAGAGGACCAAGCTCTCCAACGAGGTGATCAACATGCTCATGATGACGGCAGTGAACGGTGTGGCAGTCACGGAGTACGACCCCCAGCCCGCCATCCAGCACTGGTACCTGACCTCCTCAGGCCGGCGTTTCAGCCACGTCTACACTTGTGCCCAAGCGCCACCTCGCTCCCATGTGGGTAAGTCCGTGTGACAGAGTTCCTGGATGTGGGAAAACGAAGGGAGAGAATCTTATCTTCCCAATCCCATGCTGACCTTGGACACGGAGGTGTTCGACACTGTGTCAGCTGTCACGATAGGCGTGGTCTCAGTGGGTGAGCGAGACACGACATCTACCCTCACAGAGCTTATGATCCGGCTAGGGAGGCAGGGCATACTTGCTGCGGGCAGCAGGGAGTAGTTCTGAGAGCACGAATTTTCGGAGCCAGTCTGCCCGCTGGTTCCGCTAACCAGTGTGTGACGTCGGGCAGGTTAATCGCATTGTGCTTTGGTTTTTTTTCTGTAAAGTGAATTAATACGTGTCGAGTGCACAACGTCTGGCCCCTAATGCCAGCGGCACCCTCTGAAGGTTAAGACCAGGACTGGAAGTAACCAGAGGACTGGACAAGCTGGGGCAGTGAGCTCACGTTCTCCGCGGTGCTGTGTCGGCTCTTTCGGGAGGGAAGAAGTCAGGTCAGAGGGGCCGAGAAGAAGATTCTAGGTGGAGGAGAGGGCTGGAGCATCCTGGGCAGGGAGGCATCTGTGAGGGGGCACAGCCCAGCTAGCCTGGGGGCCGGGGTGGGGACGGACTGGAGGGACGCTTATGTTATATGGGAGGTGAGTTACTGAGTCTGAAGTGAGCAAGTCTCCTCTTTTCAAGTAGTCCCTGAAAACCAAAGAGGGCCTCCAGGCTATTCGTGTGTCACTTCTCAGTGACAGCAATGAAGTTTCTTCCTTGACATCTTGTTGTTTCTGGTCCCCTTCCATTGCTTGTGCTCCTGTGTGGTTACCGCCCGGTCTGTGGTCATCAGCTGCGGACAGGGTGTCAGGCTTGCCAGGGGCTCCCCAGGAAGCAGGGCGGCCCTGGCCCCATTGCTGGGCAAGGGGAGGGGCCTGGGGTGGAAGTGGAGAGAGGAGACGGGGAGAAAGGTAGGGAGCTGGAGAGTGAATCCTTCGCCCACGCGTTTGCTGAGTGAGCTGCTCCCCGTGTCCAGCCATGTGGGGGTGAAGGGTGCTCTCAAGTGTGCCCTTTTGCAGGGGGCGGTGGGACTAGTACATCTGAAGCAAATACAGGGCACTACCGGATTTGATAGGATAAGGCCCTCCTTCCCAGGCAGGGTTCTCAACCTCAGCACTGTGGACACTGAGGGCTGGAAGGTTCCTCGTTGTAAGGCCCGGCCTGTGTGTGATTGGGTCGCCAGCAGCACCCCTGACCTGCACCCCTTACATACCCACTGGGCCCCCTTGGCACTCACCCAGTTGTAGCGATCAGAAGTGTGTCCAGGCATTGCCACGTGTCCCCTGGAGGGCAGAATCGCCCCAGGTGAGGCCCACCACCCCAGGGTGAGAGAACAGAGCAAGTCTAGAACAGGTCTGCCAAGAGCAGCGCAGTCATATCTCCAGGCTGTTCTGCATTCTCACCCAGCATTCCTTGGGGCACAGTGGATATGGGAAGGGGTCGTCATCTAATCTGTTTTCCCCTCCGTGTAACTGTGGGTTCTCTTTCCCCTCGCACAAGGACCAGGGCTCAGGAAGGAGAAGATGGGGGCACTCTATGTGGAGGAGGCTGTGACCCAGAAACCGCCCGTTCCACCCTACAAGGAGCCGGTGGAGATCCTGAAGGACTGCATCATGGACCCTCCTGACAGGCTCCTGTACCCCCCTACCAGCCAAGAGGCCCCCAAGCTGTCTTGACGGAGAGCTCACGTCGGAGCAGGAATCCTAGGGATTGCCTTGGAGGCCCCCCTCCCGCCCCCCCGCTGCTGCCTTGCCCCTGGGAATCATGGTGACAGGCTCTTTGCAGAATCAAGGCTGCCCTAGAGTCTTTGCTTGGGGGGGGGGGGTGCTCTCCAAGCACCAGGAAGTGGGCAGCGACAAGATAGTTAAGCCCACCTCCCAGAGGCAGGGTAATCAGGAGCACAAACCTGCTTCCCAAGGCCCCTTTCTGAGCAACGGTGACCTCCTGGCACTTAAATAAGCAGAAAGGTTCCTAGCTCAAATTCATTTTTAAGGTGCTTCAGGAAATAATCCCATCATGAAATATTCCACCCCATGATCTGGTAGCAAGAGGACTTCTCTGAAATGGGAGAGAGGCTGTTGGGGCTTTCAGAAGCACCCCCCACCCCAGCATCCCCCCTGGATGGTTGGGGAGCGTTCTGGGGAGGCTGCCCACAGCCTCAGTGGCATGGAGGAGGCACTGTGAGGGCAGAGGATCACCAGGCTCTAGGGACCACCGGCCCGGCTCTGGGTCTCACCCTGGCTCTACAGCAGAAGCAGGGAAGCTTCAACTTCAGATGGGACACTTGTACCAGAGAATTTCTCTACCTCCTCCAGGGGCTCCCTTAGGAGGGGCAAGCCAAACCCTCTCCACAGAGCACTCCAGAGAGGTCATCCCGGGACAATGGAGGAAAAGTCTTTCCTGGAGGGAGCCTGCTGCTTCTCTGCGGTGGCGGCACTTATGTTTGACCTGAGCCTGGTTTCCTGAGGAGCAGACATGTCCACGCTTTCACTTGGGAGGCTTGGGCTCCAGCCCCAGCTCTGCCGCAGGCAGAGGTTCAACCGTAATGAATCTCTTCCTCTTTCCTGTGCCTCAGTTTCCCTCTCCATGACGTGGCAGCAGAGAATTCAAGTGCCTGCTGGCTCCTGGTCTGCCACTGGGCTGATGAGTGACGGCGCCTCCAGCTCCCCAAAAGTCAGACCTCGGGCTGCACAGAGTGGACGTAGCTGCCTTCAGCCCTTGTCCTCGTCCCTTGCTACCGACGTCCTTATTGCAGGAACAGAGCTCCCTAAATGTGCCATCAGCGTGGTGGCCTAGTCCGCTCTTCCCAGTTCTCTGGGACCCAGCCTGGGAGTCACTAGGGGTGCTTGTTAAATATGCTCAACTCCTTACCTGCTTGAGCGGATATCTGGGACTGGGGCTCAGCGACGGGCAGTTTGGAGCAAGGTCCTCCAGGAACTTCATGGGCTCACTCAAGCTTGAGAGCACTACCCTGGAGGCCCAGAAGGGTGTCTTGCACAACTATGTTCCCACTCCCCCTCACCCCTCTCCCCTCACTCCCTGAAGCAAAGCACTTTTCCCTCCAGGGCACTTCGTTTTGGCAGGTTCCTAGGCTGCTTATCTGCTGGGGATGATGTGGGGCCTGGGTCCCGCCTTCCTAACCTTCCTGGGTAGGAAACCAGGGGAGGTTAGAGAGCAGGTTTGACCCCTGCCTTTTGCTTGTTTTAGACAGGCAGGAAATGGTGCTGCGTCCTGGCCTTGCGCCGGGGGCCCCCCGCCCTGTGCTGCATGCTAAGTCGCCTGGCCCTCAGCCATCGCTCTGTTCTCTCCTCTGTCCTGGGAGGTGCTGAGAGCCTCTGAGATGCTGGTATGGGCTGTCGCCTTCTAACCACCACCCCCCCCCCCGGCCCGCCCCGGTTCCCAGTGTTTCTGACTCTCCCTTCCCGTCACCCACCTTTAGCACTTAGCCTTAGTGCCATTGTCTTCCTGTTTTCTTCAGCTGCGAACCAGGAATTCGTCCCCACTTTCTGCCTTCTATTAGTCTGTGGAAATGCCTCTCTTCCAGCCCCAGGGTCAGGGGTCTGGGGTATACCACGGGCCTTTAGAGCTGCAGCTCTGGCAGTGTTACTGTCCACACCGAGAGGGAGCCCAGGCCTCCCTCCCCCATTCACATAAGGTTCTGTGGGGAGTTCAGGACTCTGCCCTAGGCGAGGTGCTGGGGCTATAAATTGGTGGGGTGGAAGAGAGAAAGACCCCTTAAAATAGGGGTCGTTGCCCCCACCCTGTCCATAGATCCCAAACGAGGTGACTTTCTGGCAAGCATCCTCCCTGGGGCTCTTCCATCCTGTAAGAATCCTCAGAGCACGAGGCTAGTCCCGCGAGCAGTGTTGTGTGTGTGAGCTCCACACACACAGTTCCCTGTGCAGCTCTAGGCGCTGAGGTGGAGGCCAGGTAGGGAAGCATCCAGCCTCCACATCCATGTACTGAGGAAGCCTCCAATACCAGCTTTTGAGAAAGTTGGGCCCCTTGGAGCGGGTGATGGAAAATGTGGGGTTTTTTTGTTTTTTTTTTTGTTTTGCAGCGATTTGCACTGTCCACATTTCTTGAGAGGCACAGGCAGCCTAGTTAATGGCACAGAGGCCTACCGACGTTTTTGTGCAGGACCCCAGGGCTGACACGTGGTGAACACCTTTGCTGGAGACTATTACCCAGCCTGACCTCTTTGGTTTTGTTTCAAGGCACTTGCTGCATTTCAAATCCAGGGCCTGGAGACACCCTTGTTGGAGAGGCTTCCTATTTTTGCCTCACAAGAAAACAAGCTGAAGAGAAGGAGCAAGCCTTTGGCCAGAGTCCTAGCCACGCCTCCACCCTCCTGCACCAGCAACAGGCGCAGATCCTGGCGTCCTCCCACCCCTGATGCCCAGAGGGTCTGACGTTCTGAGTAACCGGCATTATAACTGATGGTTTGATTTCAGTAGCCATAGAGACCAGGTGGGAGGGAATTCAGCCCCCTGCCCTCGCCAGACACCTAAGACAGTGTAACCTACCCCAGACCTTTTGGTTCTTCCTCAAGCCTACGTTGGGTTCCTGGGGCGCTAAGTATTTAGCAAGGCAGCGTGAAGATTGGCCGATTCCCTCATTCAGGTGCCCGTCAGCCAAGGATACTCAGGGCGATATCGGCAGCCTCTTCTGGCTTCAGAGACGTGCAAATGAGGTTTAAAACCCCACGTTGGATTCGCAACTTTTTGCTCCCTGAATAAAGCCGTTTATTTCGACCCATGCTTGCGTCCTGTGAGTCTCGCCGGTCAAAGCTCATCAAGAGCTGATCGAAGCTGGATCTGGCCCCTCGGAAAGCCCGCCCCTGCCCGAGCGACGCGCTCGCGCCTGCGCGGGGGCGACCGCGCGAGCTCCCCCTGGCGGCCCGTTCCTGCTGCGCATGCTCGGCGCCAGCGGCCGGCGGGGACCCAGCACACCTGAGCGTCCGCAGCTCGGCCTGGCACCCCAGCCTGGGCGTCCCGCGTCCGGCCATGACGGCACACTCCTTCGCCCTCCCGGTCATCATCTTCACCACGTTCTGGGGCCTCATCGGCATCGCCGGGCCCTGGTTCGTGCCGAAAGGACCCAACCGCGGGTAAGGATGGCGTGCGGGCCCGGCCTTCCTGCGGACCCCTCCCCGGGCAGCGTCAGGCGGTGCAGCGAGCTTTGGGTCAGGGCTCGTTCGGCGCCGCCTTCCTCCGTTGTCCTCACTGGCCGCCTTCGGCTCGGAACTGGCAGGCGGTCGGGGCCAAAGAGCAGAGCCGGTGGTGCTTTAGAAAGGTGGAGGGCCGGCTGACGCGGGAGGCAGTTAAGGGTTCCCCCCCCCCCTCCCCCCAGTGAAGCTAGAGGCCATGGCCGGCCGCTGATGCGGTTTGTCCACCGCTCACCAGCAGTGACCTTGAGCGAACGTTAGCCCTTCAGGCCTCACTTTCTTCATACGTAAAATGTGGATGATGGTGGTACGTGCCTTTTAAGGCTATACTGTGAGGAATACCCGAAATAACACATGTAAAACAGCGCATGGCACGGATTATGTGTTGAATAATTTTTAGCAGGTTTTGTTTTCTGAGCGGCCCCTAGCAGATTTCTGTACCTTGTGGTCAGTTTATCAGTTACTGCATCAGTTACTGTGGGTCAGTTTATCAGTTCCTCAGCTACGAAGGGCTCTCCCCTGAACTTGAACTTGATTTTAAGTTCCTCTACGTGGAAGATTGTCTCCTTCACCACCGTGGACCCCAGTGCCCAGCACAGGGCTGGCCCACAATGCTTAGTAACGTTGAAGGAATGGATCCAGTGTAATTCCTCTGGCACTGACTTCAGGTGCTTTAGACCAGGGGTCCTGGGGCCTGATTTGGATTTGGGTGGAGGCTACTTGGACAAATGGGCACTGTCCCTGATCCTGAAGTCCCACAGCATCACTTTGTGAACCATTTTAGTATCTCACCTCTCCTGCAAACTTTGGTGAGTTCTAACTGAAGTCTCTCCTGCTGCATTTTAAGCTTCTGAGTCCAGAGTCCTCTTTGTATGGACACAGAGCTACCTGTTCCCTTGGTAACCACTCACTCTGCCTCAGAAATGGCTCACGGTCTCCTTGCTTCTTGCCAGCTTCTGTTTTCCATCCCGTTGCCCAATGAAGTTTGCATTGCAGAGAACATTCCATGGTGTGTTGCTGCAAATGCAACTCCGGGGGTGGGGGTGGGGGGGTATCTTTTCCCAGCATGGCTGCAATAAGATGGTAGGTGGTGGAGAAGGGAGGTAAAGAGAAGGTCCATAATGCAACTTGGATGCAGTCATGGTGGGCTTTCCCCTGGGGTGACGCTTGAGTTTTTATCTCCCCTCTTAAATTGTCACCCTGAATAGAAGTCAGCCTCCTGTGTTCAGGTGGCATCAGGAAGGCCAACAGGAAAGGGGCTGACACCAGGAGCTCTTTCTCTGGCCCTGGCCTGGCCTTGGGAGGGTGCTGGTTCCACCCATCCTGACCTGACCACCGCTTCCATTGCAGAGTCATTATCACCATGCTGGTGGCCACGGCTGTCTGCTGTTACCTCTTGTAAGTACCACTCCCCCAGTTCGACGTCTTCCCTCCTCTCCCTAAGCCCTGCCCTCTCCTCTGTCCTGGTAGTGACAGATTCCACTTTTGAAAGGCTGAGTCTGTAAAACGTAGGGGAGCAGGCAGTTTGGGATGGCACAGAGAGCAGGGGGCTCGAAGTCCTGGACTCTGGGGTCTGGTTCCAAATGCGGCAGCCAAACAAGCTTTGTAGCGTCCATGTTTTCTCATCTGTGAACTGAGCGCTCTTTATGCCCGACCGGGCACCAGAATCACTGGGAGAGATGGAAAGACACAGCATTCAGGGCTCCACCCTTGACCCACTGACTCAGTTTTCAACATCTGCACTTAGGAGTTCATATTTCTAATACATGCTCCTGGGTGGTTGTGATGTGGCCGGTTTCAAATCATCAGATGAGCAGGAGTCTTCAAACTTGGGAAGGGGGCCCTGGGGATGTAGAGAATAATTCCAAGGGATTCAAGAACCTGGACAGGGTGAGGGAGTCAACATCTGCGTCCTGAATGCCCAGATGTTCTCTTCCTAAAACTGCCACTCACGATAGCCCTGCCCCCTTTACAAAAGAAGACACTCCTCCTTCCACCCACACCCCTTGTATGTCACCCTGCTCCAAGTTTAAATCATCCTGCCTGCCAAACCAGGGGATAAGTCCAAGTTCTGGTTTTGAGGGAAGCCTCTCCCGTGATCAGTCAGGCCATGGGAAGCCCGTGTGGCCTCCCCTCCGCCTGGGTCTCATACGCTATCTCTGTGGGTTATGCTTGGCATAGTTGGGGTATTCTGAATTCAGAACAATCAAAATAGGACGGGTAACAGTGATGAGCTACTGATTCTTTACAAGGTAACAGAGGGGCCTGGTTCAGTCGGTTAAACATCCGCCTCTTGATATCGGCTCAGGTCATAACCTCATGGTCATGAGATTGAGCCCCATGTCGGGCTCCGTGCTGAGTATGGATCCTGCTTGGAATTCCTTCTCCCTCTCTCTCTGTCTCTGCCCCTCCCCAGCTGGCACTCTCTCGTTCTCAAAAATAAATAAATAAAAACTTCAAAAAAATAAGAAACAATAATGAGAGGTAACAGATTGTTTTAAAGACAACTGGAATAAAGAATAAAAGTAACGAGTATTTTGCAAGACTGCCAAATTTTTCAAAATGCATAGATTAAGGCCCACATGTAAAATTTTTTACATGATGTATTTCGTATTTGGGGTGTGTTTTGTAGTTAAAGCCTGTTCTATCTAATTAGATCACGAACTATTTATTCCTCTGAGTCAGTTCTCTCATTTCACTTCATACGATGTTAAATACTTTCTACCCCCATTAACAACAAAAAAATAAAACTTGCTAAAAAATAATGACCCGTACTACGTTAGCTTAAATGTTAGCTTAAATACATGAGGATGTACGTTTTTTCAGGATTCTCCCGAGACAGAACGTCTCTAAGGCCCTCTGTGCTGTTTCTTGGCCTTTCGGGGCTCGGCAGAATGTCCTCATCTGTCTCAGGGAGGGCCTCAGAGGGGCTGGGGCTCGATGGCACAGAGACCAGGACATAGAGGGTGGTGGCTGGGAACAGCAGAGACGGCGTGTGCGTGGGATGTGGTAACTACAGACACCAGATGGACGTAGGGGAAAGGGAGACTGGCCGCAGACCGGGCACACACAGGTGGAGAGGTGGGGCAGCTTACAAAATGCCACGCCTGGAAATTATGTTCCACAAAACATCAACTCTGGGTTAATGCCGATGATAAGCAGACTACAATTTCTGACAGCTTACAGGCGTCAGCCACGTGACTGGCTGCTGGGGGTTGCGGTGTGGTCTGAGGTCAAACAGCTGGAGCCTTCCTGCAAAACCAGATGGAGCACCAGGGGACCGATTTCTGGCATGTGAGGTCATGCACCTTTAGAGTCTCTGGGGACCCACTACTGTGGGCACACAAGTCCTGACAACAGGGTCTGGCCCTCCCGCCCCACCCCACCAAGATGTGCAGCCTGCCCATGTTCCCTGGAGATCTCCCTGGCCTGAAGGACAGCTCCCGTCCTGTCGCCAGCAGGCCTCAGCGTGGGGCTCTCTGGTCATCAGCCCTTCCTAGGAGGTAGTTCTTCGTCTTGCTCCTAGAAGTAGGTGACTCTGACGTGCCTGCTGGCAGACCAGCCCTGTCCTGCTCCCAGGTACCGGCTGGGGGAGGCCCAGACCAGAGGTGTCCTGGGCTCAGCTGGGAGGCCCCTTCAGCACGCCTCTGGAGGCCGTCTTACCCCTTCCCTGTCCCAGAGTCCAGCCCCAGCCCGGGTCTTAGAAATCTATGAAACATCAGATCAAACCAGACCTAAGCCAGAACCCACGAACCCCGGGCCAACCTCCTGTGCTGGCCAGACTGGGGGAGGGCTCACGGGACCCTTCACCTGGAAACGCAGACCCCTGTGTGTCTGCCGGCTTGGCCACGTGACCGGACGCATGGCGCGAGGTGTGGAGCGTGGATTTCCTTCCGGCGTCCTGGCTCACCCTCCCTGTGCTGTCCCCGGCAGCTGGCTCATCACCATCCTGGCTCAGCTGAACCCCCTCTTTGGGCCGCAGCTGAAGAATGAGACCATCTGGTACGTGCGCTTCCTGTGGGAGTGACCGTCGCCACTTTGGCCCCAGGTACTGGGGGCCCAGACAGACCCCGCGGGTGGGACAGGGGCCTGGCGCGTAGGAGGAGAACACACAGGGCAGTCATAAGAGTTCACGTTTACACTCAGGCATTCATTTATTTGGCAAAAAGGAAACAAAAAGAGAAGATGCAAAGCACGTGTATTCTTCCTGGCGGTGCCGCAGGAGGGTGTGAGGCACCAGGGCTGCATGCAGGATCGGGGTCCTCAGGGGAAGCATGGCAGGCCCGGCCACGGTTGTGGGTTTGCAGGCCACAGAGGGCGTGGCCAGAATCTGTTGTGAGGGAGGGAGGCTCGGGGCACAGGGGCCATGACGCACAGACTGGACACAGGGGCAGTTGAAGTCAGCCTCGTGGCTGGGGCACAGACAAGGACAAGGAAATTCTCCAGGGAGGGAGGGGGGAGGCGGTGGTGGAGAAGGCGTCTCCGCGGCAAGGAAGTGACCCCTTCGTGTGATGTGCTTTTCAGGTGCCCCAGTTCTCTGGATGACTTTGGCTGTACTGTCCCTGATGACCCCTTTGTCCCCACCCTCACAGCTGTATCTGAGTCCCTCCATGCTTCCCACCCCAGGATCTGTCTGGTTTGGGGACCTCCTGCCTTCTCCATCCAATCTGGGCCTTGGGAAGCCCCAAGTTCAGAGTCAGGCTGGAGCAGAAGCTATCCGGCCCTCAAACTCCCCCTGCCCCTCCCAAGTAGATCCCGGCTAGGAGCTGACTGGGGGGTGGGGGGACCTTTCTCTTACAAATGTGGCAGCCCCAGAAAGGGCATGTGTTCTGTGGAGAAGGGGGGTCCAGCCTGGGATGCTACAAGCCTGGGGGGCGGGACCAGAGAGGAAGCCCTGGGTGGGGAGTCAGCTGGTCCTCATCAGCTCTGCCACAGTCCTGCCCTGTGACCCCAGGAAGCATCTCTGCCTCTGTGGGCCTCCTCACCTCCTCACCCTGTGAGATGGACGCAGGGCGTCCCAGAGGTCTTCCCTGGGATTCTGTAATTTTCAGACACTTACAGATGTGGAATTCCCTAAGAAAGTTGAAGTAATGGAAAAACATTCACACACAAAAAACAACATAGTAATTTGGGTCAGGATTGAAAGCTGTATGTTTACTTAGCATTCTTTGTAGTTATAAAGTCACTTAAATGGGCTTGCTCAGAAAGCTGTATCTCCTTAGAATAATATCCTGTTCCATCTTCCTTCCCTATCTTGGCCCCTCCTCTGTGGATAAGCTCCCTGCAGCCTGGAGGGCTCAGTCTGGGCACAGGCCCAGGACTGGATTCCATCCTTTGACTACAGTGGGGTGAGTTTCAGAGCCCCCCTCATAGTAGCAGCTAGGTCACCCGGAGTTAGGGAGGATGAACCCGGAGTTAGGGAGAGATAGATGCAGGTGAGGTTTGGGCGGCACTGGGCCACTGGGTCCATCCTGGCCCGTGTCCATTCCTGCTCTGGGAGCACCTGGCCTGACAAGGCGTGGAAAGCAGAATGTGCAGGAATCAGATGAGAGGGAACCCAGGACCCCTGCCCATACTCTCCCTCCTCCCAAGAGAATTGAGGCTGAGACCTCAGGCATTTGCCCATGTCCCAGAACTAACTGGGGTCCCCCGATCTGCCACGCTGCCTCCCTGGGGGAAGACACCAATCTCCAATATTTGTTGAGCGTATTTATTTAATATTCTATTTAGCGGGCATTGTCTTTGGAACAGTGGTAGAATGTGCTATGTCTCACTTAGATTTCTTGGTTCTGGGCTTGGCCTGTTGCTCAGAGCTCCCAACTGGGGCTTCCCTTTGACATGCCAGCTCACCGCACCCCCTTTCAAACTCCCTTCCTGTCCTGACCCTCTGTGGCCCTCCTGGAGAGGGGGCTGTGGAGTGTGGATTGTACTGAAAACCTGATCCATGACTAATGAGCGGCGGCTAAGTCCTGGCTGAGGCCACGCTTGCTGGCTGCTGCCCCCCTGTCCACCCAGTTCGAATGTGCTCAGTGGGTGGCTTTGGGGCACGGGAGAGACCGGCAGCCGCTTGGAGCCGCAGTTCTGGATCGTGCACACTGAAAACTACATTCTCCTGAGACCGGAAGGAGAATACAGCCGTCCCAGGTTCTGCCCAGAAGCAGTTCCGGCAGGAGAAGGAAGATGATTGTTCCAGTGGAAGTCTGACCGGCCTCTTCTGTGCCCCAGATACAGAGAGCACGGCGCCTGAGGGTGAGCAATAAAGCAGGCCCCCCAAGTCTCCAGAGCGTGTCCTGCCTCGTTCCTGAATACCTGAGCGCACCCAGTCTGCCCGCCCCTGCCCCTCCTGCAGGGGCCGGAGCAGACTGAGCAGAGGACACTGGTCCTCCAGGGCCAGGGAGGGTGGTTCTTGCGCAGAGACGGAAGAGGTTTGGGGGTGGGGAGGCACTGGGAGGAATGAGGGACCAGACCACTGAGGGCTTGTCACCGGCTGAGGAGCTTGGATTGACCCAAAGGGCAAAGCAAAGCCATGAAAGGGTTTTAAGGCAGGGGAGTGACGTGACCCAATTTGATTTCTAGGATGATTTTTATAGGGTGTGTCACGGACAGGAGCCTGTCTGTAGGGTCCCAGTGGAGCGTGGTGGTGAGGACGGAGGCGAGGGGGCGGCTGGAAGGTCTGGTCAGGGCTGCAGGTGACCAGCCTGTTGGCTGTGGGAGAGGGGCAGGCGGGGATGGATGCAGAAGGTTCTGTGCTCTGGGCGGGGGCCCTGCAGTGAGCAGTAGCTACGGAGGTCCCGGGGCTGCTGGCTGATGGGCTCCGTGAGGGGCCACAGAGGAACAGTTTCAGAGGGGAAACGGTGGCCTGTGGTCTCCTTTGTTTCCTGGTGAGTCGGACGTGTCCAGGGCATCCGTGTGGAGATGTCCAGTGAGTGGTCAGGTGAGTGGGTTTGAAAGTCAGGAGGAAGATGTGGCCTGAAGAGCTGAGAGTCTTCAGCAGAAAAGAACGGTGGTCCCTGAGCCCGTGGAGTGGGGTGCAGTGTGAGACCCCGGGAATGCCAGCGATCACGGGGTGGGCAGATAAAGAAGGGCTCCTGTCAGGCGTACAAGAGGTTCTCAAGGGGACGGGAGGAGAGCTGGGTGAGTAGAACCACCAGAGGATTCCTGGAAGTGGTTCAAGAGGAAGGAAGGTCCAGGGCCTCAGAGGGCGCCACCCCCCCAGAGGTCAAGGGGGAGGGGAGACCGGGGACAGCAGCGACTTCAGAAAGCCCAAGAGAGAGAAAGGGAGTGATACAACAAGGGGACCTTCCTGGGTCACTTCTCCTGGGTCCCTGGGGACGTACCCCATAAGGCTGTGTGGCATCTCCATCTCTGCAGCTGAAACTTAAGCCAGCCCCACCCTCTGGGCTCCCTGCTCCCCCCAGCCACTCCCCGCTTAGGGTCTCAGGTCTGGGATGCTGAAGATCACTGGCCCAGGCCCAGGGTTGGGGAGGTGGGGGGCAACATCCGGTTGCTTTCCCACGCAGTTTCGTTTCCCTGGCATCAGACTGCAGCCGCTCCTCCGGACTCTCTCAGGATGTGTGTCTGTCCCTCTGTTCAGGTGCGGTCCTGGGGAGCATCCCGCGCTCTCCAGGCCACCTCCGAACAGAGCAGCTTGGGGCTGGCAGACCCTTCCCCAGCATGGTCCTTCCCTCCGCTCCCTTCCTTTCTGCCTGCACGGCCATCCAGGGAGAAGGGAGAGCAGCTGAGAGCATGGGTGCATGACTCCCAGGATCCGATGCCCACCCACTGGGTGAGGGTTGCATTCCTATCAAAGCTTTCACCCCCGCACCCACGGCAGAAAACTGCAAGATGAACAGGTCTTGTCAAAGATAAGCATGGCTGGACATGAGTTAAAGCAGTGAGAAGCAGGTTTTATCCTGTAACTACTGATAGTAAGGGAAATCTGAGCTCCCTCTTATCTGTGCCGAGGTGACAGGCAGTTTAAAGGGAGAGTGAGGGCTCAAGTAAGTCAGGAAAGTGAGAAATCACAAAGGGTTGGTTAGTGTAAGTGCCACTAGGCCACCTGTGTCTCCCACAGAGACTGGGACCCGATCCTTCCTGATTTCATTTCGGAAGACTGAAGTTTATGTCCTGGAGGGAGACGTCACTGGATTGCAGGAGATACGTATATATCTCTCAAAGGGACAGAGGAAGGATTCACGACTGCAAGCGTTTTTAGTAAATGCTGTAAGAAAGGACAGAGGGCAGAGGGTCAGAGGTCTGTGGTCATGTTTTGGCTGGAAATGACCGTAAATTCTTCTGACAGAGCTTTTTCAGAGAAGAACCCAACAGGGCTACGTTGCCCCGGGTATCCAGCCTTAGGCTGTCTGAAGCCACACGCGGTTGGTTGAGTCTCTTTGTGCAGGGTTTGAACTGAAACGTGCCGAGAGTTGTTTTGTAGTTCGTTTCAAACATCTGCCATCTGCCACGTGGGGGCTCATCAGTGAATGTCTCCTCGGACAGACACTCGGAGAACTTACATGAAGCAAAAGATTCCTAAAGATGGGAAGTGGCAGAGAATAGGAAACCCCTGCACCATACCTAGTGGCAGAGTAGGGAGGGAAACAGCCTTGGAGACCACCCTGGGACTGGACGAACCCCAAGAGAAGAAACACCAAAGGCAGCCAAGGTAAGCTAAGCTGCACACACACAGGGTGGCCAGCAGAGGGCGGTGCTCTCACAAAGGCGCTAAACCTCCTGAGCCCGGTTTACGCCACCCCTGGGGTGCCTTGCACATGTTAGAGGTTGTGGCCTTAGAGCACCGCTGTTAGTGGGGAGCAGGGACAACCCTCCAGAGGATAACAGAGCCTGAGTGGAATGTCCTTCAAGGATATGTAACCACAACCACGGCTAACGTTCACTGAGCAGTTGCTAGGAGCCAGGCACTATCAAAACCAAAGGGCAAAGAGCTAAGGAAACTTGCCAGCTTGAAACTGCTCTGATACAAGCCTTCCAAAAATCTTGTGTGTCTTCTTACCGCCTCCACATCCCCGAGAGATCTGGCATATTCCGGTGTGTACAAGAGACACCCATCAGCCCAGATTCTGAACAAGGAAGAGAAGATACAGACAGACCTGTACTCTCATACAGGCCACAGGGGTTACCTCTTATTCTAGACCCTAGAGTAAGCCTTTTGATGAATTTTAGTTGCTTTGAACAGAAATCGGATAGGTGATAGCAATGGGAATGTGAGCAGAGGTGAAATCGAGTGGGGGTGGTTATAACCTCCAGGTCTGTGTGCTGGAAGTGACCTTTGTGTAAAAACCTTGGGGCTTCCAGGAACAAAGTCAGTTGACAGACACCACAGCTTTGCTTTTAAAACCAGGAAAGTGAGGGCAAATGACCAAAGTCTAGGCTAACTCAGACCACTTTCTGTGTTAATGAACCTGCAGAAGAATCGCTCAGAACAACAACAACAAAAAAACCCCCACAGAATGCTAGGACCAAGCCAGCACTAACATCATCAACTAATTGATGTTAGTTGAGTGAAAGTTACTTAATCTTTATGATCTTCGTTTTACTGCTCAGTTGGTATAATAATAATAGTGCCTGCCTCAGAGAGATTGGGAATATGAGCCAAGAGAATGGATTAAAGTGCCTGGCTCACCAGTAAGTGGAAGCTATTAATCACACTATTTTTATATATGTTAGTTCCTTGCCACTCTATTCTGCCAGGACCTCAGCTTCCTTTTCCTTTTTTTTTTTTTTTTTTTGTTCCCATCACAGACACTATGCTGACCCACTGTGAGCATTTTGATATATGAAGTATGACCTGGGAATTGAGGACCAAGAAAGATACCTGGGGCCTGTTTATGTATCTGTATTTCTTTTTAAGTTTATTTTTGAGAGAGAGAGAGAGAGTGTGTGTGTGCACGTGTGCAAGCGGGTAAGGGGGTTAAGGGGCAGAGAAAGAGAGGGAGATATAGAATCCAAAGCAGACTCCAGGCTCTGAATTGTCAGCACAGACCCCGATGCGGGGCTCGAACCCACGAGCCGTGAGATCATGAACTGAGCCAAAGTCTGACACTTATCCGACTGAGCCACCCAGGTGCCCCCTTATTTTATTGTTTAAAAGTTTATTTATTTTAGAGAGAGAGAGATTGTGTGTGTGTGTGTGTGTGTGTGTGTGTGTGCATGCATGTGTGTGCAAGTGGAATAGGAATAGAGAGAGAAGGAGACAAGATCAGAAGCGGGCCCCAAGCTGACAGCAGAAAGCATGATGCGGGCTCCAACTCAGAAACCCTGAGATCATGACCCAAACTGAAGCCAAATGCTTAACCGACTGAGCCACCCAGGCGCCCCTATGCATCTGCATTTCTGCTTCCTGTCAAATGTCCATGACATAACTTACAAATGCAGTGTCCTCTCAATGAAAACACTAAAGATGGGGGGGGAGGGGAGGAGGAGGATACTAGAGTAGATATTCTAAAGTTCTCAGGAAAAAATAAACGGAGAAATAACCAGGAAATTACTGGAAAAGCAGAGTATTGAGGATACTCCCAGGTATTTGAAAGTATGACAGAGTCACGATGTGCAAAGCTACAGAAATGAAAACAATGGTGCTGGCACATGGACTGAATCAAGTAACATTAAAAATGACTTGATGGGGCACCTAGTCAGCATCTGACTATAGATTTTGACCCAGGTCATGAGCTCACCATTGGTGAGTTCCAGCCTCGCATCAGGCTCCTCTGTGACAGTGCGGAGCCGGCTTGGGAATCCTCTCTGGTCTTCTCTCTGCCCCTCCCTGGCTTGTGCGCACTTATGCTCTCTCTCCCCCTTAAATTTAAAAATAACACTTTAAAAGGTGACTCGGTAAATTGTAAAGATGTGTACTCTTGTTGCAGAGGTCCTAGTTTTAGCCCAAACAGGAGGACTGGACCAGCCTGGAGTCGATTTGCTGGGGGCCAGGGGAGGGACGCTATGAGGGTAAAAACCGAGACCACCCCTGGCAAGATGAATAGGAACGACTGCCCAAGGCTAGGTAGTGACCCCAGCCTAGGCCCTTTCATCAGTCTGACCCTAGGGCTGCCAAGAAGCTCAAGGCAGCCTGTGAGACAAGAATTGGGCGCTTTCGTGGAAGAACACGGCATTCTCTGCTCAACCCAAGGGGCGCAGCCTCCGTGGCCCCTGAACGGCTGTTTGCGGAGGTGGTAGCGCATCCCAGGAGACATGGGCGAAGCCTTCGCGGCACCGCCAAGCGGTGGGAAACCGTCCCGGGAGACACCCCGGGAGGGCTTCCCGAAATGCCGCGCGAGCCTTCAAGGCTGGAAGAGACCCCGACAACATGTCCATTACAATGGCTGCGGTTGCGTCTGTCTGCGCGCGGGTCGCACTAGGGCATCTTCCCCGGGCGCAGGGAGCCCGGGTCGGAAAGGGCCTTGGACGTCAGCTAGGGAGGAAGACTAGGCCACCGCTGTCTCTTCGCGCGTGTGACTGCTTTCTCCGAGGCCACGCAGCTGAAGCAGCGCTATTAAACTAGTGCTAGGGTTTCCCAGCCACGGTGAGAAGAACGCGCGACTTCGGGCGGAGCGGACCCCGCAACCCTAGGGCTTCCGGCCGCGGCCGCCCGCGCCTGCGCACTGCGGGGCGCGGGCCGCCAGCTGGAGGAGCGTACCATCCGCAGGCAGGGGTGGGCGCGCGTCGCTCCCGGAAGTAGCCCCTGCGCGTCCCGGAAGTCGAGCCCCCTACCCCGTCTCCTTTGGGCCTTTGGGCCTTTGGTGTCTTCCGGGGGCTCCCGCCGTGGCTGGGGGTGAGGCGCGGTGGCCGGTGGGGCGGTGGGCTCGTCGCTGCCGACTGCTGCGGGGCTGTCGGCTGCGGCGGGAGCGGCGCCCGGCTTCGTAGCTTCGCGGGCCTGGTCTCAGCGGGCGGCCAGGCCCCTCCCGGACCCCAGGCCCTAGGTAAGCCGGGGAGGGGGCGTTGCGGTCCCGCTTCACCGACGCGGACGCCGGGGCTGGAGGGTGGGGCGCCTTGCCCAGCCCCTCCCGGCGCGTCGGAAGGCCCCGGGGTCTCCCTCCCTGGCTAGCAGCCCCCTCCCAGTGTCCGGCGCCGAAAGCACGCCCAGTGAGGCTGTATGTATTGGACAGCGGGTCGTGTCCAGTCTCGCTCTGTGCCAGGGACTGCCCTTAAACAGGCTTCTACATGTTTTAGCTCACGGAACAAGCTTGTGAGGTGGGGGCTGTTATCCCTGTTGTATAGGTGGAAAAAACCGAGGCACCCTAGTGCGGGATCGTAGGTAGCTGTTGAGTGGGTAGCAGCCAGGATTTCAGCCCACGTATCCTGGCTCCAGACCTCACGCTCTTCAGTCCGTTATGGAAGGCAGCCTCGCAGAACACAGCAACGGGTTCTCCTGGTGTGTAATTTAAAACAGATCTCATCTTTTGTCACTTTGGCATAATGTGAAATCTAACGACACGCGATTATTCTTTAAAACGTCTCGCTTAGGGTTTGCTGGGAGCCAAATTTTCGCGCGTGGTCAGACCCCAAAATGTATAGTAACTTGCTCTACTCTTTTCCTTCCTCCCATTCTTTTTCTCACCACCTTTCTGTCTCCCCGCAAGTGAGTGGGTGGGGGGTGGGGGATGAGGAACCCAGGACTTGAGGGCCCAGCAAGTGCCTTGAAATGTCCTGGGATCTGGGATGGATAGACAGCTCAGGAGCTAAGACAGGAGGGGGCTGGTCGGTGGGATTGGGCAGTAAAAACAGAGAGAAAGGTGTGGCATAGTTATGGGATACCCTGGGCAGGCTGAGCTCTGCACAAGGCTCTGGGGTAAGGCAGGCACAGAGAAATAGGGAAGTGGTTCCTTTCCTTCTGGGCATGCACATGGGGAAAGGGCTGCTGAGTGCAGTTAGAAGAGAGCCCCCTGATCCATGCAGGCTGCACAGATGTAGGAGACATGCAAGAGACACCTGCCATCTCAGTCTCAGCCAGCAGGTTGCTGCCTCTGGAGACCTATGGCTTCCCTTTGGGAATCTGTGGGCTCCTTGTCATAAACTGCCTCAGTTCCTTCCCCCACCTGCACTCAGGGGTTGCCTGGCACCGCAGCCGTCCGTCTTTCTTTGCTCTCAGAGAAAATAGATTCTTTCTCGTCTCCAAAGATAAACCCGCTCACCGCCTGTGCCCTGCATCCCTTTCCCAAAGAAAGTTCCTGCCATCACTTCTTTCCTGTATATGTATATTCTTTTCTTTCTTCCCACTGTGCCCTTTCTCTGTTTGGAGATGAAGTCAAGCCTTTTATCTCCAAAGCGTGGCCCTCCTTTCCCCACCCCACCTCTGACATGGCAGGCACCTGTGTCCCCCAGTTCTCACTGCACAGCCATGTCTCCGTCTTCGTCCTCTGCAGTGACCTTGACTCTGCCTGGCCTACCTGGAGAGTCTTCTCTTGGCTTTCCTAACTTGGCTTTAGTTTCTTCTGTGTCTGTCTTTGCCTGTCAGTCATTTTGGAAGTCCCCTCCCCTTCTGGCCTCTCTACAGTGTCCGCGTTGCCTGGACAGCCGCCCGCCACTCTCTTCTCCTTCCGGCCCTTTCCTTAGTTTCTGTGGAGGCTTTCACACGGATCTGTACCTTTAGCTCAGACCCTACCCCGTATCTGTCACATGTATTTCTAAAGATTTGTTGCAGAACAACCGCGAATCAGTATATCCAAAAGTGACCTGCATTAGTCAATGGGATCACTAGGGAGTCCCCGTCTGTCCCCCAGTTCTCCTCTACATGTGCCTCCGGAAGAGCTGTCCAAACTGTCCCCGCGGCCCCAGTCCCTCTGCCACTACCTGCCCCGGCCCTCCTCGCCCCCCGTGTACCGTGCCTGCCTCACATGGCCTCGCTGCGGTGCTTGTGATGCTGCTCAGTGGGTAGCCCGAGGGCCTCTGCGTCATAGCTGTCCTCAAATGTGCATTTGTCATCTCTCAGGAGAAATGTCACAAGTCACTTCTTACCGATAACCAAAGTACTGGAGTTTTTGAATGGTTTTCCTTTCAAATTTTGCATCTTAGATTCACTTCGATTCGAGTTGGTCCTCCCGGTGTCAGCCTCATTGTCATCCTTGTGTGCTTTGGTGGCTTAAGAGAAGGCGGTGTGTTACCATCGGCGACTGCACCCGCGCAAGGTCCCAGCTATACTCAGGGAGTCCGTCAGGACTTAAGGATCCTGAAGCAGTAGCTGAAGGTAAGTGACCCCTCGCAGGACGGAGTCCAAAGTCCAGTGTCACAGAATCCGTTTATCTGTAGGTCAGGCCGAGGCCCGGCCTTCACAGCGCGGACACCGCTTGCCGTGGTCTGGTGCCATGAGCCCATTTCCAGGTTGTCTTCTTGTCCTAAGCCTCGGGTGCCAGCCGGGTGCTTCCTCTCCTGTATTTGTGTCTTCAGGGCACGGGGCTGGCTTACGGCAGGTATCCGATGAATTCTTGTTAAGTGGTCCAATGGATCGACCAAAAAAGATGTACTGACGGGACAAGGCACATTGGAGAACAGAACGGGACTGGTGTGAGCCAGGCACAGTCCTAACACACTGGTTTTTTCCTTTTCTCGGCCATCACTGGTGAGCACAGGTCTGACTTGGGCCAGGTTTCAGTTGCTCGCTCTGAGCTGTCAGTGGTGGTAAAGCCTACAGGCCGCTTCCGGAGGCCTGCTGCCGGCCCTGGTCGTCCGCTCTGCCATCACGCCCCCGCTCTGGATTTCCAGTTCTACAGCCATGAAATAAGAGCTGAGGTAAGCCCAGTCCGGTTCTGATGTCCCAGAGCACTTCTCCCGGGCCCCGGGATGGTGTCTTACAGTTCGCGGCACCTTCGTCCAGCCTGTCCACGGTGCCTCTCCCGTTGGGGGGGGGTTCACACATTCGGTGTGGCAGCAGCTGGGTTCTTGGGCAGTGGGCCTGGGGTGATGCCTCTCATCCTTCTGAGGTTTTCCCAGCTGGGAGGGGCTCAGCATCACGTCGCTCACCCTCTTCTATGGTCAGAATCTTCCCGGAGCCGCCTTAGTGGGCTTGTCACCTACAAAGGCAGTCCTGCTCTCCCTGGTGATTCTGTTTTTCTTTTTCTCTGTTTCCCCCTCCCCCCCTTCGCCCCCCCACGTACATGTGCACGAGAGGGGTGGGGGAGAGGATGGGCACTGGTGGGGGGAAGGGGGCAAAGGGAGAGAGAGAGAATCTTAAGCAAGCTCCACTCCCAGCGTGGAGCCTGCCTGGTGATTCTTTTTAATGTTTAACATCACTCAGTGTCAGAACGTACTGGTTTTAAATCTTCCTGTTTAATCCGTATCTCATTTTGGCGTGATGAGACTTGAATTCCACTTGCTTTCTGATGTGTGTGGTGAGCTGTTAGGTCACCTTCTGCGAGTCTGTCCTTGTCTAGAGAGATACATTCTCGCGCTGGGCTTTTTCTTTCTTTCCTTCCCTTTCCACGTACTTCTCTTCTGACTTCTCCGTGTCTCTTTTCTGGTGTGCCTGGATCTGACTGTGACCTGATCTCTAGGAGAGCGAACGAGGAGAAGGGAGGTAAAGGTCGTGCCTGGGCTTGAGCATCTGGGTAAACACTGTCCCGTTTACGAGTGAGGTGACTATAGGAAGACAGGTGAGCGGGAGCTGGAGAGAGCCATCTGAGCCGGAGAGAGGCTCGCCATGTCAGTGTGTAAACGCAACCCCCGTTGGGGAGGGTATGTGAACTGAGAATCGAGACCTGGGTGCGAACCCTGGGAAACAGCAGGAAGAAACAGGCGGAGGAAGCGGGACCAGAACTGAGATTGCAGGGGAGGTGCAGGTGGAAGTGTGGTATCCCAGGGCCACGGAAAGGTGGTGTTCCAGACAGAGGACTTGGGCCGGCCCCCACAGGTTGAAAGAGGTCCATTGGAGGCGGTGCCGAGGGGGGCGCTGTGGCTTTGGCAAGAAGGGTGTTGACGAGCGGTGGGGGCCAGAGCCAGAGCATGGAGTCTCTCTAGGACAGAGAGAGGGGAGTGACAGGACACTGGGGGGCACGCGTCACTGGCATCAGGGGCTACCCTGTTCTGTGCTGCTGTCCTGTGTCCCTGACGCAGGCTGATTTCTAGAGAAGGAATTTCAGAAGATCTAAGCAAGGCCTCTGGCGGCCTCACCGCCCAGTACCCAGCATCATGACCTGTTTCTGATGCCCTGCCAGGTGACGGGCACAGCCTGGGTGCCCGGGATGCAGAGACATGGGCTCCACACCTCCTGGCCTGAGCTGACGGCACCTGGCGCCTGCACCTCCGCCAGGGAGACCTGCCTGACTTCTTGGCCAGGTCGGTCCCCTCCTTGGGGACTCACAGCTGCAAGTGGCGCCCCTCTGTTCCTGCACCTCCCCGTTGTGCGGGTCAGTCTCTTACTTCCGTCTCTCCAGCCAAGCTGGAGGCCACGTGCACGCAGGGACCTTGTCGATCTTCTCCGTTATCCACAACCAGGCAGAATCGCCAAGTGCCTGCTGGGTTCTCAATAAACATCGAAAGGAAAAAGAGAAACCTCAGTTAGTTTGGCAAAGATGGATGTAGAAACTGCTAACGTACAGAGGGCCCTGGGGATTCTGGTTGAGGGCTGTTCCATTCACTCTGGAGGAGTGAATGTCAGCCTTCAGCAAGGAGGTTGCGGTTTTGAGAGTTTTGTCCCGGGGCTGATTTCCTAGGCTCTCCCTACGCCTCTGTCCTCTGTTCGTTTTTCTCCCCTCTGGCCTTCCCCGCAGAGTCCCCACGGTTGAGTAGGGGAGCTGAGAGCCGTTCTTTTCATCTTGCTTTGCAGCCTGGGCCCATCTCATTTCCCCAAGTTCCCAAGCATGTTGGAAGTGGAAAAAATCGGGAAGCCCCCCAAGAGACATACACCTTCAGGATCAGTGGGGCAGGGGCCGTCTGTGTGTACTGCCTCCTCCGTGACCAGACCCAGGAGCCCAGCTGCTTCCCTGGCTTCTCCTAGCTCCAAGTTTAAAACCAGAGCTACCAATACCTCTCACGGACTCGGCTGGGGTGTGGGGGGGCGCCTGCCGGAGACCGAGGTCAAACTTGAGTTTGTAGAAATAGGAGAGAAGGCTGTCAGTGGCCACAGCAAGATCGGACTGTCTGCCTCCCCGAAGGGGAGTGAGACGGATCTGCCCCTACAGAGGAAGAGACCTCATCCCCTCCCCAGTTCCTCGTCGGTCCCTTCACCTGACGGAGTTTTCCTGGAGGAGCAGGAGGAAGGCACCCTGGGCCTACTTGTCCACAGTGAGACGAGCGAAGCCTGCTCCCTGGGGAGGCCCGGTCTGCACCCAGCTGCCTCCCGTGAAAAGTGCCAGGCCAGCCCTGGGCGGAGGAAGCCAAAGGGTGACTCTGGCCTCTATAGCCTCAAGTCTGTGCTTGGGCAGGAGCCCCCTGGGCAGCCCGAGAAGAAGGTGTCCAAACAGAAGGCACGAGGGCAGAGGGAGGAGGGGGAGCCGATGGGAAAGAAGTCGAGGGCCCCAGCGCTCAGCTCTGGCCGGTCCCCCTCTCCCCCAGCGCTACACCAGGCAGCCGGGGCGGACAGGCCAGAGGTGGGCCAGCCTGGTGAGAGTGAGAAGGCAAGGCGAGCTGACCTCCTCATCGCCCATCTGGCCAGAGAGCTGCGACGCCTCAAGAAGTGGAAGAAGAGGCACTTGCTTGCGGCTGTCGGGGACAAGCCACCCTGCCTGAAGAAGCTGGTCAGAACTCTAAAAGCGGAGACCAAGGGCTGGGCTTTTCCCGGGCATTCCCCCGGCCCCGCGGACACCGCAGGTCACAAGGCCGTGTCAGACATCGGACGGTTCTTTACCATTGACTGCAAGGACGTCTGCCACGTCACCTGCACTCTGTGTCATGCCAGCATCAGACTGGGCAAATTTAAGGGTCATTTCCAAACCTCAGGCCTGGTCCGTCACTTGGTGAGTAAGCACGGACTAGAGAGAGACAGAAGGCCAGCCGCAGCCAGCCCGGGGGAGAAGAAGGGCAGGGCCGAGGAGAGAAAGCACAAGGGCCTGCCCGCAAGTCCTGCTGGCCTTGCCCCCGAGGGGCTGCCGTCACCAGGACGCTGCACGGATGCTCCCCCTCTGGTGGACGGTGGCAGGCAGCTGGCGGCGGGCAGGCCTGAGCAGCTGTCACTGGCTCCGCCACTCTTGCCTCCTTCCTGCAGAGATGACCCCGCCGCCTCCCCGCCGGCAGTCGGGGTGGGCCGGGGCGGCACCCATGCCCCCGGCCAGCCCCGAACACAGGCCTGGACCCGCAGCATCGCGGAGTTGCTCTGTAGCCTGGCTTTGCCGCTGTCCTTCGTGTCATCGCTGCCTTTCAGAAGGTTTATGGCCCAGGTCGACCCTTGCTACCACGTGCCGCCTCCCGCCTTCTTCTGCGGGAGAGCCTTGCCTCTGCTCCGTGAGGCGGTCGAGGAGCAGGTGTGTCGGGAGATGCAGTGGGCCAAGGGCAGCTGTGTCCACCTCACCGTGTCCGCCGCTGCCCGGGACACGGTTGTGGACTACGTGGCCATCACCGCCCACTGGGGAGCCGTACAGCCGGGCAGTCGGCGGGTGGCGTCGGGGAGCCTGAGAAAGCAGGCCGTGCTGTGGGTTCGGGGCCTGCCCCAGGAGAGCTCTCCGGAGGAGAGGCAGGGGGAGCTACGGGAGCAGGTGGGCCTGTGGCTCAGCCGCAGCTCCCTGCAGCCAGGCTTCCTGGTGTCGGGCGGCTGCCTCAGCCTGGAGCAGGCAGTGAGGACAGAGGGCTACACCCAGCTCCCCTGCTTTGCCCACTGCCTCGACTCCCTGGTGAGGAACTTCCTGCGTCACCATCAGAGCGTCCAGCTCATCCTGGGTACGGTGCGGGCCATCTGCAGCCATTTCCAGGGCTCCGCGGAGGCCCGGCGGCTCCTCGGCCAGCTGCAGCGGCAGCGTGGCCTCCCGGCCCAGCAGCCCTTCTGGGAGCTCTCGGACCACTGGGTGTCCGCCTACTGCTTGCTGGAGTGGCTGGTGAGGCAGCAGCGGCCCCTGCAAGAGTACGAGAGGCGACACCAGCTGGGCAGGGCTGGGACGGCCCTGTCGACTACGTTTTGGAGCCTGACGGACAGTCTGGTCACGCTCCTGCAGCCCTTCTGGGTGGCGGTCCGGGAGGCGAGCGCCGCGCGGGCTTCTTTAAGCCAGGTGCTGCCCCAGCTACGCTACCTGCATATCTTCCTGGAGCAGGTTAACCGGCACTTCGAGGAGCAGGGCGGCGGGGAGGTGGGGGCAGCCGTCCGGCTGGCCAAGGGCTTGGCCCTGCAGCTCTCCACAGACGGCCAGCTCAACGAGCTCTTCCACCGCAAGGAGTTTGTGCTGGCGACCCTCCTGGACCCCCGCTTCAAGGGGAAGATCGAGTCCATCCTGCCCACGGGGGCCGACATTGACCACTGGAAGCAGGTTCTCGTGTACAAGGTGAAGGAGATCATGGTGTCCGACTACTCCTTGCCTCCCTCACCCTCCCTGCACAGCCCCAAGGCAAGGCGTGCGGGCCCTACCCCGGGCGGCCGAGTCGCCAGGAGCCTCGGGGCCGAGGGGAAGGGCCAGAAGGTGCCTGTGCAGGGGGGCGGCGGCTCGGGGTCTCTGCTGCTGGACCAGAGGGAGAAGAGCTTGCTGGAGCAGCTGGAAAGCGTGGGGCTGCTGGCGTCCGAGAGAAGCGGAGCGTCGCTCTCCACCGAGAGCCACTTGGCCAGTGTCATCGTCAAGAAGTACCTGCGTGAGAATGAGACAGTTGGTGCCCAGGAGGACCCGCTGGTTTACTGGGAGAAGAGGCAGGAGGTCTGGCCAGCTCTGGCGAGACTGGCCACTGTCTACCTGTCCTGTCCCCCAACGGGGGCCTTCTCTGGAAGCGTCTGTGCCTCCCTGGACAGCCCTGCCCTTGCGGAGCATGGCGCCCCTCTCCCAGTGGGGACCATTGAACATCTCCTCTTCTTGAAGAGCAACCTGGAGAATTTCCCCGACTACCCCGCCCCTGCCCTCATCTTCCCCAGTGGAGACCTGGCCGACGGGGAGCAGAACAGCGAGGCCGACCTCGTCTGACGCCCTGAAAGTCTGCCTGTGGGAAGTGTGTCCGGCATCAGAGGGGAGGGCAGGATGCTGCACCCTAGGGCATTAGACAGAGGTGGCCAGAGTCCTCCCTCCACCTGTTTGGAGGGAATAGGGATAGGTTCTCGATTCTTGACACATTGCCCTTTTTTTCTTCCCCAGGGTGATGTCATTTCCCATTCATCCATTGCTTAATTTGTCTCTAGTGGTTTATGCATAGAAAAGGTGAACTCTGTCCAAAAGTGACTCTAAGTTGTGCCGCACACCTATGTGGGTGGCACAGGGACCCCGCTGAACACCTGCCATGCGCAGGATCACCGCCACGACAGAGACTCACCCGGTCTCGGATGGCAGTCGTGCTGTGGTAAAGAACCCTGAACTCCACTGGGGATGGGAGGCGATGGGCCAGAGGAAGGGTCTCCAGGTTCACTGAAGCAGCCGTGGGACTGTCCACTTGTGCGCTGTGTTAACCGGTTCCCCCTTGGCTGTAGCTGTGTCCTGCCTTGGCTGGCTCCTGGGCACCATTTGCCAGCCCACTTGCTAGGTAGGTAAACTGAGACTCAGCAGTGGTGATTCGGAACGAGGGAAGGTGGCCTCCTGCAGGAGAGACGAGTGTCCTCTGTGCCTTAGTCATGGTCCCATCCGTGTGACCAAATCCTGTCTGCAGACACATGTTGGACCAGGATAGGAGGACTCGGATTCTGGATGTTCAGGGGTGAGCGTTGCAGGGGGTTGGCGTGGATGAGCCAATTCCCTCAGCAGGGCCCACCCGCTCCAAGCTGCCGCCTGTGTGTCAGCTGGGTTTGCACAGCAGGTGGGAGGGCGCTCGGTCGGTCGGGCCCAGACCTGCCTGCTTGAGGCGTGCGGATTTCAGGGAGCATGGGACTGGGGGCAGAGCAGAGGTCTGTGCACTGGAGAGTCAGGGATCCACCTTGGTGACTATGCAGTACTGTCATCGGCGGGGGCGGGGGGCGTGGGGCGGTGAGCTGGAGGGCCACATGTCTCCCCCCAGGCAGGACTCGGGGGCACAGAAGTCCCGATTTCCAGTTAATGTGCTCTTTGCTCCTCTGTTTCCTCTCCTGCAAAAAGCGTTCTTCCCAGCTGTAACGTGGGGAGCACGTACAACTCCTCCCTTCCTCCCACCACCGCCCCTACCCGGTCCTCCCGTCCTTTCCCTCCACAGCAGCCATCTCCGTCTAGACGGTCATTGAGCCGGTTCTCCAGGGCATGGCTCCCTAACCGTCGTGGTCAGTCTGTGGGCTTGCCCCTGCCCGGGGGCCTCATCTCTGAGTCTGGTGGGTGTTGGAACAGTGTCCGTCACTGGGTCCTTGCACGCCTCCCTCTCGCTGCTCGTCAGTGCCCTCCACTCAGCCTCATAAATGTTGGTGTTCTTTCGACGTCGGCCCATGACTGCTCCCTTTCTCTGTGCGCCAGGGGCTCCTGACCACATTCACCCCCAAAATAGCGTGTGGTTGGGAGGCTGTGCGTAATCCCGGACAGAGGCCTGCAGATACTTAAAGAGGTCTGTGTCCTCCAGAAGCCTGGCCCGTGAGCCACACATTCTCCCTGGGCACCTCTGCGGATGACGCTTGAGTCCCTTCAGGCTAGAGCTTCGACTGCCTCCTAGGCCCGATGCACACAGTCACCTCCAGCTGGATGTCTTCTTGCCCCCTCCCTCAGGCTGTCCCATGTGCCCCACATGTCGGGGAAGGGAGCCCCTGCATCCAGTGACGTGGCTAGACCCTTGGAAGCTGTTCTACACGCTTCAGTGCTCGCTGCCTTCCGTGAAGCCCTGTCTCTCCAGTGCTTTTATGGCAGGTTCTAGTGTCTGGTGCCCCTCTCGCACCCCTCACCCCCATGGGTGACAGTTTTAAGTGGATGCAAAGTTGACCGCGTCTCACTGCTTACAAGCCCCAGCAGACCCCTTTTGAATACAGTGAACCAGACCTCTTAGTGGATGCCTGGAATCGCTTTTGGAAAGAAATGAAGTGGAAATGAAGGGGTGTTGCGGACTAGAAGGAGTTAGGTAAAGCCGTGGGGGAGGCGGATCAGATCTGTTAGCAGCCTCCCCAGCTCCCTGGTGGGGGTGTGGGAGGAATTCTGGGCCCGGTTTCCTTGGAGAGGGAACTAAAAAACTGCATTGATTGTGTAAACACAGACTTGGGACTGGTCAACACCCTGGAACCCAGGTTTTATAAACAGGAGTGAATGGTCCCATGGTTCCTTGCAGGCGTCACCCTGCCTGGCCCAGGCCCAGCTAGAGTCTGCAGGGTTGGGAAGCTGCCACTTGGAGCAGAGGTCCCTTCTTGTTTTCTCTCTGCTCAAACCTTGACCCCTCTGTGGCCGGCATTGCCGATGTCCCCCCGCCCAGGCCTCCTCCCTCCTGCGCGTGGTCTTGCACTGGCGCCTAGGCTCATGCTGGCCCACGGCCATTGGTAACTGGAAAGGCCCTCCTTCCCCTGCCTTCCCGGAACCCAGGTGCTACCCCGGTCCTTCCGTCCAGGATGGCTTCTTTGCCTGGCCTTCCCCACTTGTGTTCTTAGGAAATGACGTCATGTTTGCAGGTAGGACTATTCTGTCTGGCACATAGGGATTGATGCCCTTCCGTCGATGCCGGATAAAGAGCTAGTTTGGCGGGCTAGGGTGGAGAGCAATGGCATCAGGACTGGCAGTGCTGCACCTGCTCCCGGGGCCGTCACCGTCCCTTCCTTCCCTTGACCTCAGGCTCCTCATTGGACTGAGAGCTGAGCCTTCAGGCCCCACAGCTGCAACCAGAGGTTACACGTTGGCCTATGCAATCTGGAGACCATTCTGAATGCATTGCTAATGTTTTAAAAAAAACATTGGGTCAGTTAAAAATATTTTTAAAAGGGTGGGGGAGTGCCTGGGTGGCTCGGCCGGTTGCATCCGACTTGGGCTCAGGTCATGACCTCGCGGTTCGTGAGAGTTCGAGCCCCACATCGGGCTCACTGCTGTCAGCCTGTCAGGCCACAGCCCGCTTTGGATCTTCTGTCCCCGACTCTCTGCCACCCCTCCACTTGGATTCTTTCTCAAAAAATGAATAAACATTAAAAAAAAATTTAAAATAAAAATAAAACATTGAGCCAAGAACATTTTTGACGGGCGCCTGGGTGGGTCAGTCAGTTAAGCGTCCGACTTCAGCTCAGGTCACGATCTCGCGTCCGTGTGTTCGAGCCCCGCGTCGGGCTCTGGGCTGATGGCTCAGAGCCTGGAGCCTGCTTCCGATTCTGTGTCTCCCTGTCTCTCTGACCCTCCCCCGTTCATGCTCTGTCTCTCTCTGTCTCAAAAATAAATAAACATTAAAAAATAAAAAATTTTAAAAAAGAACATTTTTGAGAGAACGAAGCAAGGCCTATCGTGCTGTCTTTTGTGTCTGCATATGGAAGGAAACAAAACAGATTGTTGGTGGTGGTGACCTATAATCTATTAAAAAACTAAAATAGTTAAAAAGAAACACCTCAGAATTCATAAAGATAGATCATAAAGAGCGGTTGCCGAAAAAGGAAAATTTAGAGATTTTGCCTCCCGGTGCAGATACGGAAAAGGGGAAGAATCTGAATTGTGTCCGCTATGGCCGTAACTGCTCGAGCCTCGTCAGGGCCCCCCGCTTAGGTGGGGGCCTGCGCCTGGCCCGCCTCCCTCAGGGGGGCTCTGTGGCCTCAGGTCTTGCTGGGCCAGCTCGCTTTCTGCCTCAGTGGCAGAGGCTGGGCGGTACTTGGTGCCGTCGACGGCTGCGGACTCAGGATGCTCAGGAGAGGCCTGCTCACTGTTTGCTTGTCTCTCCTCAGGAGCCTCCGGCCCTTGAGCAGCGGTGCTGGAAACAGGCCTCCGGCCCTGGCCAGGGCAGACTCGAGGGTGCCTTTTTCTGGGCGCGCGGTCAGCTGACCCCTCCCGGCACCCACGTCCCTGTGACAGGACCAGGGCCCGGGGCCGCCTGGACGGACCGCGTCTGATGGAGCCCCAGGCTGAGAAGCCAGGAGAGGCGGACGGGGCACGAGTCACACCGCAGCTGCTCAAGTCGCGCTCGGGTGAGTTCGCCCTGGAGTCCATCCTGCTGCTGAAGCTTCGGGGCCTGGGGCTGGTGGACCTGGGCTGCCTGGGGGAGTGCCTGGCTCTCGAGTGGCTGGACCTGTCCGGCAACGCGCTCACCCAGCTGGGCCCGCTGGCCTCCTTGCGCCGGCTGGTGGTGCTCAATGTCTCTGACAACCGGCTGACGGGGCTGGAGCCGCTGGCCGCCTGCGAGAACCTGCAGAGTCTCAATGCCGCGGGCAACCTGCTGGCCACCCCTGGGCAGCTGCAGTGTCTGGCCGGCCTGCGGGGCCTTGAGTGCCTGCGGCTCCGGGACCCCTTGGCCCGACTCGGCAACCCGCTGTGCGCCAGCCCCTCCTACTCCACGCTGGTCCGAGAGCTGCTGCCCGGCCTGAAGGTCATCGATGGTGAGCGCGTGACCGGGCGTGGCAGTGAGTTCTACCAGCTGTGCCGGGACCTGGACAGTTCCTTGCGCCCCGGCTCCAGCCCGGGCCCGAGAGCCGCCGAGGCGCAGCCCTGGGTAGAGCCAGGGTACTGGGAGTCGTGGCCCCCCCGGAGCAGCTCCATCCTGGAGGAGGCGTGCCGGCAGTTCCAGGACACGCTGCGGGAGTGCCACGAGCTGGACCGCCAGGCCAGCGACAGCCTGGCCCGGGCCGAGCAGGCGCTCGGCCCTGCGGGCGCCGCCTCATCCTTTGTGTTTTGAATATGCCCGTGGCTCGTGACAGCTGAGCATGGGACCCTCGGCACGCTGCGGCCCAGCTGCCCACGTCTCCTCTCCTGCCTCGGTACGCGTCTGTGCGCTTTAATCACGCTGGCCACCGGGCCGCAAGTTGGGCTCTTTGTTTACCTGTGTTCCTAAGAGCAGCCCCTCCCTCCTACCCCCACCTCAAGGAAGATCCCATACCGACCCTCCACACACTTCAAGGACACACCACCTCGGCGGCCTCTAGCATGGGTGAGGACCGTCCTCGAGCGGCTGGCGGTGTGAGGCTGTCTGCCACCTGCGCTGGGCGGCTGGGGAGGAGGCTGCATGCTGAGCCGCGTCCACAGCCGCTGCCACCCGTGGCTGTGCAGGTCTGAGACTTAAGGGAAGAAAGGCGCTTTTTCCTAAGGCTAAAGGTAAGAAAGGCAGGGCGCGCGTGTCTGCTGTCCCGGCCAGTCCTGGGGAGAGGATGCGGCAGAGCACCGAAGCTGGCGTCCTCCACCCTGCAAAGCTGCCTGTTCAGAGGACCCTCTGCTGTGGTCCCCCCTGTCCCGTGGGACCCTGGAGCCTTCGCTGCCCATCCTCACCCTCGCTGATCCCTATTAAATCTTTCTTTTGGCGGAAGCATCGCTGCCTGTCATTCGTGCGTGAGCTTCATTTTCCCCAGCACGGACGGGAAGTCTCCTGTCCCTCCTGTAAGACCTCACTCCCACAGTTGAGCCAAGAAGGAGGCCATACAAGAGGAGGAGAGCACGAATCTGGGAGAGCGGTTTTATTAGCTCAGGGATAATGGGATCGTCCTCCCTGGGCGCAGGGATGGGAGGTGGGTCTTTCACTGGTTCCCTCCTGCTGTCCGGGGAGCGGGACAAAATTCTAGAGGAAAGGAAAGAGAAGCTAAGATTTGGGTGTGAGGGAGGCTGTTTGGGTCGGTCCAAGCCTTTTTCCCAGGCTCTGAATCCTTCCCCCTTCCCCCCCCCCCCACCCCCGCCTCCTCCCTGGGCCCCACCCTGGCCCAGCTTCCACCCACTGGAGGGCTGTCCCACCTCCGCCCAGTCCCCCTTGTCCTGGCCACCTACCGGCAGGCCTCAGCTGGGGGGCAGGGCCTTGAAGAAGGCAAATTGTCCCGGGAAGTAGTAGCTGTGGGGGTCCTCTCCTGCACGCTCCACCCTGCCGCACTGCCCCTCGTGCTGTTCCTCAGGCTCCTGCCAGCGCCAGCAGCGGCTCAGGCCCATGGCTGTCCCGCTGTCCCCACTGTCCCCGCGGCGGCGCCCCGGGGAGGGCGGCGCCTGCCTCCACATCCCTTAGGGAATAGCGGGGCCAGGCCCAGAACCCCTCCCCACCCTCCTTCACAACCTCCTCACCCCTTCCTCACCTCCCTGTTGCCATCCTCCTCCCCGCTCCTCTCCACCTCCTCCTCTGCCCACTCTTACCCGTTGGGCCTGTGTGAGTGTGGGGCAGTGGACCATCCGGCCTAGGACTTTGTCTGCAGAGTTCAGCTTGATGCAGGCCAGGCATTTCCGCTTCCTCTGGGGAGGGGAGCATGGGGCCGGGGGAGGAGAGAGGTCAGGGCAGTCCTGTGGCCCCGGCGGGGTGGAAACTGGGGGCCGCGTGCCATGGGGATGGTTGTTCCCGGCAGGCTGTAGGGCGGAGAGGCAAGGGGTCCTGCGGGCCAGGCCCGCCCCAGGGGTGGAAACTGGGGGCCGCGTGCCATGGGGATGGTTGCTCCCAGCAGGCTGTAGGGTGGAGAGGCAAGGGGTCCTGCGGGCCAGGCCCAGCCCAGGACGGGGAGATCTCACAAGTCGGGGCCCATCCTGCAGCTCTCAAGCTAATGGTGTGTGTGCAGGCAGGACTCCTTCCCCAGACGGACTCTCCCCACTGGACTTTGACCAGAGCCACTCTACTGATATATTAATTTGCATTTTCTTCTAGGATTTGATTTGAATACAAGGGTCATGACATAAAAGTTTGGAAAAAGTCACTGGTATAATCCAGTCCCTCCCTTAACAGATGGAGGGAACTGAGGCCTTTCAAGGAGCTGACAGTCACAGGCTGGTGATTGGGAGGGCCGGGACTAGCACTGGATCTCCGAGATGGTGGCACTCCCAGCCTGGGGACTCCCCCGTGGCAAGGGCTGTGCCCCCGAGGTGACAGAATACAGTCAAGCCCTGTTACGAATCAGTCCAGGCTGGGCTGTGTCTACTTGAAGACTCACGCAAGTGGGGAGTTCACCGGGCCTGGGATGGGGACCCGGCAAACCCCATACCGTGGGCCTCTTCCACCAGTGACTGGAAGCCGGAGAGAGGAGCTCGGACAGGAGGAGGACTCTCCCTGAAGAACATCTATCCTCTCTGCTCCTGCCTGTCCCGGCCCTGGCCGCCCACAGTGCCGTGACCCGGGGCCCACACAGCCAGGTCAGCCTCTAGGGAGGCTGCCCCAACCTCAGGGCTTCTTGCTGGACCCCGATGACATACGCTCGCACCGAGTGAATGCCCCCATCTCTCTCTCTCTCTCTTTCTCTCTCTCTTCTCTCTCACACACACACACAGACCTTCACTCACCCCATTGGGCTTGACTTTGCACTCAGCTTTTTTCCAGTCTTTCTTCCGGCAGCTCGTCTGCTGGAGCTTAAATTCCAGCCTCACAAAGGTCCCTGCAGGGAAGAGCTGCCGACAGACAAAGACCAGCAGCCGGCTGAGCGGGCCCAGCAGTCCCTAGATGTGACCTGCCCCTCCTCCCCTGCGTGAAACAGCACATCTGAGAAGGCGGCTGGGATGCCGGCCGCCTCTGGAGAGCTGGGTGCTCGGAGCCCAAGTGCTTCTGCACCTGCTTCCTGCCCCCACCCCTCCCCTCCCCAGGCAGTGCCACTAACCGTGTCCGTGGCACTGTCCACGCCAATCTCCTTGAAGGCCCACTGAACAGGCGGGTGCTTGTGGAATTCTTCCAGGGCCACTTGCAGGCCCCGCTGCTGGGCTGCCGTGAGCTCCGCTCTGCCCAGGCCCACCATGCCCAGCCACAGGGCCACGGGGATCAGCAGCTGCCACATGGCTTCACCTCTGTCACCCTGGCCTTGCAGAGAGTGTGTTCAGCCAGAGGAGCCACCAGCCCGGGCCCTGCAGCTGGTGGGGGAGGCAGAGGTGGAGGGGCAGGAAGTGGCCCTCTCGTCCAGACTCCCCTGGTATTCCCCTCGTCTTTGCGCCCCTCTCCACCCCACCCCCCACTTTGCCCTGGATCCAGCTCAGCCCACGGTTGGCCTTGTCCCGGCTAGATGCTGAGCTGGCTTTTGTCCTCAGGCCAAGAGCCTGGGAAGCCCCCCTGTCTCCCACTACCACGGTTCCGCCTCACTGTTTCCTAAAGCATTTTTTCTCTCCCCGTGTGAATCCAGTCCCCTTTCCTGCCTGCTGCCCCCAGAGCTCCTCTCTGCTTCCCCCACCTCAGCCTCTCCAGGTCCGCTTCTGCCCCAGCACGCCCGAGCCTGCTGGCTCCCTCCTAGTCCTGGGAGCCCTGGCCCTGGCACCCCCTCGGGCCCCCAAGGCTAACTCAAGGGGGAGGGGCAGGACACAGAAGGAGGCCAGCTGGAGGCAGAATATTTTTGGGAGGACGTAAACACAAGGGAGGGGCCCAGAGCAGGGTGGGAACCCGGAGGATGCTTAACCCTCCCTGTGCTGGGGCTGCCTGTGGCCATTGGCCCTACGTAGCCCTGATCCCCGAAACCAAACCGGGGTCTCAGCTCCGCCCTACCATGGCTTTCTTCTTTAGGCAGAAGTCTCCTTTAACTTCTTTTCTGGGGCCTTCCCCCACCACCCCTCTCCCAGCCCTTCTGATCCCATTCCCCAGCCCACCCCAGCCCACCCCAGCCCACGACTGGGGTTGCCTGAGGCATGGACCCACCCCCAGAACTCCGGTGTACTGGCGGTCTTAGAACCAGAAGGTTACAGATGTGGAAACAGAAGCCCCCTCGGTGAAAGATACCAGGGTGTTGCCTTATAGCAAAGGCTCATGGACGGACAGACGGACAGTTGGGTTGACAGATCTCACCCTTGGAGCTGCTCCCTGTGGCCCCTCCTTTCACCTAGCTGCCTCTGGGGCCCTCTCCCCTCCTCACCTCCTCTCTGCTTCAGGGCCTCTGCTGCCCTTCTGGCCGACTGTGGCAAGCCTGTCAGCCTCTTCCTGCCCCCCACCCTCCAATCCGGTTCGGCCCCCATCTCCTCCCACACCCCCCTCCAGCTCCCAGCCCTCCCAAGGCTCCTCCCCACCCCGTTAGGATAGGCAGCCAGCCCTGGAGACCTCCCACCTCCCATCCACCCTCCCGCTTCCCCGCCCTGACTTGCCGTCTGACCTTCACCCCAACCCTGGCCAATCCACCCTCCCCTCCACTTCCCCTTGGCTGAGGAGCCCAAGCATTCAGCGGTCTTGGCCCGGCTTCTCCATGGAATATGGGGCTGCCCGGCCCCCTGTCCTGCCTCTGTAGGGCTGCCGTCTTCTTCAGCCCCTCCTGGGTGACCAGTCCCCAGCATCCTCAGACCCACATTTCGGGAAAGCCTTCCCACAAATACAGACATCCTTCAACCCGATGAGGCCTCAGGAGTCATTCGACCCCTCCCCTTGCCTCCAAGGCCACACGGAGAGAGAGGAGTATGGTGTCCAGTGACTTATCACCAGCAAACATGTTCAGTCTTGATCCTGCGTGTCTCATCCTTGGTGCTGATAGATTCAGAGGTCTCGTGCGAGTCCGCAGGCATGTCGGAACGGTGTGATGGAATTCACCAGGCTAGTGTGGGACGAGGGGGAAACTGTCCAAATACCACTCAGCCACCATGCATCCTGAGCAAATAAGAACCAGCTCTGGGACCTGGTGGGCCGGGGACCAGCACTGCCATTTCTCTGGCTCCAGGCCCTAGGCTAATTACCCCAAACAGAGGGTCTCATTTACCGCCACCCCCCGCGCCCCCAAATCCCCGGAACTTCTGCTTCCTTCTCTGCAAGGTGGCCATCAGAAACTCCACGCTACGGGCTTGTTTTGAGGATTAAATGAGGACATACATGGAAAGTGACTGATGGCCCAGGGTTTGGCACAAGTTTCCTCCCCTTCCCTATTCACTCCTGCTGTGCTTCTCCACAGAGAGCTGACAGCTTCCTTTGCCATGTGCTCTGGGGGTACCAGAAAGACCCTTGGCTTCTGGTAGCTCAGTTACCACGGCTCCTTCCCAGCCGGCTTGTAGAACAGGTTCTGTGTCTCAACCATGGTTGTCTCCTTCCTGGCTTCTTTCTCCTTGTGAATTTGTATCTTTTTATTCATTTACCATCGTTTTGATGGAGTTTTGGAAGGGAGTAGGGATAAACACATGTGTGATCCAACATGTTTAATCAGAGTCCATGAACTATTTTTATTTATACACACTATATACAATGTACTTTATATATGTGTGTGTGTGTGTGTGTGTGTGTGTGTGTGTATACACACATAGAGAGAGAGAGAGAGAGAGAGAGTTATGGGCTAAATTGTGTTCCCCTAAAATTCATATGTTGAAGTCTTAACCCCAAGTACTTCATAATGTGACTGTATTTGGAGTTTGGACTTTAAAGAGGTAATTAAAGTAAAACAAGGTCATGGGGGGGGGACACCAATCCAGTATGACTGGTGTCCTTATAAGAAAAGATTAGGACACAGAAGGAGGGCCACGTGAAGACACAGGGAGAAGACAGCCATCTACAAGCCAAGTAGAGGAACTTCAGGAGAACCAACCGTGTGGACACCTTGACCTTGGACTTTTGGCCACAAGAATTGTGATCATAACTTTCTACTCTTTGAACCACCCGGTGTGTGTGTTACAGCAGCCCTAGCAAACCTACACACACACGTACAGAAGAAATCCTTTCCTAAGACTTGGTACTATGCACTCAACCCGATTATTAGAAAAGCCACGTCTTTGTCTATACGACACAATAATCAGTGATCCAAAGAATGAGGCTAGGATGGCTAATACTAGGCTGAAAAAGAATCAAAATTAACTTTTTAAGAATAAACATATGGGAGCGCCTGGGTAGCTCAGTCGGTTAAGCATCCAACTCCTGATTTCAGCTCAGGTCACGATCTCACAATTCATGAGTTCGAGCCCCGCATCAGGCTCCATGCCTGACAGTGCAGAACGGAGCCTTCTTGGCTACTCTGTCTCTTCCTCTCTCTGCCCCTCCCCTGCTTTCTCTCTTTCTCTCTCTCTCTCAAAATAAATAAGTAAACTTAAAAAAAGAAAAACATTAAAACAAAAGAATCAACATATGAATCTTGTATTTTATCTGGAAAAAATATTTAAGAGATCGGGATGCCATTTTTAATGTTTTGACGTGGCAGGAAATGAAACTTGGATTTTAATCAGTGGAAGTACCTTAATATTAACATGCCGTTAACATTTTAAAATTTATAATTACTCTTTCAAGAAAATTCAGCAAACTAATACAAGGAATTTGCACCTTTATGGAGTACATTTAAAGAGTCAGCTTCATGATGCAAAAATATTTTCCTAAATCAAAGTGGTCAGAAGGCAAATACCAAGCTGAATATCCAACAGACCTCATGGAGTCCATTAAACCTCACGCAGGGATCCACCACTAGATGGAGATGGTGAGCACAAGCTAGGTCCTTTACCCCTCGTCAGTTCTCTGCCAATTTTTTCTTTAAAAAAAAAAAAAAAAAAAATTTAATGTTTATTTATTTCTGAGACAGACAGGGACAGAGCATGAGTGGGGAAGGGGCAGGGAGAGAGGGAGACACAGAATCCGAAGCAGGCTCCAGGCTCCTAGCTGTCAGTGCAGAGCCTGATGCGGGGCTCGAACTCACCAACCACCTGAACCCAAGTCGGTGGCTCAGTCGACTGAGCCACCCAGGTGCCCCTCTACCAATTTTTTTCAAATAATAGGCTGTAGAATTATTTTTCTTACATACTTGCGGTAGCCTATGGTCACTTTTTGATTTATGGTTTAACTGTAAGAAGTGTTTTTAGCTCGATCTGACCCATAAATCATGCCAATCTGTTACAATGATTTTTGTCTACCCTGCACACATTTGTTAGAACTGTGAACCAGGGCAGGCACAGATAATAAACAGCGTCTCCACCAGTGGAAGTTTCTTAGAGCAGTTTAGAAGCTATGAAATTAAATACTTTCCAAATGTTCTTTTTAAAATTAATTTTATTTTTTATAATGTGGTTGAATGTAGTAATTTAATGGAATGTTACTGTGTACTAGTTAATTATGTTATATTGTAATTAAAAAAATTTTAATGTTTACTTATTTTTGAGAGAGAGAGACAGAGCGTGAGCATGGGAGGGGCAGAGAAAGAGGGAAACACAGAATCCGAAGCAGGCTCCAGGCCCTGAGCTGTTAGCACAGAGCCCAACGCGGGGCTCGAACCCATGAACTGTGAGATCGCGACCTGAGCGGAAGTGGGATGCTCAACCGGCTGAGCCACCCGGGCGCCCGTACTAGTGTAATTCCTAATAACGTCCTCAAAACAAACCTTCTTAAGTCCCGTTTAGAGGAGACTCTTCTCATGTTTTAAGACAGCTGAGGCCAACCACCTCTGAGAACATCTGAGGTCTCATTGGCCAGTTCTGAAGGCATCGAATTTAACTGTGACCCAGATTTGGTCTTGGAACGGAGGAGAAAGGCTCTGAGTTGAAACCAGGCTTTACGTTCTGACTCGCCACGTGGATTTGTTTGAGAGGAGTCTGGGTGGGAATGAGCTCAGGTCGGAGGTAGCACTTTCGGTATTTGGTGAACACGCACAGCGGTGCGTGTCCCTTGCAGGAAGGAAACACTTGCACATACACCTGCTTCTGCTGAACTGCGAAGGCTTCACAGAGGTTCTATTTAGAATTTCCTTGTGTTTCTAAATCAAGCCTGGCTTTTAGTAGATTTTTAAACCACGAATGGATACCCACAGGCTTCCAAATCCATCTTTTGAATTAAGTTGAAGAAGACACAGCCCGATGCCGGTCGGGAGTAGAAATAGACACTGCATCATCCTAATAGAGGCGATCTGACCTGGAAAGGGTAAAAATGGAGATCTCCAGGGAAAGTCAAGTACCTCCTCTCTTGGCTGAGACGCCAAAATGCTTTGTTGCCACTCTTCCTGGCAGCGTGTGGTCCTGAGAGCAAATCACCAAGCGGCTGGTAAACGTGGTCCCCAGGACGTCAGGCGTCCTCCTCCCGCTGAGCATCGGTTCCCCTCAGAGCCAGAGGCTCCTCAAAGGTTCTCGCGTTCCTGTCATTCTAGAATAATGTTCTGGATAAAAGAATATGTCTGAGGCACTGCTACCTACAGTCAGAGTCCTTCAAGGGGGAGAATTACAGACCCAAGTTTTCTCCTAAGTGTCTTCTTTTTTGCCTCCCTCACATACTGATTGGAGTTTTCCTATGACGAAGTGGTATTTTTCTCTCAGAGTTCCGTGAGACTCCTATCATCTGCTTAACAAGCAGTGGCCAGGGTGGGGAGAGTTTGAAGTTTGCTGGTAAACGATTGATCCAGAATGCTGCCTCCACACCTGTGTGTTCCAATCCAATTCACTCAGCGTGGGCTGGAGCTCTTCTGTTTCCTCAGTCATTTGGCCCACAGCGCTTACCGAGTTCCTACCATGAACCTGAAGCCTTTCTAGAGGCTGGCTACAGTAGACAAGACAGGCCAGATCCTTGCTTTCTAAGTGAGTACATATCTAAACGGTTTCCCGTGGGTGACGAGAACAATGCAGAACAGTAAAGCCGAATAGGGCAGCTAGCAGGTGATGGGGTAGGAGCCGGTGGGGGGCTGATAAAGACCCTCTGATCCCTGCTCAGGTCCCAGTGGCTGGAGTCTATGAATGTTACCTTATATGGCAAAGGGGGCTGCAGATGTGAGTAGGCTAAGAATTTCGAGATGGGGAGATTATGTTGGGGAGCGATAATTAACAACAAAATCTCCTACCAACCCGGCAAAAACTCTCCTCAAAGGCAGAAGAGAAAGAAAACAGTTTGTCGAATAAACAAGAAACCAGGAAGAGATGTACATTACAGGCAGTCCGCTAAGAGATCGGGAAAATAGAAAGAGATCTCACCCTGTTACACAGCCCAGCAGATGCACACACACACACGCACACACACACACACACTCTGACTCACTCACTCACTCACTCAAGATAAAGTGTAACTAGTCCTTCCCGGATTTGTCACCCGTAGTTCATCCTGAATTCACCTGGTGATTGGGGTAGCCACCTGTGTTTGCTAATTGCCTTTATGCAAAGGAAAAATGCACGGCTCCTATCTTTATGGCAGGAGGTGGGTTTGCAGCTTGGAGCCAGGGGCCCACAGAAGTCAGGCTCCCACCCTTCCTCCCTGGGTGTGTGGGGGGGCGGGGAGGCAGCGGGACCCAGGATCACCATCTTCCTTGATGTTTACATATCAGAGAGGTGGCTCCCAGGGCTTTGGGAAAGAGGCCTGGGCTGCAAAGCTGGCAAGAGGCTTGTGGTAGCTTTTAAAAGGATTTGCATGCATCTCCAAGGGGCAGAGAAAAACTCACAATGACAACTTTTCTTTTCTAATTTTTTTTTATGTTTATTTTTGAGACAGAGCGCGATTGGGGGAGGGGCAGAGAGAGAGGGAGACACAGAATTCCAAGCAGGCTCCAGGCTCTGAGCTGTCAGCACAGAGCCCGACGCGGGGCTTGAACCCACAAACCAGGAGATCATGACCTGAGCTGAAATCGGACTCTTAACCGACTGAGCCACCCAGCCGCCCCATCATGATGAGTTTTCTCAAGTAAATGCTCTAGGGGAAGGGGTGGGGAGGGAAAGTCTGTCCCTTTTTGCACCAGGGAGAATTAAAACTTATTTTTCATACTTTTAACTTGTATTTGCCCTCGCAATTAGCCTGGATTGTTCGAGTGGCCCCCACACATGATCACAAGAGTCCTCACAAGAGAGAGGCAGGGGGAGCTCTGACTCCAACAGGGACAGATGTGGCAACCAAAGTGACGCGCTACACTGTTGGCCTGGAAGCCGGAGGAAGGGAAGCCCCGGGAAACACAGGACGCAGCTCTAGAAGCTGCAGGATGTGAGGAGACCAGATTTTCCCTTAGAGCCTCCGGAGGGAACACAGACTTGCCGACCCCTCGATTCCTGCCCTAGCCGACTTTGGACTTCTGGCCTCTTCCAGAACCGCGAGAGAACACATGTGTGTTGTCCTAAGCCACCAGATTGGTGGTAACTTGTCACAGCAGGCCACAGGAAGCTCCTACAGGTGCAGAGAGGAGGGCCTTTCACTGGGAAGAGCTTTTGGAGGAGAGGAAACTCGAGCTGGGATCTGAGGGAAGTGATGAGTGATCCCAGCGGATGGAACCGCCACGGCAAAGGCCCCATGGGGGGACTGGGCTCTTGTGGCTGGGCAGCGTCCGGCCAGACAGGTGGGGGGGTGGCCGGGGACAGAGGCGGGCGTGGTCAGACCCGGTGGAACCCGAGAGAGACACTGGCCATCTGAGAGGTTTCCAAATAAAGGGCCATGCTGGCCCAGGATTGGGCCTGGGGCAGGGGGGGAGAGTAGGGGAGGCTGGCGGAAGGGCCTGGGGCAGTGAGGGGGCACAGCTGGGAGGCGCCTGGGCACTGGCTTCACTGCAGGAAATCAGATCTCTACCTGGTTTGCTACTGACCAATTCTGTGCTTTTCCTTTCAGAAAAAAACAGACACCACAGGAGAAGGTCTGGTGCAGCAGTTTGGGTGGGGGGGACCTTTGCCCTCCGTCCGGGGCTGCTCTTATAGCACCGCCTTGCCTTGCACAAGGAGGGGCGCTTTGATCTTTTCTTGAGGAGTTTCCACGACACTGAGCAGGCTCCTTTGCCCGGGTGCTGGCCTGGGACACTCAGGGCCTTCCTCAGTGGGGGCCGCGGCTGCTTTCTGCCCACATCCCCATGGGGGAGGCTCACGATGGAGGGCTGCCTGAGCAGGTGCACGGGGCCAGCAGGCATGCCCTCCACCAAGGTCTGCTGGGACCTTTTCAGCCTCCTCCCCCGGCTGCCCGCAAACTCCTGGACTGAGCCCTGTGAGGGTTTCCAGTCTGCCTTCGGGAAGCTGTCTCAAGCCAGAGTTAACAAGTGTTAGTTGCGTTAGTGACGTTCTCTCCAGCTTTTCAACAGCCACCCATTCAAAATTTGTCAGCAACTGCTTGGTTTCATTTCATATTAAGTACTACCCCCCAAGAGAGATTTCCATCGCTAAACCAGGGCTACGAGTCCCCTCAACATCCTTTCATGGAAAATAGCGCGCGCCATTTCTGTGTGGCTCGTGAAGGGGTGAGCCTGTGGCCCAGTGGCAGACGGCCGGCGCTGACTCCCTATTTGTTGGATGTCCAGTGAGTCCAGTGGGGACGGCTGGGACAGTGTATCTGCGAGAGGTGGACGCGGTTTTCCCTCTTGCAGATACAGGACGGCTTCCAGACAATACTTGATCATGGCGGGCCTGGTGGCTTAGTGGGTTGAGCGTCTGAGTCTTGATTTTGGCTCAGGTCATGATCCCAGGGTTGTGGGATCGAGCCCTGCCTCCGGCTCTGCCCTGGACGTGGAGTCTGCTTGAAATTCTCTCCCTCTCCCGCTTGCGCACATGCTTTCTCTCTAAAATAAAAAATAATAAAAAGAGATGCTATGGCCTAAGAAAACATTTTAAACAATACTCGATTCTCTTCAAGGAGGATTTCTGGAGACATGGTTCCCCTCATCCCCTGGCATGCCCACCTACTTTGTCATCTAATCCAGTAGTGGGAGCCAGCCATCGTGGGAGGGGAAGGGGGATCCTCCCTGAGCCCCCGGCAATTTTTGCTGTCCGGTGGGTCCTATACCCTGTCCAACCCCATCATTCTCTGGCGAGCACGTCAGAGCTACTCCACCGGGGCAGGCCACTTGGCTGGCTGCTGTACCTCCTCCCTACATCCTCCTCCCCCCCTACACCCTCCTCTAAGGCATACTGAGGGGTGAAGTCTCAAATACCAAGGCCTAGAATTCCTGGCTGGTAGAAAGTCAGGGAATCCCTCGCAACTCCTGTGTTCATTTCGTCTCTGCAGAGCAAGGGACCCATCATTTCCTTTGGCTATGCCAGAAGAGGAAGTTACAGCAGGTGCTTAACTCCTGACTGGGCGGGAAGACACTCCTTCCATCGGGGCCCAGGGAGTGAGGGAGTAGTTAATGGACTTCAGTGAAGAGCCTTTCGACTAAGAGACTCTGATTACCAACAGAGGAAGATACTTTGGAGGGTCTGTGAAGGAATTTCCCATTGAGGGTGCTTGTGGGATTGCAGTGTTTGGATGTATCACATTTAGCCATGAACTGATGGATATCTCACAATTACTCTGGGCTGGCCCAGCATTTGGTCTACACGTTTGTTTATTTTTGAGAGAGACAGAGTGTGAGCAGGGGAGGGATAGAGAGAGAGGGAGACGCAAAATCCGAAGCAGGCTCCAGGCTCTGAGCTGTCAGCACAGAGCCCGACACAGGGCTGGAACTCACAAACTGTGAGATCATACCCTGAGCTGAAGTTGGACACTTAACTGACTGAGCCACCCAGGCGCCCCTACATTTAATCTACAAATAGAAACCTTGACTGTGAGAAGTAAAATAAGACCTAAACAAATGCAGGGACCTGAATCTCAAATCTCTTCAAATGGATTTTAAAATATTGACAAGAAAAAATTTTAAATATGGGCAAATTCTAAAGTTTATTTGGAAGAATAAACGACTGTCTGTAGCCAAGAAAGTTTTTTGGGGGGGAAAAAAAGAAATCTGTGCATAGGGGGAGTACTTACATTATTAGATATTAAAACTTATTTTCTGTGATAAAAATATACACATAAAATTTAATTTGGGGTGCAGTGGCTGCTCTATATATGACACCCAAGGCAGAAACCATGAAAGTCTTTTACTTTATAAGAAATGAGCCCCCAGTGTGATATAAAACCAATTTCCCAGCTTTTAAAAATGGACGAATAGAGGGGCGCCTGGGGGGCTCAGTCGGTTAAGGGCCCAACTGTTGTTGGCTGGGGTCTTGATCTCAAGATCGTGAGTTTGGGCCCCACACTGGACTCTGTGCTGGGCGTGGAGCCTACTTAAAAAAAAAAAAAAAAAACCATACATACAAATAGAAAAGTGAGCAAAGGGACATAAGCAAATTCGCCAAAAAAAAAAAAAAAAAAATACAAAAAGGCAACACATAACTATGTGAAAAAACAAGTCAGCTCACTAGTAATCCAGGAAGTGACATATGAAATTCAAAACAATGAGAAATAATGACTTTATTTACTTATTTTTTAATGTTTTATTATTTATTTTTGGGAGAGAGCCACACACATAGCATGATCAGGGGAGGGGCAGAGAGAGAGAGGGAGACACAGAATCCGAAGGAGGCTCCAGGCTCTGAGCTGTCAGCACAGAGCCCAACATGGGGCTTGAACTCACCAACAGTGAGATCATGACCCGAGCCAAAGTCAGACACTTAACTGACTGAGCCACCCAGGCACCCCAACAATGACTTTAAATTTGAAAAAAAAAAAAAAAATAGCCCGTGTTGTCAATAAGATGGAAAAATGGGCATTTCTCAAGGGAAAGCTAATAAAATTTCCTGGAAGGTAATTTAGAAAACATTTAAAAAATATACTGTGCCTTTGACCCATCAGTTGCCCACTCCTAGAATTTTAAAATCAGGCATGTACGATGAAGGATGAATCTATAATGATCAATGATATAGAAAAACAAGAAAATGTATCTGTACATTTATTCTGCCATTAAGGATCATGTCATAAAAGAATATCCAATAAAATGGGAGAAATGGGCAGAATACATTTTTGCGTCGCATTATCCCAATCACATCAAACATGCATAGGTAAGCATAGAAAAAAACATCGGAGGAGACATACCAAAACACGAAATGTAACGGATCTAAGAGTAGGAGAGATTTTTATATTCTATTTCCTACTGTTGCAACAGATTTAAGTGTTTTAAAAATGATTGTATACTTAACATTGACTTTGTTGAAAAGCACAAAAGTGCATGACACTGTAATAGCCTGGAAACCCCGGGAAGTGTATGGTTTGGAAAGCCACGGCCACCTGCTCGGCGGTGAGTCACGGGCGCAGGCTCGCACCTGCCTCCGCACTCGCCAACCGGCTGCCGCGCGCTTCCAAGCGAAATGCCCGGTGCGAGAGCTGTCCCTGAGCCAGGCCCCATGCCCCCGGCCCCGGGAAGCAGCGAACGCCTGCTCGTGGTAATTTCTGGAATTGAGGGCATTCCCTTTGTAAAGTTCACGCGATCGGGCCTTTCCTTTCTCCACTCGTGAACAAACCAGAAGCCAGACTTTCGGGTCAGCCGCGCCGCCCCCAGCCAGGGGTATTTCGATCCTGCAGCGAGGCCAGAGGTCGAGGTGGCCGACGGCGGCCGCAGCGGGGCAGGGGTGGCCGGGAGGCCGCGAGCGCCCTCTCGGAAGAAGCCAACGAGGCCGGGTCTAGCCCAGGGACCGCGGCCCGGCCACGCGGTCGCGCAGGGACGCGTGTCCTCCGCAGGGACAAAGGGTCGGGAAACTTGATCCGGGCCCGTCCCGGAAAATCCGGGCTGCGGTCGCCATGGCTACCGAGTCGGGCTCCCGGCAGCCGCCCCCGACCCGGCCCAGCCCGCGAGGGGGCGCTGGGAGGAGGGGTGCGGAGGGGACTGGCCCCGCCGCCCGCCCCGCCCTCCGGCCGCGGCCGCCGGCCCCAGCCCGCGACTGACCCTCGGCAGCTCCTGTAGTCACGTGGCGCTGGGAACCGGCGGGGGGGCTGGGCCCGGGCCTGGCAGTTGTGAACTCGAACCTGCCGCTGTCGCCGCGCGGGGTGGGGAGCGCGGCCGCCGGCGCCGGCGTTCCGGCCTCATGGACGCGCGACGCGCCTCCGCGCACCCCGCCGGAGAGGTTCGTCCCGGGCAGGGCGCGGGGTTCCACGCGGGCCCGAGGCGGGCGGCCCTACCTGCCGGGCGCGTGACTGTGTGTGCGCTGTGTGTGTTTGGGGGGGGGGGCGGACAGTGCTGGACCGAAGGGGGGGGCGAGCCCGCGCACCTGCGCACAGGCTCCGCGAGGTGCGCTCTGCGTGGGGACCCGAAAGGGCCCATTCGGGGTGCGCGGAGCCGTATGTCCGCGACGTGGACGGGGGACACGCGCGAAAACAAAAGGGGGGTGTGGGGGCTCCACGACCCTTTGCCGTCCAGAAGGCGCAAGGGGATTGTGACCGAGACCTGGCCACCCTAGCTCGCCCTACGCAGCCCCTTGGGAAACGGGCCTGGAATTCCTGTTGGGAGGAGGGTGGGGGAAGGGGAGCCAGCAGGGATTCCCGAGTTTCTGCCATCGGCCGGCCTTTGGCCGTCAGCATGGAGAATTCGTGCTGTGACCTTACCAGTGGAGGAAATGACCCCCGAACGCTGGCGTGTACTTCCTTGGTGAAGGGGACACATTCATTTATTAATCCAGGAGCCATTAAGGTTCCCCTGCCGGGCGGGGTGTCGAGCCTGGGTGGGGGAGGGGGTTGTGGCTGGCGAGGACACAAAGATGACTGCCCTAGAGGAGCTCAGAGCCTCACGCGTGTTTTCTCTCCCCTCCCCGCAGGTAAGGCTGGCCTCTCTGCGCTCAGAGGTCTGAGCTCTGCCATGGGGGTAGGGGTGTCTTTACTGCTGCAGTTTTCTCTGACATCTGGGGGCTACCAGAGTGTGGGCCGAAGCAGGCGCTACAGCCGCAGAAGTATCCCCAGGAACATCCCCCGGAGGAGCTGGAAAAAGCCTCATCTCCAGCTCTACGGTCTGCAGGGTAGAGTCTGGCCTTCTTTGTTGGGTTCCCACACCATTCCACAGCCCCAGTGCTCAGATCTCCTCCTGGAGGAAGGAAGTCACCTGTAGGGGGGAAGGATCACATTCTCGTACCAGCGTCTTCCCTGTGCTCAGTCTGGCCGTGGGGAATGAGTCATGTCTGAGCTCCGCCAGAGGAGTTCTGCTCTAGGGGATTTAGGGAGGATGTGTCCGGAGGTTGCAAGCCCGCAGCGAAGGTCCATTAAGAGGCTAACTACCACCCACCCCTCAGTGGCTATAGGAAGCTCTTCTTGAGGAATCTGGGCTCCCTGGCACCGCGGAATAGCTGAATGTGGGGCAGCCCCCGGTGGGGTTGGGGCATGACCTGGCAGGGGACCCAGATTACAGTCTTGTCTTTCCTCCCCTTCTCTTGCCCCAGTAATCGCTACCACCCCGGGGGAGGCAGGGATCCGGGCCCGAGGCTAACAGGCTGTGGGTGTTCCTTGGATTCATGGGTGCTTTCCTTCTCGCGATGTCCTAATCGCGTGTGGGTGGAGGGGGGCAGGCAGGCAGAGCGTGGGCACCGCCTGGACAGACAGTGGCCTGGCGTTCTGCAGTCCTGGGAGTACCATCCAAGCGCTGCCCTCCTGTTCCCCAGAAGCGCTGTTCTCTCTTGCTCTCCAGGCTTCCGCCCTGAGACACTGAGGTTAGGGAGGCCAGAAATGCCTCCCCTGTGGTGCGCTTAGAGCCCGGAAGAGGGTAAATAGGATAAGGGCCGTAGGAGTTTCTGTGGGAGCTGTACACACCCCGGTGTTTTGGAGGAAAGAACGCTAACTGGGAGTTTAGAAGGCCTGTCCCCTAGTCTTGGTTCTGCTTTTGGTTTACCGTGTCCTCTCGGGCAAGTTCCCTCCTTCCTCTTATGCCTCAGAGTTGCTTCATCTGTCAAGCAGGGAGCTTAATAATGTCTGTTCGTCCGGCCTCACAAGGTTGCTACTCAAAGGTAGCAAGAGGAAATAGTAGAAACAAGCCGAGGGCAGCAGGGAAGCACTTGAAAAGTGGAAAGCACTAGAGGGAGAGGGGACGGCGTTTTCTGGTGAGTCCTAAGGCAGGAATGTTTGTGCAGCCAACGCTGGAGTGTTTACTCCATGCCAGACCCGGGGTGACTGCCACGAGGGGGATTCCAAGAAGTGTCAGAGTTCCTCCCTTCTGGTAGTTTCCAGGCTCAATGAACACTTAGGACAAATACACTTGGAATGGTATCTAGAAGCCCCTGACTGAAGTGACGCAGAACACAGAAGGCAATAGAAGGGTAGTCCTGATTCAAGGGCTCTAGCAGTTCAGAGATTTGAGCTCCTCTCGGGCCTGGGGTCGGCCAGGGAGGAACGGGGGCAGGATGAGTTGATCCCCAGAGTGACGCTGCTTTTCCACCCTCAGCAGAGGAAGAACCCATGCTGGAACGTCGCTGCAGGGGCCCCCTGGCCATGGGCCCAGCCCAGCCCAGGCTCTCTGGGCCCTCCCAGAAGTTGCCCCCGACCCTGGAGAAGGAGCCCCGCGGGCTGAGGTTACAAGGCACTTCCGTGGCCCAGTCGGGCAGCCAAGCCCCGGGCAGGGCCCATCGCTGTGCCCACTGTCGAAGGCACTTCCCCGGTTGGGTGGCCCTGTGGCTTCATGCCCGACACTGCCAGGCCCGCCTGCCCCTGCCCTGTCCTGAATGCGGCCGGCGCTTCCGGCACGCCCCCTTCTTGGCGCTGCACTGCCAGGTCCATGCCGCCGCCACCCCAGATCTGGGCTTCGCCTGCCACCTCTGCAGGCAGAGCTTCCGAGGTTGGGTGGCCCTGGTTCTGCATCTGCGAGCCCACTCGGCCGCAAAGCGGCCCATCGCCTGCCCTGAATGTGAGAGACGCTTCTGGCGACAAAAGCAGCTTCGAGCTCACGCGCGGAGGTGCCACCCCCCAGCCCCGGAGGCCCGGCCCTTCATATGTGGCAACTGTGGCCGCAGCTTTGCCCAGTGGGACCAGCTAGTTGCTCACAAGCGGGTTCACGTAGCCGAGGCCCTGGAGGAGGCAGCAGCCAAGGCTCTGGGGCCCCGGCCTCGGGGCCGCCCGGCCGTGACCGCCCCCCGGCCCGGTGGAGACGCGGTCGACCGCCCCTTCCAGTGTGCCTGCTGCGGCAAGCGCTTTCGGCACAAGCCCAACTTGATCGCCCACCGCCGCGTGCACACGGGCGAGCGGCCCCACCAGTGCCCCGAATGCGGCAAGCGCTTCACCAATAAGCCCTACCTGACCTCACACCGGCGCATCCACACTGGCGAGAAGCCCTACCCGTGCACGGAGTGCGGGCGCCGCTTCCGCCACAAACCCAACCTGCTGTCTCACAGCAAGATCCACAAGCGGTCCGAAGGGTCCGCGCCGGGCGTCCCCGGCGCGGGGAGCCCCCAGCTTCCGGCCGGCCCGCAGGAGGCCTCGTCGGAGCCCCCCGCCGAGGCCCCGCTGAAACCCGCCCTTGAGCCTGCGCCCGAGGCCCCGGGAGCGCCCCCGCGGGCCCCGGCGGCCGCGACCCCCTCGCTCTTCGGCTGCGAAGACTGTGGCCGCAGCTTCCGGCTGGAGCGCTTCCTGCGGGCCCACCAGCGGCAGCACACCGGGGAGCGGCCCTTCACCTGCGCCGAGTGCGGGAAGAACTTCGGCAAGAAGACGCACCTGGTGGCGCACTCCCGGGTGCACTCGGGCGAGCGGCCCTTCGCCTGCGAGGAGTGCGGGCGCCGCTTCTCCCAGGGCAGCCACCTGGCCGCCCACCGGCGCGACCATGCCCCCGAGCGGCCCTTCGTCTGCCCGGACTGCGGCAAGGCTTTCCGCCACAAGCCCTACCTGGCGGCCCACCGGCGCATCCACACCGGCGAGAAGCCCTACGTCTGCCCGGACTGCGGCAAAGCCTTCAGCCAGAAGTCCAACCTGGTGTCCCATCGGCGCATCCACACGGGCGAGCGCCCCTACGCCTGCCCCGACTGCGACCGGAGCTTCAGCCAGAAGTCCAATCTCATCACCCACCGCAAGAGCCACATCCGGGACGGCGCCTTCTGCTGCGCCATCTGCGGCCAGACCTTTGACGACGAGGAGAAGCTCCTGGCCCATCAGAAGAAGCATGATGTGTGAGAGGGCAGGGGCTGCGGAGGCTGAGGGCGAGGGGGCCCCCGGGAGCCCTTCACGGGGGAGCGTTGCCGTGGGCCTGGGCCGTCGGGGGGCCCCTAGGTTGCTGCTGGTGTAGGCGAGGGGTGGGAGAGGCAGCCAGTGAGCTGGGGGCCCTGTTAGAGAGGGAGGTCTGGCCCCCCTGCGGCCGGGGAGGCCACTGTCGGGGGCACAGGGACCCTGGCCTCCAGCTGGTGTTTGCTAAGGTTCTGTCCTGACTGTCCTGTGCCCTGGAAAAGTAGCAATAGCAGCTCCACTTACCCCTTAGAGCCCTCTGGCTGGAGGGGCCACCAGGGGGCAGGAAGAAGACCCTTCCCCTCTGGTGTTAACGCCTTAATGTCCTTGTCCTTTATTATGAATTCCTTCCGCTGGTTTTTTTTTTTTTTTTTTTTTTTTTTGGAAGTAGGTGTGGTACAGTCCTTAGTAAATGAGCACTTGGGAGGAAAAGTGGACCAGCTGGATACACCTGGGAGAACCTGCTGGCCTTGTTAGGCAGCACCTGGGCCTTTTCCAGCACTGAGAGGTGAGGCCGTGCTGCTGTAACCTGTCCCACCCTGTCCCCTTCCTCCTGCCCCTGCATAGGCACCTGGACCGAGAGAGACCCATCTGCTGTTAGCACTCAGCTCCACCCTGTCCCTCCCCACCGTCAACACCCCTTCCTCCCGGCGCTCTGAGCGTCCCCTGACTGTCAGCAGCCCTGTGTCCAGGCTTTTGTCTGAACACCCCAACCCTCCACTCCTTCCGGAACTCAACATGGTGGAAAGGACTGCCCCACTGATAATGGAGGGTCAGCCGGCAGGAAGATAGGGGCGAGGTTCCTTTTCAGCCTTTCTAGGGCATGGATGCCCAGTCTCGGCTTGAACGCTTAGGTGACGGGTAGTCCCCACCTCCTGAGGCCCTGGTCCTATTGTAGGATAATTCTAATTGTTAGAAATTCTTCCTTAGAATGAATGGAATCTGCTTTCCTGTAATTTCTACCTACCGGGGCTCCTTCTGTTCTCTGGAATGAAACGGAACAACCGCTTACCCTCCTTTTCAAACTAGAGAATAAAGATTTGGTTTTAGAGCTGGTGGCCGAGTGTTCCTTTCTCCCGGGGAGCTGTGTAGTTCGAAGGAGCAGCAGCACACTCTGCTCTGAGGAGGGGAATTTGGGGGCGGGGGTTGGCCACAGGACAAGTGCCCCACTCGGGCTCCTTTGCACCCTGCCTCCAGTTCTTCCTGGGGGGGGAGGCCAGGTGCACCCCGCAGGTGGGACTGGTTCTCCGGGGGACTTTCTGTGGGGTCGAGTCAGACTTGTCCGGTGCCAGTCATCAGGAGGAAAAGGTCTGATGTGAATGTCCTGCAGTGCCTTCGAGGCTGGCCCGCTGCAGCCCCCCCACATCTGGAACTACAGATGTTTCCCTGCACCGGTTGTCTCCTACAAATTTGGGTGCCTATTTTTTTTTTTTTTTTTTTTTTTTTTGGGACAGAGAGAGACAGAGCATGAACGGGGGAGGGGCAGAGAGAGAAGGAGACACAGAATCGGAAACAGGCTCCAGGCTCCGAGCCATCAGCCCAGAGCCCGACGCGGGGCTCGAACTCACGGACCGCGAGATCGTGACCTGGCTGAAGTCGGACGCTTAACCCGACTGCGCCACCCAGGCGCCCCTGGGTGCCTATTTTTGACACATATCGGGAGGCCCTTTTCCCGCCAGGTTTAGTAATTTCTGCACAGATCCAGCACCTAGCATGCAGCGCATAATAATAACCGCAGTATGGTTATGTGAGTGGCACCTCGCAAAGAAGTTTACCTAAACCGTCTCACGTAATCCTGGTGTGGTAGGTGCTCTTCTTTCACAGGTGAAAACATTTGCTCAGGGGCACATGACTGAGAATCCAGATTTCAGATTTCAACCCAGGCCTGTGTGGCTCCTGGAACCTGTGCTCTTGACCCCTGCCACATATTTATCGGGTGAATGCAGTATGCTGCTGCTTTGGGGGCAGATCATCATTAAACGCCCACCATGGTCTTGATGTCGCAATGGAAACTAGGGGTTTCCCAAGACAAGATCTTGTCCTTACCTCCAAGAGGCCCAAGTCCGGGGAGGACGTGTATGTGTATGCAGATGACAGCAGAGACGATGGGGACTCCCCCATCCCAAGCGTGTAGGATGGAAGTAGATAGCTTCCAAGTTTCATACGGGTTTATGAGGGTAGGGAGCCACTGAAAAACCTGTGTGGTAAATGGCAAATTATCTTTCAGAGACTGGAAGCATTGTCTCAAGAATGCCTCACTTCCACTATCTCTCTTTATGGGACCCCAGGGCTTCAAGGGAAGGGGAACCATGCTTTTTTGGTGGGGGGGGGGGGGAGGGCAGGAAAGTAGGTCAATGTCTGGAGATGATGGGCAGGGAGCAGGAGACAGGTCCTCAGGCATCTAGGGTTTTTACTTGCGGGTTGGGGAAAAGCATGTGGGAGAGGGGATCTGACCAGGGCTCCTGACTTTGAAAAACCATCACCTTTATTTATTAAACATTTTTTAAATGTTTATTTGTGTTTGAGAGAGAGAGAGGGCGCACAAGTGGAGAAGGGGCAGAGAGAGGGAGATCCAGAATCTGAAGTAGGCTCCAGGCTCCGAGCCATCAGCACACAGCCTGACTTGGGGCTCGAACTCACCAACCGCAAGATCATGACCTGAGCCAAAGTCAGACACTTAACCGACTGAGCCACCCAAGTGCCCCGAAAAAGGGAGAGCCACAGAAGTTGCCTTGAGAGGGCTGGTAAAGCTGTGACAGAGCTGGGTCCGTGGGTCCTTTCTGGGTCCCTTGGGGGACCAGGTGGTTCCCAAATCCTTGCTCAGCATGGCGCACTGCTGACAGCAGTCTTGAAGGAGGAAATGCTCAGGCTGGAGGGGCCATAGTTCTGCAGACAGGAGCTATGCTTCTGTTCCGAGGTGTCCGGTTTTATTTTCCTCCTTTTTCTTCTACAGTTGCAAAAGTACTCAATTATCTTGTCAAAATTTAATAATACAGACATATTTTTTAAATGTGGAAGTCTTCCATTCCCCCCTGCTCCCCATTCTGTCTTTTCTCTTTTTTTCCTTTATTTTTTTTTTAATTAAAAAAAAATTTTTTTTTCAACGTTTTTTATTTATTTTTGGGACAGAGAGAGACAGAGCATGAACGGGGGAGGGGCAGAGAGAGAGGGAGACACAGAATCGGAAACAGGCTCCAGGCTCCGAGCCATCAGCCCAGAGCCCGACGCGGGGCTCGAACTCACGGACCGCGAGATCGTGACCTGGCTGAAGTCAGACGCTTAACCGACTGCGCCACCCAGGCGCCCCTTTTTTTCCTTTTTAAAAAAATGTTTATTTTTGAGAGAGAGAGAGCGAGCTTATGGGTGCATGCAAATGGGGGAGGGGCAGACTGGGGGACAGAGGATCAGAAGCAGGCTTTGTGCTGATAGCAGAGAGCCTGGTGTAGGGCTCGAACTCACAAACCTCAAGATCCAGACCTGAGCCGAAGTCGGAGGCTTAACCAACTGAGCCACCCAGGTGCTCCGTCTGTCTCTTTTTTCTTAATGCAAATAGGATCCCAGATGGGCTTCATTCTTTTGGTCCTTGAAATACTCTTGGTCGTGAAATGTCAAGCTGGAGGAAGTCTTGCACTCTTTAGAGGAGGAACCATGTCCAGCGAGAAGTGGTCTTCTCATTCATAACCAGTGGCAGATCTGGGAACTAGCATACTGGAATTACACAAGCCTTTGTTAAACCTTCAGTAGGCAATCAAGAAAATGAAGAGACGAATGGGATTCTGTAAAAGGTTGATGGCCGAGTGGCTTCTGTATAGGGTTTTATGCTTTATAAATGCTTCCATAGACAATTGAACAATTTGGGTCCTGCAAAAATCCAGGAAGGTAAGTATCTAACTAGGAAATTATTAACTCCTTTACAGTCAAGTCAAAGTCCAGCGACAGAAAAGTATCTTTTGTAAAAACTGCACAGAAGTTAGTGGCAAAATTGACAGAATCTCAGTCCAACAGTATCTATTGTTAGGCGGCCAAACAATAGCTGGGGCCGTGGCAAATGCTTAGTAGGCAGCTTTAGAGTAATTAGAATGAGGTCCACCCGCTTAACGGTAGATTTGTAGGAAGTCTCGGAGAGAGAGCGGCCAGCTTATCTTGTTAACAACCTCGTGTCTTAAAGGCAGTTTCTAGGCAGCTCCAGAGAGCATCCTGCCGGTGGGAGTTGACCTAGCTGGCTTGAGGCAGTACTGTCAGGAATCTCACTGGTATAAAGGAACCTTGGCTTCCAATTAGTGTGGGTAGAAATGAAAATTCTCTTTCCTGAAGATCCCCAGGAACAGAAGATCCTCCTTGGTCGTCTGGACCCTGCCTCTAAAAATCAGCAGTGGCACTCGACCTAAGAACGTGACCTCTTCAGACCGCTGTTTCTTGACGGGAAAGCGAGGGGGTTGGATTTAATGATGTCTCCGGCTCTCGCAGAGACCCCAGGATCGTCCATCACGCGCCCACGACGTGCCTGGGACCGCGCGGGGTGCGGAGGGCGATTTCTCTCGGGTCGCGCGAGACAAGTACTGCTTCTCACCCTAAGACTTGGTGTACCATAGTGCCAAGTGCCACCACCATGTCACACGCACACTCGAGTGGGAGCGTCAGAGTGGGGTTTGTACGTCTCGTTCCCCCGGATCCCGGCACCAAGAGCGGTGCGGGCGCGTCCCTGAGTCGGACGGATAGTTGCGGAACGACCGGATCGATCTGAGAACGCGTCCGCGGGGCTGGAGCCGGAGGGAGAACACGGCGAGGGGAGCACCAGGGTGCCGCGGCGCCGCCGGGTCATCAGCACCCGGGCTCGTCCCCGTTGCCTTCCCTTCCGAGCCCTGGACTCGAGTCCGGAGCCGGCGGCCAAAGCGTTAACGCTGCGCGGGGCCCCGGGAGGCCCCGCGGGCACCGAGGTCAGCCCGCCCACGCGGGCTATTGGCTCAGGAGAACAAAGGGGCCGCCCCGCGGGCTTCTCCGATAGGGCGGAGCTGGTCATCTGAGCCGCTCAGCCAATCAGGCGGGGGGACGGCCCTGGGGATGGCCAGGCCCATTAACCAATCAAGAGCAGGTGCCCGCCCCGCCTGTCCCGGGACTGGCGGGGCCGGGGAGCCCAGTGCCCAAGTCGCCCCGGGGTGGCAGTTCCCGTTAACCTTAACCACAAAGTCAAGGTATTTATTCCCGTCTCCTCCCTCCGAGTCCCTCCGAATCCGGGCGGGAGGGGCGTGTGGAGGGACGGACCGTGTTGTGGGGCCAGCGCCCGGCCCGCTCCTCCCGCGCTGCCACCACCCAGCCTCGGGCTGGAGGCGGCCTCGGGGGTCTCGGGTCCCCTGAGCCCCTGACGCCGCGGCCCCGAACTTTCCCCACCCCCACACAGCCCCTGGGGAAAGGGGCCCGGGTCGTGCGTGGGAGGGGCTGCAGGCCGGGGCAGAGAGCAGGAGGGGGGTGCCGTGAGAGCGGGAGGGACAGGGTGGTGAGCGGGGGACTGATCCCTAGTCCCTCCGGGCGCGTTCTGCCCAGGCGCTGCCCGGATGCTTGGGAGCTGTGTCAGCTGTGCGAAAGACCGAGCTTCTGGAGGGCAGGAACCCCAGTGCTCGCCGCAGAGTGACACAGAGTAGGTGCTTAATAAATGAGTAAATGAGTGGGCATAAACACTGGGAGTGCGAACAATAAGAGGGAAGCACCACAGAGTGCGTGCGTGTGTGTGTGTGTGTGTGTGTGTGTGTGTGCGTGTGTGTGTTGGGGAGCCTCCATTCCAGGAAAATGGGCACCGGAGTCAAGACCTCAGTGGGGATGGGGGTAGGAGCTGGGGGCTTCTTCCCCTGTAAAGGTGGAGGATGGATACAGAGATGCTGCCTCCTCCAGTCCTCTGGGTGGGAGGGAGACTGGAGTGTGTCCTGGTCAGCCAGACCTGGGGTTGGGTGTGGTCAGAGCCCAAGAGCTTGAGGCTGCCTGATGTCCAGCCTCCACTAATTAGCTGTTCTTTTTGGGTCCTTGTTCATCTGTAAAATGAACAGATTAGAGGGTAGAGTCTCCTTTCAACTCTAAAGTTCCATGATTCAGTGCTTCTAATCTGTTTTGGACTTAAATTTCTGTATTGTAAATGTTTCTTTATTAGAATTTTCATTCATGGTTTACAACACTTGGGACCTTGGGCTGGATGTTGGGGAGAGAGAAATACTCCATGATGAGATCTTTATAGTCTTGTTGTGGAGACAGACGAATTATTATTATGCTTTTTAATGTTTATTTATTTTGAGAGAGAGAGCAGGGGAGGGGGAGAGAGAGAGGGAGAATTAATCCCAAGCGGGAGCCTGACTCAGGGCTAGAACCCATGAAGTGTGAGATCATGACCTGAGCTGAAACCAAGAGTCGGTTGCTTAACTGACTGAGCCACCCCGTTGCCCCCAGACGAATTATTATTCCATGTACATGATATTGGGTTGGGCAGGTGCACAGGTCAAACAGAAGGGCCCCTAACTGAGGGTGGCATACCCTGAAAGGCTTCTAAGTCCATGTGATCCCTGATCTAGGCTGGGCAGAGAAGTGCTGGGCAAGAGTGTTCCAAGACTGGTCATGGGCGAGCCAAGATGCTACAAGGTCAGGGAGTCACATGTTGGGACAATAGGGAGCTGGGAGGCAGTGAGGAGAGGTGAGCAGAGGCCAGGCTCTAAATGGTGTTGCCACGACATTTTTAGCTGAACCTGCAAGTGGTGGGGACCCACTGGAATATTTTAAGCAAAGTAGTAACCTGTCCTCACTGTAATTTTAGGTAAAGTTTTTGAGTTCTGGGTGCTGAATGGATTGGAGGGGCAAGAGAAGCTATAAAACTATAAAGCTACAGTCTTTGGGCAAGAAAAGGGAGGCCTGACTGAGGTGGGGCAGTAGGATCTTGCAGGCACCAAAAATAGCATTAGTACAACTTAGTGACCGATGCATTGGGACAGTTGCACCTTGTGGTAGTGACAAGTGGCTGTGGTGTTGGGAGGCCTGATGAAGACCCGTTGTCCCCGCTGGAGAGACAAGGGCTACCCGGGACAAGGTGCAGAACTTCATGGAGGTGGTCTGACCCATGCACTTGCCTCCTAGTGAGGGTTAAGCTGAGGAATCCAAGATTTCCTAGCGCAGGGGTGGCTGGGAGGGAAGAGTGTGGTTGGGGTGTGCAGAAGGAGACCTTAGGTCTAACTCTTTGAGGCAAGGGATGTCACCTCAGGGCTTTGCTTTCTTCATCTGACAAGTGGGGTGGCACTCCTTGCCCTTTCCAAGCTCTTTTGAATGAAGCAGGGCGTGCGGAAAGGTGTTTATAAATGGAATCGTGGCATCTGTTCAAAGTGTTGTTAGCAGTCAGTTTCATCCCTTGCCTTCAGATCGGGTGACGGGGGTCCCCAGGCTCTAGCAGTCTCCTGAGTCTTGGACTTGGGGCTGAAGGATCTCCTCTAAAGGGAGATGGGTGAACAGAGACGGGCTGTGAATGCCACAGGTGAGGGACAGGCACGGGGGCAGGGAGGTGGGGGTGGGGCAGTCCCTGCAAAGGTGCCAATGTTGGGCAGGTGAGGGCAGAGGTCCTGGAAGGAGGGCCCTCTGACACTGGCCTGGGGTGAAATCCTGGACCTTGGGGAGGTGGACAGGCATGAGAGGATAAGGCAGCTGCCTGGGCTGTCTATGGACCTGGTTCCCTGGGAATGCTGCCGGAAGGAACCTGAAGCCACTAAACGGGGCTGTTCTTACCAGGCAACCCTCAGGTGCAGTTCTTACAATGTGGAAGGCAGGGAGGGGGTGAAGGCAATGCAGTGACCTAAAAATAATTTGTCTTGCACTTTGTGAATGTTCTTCAGAGTCCTTTCACACTGTTTTTCCTCCTTGCTTGATTCAACAGTTCTATACACAGGAACAGGTGTTCTTGTTTTCCAGATAACCATTTAATAATTTCTGTGGCATCGTGGCCCGCCCTTTCCCCTTGCTCCCCACCTCTGACCCCTCTTCTAGGACTGAGGACCCTGTGTTTGGGAGACTGAGGTCTGAAGATGCTGGAGTAGAAGCAGGAGAAGGGGCGGGGGTTGGAAGAAGGTGCGTGGGACACCCACACCGCACCCGGGGCTGAGTGAGATCTGAGGAAGACGGAGTGGAGGCCCAGGAGGGGCTGGGGAGTCCTGTGGGAGTCACAGAAGGATGTTGAGCATGCTAACGTGGGGGTGTGGATGGAGGTGGGCCTCCAGGTGGTGGAGGAGACACCTCCCTGGTCTGAGGGACCTCTGGGCCTGCTTGTCTGTCTATGGGCCCTAAGGCCATGTAAGGTAGGAAGCAGGTGTCCTGGGGCCCTGAGAGCCGTTGGGCTGTGTTTCTGATAAGATTTTACATCCACTGTTTTGTGTGTCCTCCTTGGTCATAAACTCTGGATGAGAGGAAGGTGGGAGGTCTGGTGTCCAGGGGCCTGAAACCTGGAGAGAGCTGACTATCCAGAGGCCAGCTGGGACACAACCCCAGGGTGCGGGCCTTGTACAGGAGTGGCATTTGTAGGACTGGCCTTGGGGGAGGGCCCAGTGGCTTTGGAACAGGTCCCGGGAGACAGGCTCCACCGACACCCTGCCCACAACAGAGCTGAAGCTTTGAGCCTCAAACCAGCAGAAGCATCCAGGGCTTCTAGTCCAGTCCTCCTACCTGGCTCTCAGCAACCCCAGCTCCCAGCCCTGCCTTCCTTACCACTGCCCACAGGGCCATCTCCGCCCCTACCCTGTTAGGCACCCGCACCCGCCCACAGGAGCCTCTCCTCCCCCAGGGCCGCTGAGGGTCCAGTGACCTGCCATACATGGAGCTGTGCGCGGCCTTGAGGTAGTCCCGACAGTAAAATCCGGGCACACCCTCTTCCTCCCGCCAGGCCGGCTCACGCTGGTGAGCAGGGTTGGGGGTGACTGAGTGGGCGTCGGAGGCCTCTGAAGATTCTGAAGCAGCTGGAGGAGTAAAGGTTTAGGAAGAGTGAGCGGCAGTGGCCCTTTTGGAGAGGGCTGAGGGAGTGGGGAGTGGGTTGTTCTCAGTCCCTGGGAATGGAAGAGAGAGAGAGAGAGAGAGACCGCTGGTGTGTAGGCTTCGGGAAGCTTATGTAGTGTTCCTGCAGCTTTGTCTCATTCGGTGCTCGAGACAAACCTGGGGAGCAGGCCTGTCAGTCACCTTCACCTTAGGAACCTGAGGCCGAGAGGCAAAGTGGCTTACCAAGGACAGGTGGTTTAGGACTCAGGGCCCTGATCCCCAGTCTGGGCGTGACATGGGCCCCATGTGAGAGACCGGGTCCTGAGAAGAGGGGCAGGCTTTGGGAGCAGACCCGGCCGAGGGGCCAGCCCTGGGGGGCTCAGGGCCGCAGGGGAAGGGTTTGCTGCTTCCTCTTGGGCTAGACCCCCCTGTAGGACTGGCCCTGGGAGGGGGCTTTTGCTGCTCTGGGCTTGCTGAGCAGACCCCAGTGCTCCCATCTGTGGCTTCCTGGGTGGATCCGACTTCTCCCCAGCCAGCGACAGCCTGGCTGACCTCATCCCGTCCCTTCCCCCAGCGCAGGTGACCTAACAGGTGGTGGTCCCCCATCATGCTACCGTCTCCCTGAGATCCCTTTCTCAAGCAGTGGGCGGTTGGGAGGATCGTGAACGTGCGAGGATACTCGTGTCCTGCAAAGATCCACATTTCCGCTTTCACGAGCACGCCGTGCCCTGCTTATGTGGTTCGCCCTGGCGCACGCTGGTCTCTGTGGGTCTGCAGGTGTATCTCTGGGTTTCTAAACACCTCAGTTTCATCGTACTCTGCATATAGTTTTGCAACTGTTATCTCAGGGATGAGAGTCTCCGTATTGTATTTGTGCCTCTTTGGACTTTTGTTTACACAGCTGTGTTAGATGTTAGATACGGTGGTTTCTGGATGTGTTTGTGTGTACATTTAGTGTTTATATCAGCTTCTTCTCGGATGCCTGTGATTGCCGTATGGTAGATGAAAACATCCACTGATATTGACTGAAATTGGATTCCCAGGCAAAAAACATCATCAACTTGTCCTGAGATCGTGGTCATTAGTGACCAAGGACTGGGGCCAGAGGAGCCCTCTCTGCACTCCTTCATTTGTTTTCTCCATTCACTCAATCATTCATTCATTCATTCATTCATTCAGTATACAGGCATACCTCGGAGACATTACGTTCATTCCCAGACCACTGCAGTAATGCAAATACTGGGATAAAGTGGATCAAGTGAATTTTTTGGTTTCTCAGTGCATACCAAAGTTATGTTCACACTATATAGTAGTCTGTTACCTGTGCAGTAGCATTATATATATGTTATGTCTAAAACAACAATGTACACGCCTTAATTAAAAAATAACTTCATTGCTAAAAAATGCTAACCATCACCTGAGCTTTCAGCAGGTTGTACCACTGATCACAGATTGCCATAAAAAAATACAACAATAATGGAAACGCTTGAGATATTGTAAGAATTACCGAAATGTGACGCAGAGACACAAAGTGAGCAAATATTGTTGCAAAACGTTGTGCCAATAGACTTGTTCAGTGCAGATTGGCCGCAAACCTTCGGTTTGGAAAAAAAAAAACAAAAAAAATGCAGTATCAGTGAAGTGTTAGAAAACGGCGTAATGAAATGAGGTGTGCCTATAAGTCGAGCATATCAGGGACTGGGCAGGGCAAGCCCAGAGCTTACAGTCCAGTGCAGTGCCATCCAGCAGAGCTTTGTGAACACGGGGATGTCCTCCGCTGTCCATACGGTAGCCCGAGCGCCATGAGGCCTTGGAGCACTTGAAATGTGGCCAGTGTGATTGAAAAACTGAATTTAAACTTGAATTTATGTAAATCTGAATAACCACATGTGGGTACAGAAGCCAGACTCCTGAAAACGAGGGATTGGAAGTTTAAGGTTTGGTTAAGTCCTGCACTTTCTCCCAGGAGGCAGCGTGGTCCAGGGGAAAGAACTCTGGCTGGGGCAGGCTGACCCCAGTTGGGTTCTGGCTCTGGTACTTAACTAACTGTGTGACCTTGAGCAAATGACTTAACTTCTCGGAGCCGTGGCTCCTGAGCCGAAATTGGTTGTGAGGGCTGAAATGGGCGACGCCGGCTAAGTGCTCAGTAGGTAGTGGCTGTCTTCCTGGCCGTAGTGGAGTCTTGGCTGACCACCCGTTCTTTCCACAGCCAGATCAATGTCAAGATCTCAGGGAAGTCCCGCACTCCCCTCAATAAACGAGGTTAGGAGAGGCAGAACCTCCGTTCCCAGGGGACATTCTGAGAGCATCTGCCCAGAGTGGGGGCTGGCTGGAGCCTGTGCCCGCTGGGCCACCCCCTTGCAAATGCTGTCCTGAGCCACAGTCTGGAGTCCCGTTCCCTGGGCATGTGACCTGTGTGAGCCAGCACGGTGGGTCAGGGCAAGGAGATGAGAAGTGGTGCCTGCCCACAGGGAAACAGGACCCGAGGAAATAAAGCTGGGAGCGGGCCAGGCGGATGAGAGCATGTGGAGGCCAGGGTGGGAGGCTGGGCGGGTGGGCCATCCACTGCGGAGCGGGTGGGATCAGGCCAGCTGAGGGGTGGGAAAGATGGGGTTAATGGAAGCGGAGGATTCGGGAAGCATGGCAGTCTTGCTGGTGTGGCAGAGGGGGTCGGCTTGATGAGGAGGGGGCACTTTGGGAAGAGCGGTTTCCGGGGGGGCGGGGATTATTGGGGGAGCAGTGGTGGGTGGTGAGGAGCTGGGTGTGGCCCTGGGGGGAGCTCATGGCTGAGAAGGGCCTGGGAGCTGGGCCTTCGGCCAGGGTTTGGGGAGATGCCACCCCCTCCAAGCCTCCGCTCCTGGCACGTGGCCAATCCCCACGCCACCAGTGACAAAGGACACGGGAGGTGCCATCCAGTTCTTCCTGCCTGAGGCCTGATCTGTGAAGAAGGCTGTGTTTGGCTGCTGGAAAAAGCTCCAGGGGCTGAGGTTGGGAGCATGCGGGGAGACGTGGCCATGTCCCTGCGCTGCCCCTCGCATCTGTGGCCTTTCTCTTCACCCCAGCTGCTGTCCGCTCCCCTCCCTGCCCCCACGTTTCTGCTGAGAGCAAAGCCCCTTTGTTACCGTCCCCTGCCCCCAAACCTCACCACCTGCTGCAGGGCACAATCCCCGCTTTGTGTGGTCTGGCCTTGTCATGCAGCTGCCCCCCCCTCCAACCCTGGAGGCCTCTCTTTGGGGGGCTGTCATCCCAACTGCAGTCTGACCCAGTGTGGGGAGGGCCGGGCCCAGAGCCAGGTGCTGGGAAGGGGGAGGTGACCAGGGGTTTGTCCCGAGATCCACAGAACTTGCTGAGCAGGGAGGGGGGAGGCCCTTGGAGACTGGGGTGAGGGCCCTGCACGACAGGCTGAGCAGCCTTCAGGGACTCAGTGTGGGCACCCCTCAGTGTGGGGGTGGCGGGTCAGCCTCGTTTCCTTCTGTTTTCTGGGCAGGCTGCACTCCAGGCCAGGTCAGGTGAGCCGTATGTCAGGGAGGGTGGGGGAGTGGCGGGTAGGAAGGGGCGTGCAGAGCAGTATAGCAGGGCGGAGGCAGAAAGGGCACAGCTCAGGGTGGCCTGGCAGACAGACCTGCAGAGACGTGGCCACACGCGGAGACTTTCCACCTTTTGGCCTCCTCAGGGTTTTACCTGCAGGACACCTGTTGGCCCGTTTTCCAGACACATCCCACCTGAGCACCCAGTTGGAGATGGGCCCTCAATACCTGGGGGCCTGCCCCCCGTTGCTGTCCTCTGTGTCTCCCCTGTCCCCTGTCTCCTCGGGTCCCCTTCCCTCTGATCCCACTCTGCTGACTCGGACCACACCCTGAGCCCTAGTGTGGCTGGGGCAGAAAGAAGTACCCTGGGACACGGGAGGGGCTGCTCTGTGGCTCGCTGTGAATTATCTACCAAGAATTGAAGCCTTTCTGCCACCTGAGGTGATTTTTAGGTCCTAATATTCCTTGGAAGACAGAATGGATCAAGGAGCACTGATCTAATCGGGCTCAAGGGTGTTGTGTATGGCTTTTGTGAATGAAGCCGGGCCCTAAGCTCTGTCCTCACCTTGAATTGTGGCCCCGGGGGCTCTGGCCCCTCTGAGTTTTCCCCGAACTGAGGTGTCAGCCCTCTGAATTTCTTTAGGGGGCCATTGTATCTCCAGCGGGTGAGAGGCTTCCCCAAGGCTGGCACACACAGGAACCCCGGAGGGAAGAGGGGGCGTGAGGGCAGGTGCCTCAGCATCCATCAGGGTCCTCCCGGCGGGCCTTCTCCTCCCGTCTTTGACGCCCGCTTTTTCTCTGCACCACCAGCATGTTTTAGTGTCTGTAGGAAACCACAGTAGGAGCGCACGGCAGACCCCTGTTGGGGAAATAGAATTAAAAACAAAATCTCCTGCCAAGTCAGAAAAGCTCCCACAAAAGGAGGAAAGAAAGAGAACAGTTTTTTTTTTTCCGATTGAATAAGCATTAAACCAGAAAAAGCTGCACATCACAGGCAATCTGCTAAGAGATCAGGAAAACAGAAAGAGATCTCACCCTGTTACACAGCCCAGCAGGTGCGTGCGTGCACGTGTGTGCACACACACGTTCAAGATAAAGTGTAACTAGTCTTCGGGCAAGAGCACTTCCTCGATGGTACCATTTGTCACCCGTAGTTCATCCTGAATTTACTTGGTGATTGGGGTAGCCACCTGTGTTTGCTAATTGCCTTCATGCAAGGGAAAAATACACGGCTCCTATCTTTATGGCAGGAGGTGGGTTTGCAACTTGGAGCCAGGCGACCGCAGAAGTCAGGCTCCCATCCTCCCTCCTGTGGGCAGCGGGACCCAGGGTCACCATCTCCCGTGATGTTTAGGTATCAGAGAGGTGGCTCTCAGGGCCTTGGGAAAGAGGCCTGGGCTGCAGAGCTGGCAAGAGGCTCGTGGTAGCTTTTAAAAAGATTTGCGTGCATCTCTAAGGGGCAGAGAAAAACTCAGAATGACAACTGTTCTCAAGTAAATGCTGTAAAAGAAAAGGGAGGGGCCTCTTTCCCTTTTTGCCCCAGGGAAAATTATTTACCTATTTAAAAAAGTTTTTAAAAAAAAATTTTTTTTTTAACGTTTATTTATTTTTGAGACAGAGAGAGACAGAGCATGAACAGGGGAGGGGCAGAGAGAGAGGGAGACACAGAATCGGAAGCAGGCTCCAGGCTCTGAGCCATCAGCCCAGAGCCCGACGCGGGGCTCAAACTCATGGACCGCGAGATTGTGACCTGAGCTGAAGTCGCACGCTCAACCGACTGAGCCACCCAGGCGCCCCAAAAAAGTTTTTTTTTTTTTTTAACGTGTATTCATTTTTGAGAGACAGAGAGACAGAGCATGAGTGGGGGAGGGGCAGAGAGAGACACACACACACACAGAATCTGAAAAAGGCTCCAGGCTCCGAGCTGTCAGCACAGAGCCCGATGCGGGGCTCAAACCCACGAACCGTGAGATCGTGATCTGAGAGGGTCAGACGCTTAACTGACTGAGCCACCCAGGTGCCCCGATTTACCTATTTTTTAAATTCATTTTTGCCCTTTGCCCCTGCCCCCACCTCTCTGGGCAGGGCCCAGGTTCCCAGCCTGGGTCCCTGTCCGGGAGTGGCTGTTGGAAGGGGACCTGGGAGAGGGGAGGGGGACGCTTTTGGGATGGGGCTTCTCGAGGGCCCAGGTGAAGAGCAGGACACGGCTTTTCGTGAGGTGGCCGAGCCGCAGGAAGGAAGTTCTGACTGTGACCTGGAGAAGCGCAGGCACATACATACCACGTCAGGTGGCGGAAAGTCACGGAGGAACGTGAAGTGGCGTTAGGGCTGTGACTTTGTACACGGTAGCCTGGGGAGACCACTCTGAAGACATTTAGGCAGAGACCTGAAAGGCGGCACGGGGCTCCAGGGTAGAGCCTCCCGGGCAGACGGGCAGCATGTGAGGTGTAAAGCCTGGGGCCCCCCAGCAGAGTGACCTGTCCCTGACAGTGAGCCGGTCAGGATGTGTCCAAAGCCTTGAGCATTAAAGAAAGAAAAGGCGGGGGAGGGGCGCCTGGTTGGCTCAGCCCGTTGAGCCTCCGACTCTTGATTTAGGCTCAGGTCACGATCTCACGGTTTGTGAGTTTGAGCCCCAAGTCGGGCTCCGTGCTGACAGCGTGGAGCCTGCTTGGGATTCTCTCTTGCCCTGTCTCTCTCTCTCTCTCTCTCTCTCTCTGATTCTCCCCTACTGGCGCGCGTGCGCGCTCTCTCTCTCTCTCTCTCTCTCTCTCAAAATAAATAAACTTAAAGGAAAAGAGATGAGCCCCAGATTGGTGAACTCTAACCAGCACCCCGTATGGCCTGTGTGTGATTTCAGGTGGAATAGGGGTGGAAGGGGGCAGCAGAGGGGCCGGTGATTTGGGAGGACCAATTCTGCCTTCCAGGGTGTCTTCACGGCCACTCAGGAAGGTCTCTGGACTCAGCTGAGTTTCCTGGGGTGGTGTCTGTCACACCCTCCCCTGCCGGTATTGAGCCCGTGGGCGTGACGCTCCGGTCTGGGAGTCAGAAGACATGGGGCCTCGCCGGCGCCACTGTTCAGCCACGCCTGTGACTCGTGTCATGTCAGTGGCCCTCCCTGGCCTCAGTTTCCTCCTCATAAAATGAGAATAATTCCTGCCTAGCAGGTAAGTGTGCAGCTTATAAAAGCCCTGCGCTTTCAACTGAGGTCATGGACAGAGGAGCTCTTAATGAAGAGGGAACATGTTCTGTGAGGTGGCAGGAGGGCAGGGGGCCCCATTCGGTCCTTGTCCTGATGGCCAGCTGTCCTTCCTTTGCCCCCTTCTCCCCCACAGACGGCAGAGCGGGTGCCCCGGAGGCCTCCGCGGATGGAGGGTGGCCTGGCTGGTGCGAGCACAGGTAAGGGAGCACAGGGAGGGGTGGGAGCCAACAGCGGCCTCCTTTTCCAGGTCGTCCCCCCTGCCCTGCCGCTGAGCGCGTGGTGCTGCCCTCCCTGTAGAACTGCATGGCGGGACCAGGATGTGGAAGGTCATGTCAAAGAATGGAAAGAAGGGGCGTCTGGGTGGCTCGGTCGGTTAAGTGTCCGACTTCAGCTCGGGTCACCATCTCCTGGTTTGTGAGTTCAAGCCCCGCATCCAGCTGTCTGCTTGTAGCCTGCTTCAGATCCTCTGTTCCTCCCCTCTCTGCCTCTCTCTCTGAAAAATAAATAAACATTAAAAAAAAAAAATGGAAAGAAGACAGACTATGGAGCTAATACAATGACAAAGTCCGCTGTGACTCACCAGGCAAGGGGACGTGTGCACACCCGCGTAGGAAGCCATGCCCGAGGGTGAGCGAGGTGCTTGCTAAGTGTGGCACAGGGAGTGCGCGGCGGGCGTGCGGATCTAACTCTGAAAACCAGCACTCCGGGTGGGACGATCCCTGTTGGTTTTCCATCACCAAGTGCAGTTTGGTCCATTAAGGCTTCCTGGGGTCACTCAGAGTTCACGGTCCGATGGGAGGAAATAGGCCATCAGTTTTGGTGTCTCTCAAGCAGGTGCTCCTGTGAGTGGAAAGTCCTGTGCTTTCAGCGGAAGACTCCCCGCCCCCCGCCCCCCCCCCCCCCCGCCCCAGAATCCCCAGCCTCCTCGCAGGCCCTGGGGAGAGTATAGCCACCCTTTTGCAGAATGGCTCTGGTCCTGGGAGGAGGGTAGGGCCCATTCCTAGGAATGCTGCCCCTAGGCTCAGTGACTCAGTTTCCTTTACCTCCCCTCCCCTCCAGAGCCCCAACCCTCCCAGGATAAACGTCGCGATGAACCTAAGATGGGGACAGAAATCAGCCGGTAGGGTACTACAGGAAGGAAGCCTCCAGCTCCAAGGGGCTGGTATGATGCATGGACACCACACATTCTGGGGCTGGGTCCTGACACAGACTTCGGTGAGCATTGCCACCCACCGCTGCCCTGTCACTTTGAAGGCTGAGTCCTCAGGGTGTGTGTGTGTGTGTGTGTGTGTGTGTGTGTGTGTGTGTGTGTGTGTGAGCGATGCTGACATTACCATAATTATAGGAAAACCAAGGACATGATTCCAAACATTTTAGCAGAAGGAACCTTTCCCCGGGTAAACTCGTAAGGAGAATCCTAATTCAGGCATGAGAGGTAGGGTCTGCCAGGGCCCTCTCCCCAACCTGTGGCAGCTTCTGGGGTACCCTGGGGTCTTAGGAAAGAGGCGGAAGAACACTGGCTTTGACCCCTGAGGACAGAGGCACCAGGGGACTGGGGGGCGTCTTGGGCTGCAGCCACATCCTTGCGGCTCTGGGCCTTCCACAGGCTTCCGCTGCCTGCTGGCCAGGCTTAGGGAGGACTCTTCCTGGCTGGCCAAAGTTTCCAGATAATTAAGAGCTTACTTTTTTTTGTTTTTGTTTTGAACTAGAGACAGCAGGCAGAGGAGGAGGAGGAGGAGGAGAGAGAGAGAGAGAAAGGGAGAGAGAATCTCCACTAACCATGGAGCCCGATGCAGGTCTCGACCTCACGACAGTGAGATTGTGACATGAGCCCAAATCGAGAGTTGGATGCTCAACCGACTGGGCCACCCCTGTGCCCCAAGAGCTTACCTCTTTTAAGCACCTTTTAAGTTCTATTTATTTTATCGTGGTGAAATATACGTAACGTGAAAGTCACCATTTTCACTATTTTTAAGCGTACAGTGGGTGCAGTGGTATTAAGTCCATTCACAATGTTGTGCGAGCATCTCCCACCGTCCGTCTCCAGAACATTTTCATCACCCCAGAAACTCTGGGGAGTAAGAGCTCCCCATAGAGCACCTTTTTATTTTATCTGAACTGCTTAGAATTAAAAAAAAATTAACCTCTTTATGATAACTGAGGAGCAGAACCTTTGTTTTAGGGATCCTTCCACAGGTAGAGGCCAAGGCCTGTCTTCCTTACATTAATACCTGAGCCCCGAGGGAGAAGTCCCAGTGCATGCACTTCACGGGGTCGACACATGCACAACCCGGGCACTTGTGTCTTCCTTGGGCCCCGCAGCCGTGGCCAGGAACGTTCTCTGGGCTCTCAGACCGGGGTCTTCTTTTTGGCTGGAGAGGGTGAACCTTCCCAGCCATCAGGCACCATGATGAACGTCAAGGTCAGGTTTAATGAGAGTAAGGCAGTGGCTTTTGTGGGGCTCTGGGGCATTAATTGGGACCCTGTCACGTGAGTATATTTTGGATTCACTACCCACCCAATTTGGACCCCTAGCCGCCCCGTAAAATACTTCAGCCGCCCAACACTTCAGTGCATCTAAGGAAACCCTCTTATAATCAAGTGAACTCCTTACAATTGGGTATTCACTTCCTGCCAATGTGCGATTGAAGCCACCACTTTCATTTTCAAATTATGATTTTTCACAACTGAGCACCTGCGGAGGCCTCACAAGGTCATTTTGCCAGGAGGAAAACTGGCCCCTCACAGGTACTTTCTGTGACTCCCACGTTCATCCCCACGGTCACCATATCCTCTTTCGAGTCCTTGTGACGGGCAGCAAGGCTGTGGAGCAGGGCGGAACTCTCTGGCCCGAGAACCAAAGGCTGCCAGATTCGAGGGGAGGTTTTCTTTTTATTTCTTAAAATGTTTTAAAGGTTTGAAAATTATATTGAGTATCCTCATAAAAATTCAAACAGTGCAGAGGAGTGCCTGGGTGGCCCAGTCGGTTGAGCATCTGACTCTTGGTTTCAGCTCAGGTCATGATCTCACCATTGGTGGCATGGAGCCCTGTGTCTGGCTCTGTGCTGACCTTGCAGAGCCTGCTTGGAATTGTCTCTCTGTCTGTCTGTCTCCGACCCTCGCCTGCTGGTGCACATGTGCTCTCTCTCTCTGTCTCTCTCCCTCAAAATAAATGAATAAACAAAAAAAAAAATCGAGCAATGCAGGAAAAGCAAGGGTCCCCTTTGACCTCTTCTGTCTAGCCTTTATATTGTCCACATTGTCTACAGGGTGACCACTGTCGTGAATCATCCTGGACTGTGCATATGTACGTCCATAGTTTTATTTTTCATAAATTGGGTCAGACGATACCATTTTGCGATCTGTGTTTTTTGTTTTTTCCTTAAAGTGTTTCAGAAATCTTTATGCCACCCTATACTGCTCTTTTGTATTCTTTTATTTTTTTTTTTTTATTCTTTCAAAGTTTATGTATTTATTTTAAGAGAGAGAGAGAGAGCACGCACCAGCAGGGGAGGGGCAGAGAGACAGGGAGAGAGAATCCCACGCAGGCTCCGGGCTGGCAGCACAGAGCCTAACGGGGGACTTGAACTCAAGAACCCTGAGATCATGACCTAAGGTGAAGTCAAGACCCTGACCTTTAACTGACTGAGCCCCCCTGGGCGCCCCTGCCTTTGTATTCTTTTAAATTGCTGCATACTATTCCATACTGTGAAGGGAGTGATAATTTTGTTTCAGTATTATTGATGGGGAATCGTACTGGTTACGAATAGCGCTGCAGTGAATATTTTCAGACATTCCTCTGTCCGCTCACACGGAAGCATTCATTAGGACGAACACCCAGAGTAGAAACTGTTGGGTGGAGGAAGTGGAAGGTCAGATACATTTATAATTGTAATAAGCGTTGCCCAATTGTTCTCCAAAAGGTCTGAATCAGTTCATGCCCCCGGCACACCCACGCGTGCACTTGTCCTGTGCGGTTTGCCTGTGCGATCCACATCTCGGTGCAAGTTTCTGTGTGGACAGAGGTTTTCACCTCCTTTGGGTGTAGACCTGGGGGAGCGGTTGCTGTACCGTGTGGTGAGCGTAGGTCTCCTTCTGCCAAACTGTCTTCCAAAGTGGCTGCACCATTCTGCATTGCCTCCCGCAGCGGGTGACAGTTCCCGCGGCTCCACATCCTGGCCCGCATTCGGTGTTGGCGGTGTTCTGGATTTGGGCCGTTCGAATAGGTATGCAGGGGTAGTATTTTAGCTTTCAGTGGTGCAGAAGCCAGATTCTTCCTGGCTCATTTTATTGTCTCCTGGATGATTTATGCACATCAGAAATTTTGTAATTTGCTTCACCAGGATGACACCGAATTTAAACATGTTTTGGAGTGAAGAGCTTCCTTCCTCTTCGTCTAGGAGTATGATGTTTCTGTCCTTTTCGTTACCTTTTCTTTATCCCTCCAATAACGTTTAATAGTTTCCTTTATATAAGGGTTGTTTTAAGTTTATTTTTTTGAGAGAATGTGTGTGCGTGCGCAAGCGGGGTAGGGGCAGAGAGAGATGGGAGAGAGAGAACCCCAAGCAGGCGGCTTCCCAAGAGAGTCGTCAGTGCAGAACCCAACGTGGGGCTCGAACTCACGAACCATGAGATCATGACCTGAGCCGAAATCAAGACTTGGACGCTTAACCGACTGAGCCGCCCAGGCGCCCCTCCTTTATATAAGCTTTGCATGTGTATCAGGTATATTCCCAGTTATTTCATAGCTTTTATTGCCGTTTTTAAAAAGGAATTTTTGTATGTTTTTGTATCTGGCAATCTTGCTGACCCTGTTATTTCTAATATTTTGTCAGATTCTTTTGCACCTCCTAGGTGAATAATTATCAGCCAATGACGCTTTTCCTTTCCAATATTTATATATGTTTTTCTTTTTCCCCTTATGCTTTGGCTAGTTCCGCAAGGACAATGTTGAAGAGTGGCAGTGACGGTGAGCATCACCTTGTTCGTCACTTGAATGGGTTTCTGATGTCTTGCCTTTAGTTATAACATTTGCTGCAGCCTCCAGTGCAGCTTCTTTGTCAACCTAAGGAAGTTTCCTCATATTCCTAGTTTGCTAAGAGCCTCCTCCCTCCAGCCCTTCTTCCTTCTCTCCCTCCAGAAATGATGTTGAATTTTGTCATAGGACATTTTTTACGTATTGAGATTGTAGAAAGTTCTTCACATTTAAAATGTCAATGTCATGAACTATGTTGAACCGTCTTTGCTTTCCTGGGGAAGATCCCAGCTCAACTTGCTTTGCTAGTATTTTTGCTTGTTTGTTTTTGGTGTCTACTTTCAAATGCTAAACCTATAGTTTCCTGCCTGCTCTGCCCTCGTCTTATAGACACTGGACCATGCTAGCCTGGGGGCTCCCTCCCCTTCCTAGTCACTGTCACAGTTTATGCATGCTGCGGATAAACCTTCCCTGGAAGTTTTAGTAGAACCTGTTTTTATAATTAAGAGGACTGTTACCCATTTTCGAGTTAGAACGTTAGCTGTCCTTTTTGTATCTTTTAGCATTTTCTTTTTTTTTTTAGTTCCTCTTGAGTTAGTTTTGTTAATTGATATCGTCTCACAAAATCATCCTTTTTATATAGATTTTTCAAACTGATACAACATTTATGCATTAGGATTTTTAGACTCCTTTTTATATCTCTATGTTCCCTTTATCCTATAATCTCTGCTTTTATCTTTATTAATCCCTTCTTCCTACTTCCTTGGGTTTACTTTATTGTTTTTTTTTTTTATATTGGAACTTATTTAGAGTTTCTCTTTTTTTTGTTCACAATTGTTTTATTTCATCTACTTTTTTTTTTTTCAGTTTATTTATTTTAGAGAGAGAGAAAGAGAGAGACAGGGGCAGAGAGAGAGGGGGACAAGGATCTGAAGCCAGCTCTGTGCTGACAGCAGAGAGCCCGATGTGGGGCTCGAACTCACGAACTGAGAGATCATGACCTGAGCGAAAGTTGGACGCTTCACCAACTGAGCCACCCAGGCGCCCCAATTCCACCTGCTTTTTATTGAATGTAAACTTTTTGTTGAGGTATAACACAGAACAAGGCACAGATCACAAGTTCTATAAATTCTTAGAAAGTGAACATGTTCATGAAGCCAGCTCCCAGATTGACAAAGAGAACGTTGCCAGGACACCGGAAGGCCCCTCAGGCCCCCTTCCAGTCACAACACTGTCCATAGGCGGGCCGTTACCCTGACTTCTAACTCACTGATTAGTTTTGCCAGCTCTTGAATTCCATCTAAGTGGAATCACACAGTCTGTATTTAGTGTCTGTAGCAGACCTTTTCCATCACGGCTTATGTCCACGAGCAGGGAAACACACACCCTGTAGACCTGAGCTCATGGCGCTGCGTGGGGAGTAAAGCAGCCTGGGTTTAGTCAGGATGGTGCAGCACCTATTCTGGGTGCTTAGACCTTTCTGGCCTACTTTCTTGTTCTTGTTCTGTTGGAGACAGGGTGAAGTTCCCGAACAGCCAAGGTCCAAGAAGGTGAGGAGCTCAGGCACCGGGGCGGCTGCCTTGGAGAGCCTGGCAGTGGAGTGGAGCTTAGGCCCCCCAAACACTGAGGGGCCGGGCGTGCGCTCACTTTGCAAGCTCCCGGCACATGGATCCTCTTAGAAAAAGAATGAGATGCCGGTGGCTGGGTCGGTTGAGGGTCCGACTCTTGATTTCAGCTCGGGTCATGATCTCATGGTTCGTGAGACTGAGCCCCACACTGGGCTCTGGGCTGACAGCCACAGTGCGGAGCCTGCCTGGGATTCTCTCTCTCCCCCTCTCACTGCCCCTCCCCTGTTTGCACTCTCTCTGTCTCTGTCTTTCTCAAAATAAAAATAAACATTAAAAAAAAAAAAAAAGAATGAGATGCTTTGGAAGCTTGTCCGTTTTCTGCTTGGTGGGAGGGGTCATTGGCTTGGTTTCTTTAACCTTCCCTGCATCTCAGGGCCTCAGGGCAGAGAAGGCGGGGCATCAGCCTCTCTTCCTTTCTTGTCCTTTTCTTCTTTGCCCTTCCCGGCACCCCGACCTGCCTTTATCTTACTGCCTTTCTACCGTCCCTGCTCTCTTCTTTATACCCCCTTACTTCCTCCTAAAAGCTGCCTTCTGCACTCCTCCTTCCTGCCCCGTTGCCTTTGCTCTGCCTTCCTGGCACTTCTTTCCTTCCACCCCACGAGCAGTGAGTGACCCTCCGCATCCACTCTCTCTCTGTCCCCGGCAGGAGATGGGCCGGTGATGAAGATCAAGCAAGAGAAGCCCGAGTGGCTGCTGCAGACGCTGATGCCGCAGGCCGTGCTCTCCGAGAAGGATAAGGAAAACATTTTCCAGCAGCATCGGGGCCTCCCGCCATGCCAGACCGTGGGGAAGCCTCGGGCCCTGGGGGGACAGGAGGAGCCTGGGGGTCCAAGATGGGCCCCTCCCCCTGAGCAGGCCGGGGGGCTGGCGGGCCGGGCTCTCTCTGCCGGCGAGGGTCACTTCGTGTGCCTGGACTGCGGGAAGAGGTTCAGCTGGTGGTCGTCCCTGAAGATCCACCAGCGCACCCACACCGGGGAGAAGCCGTACCTGTGCGGCAAGTGCGGCAAGAGCTTCAGCCAGAAGCCCAACCTGGCGCGCCACCAGCGCCACCACACGGGCGAGCGGCCCTTCTGCTGCCCCGAGTGCGCGAGGCGCTTTAGCCAGAAGCAGCACCTGCTCAAGCACCAGAAGACCCACGCGCGGCCCGCCACCCACTCGTGCCCCGAGTGCGCGCGCTGCTTCCGCCACCAGGTGGGCCTCCGCATCCACCAGCGCGCGCACGCCCGGGACCGCCTGGGCGCCCGCGCGGGGCTGCAGGAGTTGCTGCGGGACGCCGCCGCCGCCCGCAGGGGCTGTCGCCTGCGGCCCGGGCCGCCGCGGGGCCGCCCCGAGTGGGCCTGGCTGGGGCTCTGCCAGGGCTGGTGGCGCCAGGCGGGGGCCCGGGCCGCAGTCGCCGCCGCGGGGCCGGGCGAGCAGCGCCAGTTCATCTGCAACGAGTGCGGCAAGAGCTTCACGTGGTGGTCGTCCCTGAACATCCACCAGCGCATCCACACGGGCGAGCGGCCCTACCCGTGCCCCGAGTGCGGCCGCCGCTTCAGCCAGAAGCCCAACCTGACGCGGCACCTGCGCAACCACACCGGCGAGCGGCCGCACCCCTGCCTGCACTGCGGCCGCAGCTTCCGCCAGAAGCAGCACCTGCTCAAGCACCAGCGCACGCACCTGCCCGGCGCCCAGGCGGCGCGCTGCCCCAGCCGCGGCCAGAGCCGCCCCAGCCGCGCGGCCCTGCGCGCCCACCAGCGCGCGCACGCCGCCCCCGCCGCCGCGCCGCCGCGCCCCGGGCCCGCCGTGCGCAGCGAGCCGCAGGCCGAGGCGCCCCCGGGGCTGACGGCGCCGCCGCGCGGCCCCCAGGCGGCCCGGGGCCCGGGCGGCGCGCCGTGGGGCCGGGCGCGGGCGGGCCTGGCCGGGCCGGGCGAGCCCCGCCAGTTCATCTGCAACGAGTGCGGCAAGAGCTTCTCGTGGTGGTCGGCGCTCACCATCCACCAGCGCATCCACACGGGCGAGCGGCCCTACCCGTGCCCGGAGTGCGGCCGCCGCTTCAGCCAGAAGCCCAACCTGACGCGGCACCGGCGCAACCACACGGGCGAGCGGCCCTACCTGTGCGCCGCGTGCGGCCGCGGCTTCAGCCAGAAGCAGCACCTGCTCAAGCACCAGCGCGTGCACCGGGGGGCCCTGGCGCCCACCCCCAGCGCCAAGGACCAGGCGCTTTAGTGCGCCTCGGACCCAAGCGGACTCGTGGGGGCGGGAGGGGATGTCTGTGGGGGTGCGCGTGGCCAGGAATGGTGGCTTCTACGACCCCGGGGGGTAAACCCCCGTCAAAAGGCGATTTCCTCCAGGCTCCGAAAGCTAGAGAACAGAATTCCAGTAGCATCCCAAAGGGGACAGGTAGAGGTCCCAGTGTGGGCTCAGGGAGGACGTAAGAGGAAGCATTGCTCACTCAGGAGCCCGGATGTGTCCGTCTGTCCCTCGGAGGTGGGAGGGAGGTGGGGAATGGCCCAGGGCTGGACTGATTGTCCCCTGCAGGCTGCCGGATGGCCAGAGGCCAGTCTAGTGCGGGGAGTTTTAACAGACGCGCAGGTATAGCAAGGACAGAAGCCAAGCAGTAGCGGCTGAGGAGGGTCAAGCACAGTCCCAATGTCAAGGGCAGTGCCTGGCACTTAATGGCCATTCAGTGCATATGTTTGGAAGGACTGAATGGTTCTGCGGTCCTTCTCAACCCTGAGCGCCCCAAAGCCCAGGGTGCTGCCACAGCGGGCTGGACGTTGGGACTGGTATGGGTGTGGTGGCCAGACTGGCACCAGAGGGGTGGGTGGCAGCTGAGGTTCAGTAGCTTGGGGAGGGGCCCACAGCAGGAAAAGAAGCCCTCGTGTGGCGCTCCCAGTGGCCGTCACTGACTTGGATCCTTCTCAATGTCAGTGTTGCAGAAGAGAAAAAAATGAAGGATGGACGGTCTCACGTGGTCTCACTGTCCTTTGTAAGCTGCCCTTTTGGAACTCTAGGTCTGTGTGTGCTCTGAGGCATCCATTTGCCCCCAGGACCGGGACAGGGAGCTCGACCTTGAGCGTAGCAGCTCCCCATGCCTGGTTCTGGCTGGGGGTGGGGGGCAGTACCCTCCTACCCTCTCCAAGCCATTTGGTATCTTCCCACATGCCCTCCTCTACTTCTGGTCCCCAGAGGTCCCTTCCAAAACCAGGATGCGGGGCTCCAGGCTGGGCCTCTGGAGGGGAGGGTGGGTGTTGGGGCACTAGGGGTGGAGAGCTGGGAGGTGGGAGGAAAAAGAGGGGACCCTAGCATTCTGTAGGAGGACGGACTGTGCCTGCCTGTGTCCCAGGGGCCCGCCGGTTTCTCTGAACTCGAGGAAGTGCCACCTGTTTTCCAGGAGCTGCCGGATTTAGCTCGGCTTCTGGCCACCACGTTCTCAGGTTCTATTGAATCCCCTCACCTGGCAGGAGCTCTGATTATTGTAGCATCATGGGAAGACCTGTGGAGGCGACGGGGTTTACTTGGGTTAATGGGGGCACCAGTAACGGTCAGCGCTCAGCCGAGCTGCCCAACTGGTCCAGGTCTTCCATTGCGAACGCTGCTGTGTGGAATCTCCCACTGGGCGAGCTGGGCCCAGTTGTTGGCACGGATGTGAGAGTTGGGCTCTCAGCCCAGCAGGGTTCTTCTAGGCGCTAGGTGCTGCCCTACCTCCCTTGTAATGCCTGCCCCCTCCTGCAATTCCTGTCCCAGGCTGCCCTGCTCAGGGAGGCCAAGGGCCCGGGATCTCAGCAACACCTACTTGAAACACGGGGAAAGTTCGGGAGTCATCTGCTTCTTCCACTTTGCCACTCAGCAAATCCTGAGGCCAACTCCAGCAAAGCCCACCTCCTCCAGGAAGGCGTCCCGGAGTACCATTCCTGCATTAGAAGGCTGCTGTCGGGAAGGACAGCAGCCTGTGAGACCCTGGAGCCCTGTCAAATCAGGTGCCTGAGGGGCAGTGCAGGCAGACGGTGAAGGCCTCAGTCAGATGGGAGTTTCTGTACAATAGAACGGGCCGTTGTCCACAAAGGCCTGTGTTTGATGGCCAAGTCAATCAAACAGCTGTGTTGCTAGGGGTTAACGAGGTCTAATTGCAGCTTTCTTCCCTGTGCACATTCATGAGGCTGTCCGTTCACTAACCCGAGGTGACCGGTCCTCACAAGTGAGTGCTTTGGGTCACAAGGGGGACAGGGTCCCATTAGAGCAGAGAGGTACTGCGATGCTTGCCCCATGGACCAGGTCAGGGGAGGGCAAACATCGGTTCACTAAACAAGCCTACTGTGTGCCAGGCGCTGTGCCAAACTGGAGTGACGCTGTGGGCCACCACAACAGAGTGCCACGGGCCAGGGGCTGAAACAACGGACGTGTATTTGCTCACGGTCTGGAGGCTGGGAGTCCAAGATCAAGGGGCTGGCAGATTTAGTTCCTGGTGAGGGCCCGCTTCCTGGCTTGTAGACAACCACCTTCTCTCTGTGTCCTCACACGGTGGGGACAGGGGTGCGTCTCTTCTGGCGTCTCTTCCTTTTCTCACAAGGACGCTAATCTCGTCAGGAAGACCCCAGTCTCACAACCTCACTGAAACCCAACTGCCCCCCAAAGGACCCGTCTCTGAATGCCATCACCTGGGGGGCGGGTCAGGGCTTCGATATGTGAATTTGGAGGGGGACGCAATTCAGCCAATAGCAGTCAGGGCCCCTCTCCTTGAGGAGTTCATGAACCTTCGTGGAAAATCACTGATACACACATAGCTCAGAACAATCTGTACGGCCAGCTCTTGAAGAGCAGCCCCCAGCCCCCTTACTAAAGCTTCCTTGTTCATCGTGTCACTTAGCCTCGCTGCGGGTCGTTGACCGTGGCAGGGCAGTGATCCGGGAAAGCGGGATGTTGCAGAGGGACTTGTCCGCCAGGTCGCGTTTCAAGTGACAAACTAAGGGCAGGTGCCAGGCCTCCTGTTAGCCAAGCCCCTTCCACTGTCCCGACCCCAGGCTTCTCCCAGGGTGGCCTGGATCGTCAATTTCCATATTCATCCCCGCTCATTTGGGAAGAATAAAACTAGGCCAGGGAATACTCAGGAAACGTCATGTCATAAAATCAGACAAGGAAGGAGGTCAGGTCTATCCTAGTGGCTTACACTCCCGAATACTCTAGAGCATGCGGAGAGAAAAGAGTTCCACGGGGGAACAGAAAACAACCACCAGCCAGTCAGGATCTTAAAAGACTTCTGTCCACATCCAGGTAAGTGCAGGTCTGCGGCAGGGACCCCGCAGTCAAGCTTCCAACGGGCCAGATGAGCTTGGTGGAGCTGGGGTTTCCGGAAGTGCCCGCATCATCCTCGTGTTAGAAGCAGGCTGGGAGCTAAGAAAAATGACCCTGGAGCTTGGAAAATGGTGGTTCTTTGGCAAGCAACATAAGCTCCCAGTCAGGAGTCAGCCGGCAGGGGGGCAGCCTCCTCAGGAGGGTTTGGCTTCCTGCTGCCCAGCCCCAGGGAGGTGCCCGAGGGAGAATAGGCTGGAAACCCTGTTAGCAGGTGCACCCACAGGGAGGCCGCGGGACCAGCAGGGACTTGGTAGCTCCTGGTGGGTGTGGGGGATGCTTCTGAGACCTTTTCCTTTTATCAAGTCGTCTGGCAAAACAAACAAAAAAATGACCTTTTGGCAAGAGGAGGAGTGTTGCGGCTGGAAACAGTGTGTTCTCACATGGCAGTGTTCTTACTGGATCGTGGCAGAGAAGAGAGAGAAACGGATGGTATCCTAGAGCTTGTCTTTTGGGTTCAAAAGAGAGTGGTGTCTCCTAGGTTACTCAGATCTGGAAGGAGGGGTGCGCTATCCGGTAGAACTTCCTGTGATGATGAAAACATGCCATAGCTGTGCTGTCCGATACCCTAGCCACCAGCCACATGTGGCTACTGGCTACTTAAAATGTGGCTTGTGAGGCTGAGAAGCAGAATTTAAAATGTTGTTTTATTTTAATTGATTTAAATGGCCACACGTGGCTATTGGACAGTACAGTTCTAGGAGTAATGCTCCTGCCGAGAAGGGGTAGAAATGTTGTGTCTCTCTCCCTGCCACCGTGTAAATCTAGAAAGAGCTTTCCTTTGTTGTTGGGAATAGTGGACAGAGTCAGAAGAGTTCGGGGGCGGACTTCTGCCTTTCCCACCTATGCTATGGGACCCCGTGCAAATAGCCTGTGGGAGAGCATGTAGTATAGTGCCCGGCCCACAGCAAGCGCTCAATAAATAGCAGCTCCAGTCGTCGCGTTGATGAACTCCATGTGTGGCTACCTGCACAGCATTTGTACAAGTGGACGTTTATTGTGGAAAGAGAAGAATGGGCTTTTCCCCAGAGCGCCATCCCGTAAGGAGGGAGTCGCCACCTGTGTTAAGTAGGCCAGCTGCAAGTTTAAGGGCTTGGCTGAGTTGATCATAGGTCACATTTTGGGTTTTAGTGTCAAGGAAAGAGAAACTTTGGGTGCAGGCGACACCGCGCACCCACAGCCCCACATCTCCGAACGGGGGTCGGTGGGGTCTCCCAGCCCCCAATGCTGGGGCCGTAGCCTTCCCTGCAACCCCGCCCCCCCCCCCCCCCTCCTTACAAGACATCAGCACGCTGGCTGGCTAGCTGGGGGCGGGGGGGTGGTGGCATCTCTTCTCTCCACGCTCCCAGATGGAGCTTGCAGACCTACATTCATTCATTCAACAGAGATTGACTGAGGAACTATTATATGCTGGGCGCTTGGGATGCAGAGAGGCCAAAAACATGGTCCCCGCCCTTTGAGGCTCACAGCCCGGTGGGAACACAAAGGTGTGCTAAATCCCAACTGGAAGTCAGCACAAGGTGCTTTGGAAGGGGATGTTAGTGACCGCTGTCCAATTCGGGGGAGATGGGAGGAGCTAGTGAGGGGGGAAGTGGTTGCCCAGCTGAGCAGGAAAGCCCTGGGGACCGAGCCCAGAGCAGGAGAGCTGGAGGAAGGCCCCGCGGGTACTGCAGGAGCAAGCGGGGGTGATTGTCCACCTAGTGAGCCCCGGGCGAGTGGGAGGGCCCTGGGCAGGGCTCTGCTCACAGCGGGGGGCCACAAGCCTGCGGTTCTCAGGGACACTTTGGCTGTGAGCAGCCTAGGCTTTTGTTAGGGTCCAGTGTCCGGCTGTCACAAGAGCCTGGTGGAGCCGCGGTGATTGCCGGGCCGGCCACTGGCCCTGCCTGTGTAAAGAGGCATGGCTTCCTCTGCAAAATGTCTGCACATCTCCTTCCTATTGTGTTCGCTGCAGCACATAAGAAGGGTGAGGGAGGGGTGTCTGTTGTAGGGGGGGGTTGCATGTGTATGAAACCAGAGAAATGGGGTGACTCAGCAGAAATCACACATTGGCAGAGCAGAGAGTGGAGGCCTCCGGGATCCCCTGGCCCTTGGCACTGACAAGGTGGGTGTTAGGTGGCATTGTCTCCCTCCTACGCCCATCCCCCCACCGTGTGCCTTTCCTGTCCTTTCCATTTTGGCACAGCTTACTTAGAAAGTGCTGCTAAAAATATGGGTGACATCCTCAGGTATAGTGTTGTTGCTGCTTTTGAGAAACCTGGTCATTTACCAAGTGTCCCATTTGTCCTGTAGCCTGCAGAAGAGATGAAAGCTGGTTGCTCTGGCAGGTGACAACTTTTGCAAAGGGAGCCAGAGAGCTGGGAGGTGTGGCTGTTCCCCCCCCCCCCCCCCGAGCAAAGTGCCAGCCCCTGGGTAGAGCGTGGGTATCAGTTATCAGTGGTTAAGGGATCCTTTTGTCAATGCCATGGGCACATCTATCCTGGTGGATTCATTTCTTTTGGCTTCCCAGAATTCCCTCCCTGTTGCTTCTATTTTAAATACCAACGTCCTTGGGACTAACTCATGAAGTCCTGCATACTTCAGTGAGTTGCTACAAAAGCAGCATGGAGAGGGTGGGGTAGGGGTGGGTCCTTGAGAGGCTGAGGGTGGCAGGATGGACCTGCTGGGATGCACTCACTGGTCCACAGAGCGGGATGTGAAAGCAGGCAGGCCTGATCTTCAGGTCTGGTGTTGAGAATAAGGGATTGAGTTTATTTCCACCTACCCCCCCCCACCCCCCCAGCCCCGGAATTCTACGATTCCCAGGCTTTGAGGGTGGAGTGGCAGGGGTGACCTCACGGGGCTGGGAGGCCTGTGTCTCCCACAGCCCCTCCTCAGGGATGGCGCCACCCCAGCTGTCACATCCACCATCTGTTGTAAGGAGCTCTGCCCGGGCCCCAGCTGGCAGCAACCGGGGGTTACAGAGAAAAAGGCTACTTGATGTTCCTCTTAGCACTTTTAACTTAAAATCGCTTTCCCTTCCCGCCTCAGTTTCTTGATCTATGAGATGTGAATTCTGAGGCACTTTCTCACTCTGGACAAGATTATTTCCAATCACGATCATCACACCCTGTTTCTGTTTGGGGTTTGGTACCAGGGGGGTGCAGGGGACAGTGAGCTGGGTGGTGGCCCTGTCTTCCCATCTGGGCTCGGCCGCTTAGAGTGTTGGGTCTCCAGGGAAGCTCTCTGTATTTCAATTTTATTTTATTTTCCCATCTATAAAATAGGATAATGATACTTGTGTAACATACACGGCACATGGTTATTGGAAGGCTCCCACGAGATAATAAATGGGAAAAGGCTTTGTAAAAAGAAAAGTAATGTATAGGTAAGGGGTATTATTATTGAAGGACAGTTGAAAGCTGGAATTCAGCCCAGGCCTGTCTAAAGGGGTGTGATAGGTGGCTCTTTTATGGGATATCTTTTTTTTAAATTTCTTTTTAATGTTTATTTATTTTTGAAAGAGAGAGAGAGAGAGAGAGAGAGAGAGAGAAACAAGCAGGGGAGGAGCAGAGAGAGAGGGAGACACAGAATCTGAAACAGGCTCCAGGCTCTGAGCTGTCAGCACAGAGCCTGATGCAGGGCTCCAACTCAAAAACCGGGAGATCGTGACCTGAGTTGAAGCCGGAGGCTCAACCGACTGAGCCACCCAGGCTCCCCTATCTTTTTTTTTTTTTTTTATGTTTATTCATTTTTGAGAGCATGCAAGCAGGGGAGGGGCAGAGAGAGGGGAGCAGAGGAGCCTAGGCGGGGCTCTGCGCCGACAGCAGAGAGCCCAGTGTGGGGCTCCAACTCAGAACCGTGAGAGCATGACCTGAGCCGAAGTCCAGGCCCCTCCGGTATACCTTTTATGGGATATCTTTGGTCAGATCGGAATGAGACCAATCCTGAGGAGGTGGGAACAGTAGGGGTATCACTTCTTCCTTGCTGCCAGCCGTCCTGGTGGCATAAACCGGGCCACAGAGTAGGGGGAGGCTTTCGCAACCCCGTCAGCTGGGGCAGCTCTGATTCCGCCCCTTCGATGGCTGTCTCCCAGACACCCCGCCCAGAGAGGCTGCGCAGCAGGGGCTCCTGCCTTCACCCCCTGCTCTCTCTTGCAAGGAAAGGCTTAAATCGCCAGCGCCCCAGACCCTTCCGGCTTCCTGGGGGCAGATCGTGGGCCCGGCCTGGGTAGCGCTGTTTTAGGATGACGGAGATGGGGATGAGGCTCTTGCTGCTGGACTGGGGCCTCGGGGGGATCCGGCGATGGGAATGGCCGAGGCCGGGGGCGGGGGGGGGGGGTGCCGGGGAAGTTGGGGTGACCCGCCCGGCGGGGCTTCCGGCTCCCGAAGCGGCTCCCGTCGGCTTCCCTCTCCTGCCCGCGCGGGCGCAGCGCTCGCAGCCCTCCTTTTTCCGCCAGCCAGGTCGTTGGCGAGTTAGACCTCCCAGCCTCACGGGGCTGCTGTGCGGCTGCGGCGACGCTGGCGACTGCGGCGCTGCGGCGGAGACGGAGGGCTCGGGAGGCGGCGCCACGTGAGTCCCGGGCCGCCGGGGCTGGGGCCGCGGCGGGAGATTACCGTATTTATCGAGGCCAGTGCCGGACCCTTGGGGGCGGGTCACTGCGGGCGCGCTACCGTATTTGCCGGGAGCCGCGCAGAGCCTTTCCGGGAGCGGGGAGCGCCGCGACTTAATTGCGTATTTATCCAGGGTCGCGTGGTTCTCCCGGGGGGCGCCGCGGGAGCTGGGGGTGGGGGTGGGTCGCATCCGTGGCCCGAGGAGGCCGGGCCTTGCAGCGACGTGGGGTGGGTTGCGGCAGCAGGGTGGGAGGCCTACGTCTTTTCGTGGGGGCGAGGTTGCGACGCAGAGTTTCCCATATTTCTCCTGGGTCGCTCTGGCCCCGGGAGTCGGCCCGGTTGTGGGTGCGGAGGTCGGGTGGGTGGGGTCAGCTCTTTTGATTAATGCAGCAGTTTGATAAGGAGGGCGGTGCGGGAGGCTGGCCGTCTTTATGGGGGCGAGGGAGAAGGGGCGCGGGAGTCGCTGCGGGAGAGTTACCGTATTTGCGCTGGGCAGCGCAGACTCTAGAGGAGAGAGCCACTGCTGGAGACCGGAGGAGCAGGGGCGCAGCCTGGGCTGTGAGTGCGGGAGGGGATGGAGGAACTTGGGGGAGAAGAGGGGGCCGTGGCTTTCGACCCTCTCCGTAGTGGGGGCCTTGGTCAGAGATACATGCCGGAGAGAGCGAGGAGGCTGTCCAGGGACAAGGCCAGGCTGAGATTGGCCGAGGGGACCGTGATGGTCTGTCTTTGCAAATGTCAGTGCAGCTGGCGGGCTGAGAGCCTCGTGGGTGGGGTCCAATGCAAGTAGTACTGGTCCCCTTCTCCAGGGTGGGTGTGTGTTCCAGCCTGGCCTGAGGGTAGGGGGAGAAAGAAGGGGGATCTCTGAGACCCCACTCTGCAGATAGATCGACTGAGGTTGTAGTGAACAGTGAGATCTGGAAGTGTAGAGAAGGCCTGCATGGAGGTCTAGGTCCCTGACGGGGGTGGAGGACCGCAGGGGAGTGCCGGCTCAGCCTGCTCTGGGGCAGGCCTCAGTGCTCTGCAGGAACAGGAGCCCTAGGCTTTTATTTGGGGGGGAGGGCGTGGGAGGAGTGGTTGCAGACAGGGTTGTACAGGAGCAGTGGCCCTTTGGGTGATCTAGAACTCTGCAGTGGTCAGGATAGTGGTGGTGGTGGTCTTGTGCATGCGTGTGTATTTTGAGGGGAGTTTAGCTGGTGAGCAGCTGGCACATTGAGAAGAGCTTTTGACAGTGAGTCAGGAAACTTAGGGCCTAGTCCGAGCTCACCTTGTGCGACCTTGGGCAAGTAAGGTGACCTCACTGTGCCTCCGTTACCCCGTCTATAAAGTAGGGCTCAATAAGCCCTGTTCCTTCCTTGGGGTTGCTGTGAGGACAGTGGGAAACAATTTAAGAGACCACGGTGCTATGGGGAAGAGAATCCTTAGAACCAGCATGAATGGAATGGAGCCGAACTTGGGGGTGTTTGCTGAGCCTCGGGGTCAGGCTTCCATGTCTTGGGGATGCCAAGAGGAATCAAGCTGAGACCAGCACCGCCCCCCCCCCCCCGCCCCCCAGGGAAGGTCACCCTCCCTTTCAGTGATTTGCAAACCTTTTGCAGGCATGCCACATTTTGATAAACAAAGAGCTGCTGCCTTTAATGTTTAATTGAGATTACTTTCAAGTGTACAGGGTTTTTGTTTTGTTTCTTCTTTTACGCTTTTAAAAAATATCTGTGAACCACCGGTGACCCCATCCCTCCCTCCAGATTGGGGATGCACCTACCTATCCCCTCCCTCCTTGAGATGCTGGTTGGAGAGATAAGACATATGCAGGTGCTAAGTTGTAAGACTAGAAGCCCCTGGATATCACCCGTTGGCATTTATTCAGTACTTTGTGTGGCAGGTTGGGTGCTTGCTGTTGGGGATAAAAGAAGGAGGCGGCTCTGTCCTTAAGGCATCACAAGGCCAGGGCTTTGTGATGACTGAGGGTCATAAGGTTGGGCCGTAGGGCTCAGGAGGGGCTGGAGGGGTCGGGGAAAGGTTCTAGCAGAAGGTGAACTTGAGAAAGGCCTTAAGGAGGGGCAGGGTGTGATTAAAGGGTAGAGGAGAAAGAAGGGCTTGCCAGCAGGGGAACGCTGGCTTGAACAAGACTGTAGAGGGGTGGATGCTGAAGTTGTGGGAAGCCAGTTCAAGGTCCAGTGTCCCTGAGGTTGGGGGCCGCTGATCCTTGGATCCCCCCACCCCTGACTCCTCTCTCTGCTTCTGCTTCCCCAGGGACTGGTGACTGCAGCTGGAAGTGCCCATGACAGAGCTGGCGTCCTCGGGGGGCGGGTCCCCTGCGGGGGACGGGGAGGAGGGTCTGGGGGACGAGCGAGGCCTGGTCATCCACCACCCCGCGGAGGAGCAGCCTCACCGCTGCCCACTGTGCGGCCGGACCTTCTCGCAGCAGCCCAGCCTGGTGCGCCACCAGAAGGCACACGCTGGGGTGGGCCGTGCGGCCGCCTTCGTGTGCCCCGAGTGCGGCAAGGCCTTCAGCGTCAAGCACAACCTGGAGGTGCACCAGCGCACGCACACCGGCGAGCGGCCCTTCCCCTGCCCGGAGTGTGGCCGCTGCTTCAGCCTCAAGCAGAACCTGCTCACGCACCAGCGCATCCACAGCGGCGAGAAGCCGCACCAGTGCGCGCAGTGCGGCCGCTGCTTCCGCGAGCCGCGCTTCCTGCTCAACCACCAGCGCACCCACGCGCGCATGCCCGCACCGCACCCACGCCGCCCCGGCGTGTTCGGGGAGCGGCGGCCCTACTTCTGTGCCCGCTGCGGCAAGAGCTTCGCGCGCGAGGGCTCGCTCAAGACCCACCAGCGCAGCCACGGCCACGGGCCCGAGGGCCAGGCGGCCCATTTAGGCCGCGTGCTATGATGCGCGCCAGGCCTGCCGCCGCCGGTTTCCTGCCCCAGAGCCGCATCCGTGACTCCAGGAGATGGCGCTGGGCTGCGGCCCCCGTCCTGGATTTGATCCTGAGAGACGGGGAGGGCTGGCTTGGGGTCTTGAAGGAGTGGGCCGCTGCCCCACTTGGGCCGCCTCTTTCCGAGTCTTCTCCACCCTACGGCTGGTCGTCCACAGCTGCTTTGGGCCCCTGCATTGGTTTTCCTCCTCTGGCTCACCCGGCCTAGAGTAGGTGAGACCTAAGGTTTGGCCCGATCCCCTTTCAGGCCTGGGCAGGGGTTGGGGGCAGGGGCGGGCAGGGAAGGTGGGGTGAACTGGGCTCTGGGTGTATGACAAGCTTCTTACTAGATCTTCTTTCCCAGAATGTCAGAGTTGAAAGTCACCTGGAGAGGGCCGCTCTCCACAGTCCCCAGACCCACCCACCCCCTACCCCCTCCACACCCAAGGTCTCCTGACTCCAACACTTACTATCTGGTGTACTTGAGAAATCATTGCACTTTATGACTCAGTTTGTTCATCTGTTTAAGTTGTGTTTAAGAGGGACTTCTCCCTGGGATATTGTGAGGATTGTAGTCAATATTACTAGATAAAAGAGGGTGACAGCGCTGGTCTGGAAACATTTATTGAGCACCCCAGTGTGCCACGCACAGTGCTGTGCTCTTGGGAGGAGGCACTGACACAAAGCCTTGTCATCTGAGGGGTGACACTTGGTACACACACAGGTGATGCAGGCTATCCTAGTGGACAAACTATAACGTAGTCTGGGAGGTGGGGGAGGTGATTGGTGTCACCCAAAGCGTTTGATGGCTTGAACTGGGTCCGGGGGATGAATAGAGGTTCTCTAGGGAGAGCAAGGGTGTGTGGGGTTTCTGAGGTGGGGGTCAGATAGAGGAAGCCCATATGTGCCCTATAAAGGACTTTGTGGCCATAAAGAGAGGACACCAAGATGTTTAATGAGAAGAGCGTGGTGATCTCAGACATACGGTTCAAGGGGTAATGCAAGCACTGTGAGGACAGGTCAAAGTGGGGTGAGCAGGAGCCTCCAGCATTATGGGGTCATCTGGGCAAGAGAAAATGAGGCCCTAGCTAAGAGGCTTGACCAAGGGGGAGAGCCAGGACTGTCTCCCAGGCTCCTGATTCCAAGTTGGTGCTCTGAAGCACAGGCTTCTTCAGCCATTTGGCAGGTGAAGAAACAGGCTCACCCAAGCTTGCCCCAAATCTCACTTAGTACTCACTTAGTACTTAGTACTGTGGTGTCACAGTGCAAGCCTGGCCCCCAAGACCCTTCATCTCTATTTCACTGCCCACAAGAGAAGCTCTTACTGGCGGGAAAATGGAGTGTGGAGGTCGTGGGGATGTGACAAGATCCCACGTGGTAGGATCCTGGGCAGGGGCGCCCCTGGGTGCCCGAGGGGGTCTTGGCGTCCACAGTAGCAGGTTGGGAGGAAGGGAGCTGGGGGTGTCGGAGGAGACCTGCACTCACAGAGCCCTTGCTCTGTGCCCAGCCTGTGCCACCACCTTGCTAGGTGCTGGAGACCTGTCCCTGCCCTCTGCCCTTCCTTAGAGTTTGTGGCTCCTTGGGCATCAGTGGCCCTCGGCCTGCCACCAGGTGGCTGCTGCAGTGTGGACTAGTATTTAGTGGCAGAGATGAAGAGATTAATCTGGGACCTGGGACATCTGGAGCTCACATGCCCCAGCCCCAAGTTGTCTCAGGGGTTCATGGGATTGATAATCCTGGAGTGCTCTGTAGGGGGCTAAACGGACTGGCTGAAAGCCTTGGACAAGTGCAGGGTGGCCCCACGGACTCTTCCCGCCTAGCCCCAGAGAGGTGACTGAGGGATGGCTGGGCAGGACCGTGTCAGAGCCCCAGACCTGACCCTCGTCTCTTTGTCTCCATGAACAGATGTGGAGTGGGCAGGACCTCTGGGCAGTGTGTGAGGCACATCTGGGCACAGAGTCTAGGAATGGGGCCCTCTGGAGCCCTGCCCACCGGCATGAGGACATATCCCCTAAGAAGACCTACCTCCGGAGGTGCCCTGCAGAGGGGACTGATGCAGCCTGGAATTGGAGGCCGGTTCTGTGCCCCGGTGGAAAAACTCCCCGAACCAGTTGGGAGTCATGGCCAGAGAAGAGCTCGTCCTGGCTGCCTGGCCACAGACTTCCACTCTCATGTGGCAGCAGGGACAGTGCCTGTGTGGAGAGCCAGCTTCTCTGCGCCTGCCTGGCCCATCAGAGACAGCAAGTAACTGGCCCAAGAGAACACAGCAAAGTCAGCAGGAGGCCTGGCTCTAGAGGCGAAGCCTTTCCCCCAGGTGTGAACCATACTTTCAAGGCTCCACTTTCCTTTCAGAGCAATGGTTCTTAAGACTTTGGGGGTGTGAAACCCTTGGGAAATCTAGCAAAGGATATGAACCTTCTCCCCAGGAAAACGCGCATACTCACGTAGACACGAGAATCTACAAACGATTCTAGAGCTCCTGGACTCCTGGCTGAGAATCTCAGCCCCAGGACAGAACCTGCCACTCTTTCCTTACCTACGATAGATCCCTGGGTCAGGGCCACCCCACAAGTAGCATTTCTCCCTCCCCCTGCTGAACTTCCTTCCCTCACTCAGGAATAAAGAATTCTGAGGAGGAGATCCTTTTAGTCGCTCTCTTCTCCCAGGCCTCACAGGGCCTCAGGCTTCTGGAACCTCTCTTCCCTTCCACAGACGTTGCTGGAGGCTCTCTGGGCTGGGTTTGCTCTTCTCTGGTTTGGGGTTGCTTGCTCTGGCTGCTGGGTTTCACCATGCCTAGGATCCCTGGCCCGGGCTCTGATCTCACTGTGAAAGCGGCGGGGAAAGCAGGGAGTTCCATGGTGTAGGGTGTGCATGACCTTGGGTCCACCCGGGGGGAGGGATCCTGCTTCCCAGCAGCCAAGCCTCTACCACACCAGGTGTTTAGCCAGGCCTGATGTGGGGAAGGCTGAGGGGGCAGACGGAGCTTGGCTCCTGGTGCCCGCCAGCTCTGGGGCCGAGGAGCTTTCCCGAGGTCGGCGCATGGATGTGGAGGGGCAGAGGCTGGACCACCAGCAGGGAGAGGACTTCTGTTTCCACCCTGAGTGGGTTGGCCTGGAGCTCACTGGCCTCCCCAGAAGGAGCCACTCATCTGAAGAGGTGTGGCCGATTAGGGCTGGGCTGGGGTTTCGATGACCTCCAGATGCAGGTTCTACTTAGTGAAACCCTTGGGGGTGGGGAGAGGCCTGGAGCCATGGATTGAGATCAAATCCCAGCAATGGGAGTTGTGGGGGGCGCCATGGAGCATTCTGGTGGGAGGTCCTAGGGCCCAGCTGGGCTTTGGTCAGGGTTGTCTGGAGGCCCCTCTCCCCAGCTCCTGCCCTGGGATCTTGCCTGTCCCGTCTCCCTTGCAGCCTGCTGCAAATCTGCCGCACGCCTCGTCCTGGAATAACAAACCATGCTGGGGGAGATCAGAGAAACAGGAGGCGTTCTGCACTCCAGAAGCTTCCATTTGCTCTGATCCTTGGCCTGCCTGGAGGGAGCCTCACAGATGGACCCCTTCCCTGCCAATCGTCAGCTCACCTCCCTCCAGTCTAACCACGCAGCCCTCATGCGCTGTTGCGGCCTCTGCCTTCCCTGGTATTGCTGTGAAATGCGCCCCTCCCCCGTCCTCCCCAAACCCACTTCTCCACCAGGACCTCCATCGTGTTTCTCTGAACGGTCCCTGTGTTAACACCATCTCACCCTCGGGGGCACATGCCGCCTTGCACTCTGGCTTTCCGTGCGTGCGCGTGTGCGTACGTGTGTGTGTGTGTGTGTGTGTGTGTGTTGAGTCTTCAGCTAGACTGTGTGCTCCCTGAGGGCAAGGGATGTGCCATTTCCTCTTGAACCCCAACAGGGTCCAGCACAGGGCTGGGCTCATAACACTCAGGAAATACTTGTCTACTGGCTGATGGGTCAAGTGCTGGAGGCTGGAGGGTGGCTGGTGGTGGGAGGAGGTGGCGGGTGAGTTCACACGTGGGTTGTGGGTTCGTTTCACTGGGCTGTGAGCTGGCTCCCCTGGGGCACTAATGACTGTAGGAGACCTCAGGTCCTCCCCTACTTGGGCCAGTGGGACAGGAGGGACGCCCCCATGGCTACGCGGGAGTGCGTGTCAATCGTCGTCCAGCCTGGATATTTCCCTCGGTCACCGATACCTGCCAGAGCTGACCAAGTGGAATAAATGTTCTCTCGACATCAGCTGGCGTGAGCAGTGGTCATTTGGGGCTCCGCCGGGAGCAGGGAGAAGGGCTCTATCTCTGTGTCCATCGTGTCTCGAGGAGCCGTGTGCTATGGTTTGTCAAAGGCTATAGCAAGCAGAGCTCAAAACCACAGCAGTGAATAGTTTAGCTCCCCCCTCCCCTGCAATCTGGATGATGACTGCTATTTGGATTTGGGTAACGGATATTGGGGCCCCTTCAAGCAGCCTCGACTGTTTGCTCAGCCGAGACTGAGTCCAGACCTGCTGAGAGCCTGCGCGGTGATCCCCATCACCTGGGGGCCTTGGCCAGCCGCGTGTCTTTCCTGAGCTTAGTCTGCTTAGCTGTGACAGTCCTGTTGTTGCCAAGGCGCCGGCCCTGATCACAGCCCAGGCTCTCCCCAGCACCTTCTTTCTGTGTCCTCCTCTTCGTGACAGATTTGGGGCTGCATCGATGGCGTCTATCAGCCAAGGGAGGTCCTGAGTGCCAGTAACTCAAGGACAGGACCCGTGGAACCTGGGTTTGTTGGGGGTGGATCCGGCAGGACTCTTGTTGGACTCAAATTGACTAATGCCTACATGGGGAACTGCGGACTCAGGGGACAGAAATGCAGTGACTTGAGGGTGATAGTCGGGACCCAGCCTGTCCTGGGCTCTGCCCTCCCTCCTGGGGGCTGCCTCCCCAGCTCGCACCCAGGCCAGGAAGAAGCCCTCCGTCGGCTGAGGCTAGGTTTCTCCCCCAAAGGTCCGAACCAGTTGCAGGGCTGATGGGGCGGCGGAGGGCAGCGATCTGAATGGCCAGGCCCCGGGGCACACAGTGCCGCGGAGGGGTCAGCCCCCCTGGAGCCCGGGTCTGTGGGCAGGTGAAGGAGTGGTTGGTTCACCAGGGGACAACCGGAGGGAGAGGCGGTGAGTGGGTTCCAGGTGGGCAGACCGACACCCTGTTACCGGTGACATCGAGTCACCTGGGGGCTTGTTATGAATGCAAAATCGCAGCCCCGCTCCAGAATCTGAGTCAGAAACTGCATTTCAGCAGGATCCCCAGGCAGTTGCGTGTGTAGACACAGGTGCTCTGCACTGTCACTTGCCCGCCTCTCTGAGGTGGGCCTCTGACTCAGACATGCCATCAACCCTCTGTCAAAAGGAGGAGACTGAGGGGCGCCTGGGAGGCTTAGTCGGTTAAGTGTATGACTCTTGGTTTCGGCTCAGGTCGTGATCTCAAGGTTTGTGAGTTCGAGCCCTGTGTTGGGCTCTGTGCTGACAGCTGCAAAGCCTGCTTGGGATTTTTGCTCTCCCTCTCTCTCTCTGCCCCTCACCCACTTGCTATCTCTCTCTCAAAATAAATAAACTTTTTTTTTTTTTTTTAAGAGGAGATTGAGATGTGGCATACCTCTGAGGCAGGCTTGTGGGTGTGGAGGCAAGATGCTGTCTCCACCAGGGTCCAGGGCCCCTGCCTGGCCGCCCCCACCACATGTGGGGCCTGGCGTGCACACCAGCAGCAAGCACCTATGTTGACCTGGCCTGCCCAGCCTGGCTTTATGCGAATGTTTTGGCAGGAGAGAAAGGCCCAGAAAGTGGCCAGTCCTGGGTGAGGAAGCAGGTGGTTCACCCAGAGCGATTCCTCTACCCGGTCTGTATACCGCCCCCCATCTTCCCCCTCCCTCCATACGAGCCCCTTCCAAACGTGGCAAGGCCTCAATTTCCTTTTTGTAATGATGCCCAAGTGAGAGGACGTCTGCCCTGGGTGCGGCTGGTGCCATTTCAGATCCCCTTTCCAAGCTCTTATGAGTGTGGGCGGCTAGTGGTTCATAGCTGGGTCGCCTGTGGGGCTGCCCCTCGCCAACCCCCACAGGGGGGCCAACTCTGAAGTGTAGTCCTGAGGGATCCGATGATGCTAGTTTCCAGCTGAGACCACATCACTGGCTCTTCTCCCCACCCAATCCTGCTTCCCACTCCCCTTTCTTCAGAGAGCACTTCGCAATACCACCTGTTCCCCTTGGATGGAATCCTTGCCTCAGGCTCTGCTTCTAGGGACCCGAGCCTAAGGAAATGTCTCTGGGGAATACAGGTTCAAAGCACCTTGCACACGCAAGAGACCACGACCAGTATCTTTATTCACTTCTGGGCGGTGCTGGTTACCTGTAGGTTTTCAGCAAAGAATTGTCAGTAGATTAACAGATTGGGGTGGCCATCTCCTTTGTGAGGGGCCAGGCCCGAGCCTTAAGCGCTGGTGTAACATCTCCTCACCAGCTGCTCTGAGGCCCCTCCCAACTGGAGACAAGGCAGAAGAATCTAGATCAAGGGTCAAGGGTTGGGGTCTAGGATAGCCCCATGGCTTTGGGCAGGATCCTTACCATTTTGAACCGCAGTTTTCTGATCCACGAAAAGAGGAGTGAGGAGTAGCCACCCCCTGATGTTTCTTTTAGGGGTGAGATTCTATAGTTGGTTCCTGACTGCTCGTGTGGGCTCTATTGGGTTGCAAGGGGCAGAGGCACTCTGTGTGGCAAGGCCTCATGAGATGCAAGGGGGCCCATGCACCGCCGTGCCCCCCAGGAGGGCATTCCTCTCCTTGGTCCCCACACTGTTCCTGGGACTCAGCCCTGCTCCTTCCTGTGGCTGCTCTCACCCTTTACCCTCTAGCAGATGCTTGTGGAACGAGATACTAATTTTGTTTTGTCTTTAGGCGACACCACTTGCTACAGTTTCTAGCAGCAGAGACAGAAAGACACCTTGGAGCAGACCTTTGTTTCTGGAAGGCCATCGGTTAAGCTCATGTCAAACAATTTCCCACTGCTAGTCTCAAACTAGCCTTGGACTTGGGCACAGACGCTTCAGGACAGCATGTTAGCTGCTGTGTTTAACAGTAATCATCTTAATGGTTTTTTTTTTTTTAATTTATTTTGAGAGAGAAGGAAAGAGAGAGAGAGAAAGGGGACACGGGTGGGGAGGGGCAGAGAGAGAGAGGGAGAGAGAGAATCCCAAGCAGGCTCCACGCTGTCAGCACAAGCCTGATATAGGGCTCGAACTCACGAACTGTGAGATCATGACCTGAGCTGAAATCTAGAGTCAGAGGCTTAACCAACGGAGCCACCCAGGCGCCCCGATAGTAATCATTTAAAAAAATCTGCTGCTGGGGTGCCTGGGGGGCTCCATTGGTTAAGAATCCACTTCGGCTTAGGTCATGATCTAACGGTTTGTGAGTTCAAGCCCCGCGTCGGGCTCTGTGCTGACAGCTCAGAGCCTGGAGCCCGCTTCGGATTCTGTGTCTCCTCCCTCCCTCTCTGCCCCTCCCCTGCTCACACTCTGTCTCTCAAAAATGAATAAACGTTAAAAAAAATTAAAAAGGCTGTTGTTAGGCAGAGCCCCTGGGGATAGGCGCCTCTCAAGTGTGGAAAGGACCCGAAATTCTTTCATTCGGGAGGGGCTGAGCTGGTCCCCCTTCCGGGATGTGGAAACCTGCTAGGGACAAGCAGTTGTCCCCAGACATTAGGTTTAAAGAGCGTGGATCTAAGAGAGACTTTGTTTGTGGGAGCAGCGTGCCCTGTGTCCAGGTGTGGGGCCAGAGGGGCTCTGGAGAAGGGTGGCACAGGGGGGTGCACTGCGGGGGTGCTGAGAGGTGACAGGAACACTGGCGGAGGGCGGGGCAGGCAGGCGCCTCCACGTGTGAACACTCCCAGAAAATTACCGGGTGTATGTGTGGCGTGGGGTTCCTGGGGGAAGAACGGATCGTCCGGAGTTCTGGGGATCGGGGAGGGCTCAGTCTCGACTAGAACATACGAAGCATATGGCGGGCTGGTGAAGGGGGACACACTGGCCATCTTTGCCACCTCCTGTCCTGTGTTCGCTGTGGCGCCTGTGGTCTTGTCGCTAATGCCGCTTTCTGCCACTGCCCTCGGCTTCCTCACCACCACCACTCTGTCTTTCTTTGTCTCACATGCAGAGTCCTCAGGGTGGATTTTGGTGTGATTGGTCACCATCCCTTTAGGGAGGCCCTGGGACACAGTCCATTCTTCCAGCATTGATGTTGCCAGTGAACCTTGGTACAGGTGCACGCTGGGTCCAATAGCTACCGCCAAGGTGTAGGTCCTGGGGGCTTCTGAGGGAATGCCTGAACTCGTGTCCCCAGATGGGGGTGAAGTGACAGGCAATAGGGCTGTCTCTCTGGTCCGGCCAGTACTCTGCTTCCCCCCCACCCCGTAACTTTTACTGGGCAAATCCCTCACCTGGCAGATTGATCCAAATGCCTCGTGTCCTTTTTTATACCGTTTTCTTAAGATTTAACGTCTCATGCCTCTGGCTGATCTCCAACGACAGGTAGCATTTGTACACCGTCTGGTAGTCCACTTTCTTGTCTGTAAAGCCCTCAAGGACTCGGGGGAAACTTTGCAGGTCTGGGACCGTGGTGTCCAACACTGGGAGCCCAGGGAACAGGTCTGTGGCCTGGACGCGCGGATGTTGGCTTCGACTGGATTCATGCTCTGCGTGTCGTGCTGGAGCTGGAACAAAAATGTCACTCGGGGAGTTTCTCTCAGTTCCTATTGCCTCTCCCTGGTTGGCAAGGATTGATGGTCACTTCTCTCTACTGCCTGGAGATGATTAGAAAGTGGGACCGTTTTCTTGGCCATCGTTGGAGCGGATTCACGAAATCTTACGAGAAAATTGAGAAACAGGCCCATAAATACAACAGTCCCATTTATTAGGCAACTCACAAAAAAGCCCCAAATAGCACTGAAAGATCATATCATGCGACCACAATATAATAACATTAGAAATAACTGGGGGGTTTCTGGGTGGCTCAGTGGGTTAAGCGTCCAACTCTGGCTCAGGTCATGATCTCTCGGTTCATGAATTCCAGCCCCGCGTCGGGCTCTGTGCTGACAGCCTGGAGCCTGGAGCCCGCTTCGGATTCTGTGTCTCCCTCTCTCTGCCCCTCCCCGCTCACACTCTGTCTCTCTCTCAAAAATAAACATTAAAAAAAAAAAAGAAATAATTGGGGCACCTGAGTGGCTCCATCGGTTGATACGTTGCTGGTTATAGACATTTCGTTGAAGATTTATTGATTTTGATTTTGCAGATTTGGGGGGTATTTTTTAAAATGTTTATTCATTTATTTTTGAGAGAGAGATGGAAACCAAGCAGGGGAGGGGCGGAGAGGGAGGGAGTCAGAGGATCCGAAACAGGCTCTGTGCTGTCAGCTTAGAGCCCTATGCGGGGCTGGATCCCCAAACCGTGAGATCATGACCTGAGCTGAAACCAAGAGTTGGACGCTTAACCAAATGAGCCACGCATACAGGTGCCCCGAGGTTGTTTTTGGTATTTTGAAATAAAAATAGCCTCAGGGGCACCTGGGGGGCTCAGTCGGTTAAGCGTCCGACTTCGGCTCAGGTCATGATCTCGCGGTCCGTGAGTTCAAGCCCCGCGTCGGGCTCTGTGCTGACAGCTTGGAGCCTGGAGCCTGTTTCAGATTCTGTGTCTCCCTCTCTCTGACTCTCCCCCATTCATGCTCTGTCTCTCTCTGTGTCTCAAGAATAAATAAACGTTAAAAAATTTTTTAAAAAATAGTCTCAAGGTCCTCATAATTTTACAAAATCTGTAAGCCCTAAGCATAAGGCATTGTGCTTATGTGTTAATGGTTAAATGGACCTGTTTGGGGAATTATATACTTTCTATCTTTCCCTCTTTGTTTATGCATCTAATAAAATGGAGTTTATTTCGTTATTAAGGAGCAAAATGTGTGAGAGTCTTCATTTGGGTTGACTACGTGGTTAGGTGTCCAGAATCCAAATAAGATAAAGGGGACAGGATTCATGTTGCTTAAGGGTACAAACTTGCATGTAGTAGAAAATCAGCCACAGAGATGTAACACACAGTACACTGAGTATAGAAAATATTGTACTATAGTCGCTTAGAGCGATAGACATCCGAACTGCCGTCATATTAAAATACAGAAATATATCAAAGCAACACATTGAACATCTTAAACTTCCACATGTTATGTGTAAAAAGTATTCAAGTGAAAAAACAAACAAACCCTAACTAGGCTGCCTGAGCGCCAGACTTTTGTAGCAGAGGCCAATGGGAGAGTGGTGCCCTCTAGTGCACGTTTGGAGAACTGACGTTGAGTGCCTGAGACTTTGCAACCAGGCCTGTTTCTCTGATGCCCTAAAGGCATCCCTGCCTGCGAGTCAGGGAGCATGGAGGCTGTCAATAAATATTTCCTGAGTGAATAAATATAACCGTGAGGCTTTTTGGAGGGCTCCGTGGAAGAGAGTCAAAAAAAGCCGACTTGTTAAAGCCAAGTTGTCAAAGTAAATTGTCCCCTTAGAGATGAGATGAAGGTTGGCGGCTGATGGAACAAAGGAAAATTGGAGGCATAGAAGAAACTTGATGTGTGTTTCTTAACTGGGTTTCAAGAGGAAATAGGAAGGAAACATAGAGTAACTTTCCAAAGAGAATTAGCCAAAAGAGCCTGCAATCGGGGCGCCTGGTCATGATCTCGAGGTTTGTGAGTTTGAGCCCCGCGTCGGGCTCTGTGCGGACGGCTCAGAGCCTGGAACCTGCTTTGGATTCTGTGTCTCCCTCTCTCTCTCTCTCTCTCTCTCTGCCCCTCCTCCGGTCACACTCTTTCTCTCTCTCGAAAAATAAATCAACATTAAAAACATTTCAAAAAAGCCAGCACTCAACGTTTGCTCCATTTAGCCTAATGCATCCTAAAAGGGAATAGTTGTGAAATCGGGAGGGGCACTGAGTCCCTGGATGCGCGGCCGGGGACCAGAGGGAGGGAAGCTTGAAAGAAGAGTGTGGAAAGCAGTGACAGGCTGGAGAGCCGTGGGCTGTTTTCATCTGTAAATAAATCTTCAAAATGTAGATGCTCTGGGGGGAGTTTGAGACTTACGTGTATTCGATGATACCGTTTATTAGCTGCTTCTTGGTAATAATTAGGTTATTGTGCTTATGCCAATGAAGATCTTTAATTTCAGAGATACATAGGGAATGAAATGCTGGGATTGGCTTCCACCCAGGCTGGGGGATGGGTGTGAGGGTGGGAACAGGAATGGGCCACAGGGAGCACATGTCGACAGCCTGAAGGACAACAGGTGCCTGGGGCTCATCTCATTCTACCATTGCCGTGTGTTTGAAAATTTTCCTAAGGACAGCTTAAAGTGTGCTTCTACTCAATCCTTTTACCCTTTTGAAATTTCCCACCTCAATGCTGCTAGAGGAGCCAGTGTTGGTGGGGGAGAGGACACGCTTGAGTTCCGCCCTGCCCACCTGTCGGAAGGAAGGCTCAAGGCCATCCTTAGAAAGAGCAACTGTAAACCGGCACTCACAGCGCACAGTCTGTTTAAAATGGTAATTTCCTGGTGAAGGTCCAAGTGGTGCCCATTCCAGCACTACGCCTTTACCAGGCTCTGCCGAGCCACCCCTAAAGGCTGGCGGGTGTGGGCGGAGGGTCCGATTCCCCGATCCTGTGCCCAGCTCCGTCGTGGAGGGTGTCCCGTGGCGATCTGGGTGCCCCGCCCCCTGGGGCCTGGAGCCGCTGTTCCACTGCCGGGAGGCGCTGAGCCATCTCCAAGCGAGAGAAATGCTCAGAGCGACAGATGATGCGAGGGCTGTTCCCGTCCTCTGCTGCTCCCTTTGCCTTCGTTTGCTTTTGCAGGGCACCAGGGACCCGCTCCTAAAATGCAGTGTTCACATACTTCACCGGCCCCTCCGTGCCTGCTGGGCCCTCCCAGGGCTTGGGGGTTACGCTGTGAGCTACCACCCGCTAAGAATCCCCCGGGATGGGCACTTCCTCATTTACCAGCCTGGTCTCCCTCAGTCCCCCGGTCTGCGAGTCTCTGAAGCGTGTTCCACTTTCCCCGTTTTGTGTAAGAGAACAAAGTGTGGCGAGTGCAAGCAGTCAGCCCAGGGATGTGCCGTTCAAAAGTAGCAAAGATGGGGCCCCTGGGTGGCTCAGTTGGTTTGGCTCCAACTTTGGCTCAGGTCATGATGTCACAACTCACGAGTTTGAGCCCCGCATCGGGCTCTTTGCTGTCAGCACAGAGCCCGCTTCAGGTCCTCTGTCTCCATCTCTCTCTGCCCCTCCTCTGCTCATGTTCTCTCTCTCTCAAAAATAAATAAACATTAAAAAAAAAATGGCAAAGGCAGGACTCAAACCTGGCCTGACTGACTCACCTACAAGCCGTCACCACGTACATCAGGGAACACAGAAGCAGGTCTTGCTTTTTTATTTTTATTTATTTATTCTAATTTTTACATTTATTTTTTGAATGTTTTTATTTATTTTTGAGACAGAGAGACAGAGCATGAGCAGGGGAGGGTCAAAGGGAGGGAGACACAGAATCTGAAGCAGGCTCCAGGCTCTGAGCTGTCAGCACAGAGCCCGACGTGGGGTTCGAACTCAGACTGTGAGATCATGACCTGAGCTGAAGTCGGAGGCTCAACCGACTGAGCCACCCAGGCGCCCCTATTTATTCTAATTTTTAAATGTTTATTTATTTTTTGAACGAAACAGAGAGAGAGACAGACAGAGCACGAGCAGGGGAGGGACAGAGAGAGACGGAGACACAGAATCCGAAGCAGGCTCCAGAATCCGAGCCGTCAGCACATGGCCCGATGCGGGGCTCGAACTCACAGACCGTGAGATCATGACCTGAGCCAAAGTCGGATGCTCAACCGACTGAGCCACCCAGGCACCCCTGTTTATTTTTTTTTCTAAAGAAAGGAGACTTTTTAAAATTTTAAATGTTTTCGAGCTTTATTGAGATGTTATTGATGTACAACATCCGTAAATGTAAGGTGTACAATGTGATGATTTGACACCCGTGTGCCTTTTTTTTAATTAAAAAAATTGTTTTTCATTTCTTAATATAATTTTTTAATATAATTTATTGTCAAGTTAGCTAACACACAGTGTATACTGTTCTTGGTTTCGGGGGTAGGTTCCCCCCGAAAACAACACCCAGTGCTCATCCCAAAAAGTGCCTTCATCAATGGCCATCCCCCATTTTCCCCTCCCCCTGCCCCCCATCAACCTTCAGTTTGTTCTCTGGATTTAAGAGTCTCTTACGGATACCCGTATGTATTGCAAAACTTATTGCAAAAACCACACTAAGGTTGATTAACCCCTCCATCTTTTTGTGTGTGTGTGTGTGTGTGTGTGTGTGGTGAAAACATTTATGATCTAGGCTTGGGGAGGGGGGTGGGGGGTGGGCGGTGTCCCAAGGCCACTATCTGCAAACCGGGCTTTTGGGGAAGTTTTTGTTTAGCTCAGAAGTTCTCCTGAGTGCTGAACGATTCTTCACTGTCTAGCCATATCTGGTCCTTAGACCTTAGCCCACGGAGCAGGGGCGCCCAAGACTGAAAGCAAGAGGCAAGCGACTCTAAGTTTCTTCCTGGCTTGTGACTGGTCTGTTGCTCACTTTTGTTTTAGCCCCACTATTGTTCCTGGTTTGCCATGTTGCTTTTGTTGGCTCGGCTGTACAGTAAATGCCGACCCCTGACTGCCTGCCGCTCATGTCTGATGTCACGTTAGCCGTGCTGAAGGTCTTGACACTGTGCGGTATGTCTCTGGGAGAGGTGGCTCAGGGCGAGATCCCCGCTGATGTGCCCCGCCCTGATTATTCCCTGGGACGGCGGGAGATGTACCTTTCCTTCAAGCAACGCCTAGTTGGGGCAGGAGGTGGTTGTGAAGAAAAAATCGCTCGGTTCTTAAAATGCTCACGCTCATTTGGGTCCCCCAAGCCCAGCGTAGTACCGTGTGGCCAGATGAGCGGGATTCTACCATCTGCCACGATACTGGGAATACCAGGAAGATGCTATGTAAGGGTTGATACCACAAAATACTATTCTGGCCACATATAACATTTCAAACTATGGGTGTAAAATCATCGAATTATGATGAACCCAGGCAAGAAAGGACGAGAGTGACCAGGAGTATTGACTGACTTCCTTCCTTGATTTTTTCTAGCATTTTCCGGCTTCTTGTCTGTAGGTCCTGAAGAGCCACAGACAGAAGCGATTTTGACGAACAGGCCACATCTTCACAATTGGCAACGTGAGAAGGGAAAGACCTATTGGTCAAAAGTGGAAGGAAGAAGGCAGACAGGGGTTAGGAAGCAGGAAGGGGAGCATGTCCTTGGGGAAGGAAAGCAGTTGGCACTTGGGGGGCTGTGAGTTGAGCGGTCCCTTGGTCTTTCTGCTCCTCTGCCTTGGTTTGGAGTATGAGGTCATGGACAGCCTGAGGACCACGTGAGAAGGTCTGGGTTGAGATACGAGTCACAGCTGAGGGGTGGGAGGCGTCCGTTTCTAACATGGCGCATGCTGGCGCTTGACATCACAAGGCTTGGTTTGGGGACCTGCTGTGTGCATGTTCTGAGTCTCTTGGCTTTCTGGCCTTTTCTGGTTCCTCTAGAAATAGAGAATACCAGGACGGTCCACAGTTAAAGCAACAATACTGAAATCACCCATCTACACCCCCCAAATTGGCATGAGGGCTGCGATGGGGAGTACAGCTCCTGACAAGTCATGGCAGGGACAAAAATTTCCTGTCTGGGCTTGGCAAGTGAGTATGGGGTTTATGGTCAGACAGGATCTGTTTCCTGGGTGCCGGGGCCAGGGGCCCGACACTGGAAGTGACCTCGGTTAGGTTCTCAGAGAAGATGTGTGGCCTCGGAGTCTCCAGACTGAGGCCCAGGGTTCTCCAGCAGAGTGTTGGGCCGGAGGGAGGGAGGCCCCTGTGTGCCACAGTCTCGGGTTAAAGGCAGACTCTCCCCGCTTAGCCGAGTTCCTCCATCTGCTCATTTCCTGCCCCACGGGGCTCAGCCCTGAGATGAAGTCTGACCTACCTCTACCCTTCCCCTCTCCAGAAATCTTCGTTTTTAACAGGTGAAACAATCTGGAGAATTTGGAGAAACTTCACATTGTCACATTGTCTCCCCTGACAGGCAGCTCGAGAGGTTAAGCTGCTGCAGAATTTCACAGGAATGACCTTTCCCTTTATGCTAACATGTTCCTTCCTTTTTTGGGTGGTATTCCTCACGTCAAAATCTGGCCCCTTGCTAGCTTTTAACTGCCCTTGACCTTCCAAAACTCTGATAGAAAAACACTTTTAAGCTCCACAAAGCTGTTTTGCTGCCAGTATCAGTCACTTAGGGTTTAAGAACTTACTTTTTTCGCTGCCGATTCAGGTCTCGAGGCCTCTTGTGCGTGGCCTGTGTCTCTCTAGAATCTTCCAGAAGCAGTTCAACTCTTTAATCCCTTAGCTGCCAGCTGAGGCGGCGAGAGAATGGCCATCGCCAGAACAACAGGGAGCATGACGTCTTGCTTGCAAGGAGCACAGCAAGTCACAGCCAGCGTTCAGGACAGCTCCTCCTGGCCCTTCACTGCAGGGGACCACCCGCCCCCCTCCAAGTCTGCCCCCCGCGTCCTGGGCACGGGATGGCTTTCTCCCTCCTGGCTGCTCTGGAATGTGACTGGAGAGGCCATCGTGGGCCTTATGGAGTAGGAGTGTGGTGTGGGGGGTGGGGGGTTCTCACAGCAGCAGAGGCCAGAAACAAGTTTCTCGTGACTGTTTTCTCTTGGGAAATAGAGAAGAAGGAACAAATCACATCTGCCCCTGGGTTTGTGTTTTTAGTAGCAGCCCACTGGGTTTCTGGTGGGGATTCTCCTCACAGGCCCGCCCGGGCCCCTCTCCACTGCTCAGCACCTGCAGGCAGCACGGGTGGCTTCCTGCTTGTCTGGGTGAGAGCGAGGTTGGCCTGGTCCTGCCGAGAGGCCAATCCAGCCTGGGGCTCACCCGCTGTGCTGAGTCTCCTTTGGAGAAGAGGGGACAGAAAAACAAAAATCTCAGGAACCAAAACCGAAAGTAGCAGCAGCATTGGGTGGGTGGGGGGACAAAAACCACTTAGGAAACCCCCAAACCAAAAATGAGCAGGAAAGAAAAAAAAATTGAGAACGCCCTGCAGAAACTGAGGGTTGTCTTGAATTGGTAAATGCAGAGCAGGGTTGCTGGCTTCCGCCCAGAGGCTCTAAGGAGACAGTGAGTTGGAAGAAAGCTCATTGCAAATCCTGTTTTGCTTCTTTTCCAGCCAGCAGCCCAGCAGCGGCAGGGGCAGGTGTCTTGGAATACAGTTGAGGTGCTAGAAAAAGTCCCTCCAGGTGCTGATGGAATCATCTGGAGAAGCTGCCTGTGTGTCTGCTGTCTGGGCCTCCCTCCCCAACACTGTCTGCCTGGGGGATTAAAGCCTGTGGGCACCTGGCTGGCTCAGTCCGGTAGAGGGACTCTTGATCTCATGGTTGTGAGTTCAAGCCCCATGCTGGGTGTAGAGATTACTTAAAAACAAAATCCGTAAAAAAATAATAAAGCTTGGACAGACTGCCTCTTCCCAAGGCGATCCTGAGTCTAGATACAGGTAAAATTCAGATTTTACAGATACATCGGTAAAATTCGCAGTAAAGGAGAGGGAAGTTGAGTGGTAGCCGGAGAGAGTAGGGTAAGGGAATCTTCTTTTTTTATTTCTTTTTTATTTTGTTTTTGTTTATTTATTTATTTTGAGAGAGAGGGAGAGAGAGAGAGAATCCCAGGCAGGCTCTGGGCTGTCAGTGTGGAGCCCGATGTGGGGGCTCGAACTCACAAACTTTGAGATCCTGACCTGAGCTGAAATCAAGAGTCGGATGCACAACCGACTGAGCCACCCGGGTGCCCCGGGAATTTTCTTTTTAAACAATTTTTTTTTAAATGTTTATTTATTTTTGAGAGAGAGAGAGTGAGAGAGACAGAGTGAGAATAGGGGAGGGGCAGAGAGAGAGAGGGAGACACAGAACTTGAAGCAGGCTCCAGGCTCTGAGCTGTCCACACAGAGCCCAACGTGGGAGTTGAACTCACAAACCGCGAGATCATGACCTGAGCTGAAGTCGGATGCTTAACCCACTGAGCCACCCAGGTGCCCCTGGGAATTTTCTTTTCTAAAGGTGGGAGAACATGGCGTGGTCATATGCTGATGGCAGTTGTAGAGGCTGCTTTGAGGCAAACAGGCTTGAGCAGGGGAATGTTGAACGGGCCCACAGTGACCACTGGGCTGAATACAGACAGGCCAGTATCAATAAGGGAGAAGATTCCATCTGTGGCCATGCTGCTTCATCTTCCCCCTTTAACAACAGCCCCCACCCACTGCCTCGCAGCAGACAGCTTCTCCTTTGCTGCCAGCCACGGGCCACGGGCCACGGGCCACGGGCCACGGGCCACCGGCCACTGCACTGTGTAATCAGTAAACTTCTGTCTCCTTTGTTCGGCCTCAGGTGAATTCTTTCACCTTCCACCTGATCACCGCCCCACATTTGGGGGCCCCCATCCGATGGAGAAACTCCCCACTTAGACGCCACAGCAGTGGTCCAGGAGAGAGGGGGTTGCTGATGGCCCAGGGCAGGGGGCACTCGCCAGAGTGAGGTCTGTGAGCAGTAGAGAATGGGGATTGACATACAGTCCGAGGAGCTGGGCTGAGGCCAGCGTCTGGGCAGGTCGGTCACAGTAACGGGAAGGCAGGTGGAATCCCTTGCCTGGCCTGAGGTGGTGGGCAGATGTGGGGGGGGGGCGGGGGGCGGGTGGGACCCACTGTTTCCGTTTTCCCAAAGAAAGAAGAAGCCAGGTCATCCACTGAATGGGGGTGGGGAGGGGTGGGAGTGCTAGAAGCCAGAAGCCAGGAGGTACCTGACCAGGGCAGTGGGGAGTGACTGTCTGCGACAGAGAGGGTGATGGCCAGGATTCAGAGCTGGTCTGGGACAGGAATCAAGAATGTGAAGAGTCCGTGTGTTCCCCGCCAGCCATTCCTGCCGTGCAGGTGCTGGTGTGGCCAGGTATGTTCGTGTCCCCCAGCTTGACTAAGCTTTAGACGGCTGTGTTCTGACTCTGGGCCCCGACCTCTCCTTTCTTAGAGAACTTCCTTTAGAAAACTTGTCATTGCAAATTCTTTGTCTGCCCCTTTGAGATGGAAATCTTTAAAAAACCTGCTGCCAGTTTCCCAACCCAGAGCCGGCTTTCTCAGGGACGTGGGCACCCACCCCCAGGAGGCAGTCCGATCTCCCCAGTCTGTCTGTGGGAGGGCAGAAGCCTAACTTTGATGTGGGCACCACTCAGCAGACACACTGGCCTAAGCACATTGACCAATGTGCAAGGGGGTCTCCTCCTTCCGGGTGGTCATGTGCCCCCAGGGCGAGCGTTCGTGTATCTCCAGGTCTTGGTCCTTGCTGGGGCCTGTAGTTCTTTGTAGCTTTATTGCTTCCTGGATGCTTTTGAGAAGGTGTAAACATTTTTACCCTGTTTAATTAAAAAAGTTTTTTTTAAAGTTTATTATTTTTTTGAGAGAGAGAGAGAGAGTGAGAGGGGGAGGAGCAGAGAGAGAGGGAGACAGAATCCGAAGCAGGCTCCAGGCTCTGAGCTGTCAGCACAGAGCCCCACATGGGGCTCAAACTCAGGAATGGTGAGATCATGACCTGAGCCAAAGTCGGACGCTTAACTGACTGAGCCATCCAGGCGCCCCACATCTGTTTACTTCTAACTGTTTCCAGTGGGAGGCTTGGTACGAATAACACGGGAAAGAGGAATCAGTCATGATGTTTCGGACTTCTCTGCCTGCCCTGTCTCTGGTGCCTGAGACCCAGTATCCTGGAGCTGACGTGATCATCTCTCCCCCCACCCCACCCTGAACATGGGCCTTTCACAGCTCTGCCTTCACTGAGGCCACCAGAAGTGCTGTGACCCCAGGCGTTCCACAGCCAATCGGCCTGAGGTGACCACTAGCCTCTATGTGAATGAGACAATGGTGTCTCTTCTAAGTTAAATACTTATAAATAAGCATATTATTTCTTAAACATTACTGTAACACACAAGGACTCTGTTTGAGTAAGACATTTAATTCCATCAGAAAACTGCCAAAATATACAAATCTAGTTGCAAGAGACTTTACAGCCATCTGCCAACATTGTAGGAAACATACATTTCCCATCTATGAAGTTAAACAACATATAACAACATTTTTTGAAATAAGGAAATGTCTATACTGTGAAGAGCCCTCTCTTTAATGTGGTGCCTGAATCCTTGTAATAGCAACCCTGAATTAGTCTGCTTAAAAATGATTTTGTTGTTTCTCTCTCTCTCTCTTTTAAAGTTTATTTATTTTGAGAGAGAGAGAGAGAGAGAGAGAGAGAGAGAGAGAGAGAGAACGTGTGTGAGCAGGGGAGGGGCAGAGAGAAAGGGAGAGAGAGAATCCCAAGCAGGCTCCATGTTGTCAGCTCGGAGCCCGAGGTGGGGCTCAAACTCACAACCTGTGAGATTGTGACCTGAGCCTAAGTCAAGAGTCAGATGCTTAACCAACTGAGCCACCCAGGCACCCTTCTATCTCTTAAATAGATCATCAGTCTGTTCCTTTTTCCACTGTCCATCTAGCTTGGACTATTGCAGTAGCCTTTAGCTGGTAGCCTGTAGGTTTTTCTGATGGGGTTTGAAGTGATGGTGGGGTTCAGAGCCGATGGCCAAGAAATAATTCTTGAAGATACCTTTGGTGCAAAAGGGGATTTTATTAAAGCATGGGGACAGGACCCGTGGGCAGAAAGAGCTGCACTGGGATTGTGAAGTGTGACTGATCATATATATACCATTAGGTTGGGAGGGGGTTAGGGAAGGAGTAAGTCTAAGGAATTTTGGAATCAAGGTTTCCAGGGCCTTGAGGGGCTAGCCGTTGTTAGGAAACCATCATTTATTACAGCTTAGTAAAACCTCAGTCATGAGACCCTTCAGATGTATATCAGGGGCCATATGCTTAGAGTATAATTGCCAACATACACTTGGGGGTTAAAGATAAAGGAGGTTTGCAAATTTTTATGTGTTTAAGGAGACTCGCAGGATCCTGGGGGGTCAGGATAATGTTAAGCCAAGATTCCCTTTCGCCCCCTAACAAAGTGTCACCATCAAGGCAGCTGAGCTTTTAGAGGGAGGTCACTCTGCCTGTTTCAAGGACTTGTCAATGGGCTGTAGGCAGTAAGGGAATTTAATTTTTCATCTGCCTTAGTTTCCCACATCGCCATGGCAAGCACTTAAACTCCCTTACATCTTGATGAGGGTGCTATTAGGACTCTAGGAAATGGAGTCTATAGGTTTCTGGAAATTAGGCTATGGATAATATTGCTTTTTTCTTGCAGTTTACTAAGTTATCTGTGCACTGAAGGAGACCCCTGCCCTGCAGGACTGTGATCTCTATCAGTCAAACATTTGCTTTCCTTCCTTTCCCCTGTTCTTTGGCAGCCAGGAGTGTCCGAGGAATATCACACATGTACCCCCCAGGCGAGGAAGAAGAGCTGTTAGCCTGTACTTTGCCCTCAACCTGCCTTATGCTCCCTCATCACTTCTACCTCCAGCCTGATGCCATTTCCCCACCTGCCCAAACTGCTCTCAGCACTCCGAATGCCTGTGGGGTTTGCCATAATCCCTCTGCCTGAATGTCCTTTGCAGGGAGATTTCTACATGCCCTTCATGACTCAGGGTAGGCGTAAGCTCCCCTGTGTGGCAGTTTCCTCCTCCAGTGTGTCTAGTAATGTCCTCCATGAGAGTACCTGCCACAGAGAATGAATGGTTTATGGATTTATTTGTAAGTTTGTTTCCCCACTTGGCTGTGTCTCCATATTTTCAATAATTTTTAAAAAATTTATTTATTTTGAGAGAGACAGAGCATGAGTGGGGGAGGGACAGAGAGAGAGAGAGAGAGAGAGAGAGAAAATCCCAAGCAGGCTCTGCACTGTCTGTGCAGAGCCCAACTCGGGGCTGGATCCCATGAACTGTGAGACAATGACCTGAGCTGACCTCAGGAGTTGGGAGCTTAACCGACTGAACCACCCAGGCGCCCCTGTTTCTGCATCTTGTAGGACTTACAGCCCTTCCTCTTCGCTCCCCTGAACACATCTCTGTGACAACACGTGTTCTATTGGTCCATGACCATAGGGTTCAGTCTCCTCATTTGACTGAGCTCCTTGAATGGAGATTTGTCTGGCAGGTCTTTAGGCCCCTGTGTCTCATATGGTGCCTAGCCTGGTAGATTCCTCCTTGTTTGCATAGTTTGTGCCTTCCAGGCTTATATGATTTCTGGAAGTCCAGCCCTCTCTTCAGCCTCTTTGAGAGGAAGGGAGAAGGGAGAGTAAGTGCTAGCCACAAAGCCACTAGGGGGCAGGGAACCCCCATCCTTCCCCAGACCTGAGCGCACCCAGCCTTCCCCACAGAAATCAATTCCCCACAAGCCAATGTACTGAAAGATCGGGGTTTTTTTTTTTTCCTGAAAAATGGTCAACTCAGCAAACAATCAACTTGCTAAATCAATGAGGAGTTATTTGAAGCTGCAGTTTTACTCAGAATGCTCTCCAAATGCTTAATATTTCAGAACAAGGGAGCTTTTTCTCCATTTACTGTTTTCTCTATTTTGGGGAACTGATACTCCACCGGGCTGTGACTCTCTGCCCCTGAACTGACCTCCACTTCTGGGAACAACACAGTTGGGATCATCACAGGGTGGGATTGAAAGCTTCTGTCTAATTACTTCAATGAATTGATTTTCATGGAATTGACCTAGTGCCCCCAAAGAGGGTGGGGATTGTTTCTAGATGGGGTCTTCCTTGCCAGGGGAGTAAATGGGGTGGGGAATGGGAGAGACTCTTCTCACCAAGAGGTAGTCTGTGTAGACCTGAGCCCTTGGTGGGCAGTGCCAGGATCCCTAGGTTTTCTCTGGCTTCCTAACAAGATGGGCATGACCAGCCCAGAGGGGAGCTGGACCCTTTGGGACAGAGCAGCCCCCAAAACCTGGTCAGGGCCCCCACTGCTCCTCCTTTTTGCAGGATCTCTGGAAGTCTAGCACCACCTGACACATTTCAAAGACCAAGCTTGGTGGGACAGCGTGAGCTCAAGGCCATTCATCAGCTTCTGCATTCCCATGAAAAGAGCAGTCACGCAGAGGGACCTCCAGGGCACTCCCCTAAATGAAAAAAGGCTAGTCACAAAGGGCAAACACTGGTTCCAGGTACATGAAGTATCTAAAGCCCTTAAAATCACAGAAACGGAAAGTAGAGAAGTCGTTATCAGGGGCTGGGGGAGTGGAGGGGCATTAAGGGCTAATGAGTACAGAGTTTTATTGTTGCAGGGTGGCAAAGTTCTCCAGCTCTTGCACAACAAGGAAGGTACTTAATGCTCTGCACTGTGCACTTAAAAATGGCTAAGATGGGGAGGCGCCTGCGTGGCTCAGTAGAGCCTAGGACTCTTGATTTCTGCTCAGGTCCTAATATCATAGTTCGTGAGTTTGATCCCGGGATCCTGGAGTTCAAACCCCACTGGTAGTGCAGAGCCTGCTTGGGATTCTCTCTCCCTCTCAAAAGTAAATAAACTTTAAAAAAATCGGTAAGATGGTAAAATTCTGTGATGTTGGTGTGTTGTTGTTTTTTTAACAATCCATAATCAGGGCACCTGGGTGGCTCAGCTGGTTAAGCTCAGACTTCCGCTCAGGTCATGATCTCTCACTTCATGGGTTCTAGCCTCTGTGCTGACAGCTGGGAGCCTGGAGCCTGCTTCTGTGTCTCCCTCTCTCTCTCTGCCCTTCCCCTGCTCACGCTCTGTCTCTCTTTCAAAACTGAAAAGGCATTACAAAAATAAAATAAAGAAAAACCATAATAAAATAATAGTCTTTCTCAGAGTCCGGCTCCTGTAGTAGGAAGCTTCCGGATACTATCATCACGCACAAAAAGGGTTTCGTTTATAAGCTGTTGGAAAGCATAGAAGTTGCAGCATTTCAATGTTAGCCGGGCTCTAAGAAGGAACCCTTTAGCCTGGCAAGCAGCGTGTTCCCCAGGTCTGGTTGGAGGGTCCCCCAGGAGGGGTGTGAGGAGTTGCTAGAGGGTGGGGGTGGGAGAAGGAAACCGGCGTCCTCAGTCTCGGGAAGGGGTCTCAGGTGCCCAGGGTGGCGGACACCAGCTGGAGAAGCACCACCTGCTGGGCGCCGTCCCCGCACCGGCCAGGCTCAGCGTCTTCAGGCTCCATGACGTCGGTCCCAGGGACGGGAGCACCCCGCACTATGACCCTCTCCAGGGGAACCCTCGGGGGCGCCGCAGCCCCAGGCCCAGCTTCCGCTCTCGAGTCCTGCCCTTCGTGTCCCCAGGAGGGCGCGGCCGGGGGGGGGGGGGGGGGGAGGCGTGCCTGTCCCTCGTCTGCACCCCGCGACCTGGCACCAGCCCAAACTCTCCCCTCCACCCTCACCGCCTCTGAGGGCCCGCCCCTGCTTTTTCTCCGCGCGGCCCTCCTCCCGCCCTGGGCCGGCTGCTGCGGGGCTCTCGGCCACTTTCCGGAGCCATGGTGCCCACGACGCGCCCGGAGCCGGAGCCGAGGTGCCTGCGCATCCGCGCGGGAGGGGGGGTGGGGGGCCCGAGGCCGGGCGGGTCGCGGGGAGGAGGGGGGAGCGGGGGAGGGGGGAGGGGGGATGGGGGAGGGAGGCGGGCTCCTCGCCTTCCCCGAGGAGGGCTCGGCGGCGAGGGGCCGATGGCAGGGTTGGGGGAGGAGGCTGGTAGCCACGGATCCGCCCCGTCCACGCTCGCTTTTGTTCCCCACCCCGTGCGCTGTCGGGTCCCCTTAACTGAGCCCTCGGGATGGCCGGTGGTTGCCCCAAACAAGACTTATGATTTTGCCTACATTTGAGCCCCCTGGGCTGTCACCGTTGAATGCTTTTCTGTCCTCCTGATGACTGCCTGACCTGCGGGGCTGGGAGTGCGTCCTCCCCAGGCTAGGCTTTGGAAGCTTCTCTGGCCATCTCTTTCTGTGGGCTTGAACTTCCCGGGTGCAGGGCAGATTCCCCAGACCATTGGGAGCTTTGCTTGTACGGCTGAACCCACATCCCCCTCGAGCTATACCCCGAGAACAAGTACAGGTTGCTGGAGAGTGTCACTATAGTTCTGGAGTGAAAGCTCTCGTTTTCTCTCTCTCCTTGCCCTGCTGGGGTCTCCAGAGGGGCTGGGAGATGGTCAGAGGGGAGTGTGGGTAAAGGAGAGAGTGAGGGAGGGGGAGTTTTGGTTACCTTTTGTCCGACTTTTTTTTTTTTTAAATATTTTTTGAGAGAGAGAGAGAGAGAGAACGAACAAGCAGGGGAGGGGTAGAGAGAGAGAGAGAGAGAGAGAGAGAGATTGAGATGGAGACAGAATCCGAAGCAGGCTTAGCGCTGTCAGTGAAAGCCCCACATAGGGGTCCAACCCATGAACCTTGAGATCATGACCTGAGCCAAAGTCAGCGGCTCAACCACTGAGCCACCTAGGCACCCCTTCTGCTCCAGAGAAAAGTTCGCAAGGCAAGGGCGTAGGTTGGGTGGGTCCCTGATTCAATATAACACACAGTTTAGCAAAGGCTCATTAATTTACACACACTATGATGGGTAATCATGTGAGCAGTGGAGCTTACTTGGGAAATCAATTTCTTTCTTCTTCAGACCTGCTGGAGGTCTCTGCTTCCTTCAGCTATTTGCCCACTAGTGTCTTTTTTAAAAAAAATTAATGTTCCAAAAAATGTCACTTCATTGGCTTGGGATACAGTGTGAAGTTACTTCTCTTTTTTTTAATTCAAAGTGGCATCACTTCAGTCACTCTCTTCATTTGTAAAAACTGTTTTTCTTCCTTTCCTCACCCCTCTACCCCATGATCATTCATTTAACACCACTTATTAAGCCTATACTATTAAGCCAGGCACAATATCAGGGACTAGGGACACAGGACAAGACAGGCATGGTCTCTGCTCTTACAGAGTTTCATACCAAGGGTGGTAGAGAGAATTTCAAAGTTAGATGAAGTAAATACTATCAGCTGGTGCTTATCGAATGCCTTCTCTGGGTCATAGATGCGATGGTGAACAAGATAAAGCAGGTCCTCCTTCTCATGGGACTTACCTCTTAGCCATGGGGAGACAAAAGAAAGCAATAAGCAAGTAAATGCACAATGTGAAAGGTGGTTGCAGTGGTTGCTGGGGGCGTACAGAACAGGCATGTGGGGGACGCAGAATGCTGTTGGGATGCAGTAGGGGGATTGCTGTTAAATGTAGGATGACTGAAGAAGGCCATCTGTCCCACAGGGCCAATGCGGTAAAGATCTAAAGGAGGTGAATGCGCCTTGCATGAGTCCGGGGGAAGAGTGTTCTAGCTCAGGTGAACGACCAGCACCAAGGCCCAAGGTTGCACATTTGGGGAACAGCAAGGAGGTCCATGTGACTACAGGAGACAAAACAATGTGGAGAGGGGTGGGAGAGGAGATCAGAGAGACAGCTAGAATCCAGATGGGTAGGGTCTTGTCGACCACTGTAAAGGCTTTGCTTGTTATTTCAAGTCAGGGGGAAGCCACGGGGGGACTTTGGACTGATGAATGACATTATCTGTCTCCTGTTTGTGCAGGAGCACACTGACTGTCTACAGACCATAGCCTCTAGAAGGGTAGAAGCAGGGGGAATCAGTGATTCTGTTATTGCAGAAGTCCAGAGAAGAGTTGATGATCTGTTCAGTCTGGAAAAACCATGAAAGGCTTGACCCCAGCTGACACTTCAGCTAAGTAGGGCTCAAACTGTGAGATCATGACCTGAGCCAAAGTCGGACACTCAACCAAATGAGCCATCCAGGTGCCGCTCATTTTTAAATTTTGTAATTACTTCTCTTAATTTATGGATCAAAAAGAAATGATTGAAATTAGAACATATTTAAAACTGACTAAAAAAAGGAGTGGGGAGAACAACTCTATGTGGATGTCCATTCTTCTAAAACTAAGCTGCAGGGACGCCTGGGTAGCTCTGTCGGTTGGGCGTCCGACTCTTGACCTCAGCTCAGGTCATGATCTCGCAGTCTGTGAGATCGAGTCCCATGTTGGGATTCTCTCTCTCCTCTGTCTCTGTCCCCTTGTGATTTGTGCATGTGCTCTCTCTCTGTCTCTCTCTCAAAATAAATAAATACTTAATAAAAAAATAAAAGTAAGCTACAAATTCAATGCAACGACACTCTAGATTTCAACAGGGTTTCCTGAAGACAATGACAACTGATTTTCAAAGTTCTACAGGGGATTAAAAAGCCAAGAATACTGTGACAGTTTTGAACAATAGCAAGGTGTTGGAACCTGCTCCATTACATAATGAAGCCTCATTTTAGAGTTATATTTTTAGTAGAATAACATTAAGTCATCTTGGTTTTAGTAATTAAGGCTTTCTGGTTCAGGAATACAGTGTCCAGTGGACAAAACAGACAACCTAGGGAAAGACTCATGGAAACATGGGCCCCTGGTATCTGACAGAATCATTTGGAAAAGGGACTGTTCAAGAAATAGTTCTGGGAGGGGAGCCTGGGTGACTCAGTCGGCTGAGCGTCTGACTTCGGTTCAGGGCATGATCTCGCAGTTTGTGGGTTTGAGCCCTGCATCGGGCTCTGTGCTGACAGCTCAGAGCCTGGAGCCTGCTTCAAGTTCTGTGTCTCCCTCTCTCTCTCTCTCTGCCCCTCACCCACTTGTGTTCTCTGTCTCTCTAGCTCAAAAATGAATAAACATGAAAAAAAAAAAGAAATAGTGCTGGGAAACTTGGCTCTTCCAGTGGTTTCTGATTCAGTTAGGAATGCTAATCTTTTTTTTTTTTTAAACGTTTATTTATTCTTGAGACAGAGAGAGACAGAGCATGAACGGGGAGGGTCAGAGAGAGGGAGACACAGAACCCGAAACAGGCTCCAGGCTCTGAGCTGTCCGCACAGAGCCTGACACGGGGCTCGAACTCACGGACCGCGAGATCATGACCTGAGCCGAAGTCGGCCGCCCAACCGACTGAGCCACCCAGGCGCCCCGGAATGCTAATCTTTAACCAATGGTGGCTTAACACCAGTGCTTCTCAAACTTGAATGCTCATGAGAATCACCTGGAACTTGTCAAATGAAGAATTCTCATTCAGCAAGTCTGGCGTGGGGCTGAGATGTTGTATTTCTAACATGATCTCAGTTATTGGCAATATCGCTTGTTCGTGAACCATGCTCTGAGTAGCAGCAGCTTAAATCATTAGAATATCAGCTGTTTACTTAGCAAAAGGGCAATCTCAAGGATGTTTTGGTAGCCCAGTGATGTCATCGGGGATCCTTTTATCTTTCTGCTCTGGGGTCCTTCAACAACATTTGTTCTCTTATTTGTTACCTCATTGCCTCATGATATCTGCTGCCATTCCAGATGTCACATTTAAATGTCAAATAAGAAGAAGGGGGAGCCTAGGTGGCTCAGTTGGTTAAGCATCAGTCCGACTTCAGCTCAGGTCATGATCTCACTGTTCCCGAGTTTAAGCTCTGCTGACAGCTCAGAGCCTGGACCGTATTTGAGATTCAGTGTCTCTCTCTGTCTCTGCCCCTCCCCCATTCATGCTCTGTCTTTCTCACAAATAAATAAGCTTTAAAAAAACTTAAAAAAAAATAAAAAGAAAAAATAAAAAGAAGAAGGGGGAGGAGGTGAGAACAGGAGCTCTCTACTTGAGTCTGCCTCTATCATCAAGAAAACAATAACATTCCCAAAAGACCCAGGCAAATATTCCCTCAACTGTCATCAGGTTGAACTGGGTCACATGGCCACCCCTGGTCGAAAGGAAGCTGGGAGAGAGAACGTATTAATTTCCTGTTGCTGCTGTAACAAATTGCCACAAAGTTAGTTGCTAAAAACCCACCAAGCTATTATTTTACAGTCTGGAGGTCAGAAGTCCTAAAATCAGTGTTGGGCAGGATTCTTCTGGAGGAGGCTGTGTAGCAGAAGCCATTTCCTTGCCTTTCCCAGCTTCTAGAAGCTGCCTGCATTGCCTTTGGCTGGTGGCTCCTTATTCCATTTTTAAAACCAATTGTGTAGCATTTTCAAATCTTTCTCACTCTCTGACTTCTGCTTTTGTCCTCACATCTCCTTTTTCTTACTCTGACTTTCCTATCTTCCTCTTGGAAGGACCTCTTTTAGTGTGATTATAATGGATCCACCTGGATGATCCTCTAGGATCCTCTTATCTCTCCGTCTCAAGAGCCTTAATCACATTGGCAACGTCCCTTTTGCCATGTAAAATAACACAATCACAGATTCCAGGGATTAGCACATGGACATCTGGTGGGGGGGGGCATTATTCTGTCTATCACAGTTTCCCCCAGCATGTATAATGGGTGATGAATACAGAGAAGGGGGTTGTTGGTTTAGTCAGTCAACGGTGTTGAATATCTTTTTTTAAAGTGTTTATTTATTTTGAGAGAGAGAGAGAGAGAACAAGAGCAAGCGAGCAAGGGAGGGGCAGAGAGAGAGAGAGAGAGAGGGAGAGAAGAGAATCCCAAGCAGGCTCTGTGCTGTCCTCGCAGAACCCCATGTGGGGCTCGATCCCACAAACCGTGAGATCATGACCTGAGCTGAGATCAAGAGTTGGACACAACCGATTGAGCTACCCAGGTGCCCCTACAGTGCTGGGCATCTTACCAGTGTGGATTTATTTCAGAGACAAGAGCACGGAGAAGATTGTGGGAAACAGGATTTCTTATCCCAATCTAGCCTGAGTTGACTTCAGTAGGCCACATCCTTTGGGAAAAGCCAAAAAGGAAGGCATTTTTCTTGCTGCTCCTCTATCCACTCTTGCATGGGTTGAACACTGATGTGTTGCTTTTTATCCCAGCAGAACCAACCAGAGCCTGTGTCAGGAGAGGAAACTGGAGCCAGAGTGCTCCATGCCGGAACTGAGGCTTCTCCTCTTAGGCAAAAGTGGTGCAGGAAAAAGTGCCACAGGAAACACTATTCTGGGCAAAGCTGCATTCGTGTCCAAATTCAGTGACCAGATGGTGACTAAAACATGCCAGAGAGAGAGTGGGTTCACAAAAGAGAGAAGGATTGTGGTCATTGACACCCCTGACCTTTTCTCCTCAAAGTCTTGTGCCAAAGACAAGCAACGTAACATTGAACACTGCTTCGAGCTCTCTGCTCCCAGCCTCCACGTCCTGCTTCTGGTAATCCCCATCAGCTTTTATAAGGTCGAGGACATAGAGACAGTCAAGGGGATCCAGGAGGTGTTTGGAGCTAACTCCAGGAGGCACATCATTATTGTCTTCACTCGGAAGGATGATTTGGAGAATGACTCACTGAAAGATTGCATTGAAGATGAGAACTCCCTTAGGGAGTTGGTTGAAAACTGTGGAGGCCGATACTGCGCTTTTAACAACAAGGCAAGTGAGGATGAGCGGGATGTCCAGGTGAGGGAGCTCCTCTGCATGGTCCAGCGTTTGGTGGATGAAAACGGAGGACCATATATCGTGAATCTCAGAAATGAAGGCAGTGGATTCCTGGTAAGAAATGCTGAAGGTCCTCAAGGATCTTTGTGGTGAGAGCTAGTGGGTTGAAGACAAGCATGGATAAGTGACCTGTCACATTGTGTGATGGAACCTAGGCTTTGTTTAGGAGGTGTTTATCTATGATCTGGAAAGTTGAGGCACCAGATGGTAGGTTGCTTTGAGGATTACCCTTTGGACTTTGAAATTTATTGGCAAATTAATGGATACAGTTAAGTCTTTACTTAAGTTTTTCCCTCACAGTATTGGACACACAAATAGACCCTTTCTTCCCTTGGCTTCAATACAGCTATACTCTTTTTGTTTTTTTTCCTCCTACTCTTTCTGGCTCCTCTGGAGATTGTTGAGTTCTCTTCACATGGCCTCTAAAAGTTGAGATCTTCAGGGTGTGGTTCTAGGCTTTCCTCAATTCTCTGCCCTCCAGCTTTGAGCTCCCTTGATCGCTAATGGTTTCCAGATTTGTCACTCCTGTCCAGGCCTCTCCTCTGAATCCTGCTCCCTTATCCAGTTGCCGTCTGATGTCTCCACTTGACTCTCCTACAGGATCTCAGGCTTCACAAGGTTACACTTTTGGTTTTCCCTCTGAGATGTATGAGACTTCAGTTTTCTCTCAACTGGGTAAATGGTGGTGATGCTCCTGATGCTCCTTGAACCTAAACCCAGAGGTCGGCTTTGCTACTACTAGCTGGCAGCTGATATTTGAGAAGTCCTTAGGTCTTGTGTGATCGGTGTGCCTGGAATCCATGCATTTCTCTCCATCTCCACTGCCCCCGCTCTGCTCCAAGCCAGCCTCTGTTCTTGCCTGTACTGTTTTACAAACAACCTTCCCCTCATTCGTTCTTGTGCCTTACCCCTCAATCCATTTTCTACACGACAGCCAGAGTGGTATTTTATTTAATTTCTAGACTTGAGTGGAAAATATATTTGTAATGAAGGAAGATACAAAAATCCAGGCTTTTGTTTTCGAGGACCTCACGCTTCTGTTTGAGTGACTCATGCAGAAGACACGAAGCAGTTCCTGATTGAGCATAAGTAAGTGAATGTTGGTACAGAGGAGTCTTTAAATGCAAGTGTCCATGGATGTAAAGCAAAGCAAAAATCCAACGTGGGGGCAGCTTTGGTCAGAGTGAATCTTCTGAGAACTGGTGAGTGTTAAACCCAAACAGGATGGAAATGAGAAGGAAGGCAATATTTACTGAGCACCTGCTAAGTCCCAGACCCCCAGACTGATCAAATCTTCACACCTATTCAATGTACGATGAGGACCCTGAGGCTCAGGAGAACTTGTCACTCTCTTATCTCCTAGCTCTGACCTCCCTCTCTCTCTCCTTTATAGCCTCTGTCTCTCCCCTGAAGGCTGTATGGAACAGGGATGCCAGCAGAGAGGATAAGGGGCACAGAATGAACTGTCCGCAGTGTACCCAGAACACAACCCCCTGTTGTGTAAAATCCTGCAGTGACTGTACGTTGATCTTCAGATCAAGTTTGGAATCCCTGACCTGAGCTGGCCCCTCACCCTCTAACTTGCTCTTTATGTGTTGGTCCCACCGGCCTTCCCTGTGGGGTCCTTGACTTATACTCATGTGTGCTCTAGAGCTTTGAACTTGGAATTTTCTCCACCTGGACACTTCCCCTCTCCCATCCCACCCCGTTCCAGGTCTGCCTCTGCTAGAGCTCCTTTGCTCAGAGAGTCTTCCCTGTGGGCCCCTGGGATGAGCTCCTACAGCCCCCCTTCCCTCAGGGCGCTTCTCCTCCTCATGGCCATCAGCCAGTCAAGTGGTTGCTCTGTATGTGCTTTCAACGGCTGCCTCCCCACAGACTCCCTGAGGGACAGAACTCCTATCCTTTTTGTTGACCACAGTATCTTATTTTTCTGTCTTGTGTAAAAAGGGATAATACTATGTATCTCAGGGTTTAATGAAATGCTGACAAAGTTATTTGCAAATACTTGAAATGCAAGCATTCAGTAATTATTAGCTGCCATTATTATACTATTATTTAATTTTTTAATGTTTATTCTTGAGAGAGAGAGAGCACAAACAGGGAAGGGGCAGAGAGAGATGGAGACAGAATCTGAAGCTGTCAGCACAGAGCCCGACATGGGCCTCAAACCCATGAACCATGAGATTATGACCTGAGCCTAAGTCAGACGCCCAACTGACTGAGTCACCCAGGCGCTCCATAGTTGCCATTATTATTACTGTTATTATTATCATGGACGTGTATAAGTTTCACATAAGTTATGGAGACATTAAGGACTCTAACAACCCAGAGACTGAGCAAGATTCCCACTTTTAGGACCCTGTTACCAAGAAAGGAAAACATTTGCACATATAAAGATGTATATATAAGGATATTTATCATTGCATCTTTTCAAATAGTAAATCCAGAAATAAGCTTATGATCTATCAATAAAGGAATCATTTGGCTCGGTCAGTAGAGCATATGACTCCTCATCTCGAGATTGTTAAGTTCAAGCCCCATGTTGGGTGTAGAGATTACTTAAAATAAAATCTTTTTTTTTTTAAATTTTTTTTTCAACATTTATTTATTTTTGGGACAGAGAGAGACAGAGCATGAACGGGGGAGGGGCAGAGAGAGAGGGAGACACAGAATCAGAAACAGGCTCCAGGCTCTGAGCCATCAGCCCAGAGCCTGACGCGGGGCTCGAACTCACGGAGTGCGAGATCGTGACCTGGCTGAAGTCGGACACCCAACCGACTGCGCCACCCAGGCGCCCCAAAATAAAATCTTTAAAAAAATACAGGAATCGTTACATTAGTATGGAATTTTCCATATCCATGCTGTGGAGTAAATAGCATCTTCTAGAAAAATTGGGTTGATCGATATGTACTGATTTGTACAGATGTACAGGACATAGTATTAAGCAGATTGAAACCTAGCCAAGTTCTCCCGATGTGTTCATATATGCTTGTGTGTGTGTTTGTATAAACTTAGAAAAACATAGAAGGATGTATGTGAATTAGCTATTGTTCCTTTGGTAGTGGATTGGGAATTTAAAAATTAGTAATTTTTAGGGGCATCTGGGTGGGTTAGTTGGCTCACGTCATGATCTCATGGATTGTGGAATCCGAGCCCCCCATCATGCTCTGTGCTCACAGCTCGGAGCCTGGAGCCTGCATAGGATTCTTTGTCTCCCTTTCTCTCTGCCCCTCCCCTGCTTGTGCTCTGTCTCTCTCAAGAATAAATAAACATTAAAAACATTATTAATTTTTAGATCATACACATTTGCATTGTAAAAATGTTTTCCATTTAAAGAACATGAAAGACCTTGAGTTGTGCCAGGTAAGAAGAAAGAAGTGTGATAATCAGAGCTGAATGGAGAAGACCCAGGGAGGGAGATGGTGGAAGGTATCAATGGTTTGGGGTAAGGCCAGGTAAGAAAGCAGAGGGAAAATTTCCTTGGCTAGCATGGAAATTTAACAAAGATAAGGTTAAAATAAAGTATTGGGAGTTTCTAAGAATAGCAGATTCATCCACATTGTGTATCGTTGTTTTCACCTTCTCTTTTGATTTCATGACAATTTAAGTTTGGGGTGCGACTGTATGGCTTGGCCAGGCAGGGGAAGGGAATACCAACTGTGTGTTTGGCCTTCCATCCTCTGTTGTCTCCATTTGCCCACCTGGATGGAGAAGGTTCCAAATTTTCCTGGCTCTCACGTCAGAAGAAGGATCATCTCTGTACCGGGGGTGTGGTGCAGGGAGAAGGCACCGGAGATGTGTGGGGAGCGTGATTCCCAATCTCCTCCCTTCCCCTGGTCCCTCAGATGCACATCACAAACATCACTGGGCTAGTTTCTTCTTCTGGGGAATCCAGAATCTGTCTTTAAGCCTCTGGATTTTCTCCAGGAACAGAAAAAACTCTGGAAGACTTTGGAAGGGATTGCTATTACCACTGGGGACCGGGGAGAAGGAAAGTTAGAGCTTCAGGACAAATACCTTGGTTAGATGGCATTTATGGGACTCACCTGAGTGAGAACAAGACCCATCTTCATATTTCTGGGAAGCCTGTTGTGGTGGCAACAATGGGGTTTCAGGATCGACTGTCATTATGGATGGGTCTACAGAAGCCAACAAGGAATAGGACCATGGCCTGAATTTGACCACATCCCAATCATCAAATTACTCTGAATTATATACTTATGTCTCCATTTCTTTGCTTTGTGAAAAGATGAGATTTTGGGTCTCTGAGCATCATTTCCCACTTTATTTTCTAGGATCATGTGAATGAAGCCACATCTCAGAAGGGGGACAATCCACATGGTAAGATGATCCTTAAAAATGTTAAGCTCAGGGGTGCCTGGGTGGTTGATTGGGCATCCAGCTCTTTATTTTGACTCAGATCATGATCTCACAGCTTGTGAGTTCAAGCCCTGCATCTGGCTCTGTGGTGATAGTGTGGATCCTGCTTGGGATTCTTCCTCTCTCTGTGTCCCCCAACCCTGCTCGTGCTCTCTCAAAATGAATAAATAAATAAAAACTTAAAAATTAAAAAAAAGTTAAGCTCATATCTATATTCTTTTGAATGCATTAGGCATCAAAATGAAGTGGAAAAAATAGATAATTAGAAACAAAGATGCGCTCTAGGGACCTTGCTCAGGTTGGTGTCCACAACCTGTCCCCCAGGAAACTCCTAACACTTGGGAGTAGGTATGGCAGCAGCAAAGGTGGTGGACATGGAGTGGGTGTCCCTGGCTTTCTCTGAAATATTGTGGAGGTGGGCTTGTCTTTCGTGGCTTTTTTTTTGTGATTCAGCCTTGTCTTCCTGGCCCTGGATCCAAGACTATACAATGTTGGCTCCTACTGGGAAAGCAGAAATTACCTTCTTGGGGAGCACTAATTTATAGGATTCCATAATGGAGTTCAGTATCCATGTAATGATTGCCGTTAATGATTCATCCCGCACACTGCACAAATCAATACATATAGATCTACCTCGCTCTGTTTAGTAGATGCAGTTTTGTTCACGGTAAGGGCGTACACGCCTAATTCAACCATCCCTTCCTTCCTGCCTTCCTTCTTTCCTTCCTTTTTTTTATTATTTTTTTTAAATCAGGCTTAAAATTTTTTTTTAAGTTTACTTATTTATTTTGAGAGAGAGAGAGAGAGAGAGAGAGAGAGAGAGAGAGAGAGTAAGAGAGCACAGAAGGGGCAGAGAGAGGGAAAGAGAATCCCAAGCAGTCTCTGCACCATCAGCACAGAGCCCGATGTGGGGCTTGAACTCATGAACTGTGAGATCATGACCTGAGCCGAAGTTGTAAGCTTAACTGACTGAGCCACCCAGGTGCCCCCAACTATCCCTTTATTGATGGACTCTCACGTTATTTCTGGGCCAGCTCTGTGCAAGCACAGAATATTCAGCAATGAATAAGGTAGGTGAGATCTCTGTCCCCATAGAACTCCCCCAAATAATAACAATAAAATAATAATAATAATAATAATAATAATAATAATTTTAATTAACTAGAATGTTTATAACATTTTTATTTATTAAATAAAATAATTATTCTTTTATTATTATTTCAATTTTAATAATGATAATAATTGCAGTTGACATTATGTGCTGGAAAAATATATAGAAATAATTCAATCCTCCTAGCGTATAAATATAATTCTCATAACAACCATATATTCTTAACAACCCTAAAGTATATTCCTCATGACAGCCCTAGGAAGAGGGTGGTATTATCATTAGTCTCATTGACAGATGAGTAAACTTAGCCAGAAAGATGTGAGCTTAGGCAGAAGTAGGGATTTAAAATTCTCCGGATGCCCTTCTGTCAAGACCTGAAGGAACTTACCTGTTATGGCCCCAAATTTTGCCTCGTGGTGGTGAGGAAATAGCACACCACGGGTAGCCACAGGGTGGCTCAAAAAGTTGGAAGTGACCTTTTATACGATGTAGCCTTGTATGAGGTGATTTGGAAGAAAGTAGGAGCTTTCCCAAGGCAACATAACAAGGACGTGGTGTCACTAGCATTTCAGTGGCTTTCTTTAAATGCCGCGTTCATTCCACCTCCCAGACTTGGCGGCTCTGACACCAAGTGACAATCCATACCCTTAGCGCCTAGGATGCCTCAAACTCTGAATATTCTCTGTATTGCTGATTCTGCCCTTTGCTCAGCATGGAGGTCTGGTGTTGACGTTGGATCAAGGAGAAGTGATGGGGACAGGGCACGTGTGCAGAGACAGTTTTGTGGCACAAGTTTCTACAGTCATGTATTGAGGCATAATGAATGTAGAGTGAAATGCACAGATCTTAAGTGTAGAGCTCAGTGACTTTATGTATCTACCCATAGTGACCATCCTCTAGATAAAGATCTTGAGCATTTCCATCACCTTACCTAAGTTCCTGCTGCCTCTCCCCAAAGGGAACTGCAACCCAGATTTCTATCCACATAGATTAAATTTTGTCTGTTCTTGAACTTCATATAGTGGAATCAGATAGCATGTGGTTTCGTGTCTGGCTTCTTTCATTTAGCATGTTTAGAAGATCCATGCGTGTTGCATATCAATAGTTCATTTATTCATTCATTCTTTTTTGTTTTGTTTTGTTTTTGTTTTTGGTTGCTGAGTAGTCTAACATTTTATGAATATACCACCAAGGGGCATTTTAAACTCAGATTCTCCCTTGTCCTGCCTCAGCCCATGGACTTCATGGACTTTGGTAGCAAATGAAAGGAAATCTAAGGACGAAGACTTGTAAAGGCCAAGTTTAACTGATTTTCATGTTTCTGGGAGGTCTTGAGCTTTTTACACATCTCCTAATTTATTCGTGGCCGCCTTTGTGGTTTTTACTTGAATGGGTGAGTGACTTCTGACCCGGGACTATAGTCCTGCTGTTCAGAGCATTACTGCCATTCTCTGTAAAAACTGGCAAGGAGGAGAAATCATAAAACCTGTCCACATCTCCATATTCGGCCTCAAGAAGAGACTCTGAATCTGCCCTTTTGCCCCACAGGGCCAGGGGAAAAGCAGCTGCAGGCCACAGGATGTGAACCGAGCCCTGAGTTGTTGGAACTGAGGATCCTGCTTGTGGGGAAGCGTGGAGCCGGAAAAAGTGCCGCCGGGAACAGCCTTCTGGGGAAGGGAGTCTTTGAGACCAAATTCAGTGAAAAGTCGGTAACCCAGATGTTTGCGTCTGTGAGCAGAATCTGGAGAGGGAGGAAAATTTGGGTCATTGATACTCCGGACATTGCATCTTCAAAGGACATTAAAGCTGAGCTTCAGAGACATGCCCCTCAAGGCCTCCATGCCTTCCTGCTGGTGACCCCGCTGGGCTCTTTCACCAAGACGGATGAGGCTGTGCTGGGCACCATCCGAAGCATTTTTGGAGAGAAATTCATTGAGTACATGATCGTCCTCCTCACCAGGAAGGAAGATCTAGGGGACCAGGATCTAGAGATGTTCTTGAAAAGCAATAATGAAGCTCTCTACCAGCTCATTAAGAAATGCAAAGACCGGTATAGCGCCTTCAACTACAGACTGACGGGGGCAGAGGAGCAGTGCCAGGTGGACGAGCTCCTACAAAAGATCGTGGACCTGGTGCTGCAGAACAGGGCCAAGCCATGCGTCATCAGCCAGGAAGGTACATATTGTGTAAAACACATTTTATATATGCTTTTGACAGCTAGATGTGACATGTGCAAGAGCTTTCTATTTTCTGAAGGGCAGAGAGAAGCTAAAAAGGACAGGTCCAGGCTCTTGACGAGCTTTTCTCTTTCTCCTTCCTTTCTCAAATGTTCCTAAGGTAATGAGCCTTCCCCCCGCACACTGTCCACACCTCGAACTCTTTAATTTTTCCTGCCTGATCCTTATCCCATCTCTCCAAGGGGATGGTGAAGGACTTAAGGGAAGGAGTTGAGCTTTTTCTAATCTCCCGTTTCCCCCACAGTGTATCTGTGGTTTGGGGCTCAGGACTCAGCGGTGGTGATGAGATAGTTCTGAACCATTGGTTTGCTCTTCTCTTTCTCTTAAGCCCACTCCATCTCTCTCTCTTTCCCTCTCTTAACTTCTTGGTTCTTTTTTTAAAAAAGTTTATTTATTTATTTTGAGAGAGAGAGAGACAGACCAAGCAGGGGAGGGGCAGAGAGAGAGAGAGAGAGAGAGAGAGAGAGAGTTGAGAATCCTGAGCAGGCTCCACACTGTCAGTGTAGAGTCTGATGTAGGACTTGAACCCACAAATCCTCAGATCATAACTTAAGCTGAAATCAAGAGTTGGATGCTTAACCAAGTGAGCCACCTAGGCACCCCTCTTTTTTTTTAAGCTTAATAATTTATTTTTGAGGGAGGGAGAGAGAAGGAGAGAGAAGATCTAAAGTGGGCTCCATGCTGACAGCAGAGTCTGATGTGGGTCTTGAACCCACGAACCACAAGAGCATTACCTGAGCTGAAGTCAGATGCTCAACCGATTGAGCCACCCAGGTGCCCCAGCTAGATGGGTTTCTCAGTCCAGCCCCACTACCTGCTTTTTTAGCAGAAGTCCCCATGCACTCTGTGCTACATACTCTATTGCCCTGAACTGAGATTCTTCCAGGCCAGTATGAGTCATCCCATTCTGTCCCATGGCAAATGTCCTCACCTGGGAAGAATACAGACTCAAAAGAGCCCTTTCATATTTGCCATGGAGCCCCAGGTGCTGGGGAGCCTCCTGAAGAAGCATAGATATGCGGGAATGTCAGGAGAGGCTGTGTGGAGAAAGCCCAGTTTGAAATGGGCTTTAGAAAATGGGCAGAGTTTGGATGGCTGGGAGAAAGCTGGAGGACATCGCAGAGAGCACACTAGCTATCTGGAACAATGATGGAAATGGAGGGCTCGTGCCTCTACATGAAGTGGGAGATCATGGAGGTTCTTGGGAGCCACCTTCCGAGGGTATGGGAGCAAGGACCGAAGCCTGTGACAAATGTGGGAATGTGGGAGGATTAATCTCTTTTTCATCCTTTACGCATAACTATGAGATTGTGGGTTCAGGACAAGCAGTTCAATAATTTCCCCTGGGGGAACAGAACAGGGTAGGCTTCCCTCACTCTTTGTTTCTGGGTGGATATTGGTAACTTGGCCAGCGATGCATAATTGAGGAGAACTGTGGAAAAAGGCAGTGTGGAAGAGAAAGACCACAGGACAAGTGCAGAGTCACAAGGAGTCCCCACTAGCACACTCTGCAAGGGCTCTGTACATCTGTCATTCCATCTAGAAGGACATCTGTTCTCCGTCATTGCCCCACAGAACAGGGGAGGGCGTGTTCACGGTTATAACCTCTAAGTACTCTTTGACTCCTTGATGAAAGAAAGACACAGTTCAGTTTAATGTGGTTTTAATGAGACATGAATTGTAGCATGGTCCGAATGAAGGAACTAGTAATCTGTTGATAATATATGTAGTTGCTTTTTCATGAAAAGTCAGTTCTATGGCATAAATTTTCAAATACATCGAGGAGATTTTGCTGCAGTTACAGCACTAGGTTGGCAACAGGAAGCCATAGTTGCAGCAGGAACAGAAGCCCAAGAGATGAGATGTATAGCCCGGATGTATCTGAGTAGGTGATGGGTCATACAGCCAGTAGCACCCACAGGAGTCAGAGGAGGTACCAGAAAGAGGGAGCAAGTTCAGAGATAAGGACAGTGGCCATGTCATGGGTGAGCACTGGGCAGAGACGGTGGTCCAAGTCGTGCTTGTGGGTTCACAGAGTGCTTGGCTGGAAGAAGCCGCCCCCCACCCCCATACTTGGGGATGGAGCTGCCGGGTGAGGGGGTGGCCACAGTGCTCTCTGAGCATCCTCTGCTGTGATGTCTGGCATCACTTTGAAAGTCGCACACAGATCTGCCCATGGTCATGAATCTTTCCTGCTTTCCTTTTGACAGACATGCTGAGCATTGTCCTCGTGGGGGGCAGTGGCACCGGGAAGAGCGCCACGGGGAACACCATCCTTGGGAGGCGTGACTTCCTCGACCAGCTCCGAACACAGCTGATCACCAGGAAGAGCCAGAGCAGCAGGAGGATGTGGGAAGGGTGGAGGGTTGTGGTTGTGGACAGTCCCTTGCTCTGCCTGACGGCCAGCACTCCTCCATCTGGGCTGGAGGAGGAGGTCAAACACTGTTTGTCCTGCTGTGAGGGAGGGAACATAGTTCTGGTCCTGGTGTTCCAGCTGGGACGCTTCACTGAGGAGGACAAAAAGACAGTGAAGAATCTAGAGACCATCTTTGGGGAGGAAGTTCTGAAGTACACGATTGTGCTGTTCACTCGGAAGGAAGACCTAGAAGGGGGGGACCTCAAAGTTTACCTCCAGGAGACAGATAACAAAGCTCTTAAGAGCATAACTAAGAAGTGTGAGGAGCGAGTGTGTGCTTTTAATAACAAAGAAACTGGCCAAGCCAGGGAAAACCAGGCAAGTCTTCTTTTGACAATGGCCGTTGATCTGATAAATAGCCACAGAGGGCATGGTTACCCCCATGAATGGGAGAATGTAAAAAAAATCATTAGAAATAACCAGGAAAAGGACAAGCCCAAAAGCTTACTGAAAAATTTAAAAGATATGGTATCATCGGTAGTTGATGGACGTGGGGTGTCTTTAAGTTAGAGACACCCTCAGTTGGGGATGGGTGTGAGGTAGGGCTGGTGGGAGGGGAGGAGGGTCCATGTCTTAGAGGGCTTGAAAGGCACATGCTGGCCACCTTGCAATGTTTCAGCTCTTAGTAGGTGAATAAATTGTCAGCCTGGGGCAGGGGATTAGAAAGGAGGAAGGAGAAATTAGGTGGGGAAATCTTGAAAGAGGCTCCTGAGATTGAGTGGCCATTGAGGGTCAGAATTAAATCACAAGAATCACCTCACCTGTGGACATAGAGTGGAGTCAGGACAGACACGGTGACCAAGGCCAGCCCGGGGTCAGAATACAGACAAATACCCACGAACCAGGGGATCCAGACACACGAGGGTAGAGTAATGAGCAGTGTCCAGCCAACTCCTGGTGTGGCAGAGTGGACAAGCTGGATCCCGTGGGCCTCTGGGTGCCCAGGGATGCTTGTCAGGCATGCTGGTCTCCTGAGCTGCCTTGTCGCCATTGGGCAGAACTCAGGGCCAGCACATTCTTTTCTTCCTGGGGCGGATATTCTTTAGTGCTGTCTTCATTCCAAGCCTGAATGGAAAGTGGGCCCCAGTCTACTCTTCTTTATTGTTCCTTAGGAAATGACCATGAGTCTGTGAGGTTTCCAAAGATTTTATTGCTAACCATCACAGTGAAAGACAGTAGAACAAAAATCCACAATGTGGTAAAACTGCCAACATGAGACAACATTGCAAAGTTCCAGAATTCTATGTAGAATTCTAGATTGCCTCCAGACAAGTTGAAAATTCCTTTGCACTTTTCTCTCTCTCTCTTTTTTGGATCCCCGTGGGTTAGGAATTAGGGTAAAGCTCAGAGGATTCAAATAATAGTCTCGAACACACTAGGGGCTTGTTGTGTCTCACATCAGGAAGTCTGAGGGTAGGCAGTCTGAGGCTGGTGTGGAATGTGGCCTCCACACTTAAGGTTGCTTCTCCGTTCCAGGATGGTGGTGTTCCCTGACATTTGAGCAGGTTATGTTGAGGGGCGCCTGTACGGGCAATATTTGAGACGAGAACCATGGAGTTTTCTTCCAGGTAGGTGTAGTCAGATGCTGTCAGTATTAACTGTTTTATATATGCTTTGAGGACAGGATCTACATCATCCATATACTTTTATTTTTGGAAAGTTATCAGTTGCCTTCAAGATTAACCCACTTATCAGAGCATGGACCATCACCATCAATACTGTTGTACTCTGCATAACCCTGAAAATGACACATTCTGGAAAATGTATGTATAAGTATATTCAATTGAGTGAAATAATAAAGATGAATTATATTATAAATTCACGTCCTCCTGATTTCTATTTTTCTGACTCCGGGGCAGACCATGCCTCCATGAAGAGGCTATGCAGATGTTTAGACACCTTGACTCTGGTGAGGTTTTTGCATCTTGGGTGCATGAGGACCTTAGAGTGGGTGACAGCCATTTCATGAGGCCTCTGCCAGCTCAGGAATCTTCCACTCTGGGCATTTCACTAGAGCAAGGACAAATAAATTAGAACCAAGAGCATGGAAGGAATAAAGCCTAGAAGGCATTTTGTGCCTCTTCCCAGAGCCTCTCTTCTGTTTGAAGGCAGGCACAAACCCCAGTGTGCCACCCTAGGTTGAGCAGGTGACATTGGAGCTGCATGAGGTGGGGGATGGGTGGGCTAAGCAATGTGGCATCTTCTCCCAGGCAAGACCTAACATCCGTCTCCACTTTCCTTTAGGACCACGCTTGAGACATGCGACAGTACTGCCATGTGGGTTCCTCCGAGAGGCACGTGCTGAGAATTAGGAGTGCCAGAGGCTTACAGGGCACAGGGGTGATGCCAAGGCTGTTAAAGACTAAAGAAGCAGCAGAGGGCTGCCTCGGTGATTCAGACGGTTAAGCGTTTGACTCTTGTTTTTTGGCTCAGGTCATGACCTCGTGGTTTCCTGAGTTCAAGCCCTGCTTCTGGGATTCTCTCTCCCTGTCTCCCTCTCTCTGCCCCTCCCCTGCTTGCTCTGTCTCTGTCTCTCTCAAAATAAAGAAATAAACGTAAAACCTTTTCAAAAAAATAAAGAGGAAGCAGAATTGGTCTGAGAGAGCTTCCACACTGTGATGCAGGTCTGACACATGCAGGAGGAAACAGGGGAGGCGCTGCTTGGGTAGGGAGAGCTGCACATCTGAATAGTGGGTTCTAGGGCAAAGACTGACCCATAGTGATGATATCCTGCATTGGGCACTAGCAGCCTTTGGCTAGGGACTGGCTGGGAAGGGCATGGCTTTGGCTCAAAGCTGAAGTGGGTCCTGAAAGTGTCATAGTTGGAGGCTGCCAGCTAACTGCTGTCTTTGGAGCAGAATGGAAGTTTCCTCCCCTCTCCTCCCCTTCCTTCCTCTCCTCTTCTGTTCTTTTTTTTCTTTTAATTTTTTTTAATGTTTGTTATTTTTGTGTGTGAGAGAGAGACAGAGACAGAGAAAGACAGAGAGCAAGCACGGGAGGGGCAGAGAGAGAGAGAGAGAGAGAGAGAGAATCTGAAGCAGGCTCCAGGCTCTGAGCTGTCAGCACAGAGCCCGATGCGGGGCTCAAACTCATGAACCACGAGATCATGACCTGACCTGAAGTCGGATGCTTAACCGACTGAGCCACCCAGGTGCCCCTATCCATTCATCTATTGATGGACACTTAGACTGTGTCCATATGTTGGCTATTATGAATAATGCTGTAATGAACATGGGGGTGCAGGTATCCATCAAGATCCTGATTTCATTTTCTTTGGATATACACCCAGATGTGGGATTGATGAATCATATGGTGATTCTATTTTTTTTAATTTCTCCTTCTTCTTCTTCTTCTTCTTCTTCTTCTTCTTCTTCTTCTTCTTCTTCTTCTTCTTCAAGATTTTATTCTTAAGTAATCTCTACACCCAGCATGGGGCTTGAGCTCACAACAGCGAGATTAAGGGTCACACACCCCACCAACTGAGCCAGCCAGGTACCCCTATTTTTAATTCCTTGAGGAACTTCTACTCTGTTTTCCAGAGTGGCTTCACCAATTTACATTCCAACCAACAGTGTACAGGGTTCCTTTTCTTCACATTCTCACCAACATTTGTTATTTCTTTTTTTTTTAAGTTTATTTCTTTATTTATTTTGAGAGAGAGAGAGAGAGAGTGAGCGAGAGAGAGCAAGGGAGCATGAGTGGGGTAGGGACAGAGAGAGAGGGAGAGAGAATCCCAAGCAGGCTTCTTGCTGTCAGCACCGAGCCCAACGTGGGGCTCAAACTCATGAACCTGAGATCATGACCTGAGCTGAAGTCTGATGCTTCTACTGACCTACTGGACCACCTAGGCGTACCTCTCTCCTGTTGTGGTTTCGATTTGCATTTCCTTGATGCTGAATGCTGCTGAGCACCTTTTCATGGTTTTTGCTGCCCATTTGTATGTCTTCTTTGGAAAAGTATCTGTTTAGGTGGTTTGCCCATGTTTTAATAATCAGTTCTTCTTCTTCTTCTTCTTCTTCTTCTTCTTCTTCTTCTTCTTCTTTTTTTTCGCTATTGCATTGCATGAGTTCCTTATATATTTTGGATATTAACTCCTTATCAGATATATCATTTGCAAATATCGTCTCCCATTCTGTACATTGCTTTTTCAATTTGTTAATTGTTTCTCTTGCTGTGCAGAAGCTTTTTACTTTAAGGTTATCCCTCTTGCCAATATTTGCTTTTGTTGTCTGTGCAAAAAAATTATTGCCAAGACCAATCTCAAGAAGTATTTTCCCTGAATTTTCTTCTGGTAGTTTTACCATTTCAGGTCTTACACTTACATCTCTAATTCACTTTGAGCTACTTTTCTAATAATAGACTCTAATAATGGACTCTTAAGTCCAGTTTCATTCTTTTGCATGTGGATATCCAATGTCCCAATATCGTTTATTGAAGAGACTATCATTTTCCCATTGAGTACTTTTGGATTCCTTGTCAAAGATTAGTTGATTAAATTTTATTTTATTTATTTATTTATTTATTTTTTTAATATACGAAATTTATTGTCAAGTTGGTTTCCATACAACACCCAGTGCTCATCCCAAAAGATGCCCTCTTCAATACCCATCACCTACCCTCCCGTCCCTCCCACCCTCCATCAACCCTCAGTTTGTTCTCAGTTTTTAAGGGTCTCTTATGCTTTGGCTCTCTTCCACTCTAACCTCTTTTTTTTTTTCTTCACCTCCCCCATGGGTTTCTGTTAAGTTTCTCAGGATCCACATAAGAGTGAAAACATATGATGTCTGTCTTTCTCTGTATGGCTTATTTCACTTAGCATCACACTCTCCAGTTCCATCCTGAGAAACCTGTGAAATCTACCTGTGAAATCTACCTGTGAAATCTGTTGTCCAGGGCTCAACAACTTTCCCTCCCGTTGTCCTCCAGCCCTCCTGGTCTCGAGCAGAGCTGTTAACTTATAACCTTCCAGATGTTAAGTCCCACTTGCTTTCCAAACACACTCTGTCCCGCCCCTCTGCTTTTACAAGCCAGACTCGGGGGCTTTGCTTTGCCAGCGGGCTGCCCCTCTGCCCCGGCTCCCTCCCGCCAGTCTGTGTGGCATGCACCGCCTCTCCACCCTTCCTACCCTCTTCTGTGGGCCTCTCGTCTGTGCTTGGCTTCAGAGAATCCATTCTGCTAGTCTTCTGGGGTTTTTCTGGGTTATTTAGGCAGGTGTGGGTGGAATCTAAGTGATCCGCAGGATGCGGTGAGCCCAGCATCCTCCTACGCCGCCATCTTCCCACAATTCCCTCTTTTCTTTTTAAAAAAGTTTATTTATGTGTTTGTTTTTAAATTTTTATTTATTTATTTTTTATTTATTTTTGAAAAGAGAGGGTGCTGGTGAGCAAGGAACAGAGAGAGAGGGAGAGAGAGAATTCCAAGCAGGCTCTGCATGGTCAGCATGGAGTCTGAAGCAGGGGCTTGAACTCACGAACCATGGATCATGACCTGAGCCAAAGTTGGATGCTTAAATGACTGGGCCACCCAGGTGCCCCAATGTTTATTTATTTTTGAGAGAGTGAGCAAGCTGGGGAGGAGCAGAGAGAGGAGAGGCAGGACAGAGGATCTGAAGCAGGCTCTGCACTAACAGCAGAGAGCCTGATGCAGGGCCCAAACTCACAAACCATGAGATGATAACCTGAAGTTGGACGCTTAACTGACTGAGCCACCTATGTGCCCCAGTTGACTAATACATTTGCTTGAAGGGAGACCTTCGAGACTGGTGCACCTTCGAGGCTGTCACATCCTCTGCTGTCCTCCATACAGATCCACTTCTCCATGTATGTTTGGAGATCGGTTCCTATGGGGTTCCACAGGGTCTCTTTTCCTGCAAGGCGACTAAAAGAGGAAAATTTCTAGGCTGAACTGCAGTCCTTGTCATTGTATTCAATCTTGGGCTACAGCCAGCGCTCAGTCTTCCTCCTCCACCGTCCATCTTCCTTTCCCTCACACTCAGCTCTCATTGATGTTCACGTCAGTGTTTGCCTGTTGTGTGACCTAAACCTTTATTCCTGAAGGATCTAAGACCCTGGTAAGACCTCAAGACTCTCTCAAGCGTATGTGTCTTAACAAGGCCACTAAATGCTGGCCATGAACTGCTCATCCTGCCTGTTGAGTGAGATATCATGGATGTCACATGGTGGTTCCCAACTGGGAATGATTTTGCCCCACAAGTAGGCTTGGCAATCCCTGGAGCCATTTTGGGTTGTCACAGTAGGGGGATGCTACTGGAATGTAGTAAGTAGAGGCCAGGGATGCTGCTAAACATCCTGCAATACACAGGACAGTCCCTGTATGGCCCCATATGTTGATAGTATTGAGGGTGAGAAACCCCAATGCAATGGATTGAAGGGTGTCCAGACACACCAGCTGTCTTTGGATTAGAGAGTGGGAGAAGTAGCTTCGAAGGAAGTGTTTTTTCCTTATTCACAGTGTTTCTGTTTTGCTAATGCACTGCGTGTGTACCTATTTGTCACATTGGATCATCAAGTGCCCCCCGACTCCCCCCTACAGCCTCCCCTTCCTTACAGCGACCCCCTTCACTTCCTGTTCTCTCTCTTCCTGCCCTGAGAAAGGTGTTGCTCAGAATATGGCTTTTGTGGTGAGTTTAATTTTTAAGAGTTAAAAAAAAAACAGCTTGCTGATGCAAAAAGGCAGGAAATCTGAAAAAAAAACTGCAAACACACCCCAACCCTCATCTTCCTGTCCCATCATTACAATTGTTTGTACCGTGGACCCACTGGCCCAGCCTTCCCCGCTGCCATATTGTCCTCCTCCCTAACGGACTTAGGCATCAGCATATCTCATCTTCTATTTTACCAGCAGAAGCAATGTGATGCTAACAGGAAAACTTTGTGGTCTTAATCCTTGTGTTTATTTCTGAGAATAGACACAGGATATACTTACCAGATTGGTGTGAAATCTACCTGTGAACAACATGACACATTTTGATCTTCGGCTGCAAACATTTCCTGTTTATTGCTTTTCACCTAATGCTTCTTCATATGTATTAGGTGGTGGTAGTGTGGTGGTTCTGTGTTTCCCCAGATTAGAGGATGGTGTGTGGGCTAGATGAAAAGGGGTCAAGCCTGTGCCAAGAGGTGTTATGCTCAAATGAGCCTCTGGAAATAGATTTGTAATTTGTCTGTAATAAGGCTAGTAAGTTCAAAATGAGGTCATTTAGACATTATGAATGTTTTCCTAGCTTTCACTCTTCCTGCTGGTGCAGCCCTCCAGAGCCCCCACAAGTTCTGGTTTTCCTTGGATATATTTTTGAGGTTCCCCAAAGGATGAATCCCATTAGCTCCTGAAAACCTGTGACCTGCCATGTGGTATTACCATGTTTTTCTTCTTTCCCTGATATGAATCCTCTGCTGGGTACTGCCTAGAAGGCACTATTGATCATCAAGCATAACTCTCAATCTCATTGGTCAGCCAGGTTCTCAACATTGCCAGGTCTACTGGAGACTGGAGCTTTCGCTAAACACCGCTGTTATTTCTTCTAACCATCTGTTTCCATTGGGCAATGAGGTTCTCATGGGCACCACTGTTGGCTCCATTGGTCACTCATCCCCTTCCTCCCTGGGTTACCTACAATGGAAATGGTGACACTCCACAGATGCCCATGCCAAAAACCTTGACTTAGGCAAAAATCCTCAACAAAACACTAGCAAATTATAAGTCAGTCAGAGAAAGACAGGTATCATGTTTTCACTCATATGTGGAATTTGAGACACTTAACAGAAGACCATGGGGGAAGGGAAGGGGAAAAAACAGTTTCAAACAGAGAGGGAGGCAAACTATAAGAGACTCACTGAGGGTTGATGGGCAGGGAGGGGAAAATGGGTGGTGGGGACTGAGGAGGGAACTTGTTGGTATGAGCACTGGGTGTTGTTTGTAAGCAATGAATCGTGGGAATCTATCCCTGAAGCCAAGGTCACACTGTATACACTATATGTTAGCTAACTTGATAATAAATTATATTAAAAAAAAATATATATATACATATAAAGGTGAAAAAATACTAGCAAATTGAATACAACAACTTATAAAAAGAAGAGTAGACCATGAGAAGTATGAAGCCAAGGGCACACTGTATACACTATATGTTAGCTAACTTGATAATAAATTATATTAAAAATATATATATATACATATAAAGGTGAAAAAAATACTAGCAAATTGAATACAACAACTTATAAAAAGAAGAGTAGACCATGAGAAGTATGTATCATCTAAAAATATATCTACCTGGGATTTAACCCTCATTCAATATATCAGTGTATTCTACCCTATTAAGAGAATAAAGGATAGAAATCACATATTATCTCAAAAGATGCAGAAAAAACATTTGGCAAGATCCAACACCCCTTTATGATAAAATACTTGGGAAACTGGGAAGAAATATAATCATGATGTGCTTCACAGCTGTCCCAACTCCTTGGTATTTTAGGCAAAGCTGTTCAATTGTGGCCTCCTTGTAACTCTCCACTCACAATTCTTACTTTTGTAGTCACACCCCAGGGTGCTGCCCTCCTGCCCACAGTGCTTCCTGCAGCAGTCCCCTGTCACCTCCCCAGACACACGCATGCTGTGGATGACTGTGCCAACTCATTGCTTAGACTTAAGGATTCATTTTACAGCTCATATTCTTATTTATTTATTTATTTATTTATTTATAGAGAAAGAGGGCACAAATGAGGGAGGAGCAGAGAGAGAGTCAGAGAGAGAGAGAGGCGGGGCTCACCTGGGATTCAGTTTTACCCAAAGCTGGGCTCGTGCTCACTGAATGCGGGATTTGAACTCATGAACTACGAGATCATGACCTGAGCCAAAGTCAGATGCTTAACGACTGAGCCACCCAGGCACCCTTATAGCTTATATTCTTAAGGAAAGTTTTCTGATCCACCCAAGGTTGGCTTAAGTGTCTGTCCTATATGACACTCAGATCAAGTGCTTACTATCTTGTCTATATACCCAAGTACATTGTAAAATCTTTGGTGACAGAAACTCCTTGTTGTTAAGTTATATCCCAATATTTGATATGTCCAAGGCCCTCAGTTTTTATTTTTATTTATTTATTATTTATTATGTATGAACGTATATATGCATGTATTTATTTATTTATTTAGAGACAGAGAGAGAACATACGACAGGGGCAGAGGGAAAGGGAGAGAGAATCCCAAGCAGACCCTGTGCCCAGCTTGGAGCCTGACTCAAGGCTCCATCCCACCACCATGAGGTCATGACCTGGGCTGAAATTAAGTGTCCAATGCTGAAATCACTGAGCCACCCAGGCACCCCCAAGGCCCTCCTCAGTTTTGAATTTGTCATTCAAATGTCAGTTGAGTATCCCTTACTCTGATGAATTGGTTAAATTTGGTCCAATCCATTGTTACACAGTATGTGAGAGCTTGAAGTCCTCCTCCCATTTCTAAGAGCTCTGTGCTCTTCTTCCTCAGCCTTTTCTCCATTTCCTCTTTCCTATGAAATTATGCACTGTTTCAGTTTCAGCCTATGTCTCTGAAAGTCCAAAAATGCAGTGCTTTTACAGTTTTTATTTAAACTGGTATGCACACACTATTATTAATATTCAGCCTTTTCTTTCTTTTTTTAATTTTAGAAACGTTACCGGAGATTTGCGCAAAGCACACGAGTCAGCCCACGGCTTCCTCTTTCATTTTGATCACTCTCTTCTCTTCGCTCTCCTCTCTTTTAAACAATTTTTCAGATGATTTTACTCATGTATATGAGATCCTGTCCCTTCGTGGACAATGATGACATTTCTCTTTCAGTCTGTCAAGCTTTGGTGTAAAAAGCCCCTCACTCCCCAAGCACCCTCCCCTGCATTGTATTGAAAGGGAAGAAAAGTCAATTTAATACACTTCATTTAAAATTTAAAAATTTCCCACATATTAAGAACATTGCATAGAGGATTGATAAACATCAAGTGTGGACCAAAAAATATTGGGGCATCTGGGTGACTCAGTCAGTTAAGCATCTGACTTAGGCTCAGGTCATGATCTTGCAGTTCATGAGTTCGAGCCCCGTGTTGGGCTCTGTGTTGATGGCTCAGAGCCTGGAGCCTGCTTTGGATTCTGTGTCTCCCTCTCTCTGCCCCTCCCCTGTTCACGCTCTGTCTCTCTCTCTCAGAAATAAAATAAAAACATTAAAGAAAATGTTCAGGGTATTCTGTCAGGCTCAGTGAGAAGATCTATTTGTACTTATTTTTGGTATTCTGCTTGTGTTCTGTGAATAGTTGAAAGACTCCACTGTAAATCTTCTAGCACCTAGAGAAAGGCTGTCTCTTTTTGAATGTTCTCCAATGGTTTTTTTTCAACTGTTTACTGCCTGCTGCTTGTTATTTCCGTTACCAGATCACTGCCAGTTCCTTCTCTAGGCTCTTGATTTTTCCCCTCTTTCTCAGGGTCTCACGATGTTGCTTGAGGGAAGATATTTTGTGGTGTGCTTGTTTTTCAGTTTTTGGCCTTGTTCTTCCTTTACATATTGTAGGAGCTGTTTTTGATTATGGCTTATTACTTTGCTCCTGTGGTTCCATGTTCTTGGGTGTTTCCTCATGCAGGTTGAGAACAGTGACTTGTTGGTTTCTTATACCTGGAGTTCTAAAAGTCATTTCAATATTGGCTTCTCATTGGGTACTTTGCTTAGAACTGCTTCATATGTTACAGATTTCATTGGAAATACTATGTCAAAAGATTTCTGCTAAGAGAGCAGCTGTTTTTCTGCATTTGATAGCACATTATTCTTAGGCAGGAAAGCGCTAGTAAAATGCAAAATCTTGCACCCATTCTTAGCACATGTAGCAGTTAAGCTGTGCTCCTCCCTCATCAGAGCACCAAACAAAGTACAGTAAAACCTTGCATTGCGAATGATTTGTTCTGTGAGTGTTCTGTAAGATGAGCAAACATGTCTAATAAATTTTAACTTGAAAAACAAGTGATGTCTTGCAATATGAGTAGTACATGATGCCCAATGTCACATGATCACAAGTGAGCCAATGGTTCTTCCCTCTCTTTCTCTCTCTCACTGTGGGATTGTGGGTGATCTTCTCCCATGCTTGGATGCTGGTCCCAGGCCATTGTGTTTGGCAGAAATTAGTGATTTTTTCAGAAGGTTGGAAGGTGACCACAACTGGCACTAGTGTATTTTTTGTCACTTCAATGCACCTATGGACAGGCCTTTGCTTTTCCACCTAAGAGTAAGCTAAAGAAGGCTTTCCTTCATTTTAGGTCAGACCGCCTGCAGATAGAGACCCTTTCCTTTGCTGCCTCATTGCCAGTTACATTAAATACAGTCTATGACAAGAGTTTATTAATTCTGTAGTGTAGTCAACATCCGTGCGAGCATATACAATGGCCCTGGTGCAGAAAAAGATTCCACTGAGCCAATAGATAGCAGTGATTCCATTAGTGATAGTGGAAATCATCCTACACAATAATCCTCCTCTCTCTTGTCTCCCTCACACCAGCCACAAAGGTTTTCAAAAGGAAGTGCAGGTGAATTTCTTTATTTTTCTTTATATTTTGTATTTTCTTTATTATTTTGTATTATATTACATTATTGTAATCCTTTTTATATGAATATTTTGGGGTGTGAAACGAATCATCTGAGTTTCCATTATTTCTTACAGGGCAATTTGCTTTGATATACAAGTGCTTTGGATTACAAGTATGGTTCCAGAATGAATTATGCTTGCAAATCAAGGATTTACTCTATGTTAAATTAGAGGCCACTGGTTTGGAGATAAGTTTGCATTTTTAAACACACCAAGCTCCATTTATCTCCTTGTCTTCAAAACCCAGACAGTACTGAGATGGCTGTGTGAAAACTGAGGGAGGCTGAGCCATGAGAACGGCCTCCAAAGTGAAATTTACAACCGTACAGCAAATAGCAACAAGCAAATTGTTACTTTGACAGGAGTTTGACTAGAAAGCCAATCTCATCATAAATAGGGTCATTTTCAGGTAGTTGCACTGTAGCTCTTCCTGCATTTGTGCAGTGTAGACCAATGTTTCTTACCCAGAGGAGGAAATTGCTTTGTTGACATCTGTACTAAACTATTGTCAACTCACCTGAAGCTTTTAGATTCCATAGCTCTGAATTTTTCTTGGCCTTAGATACTTTTGTGGCTAAAATTTCATGATATCTACCAAAAATGAGGTACACATTTATTTCCATTAAAGAAGGTACACCCTGATTTTCAGGAATATATACACCCAGTTGTATGACTGAGGTCCTGGGGATAATATAAAAGCATTGATCTTTTTTGCTAATTAATTTATATGCACTATATGATCTAATATAGTCATTATGTATTTATAACATTTCCTACATTTCATTATCTCCCAGAAACCTGTGGGTTGACTGAGCTTGTCAGATGGTTCTTCCTTGTGTGACATTGGCAGGAGTTGCAATCACCTGGGGTCCCAGTTAGATGCTTCACTAGATACTTGTACTAGATGCTTCACTCATAGGCTGGTAGTGGATGCTGGCTTTGGCTGGGAGCCCAGCTGGGCCTGTCAACTGCAGTGCCCACATGTGGTCTTCTGCTCTAGTCTGAGCTTTGCAGAACATGGTGGCTGGGTTCTGAGAGGGACTGTTCAAAGAGCAGTGTTCCATGAGCTCCCTACTCTTTTCATAGAGAATCTCTTGCTCCTCAGTTTCCAAAGGAGAGAATACTTGAATTCCACTCCCTGGGAAGAGAATAATATTCACTCCTTCTCATAGAACCAGAAGTAATTTGGGGGAAAGAACTTGGGGGAAAGCCTGACATCCATTGTGTCCAGAAAAATGGAGTAGGGTTTCTTTGCCTCAAACCAGGAAATAGGTTCCATGTCCCCTCTCTTCAGTTCCTGGATCTCCCTGGACCCATGTCCTAGGGTCCTGCCTAGGGTTTCTGGTCTCCATGGTCTGTCTAATCTAACTACAGAAGGTCTGTCTCTGGCTGACTCAGGTGGGTCTTCCTCTTCAGGTTTACCTTTCTCAGTGTGGTGTGGGGTGGGGTGAGTAGAGGCTCACTCTGGGCCCCGCAAGTCTTCCATTGAGTCCAGAAGGTTTGGAGAGCTCCATTTTAACCTAGATTCCTGCTACATTCTTTACCCTAACTTACTAGGGGGCTCTGTACTTTGGATGAAAAGGTGATAGTTTGCCCAAATGACTCCATTCTTTGTGTGTATATGCTATTATTCAGAACTCTGGAGGAAAGAAGAGGCTCCTTGGCACTCTGAATGGAAACAATAGCATCCGGAATGAGAATAGCAGTTCAAAAATTATTAACAGGCTTACTCTTTTGTCTTTCTAAGCACATGAACATGGCTAAAATCTATCAGAGGCATACTTTTCATTTTGAAAACCTGGTAGGGGAGGAGTCATACCTGAGTGCCATTTTGTGAGGAATAAGCTTAGGAATTCCCTGAGCTGCACTGATGGGTTAACAAGGCATAAGGAATTGTGAAGCCATAGGATGCTCACACCCAAGTTTGGGTAAACAAGATTAGGTAAATGGGTATAGAGAGGGCAGGGCAAAGGCCCCAGTATAGACAGGGCAGGGCAAAGGTCCCAACACAAAGGTGTATGAGGTAAACAAGATTAAGTATTCAGGGCGAAAACGCCCTCTAATTTAGTACTATAGCAAAAAGCTGCTTTCATGGAAGGAAGGACCAAATTAGGTAAACAGGTAAATAGGGCTATGGACTCTTCGGGGTGAAGCTGCCCGGATCAGAGCTAATTAGCAAAAGAAAGGTGCTTTGTTGATCCTCAGGTAGCATGCTTTATCTGTCTTATCCCCTAGGCTAGCTAAGATGAATAGATGTGGCATCTCATGTTTGCCATTAACATCCATCTGCCAGGCGCCAGGATTTTGTTTTATATTGACCTAAACCCCTAGCACCATATATCTTCAAAAACGCCTTTCCCTCATGCCCATGAGTTAATGTTCACAGATTTATTGTCTCTTTGTGCATGTCCATCATCATGTTTGTAAGCCTTCTGATTCTAATAAAAATGGAGCAAGTACCCTTAATCGGGGTTCTTGTATTCTCCTGGACATTAGCCATCTCTTGCATTTTAATCCTGCATCCCGCTTTCTTGCTGGGCAAGAAAGAACTCTAGACCTAGAGTCTACGACACCGTTTGATATGCATTTCTTTCCACATGAGTGAGATGAAGGATCTTTTTTGTATGTTTAGAATCAGTTTGTTTTTCTGGCAACTCTCGAGTTTCTTTTTTTTTTTCTCGAGTTTTCTTTTGTCCATTTTTACAATGGGTTGTTGGTCTCTTCCCTTTCAATTTCCTAGAATCTTTACGTATTAGACAGCTTAGTGATTTGTCTATTATATAGGTTAAAAATATTATTTTCTAGTTTGTTATTCATATTTTACTTTTTAAAAAATGTAGTTGTGTATCACTGTTATTGTAGGCAAATGAATCAATAAATTTATGTGCTCTGGCTTTTGAGTCATAGTTAGAAAGACTTTCCACATGCATACTTTTATGTTTCCTTCTAGAACTTTTTTGATTTCCTTTTTGCTAACATTTAAATCTTTTATTCGTGTGTAATTTATTCTGGTGTTTATCAAGCATTTATTTTGCCTTTCTATCATCAACTGTACTTCAGGTTACTAAGTAAGTGAAGAGGGAAAGAATATCCTAGTACAAATATTCTAGCTGCATAATGGAAAAGAAATATTAGAATAGAAAATCACCATTTTGCAATACTTATTTAAATATTTTTTAGTTTATTTATTTTGAGAGAGAGAGAGTGAGCAGGGAAGGGGCAGGGAGAGAGGGTGAGAGGGAATCCCAAGCAGGCTCTGCACTGTCAGTGCAGAGCCTGATGTGGGGCTCGAATTCACAAACCATGAGATCATAACCTGAGTTGAAACCAAGAGTTTGATGCTCAACCGACTGAAACACCCAGGCACACCTGCAATACTTATTTAAATAATAGATCTCCACAGTGATCATCAATGACTGTTAACATAAAAAGAGATGAAAAAATACACTACATCCCCCCTGATGGAAACATAGGGCACCATTTATAAGTAACATTGTCAAAAAAAAATTGAACTTGATTCTGATCTGTCCAATCAAACCAATCACAGCTAAGTGCCAGCTTACAAAAATGTTTGAGACAGAGAAACGTACTAAAAGACATTGTGAGGGTGAAAACAGAAAAATTCAGAATGTGGGAAAATTAACTGTACAAATGTCTAATGTCTTGGATAAGCACTTTGCAAAAGAAGACAGGGGGTGGGGGTCTTCTGTTTCAGGCCGTGATGGAATAACCAAGGTTATTATTTATCATCCATCCTGTGATACTGTGATTTATAAGAAATATATATTTGGGGTGCCTGGATGGCTCAGTCAGTTAAGTGTCTGACTCTTGATTTCGGATCAGGTCATGATCTCACAGTCATGAGATTGAGTCCTTGGGATTCTCCCTCTCTTTGCCCCTCCCCTGCTCACTTTCTCTCTCTTTCTCAAAATAAATAAATAAACTAAAAAAAAGAAAGCAATATTTATTTTGTCAAATGATCAAAATATATTTCTCATATGTATTTGGTCTTTGTCTATGGCTCATGGCTCAGCTTCTAAGACCCTTGAAATTTCCTGTGATATGGATGATAAAGGTGTCTTTGTTATGTTAATGAAGGATCCACCCAAGGCAGGGCCAGTACTGATTGCCTGGAGGACCAGCAAGGTGATTATAGAGCATTGGAGCTTTCAGTTCCACCCCCAGACCTCCCAGGATGGGAGAGGAGAGGACTGGAGGTTGGATCAGTCAATGGCCAATGACTTGGTCAATCATGACTATGCAGCAAAGCCTCCATAGAGACCCCAAAGGTCTGGGTTTACATATTAAGTCACAGATTTATTAAAAAATAAATTAATTAATTTAAAAGGGGGGTGTGCCTGGGTGCCTCACTCGGCTGAACCTCCAACTCTTGATTTCAGTTCAGGTCATAATCCCAGGGTTGTAGGATCAAGCCCTGTGTTGGGCTCCAGCTGAGCATGGAACCTGCTTAAGCTTCTCTCTCTCTCTCAAAATAAAAGATAAAAATATAGTCACAGATAGGTTCAAGTTGAAGAACAGAAAATGATATAACGTACATAAAGTCTATAAAACCTGTAGTGGCTATATTGGTATCAGACAAAGTAAGCTTCAGAACAATGCCATCTGCACACCAGGGATAAAGAAGGACCCTCATAGTAATAAATAGGTTAATTCATCGAGAAGACACAATCATATTGAATGTGCATGTACCTCATTAGTAACAGAGCTGCAAAAAAACCCCCAAAACAAAACTAAACCAAAAAACCAAGAGAACTTCAAAACTGAAGAAGTGAAACTGAAAACAATGAGTGGAGAAATAGACAAATCCATAGAACTGGAGATTTCAACACTCCTTTCTCAACAGCATACATTTTCTTCTCAAGACTGAGCATAGACAAGGGAAGAAATATTGTTTCATAATTCAGATTTCTTCCCATCAAACTCTGACTTGTGGTTTCATTTCCACATTTCTTACCACTATCAGTCTAATCATTGAGTGGATGGGGTGGGGTCTTGTGAGGTGTGTGGAGGGACAGAGAGGAGATGAACTGTCAGATTTCAATTAGTTCCAGATCTTGCACAAAGAGGGGCTTGGTATATGCTATCTAAGCTTTCCAGGTTTCAGTTTTCTCTTTTGTCAAAAAAAAAAAAAAAAGAAAAAGGGTCATCTTTCTCTTGGGTGAGTAAAGTTGGAATCCCTGAGATCCCTGTGAGTGCATGGAGGAGGCTGTTCACAGTGCACCAGGGATGGGAGCCGTGGTGTTCCCAGCATCCTGTTAGACCTATTCTCAGCATAGGCTGGAAGGTGTCTGTCCCTGACCAGGAAGTGCTCTCAGCATTTTCACCTAAGGGCTAAATTACATAGTTGAGTTGATTGTGCCCAGAGGGTTGGCTAGGCCATAACTGGTGGGCGGAAGCTGGCCAAGGGTGAGTAGACATCGGGTTTGTCTATTCTTGAATAAAGTCATCTGTACTCAAAGTGAAAAATGAGTAAACGTTGGGACAGGGGACAGACATGCAGTAGGGAACATATAATTCCCTCTTCTCTTCAATGGCAAAGAAGTTGGCTTTAGTAATGGGTAGAAAAAAAAGGAAGAAATGGCTATTTACCACTTACTTTTCCATCCTTCGGTGACAGTCTTGAGTGTTTTCCAAGCCCAGAAAAGTCCCTTTTCAGCCTTAGAATTTGACATTGGAAGACCATCAACAAAGCCTTTGTTCAGATTCTGGTGATTGTTAAGGGAGTCATGATGCTGCCTATAGGGCAGTCCAGAAGATATTTCTGTTATCTTTCTGTTATTTGATTTCTAACTGGATTCTATTGTGGTTGGAGAATATACTCCATTTGGTTTCAACTCTTAAATTTGTTGAGATTTGTCTTATAGCCCAGGATGTGGTCTGTCTTGGTATATGTCCCATGTGTACTTGAAATGGATGTGTCTGCTGTGGTTGTTTCTGTCAATATCAATTACATCCTGCTGGTTGATGGTGTTATTGGGTCATTTCTCCTATGTGCTTGCTCATTTTCTAAAAGTTGCTCTATCGATGGTTGAGAGAGAGGTATGGAGTCTTCGAATAGAATTGTGGCTTCATCAGTTCTCCTTTCAATTCTTTAAGGTTTTGCTTCACACATTTTGCAGTTCTGTTTTTGGGAATATACATTTAGAATTGCTTTGTCTTCTTGATGAACTGACCTTTTCATCACTGTATAACATCATTCTCTGGTTTTGATGATTTTCTTTGCTCTGAAATCTACTTTATTTGATATTAATATAGCCATTCCTTCTTTCCTTTGCATGGTTAATATTTGCACTGTTTATCGTTTCTCATCCTTTTATTTTCAACCTGTTTCTACCATAATATCTGAAATGATTTTCTTATAAGCAGCATATAGTTGGGTCATGTGGTTTAATCTACCTTCCCATTTCTATCTTTTGATTGGTGTATTCAGATCCCTACATTTAATGTAATTAATTATTGAGGTGTTAGGGCATAAGTCTGCCATTTTTATTTTATTTTATTTTTTTTTTCCTTTGTTCTCTCCGGTTTTCACTTCTCTATTTTCCCCTCTACATTCCTGTGGGATACTTGAACAATTTTATAATTCTATTTTGATTTTAATATAGTTTATTTATTTATTTATTTATTTATTTATTTATTGGTTGTGTGTGTGTGCATGTGTGTGTGTGTTAGTTTTTAGTGATTCCACACTTCCATACCACACTCAGTGCTCATCATCCTCAATCCCCACTTATGCCCCTACCCACCTCCTCTCTTGTAACCATCAGTGTGTTCTCTATAGTAAAGAGTCTGTTTTTTGGTTTTCCTCTCTCTTTTTCACCCCTATGGTTGTTTGTTTTGTTTCTTAAATTATACATATGAGTGAAATCATATGGTATTTGTCCTTCTCTGACTGACTTATTTCACTTAGCATTATACTCTGGCTCCATCCAAATTGTTGCAAATGGCAAGATTTCATTCTTTTTTCATGGCTGAGTAATATTCCATCACACACACACACACACACACACACACACACACACACAGTCAAACCTTGGTTTGCGAGTATAATTCGTTCTGGAAACATGTTTGCAATCCAAAGCTCTTGTATATCAAAGTGAATTTCCCCATAAGAAATAATGGAAACTCAGATGATTCATTCCCAGCCCCCAAATTTTCATATAAAATGAATTAAAATACTGTAATGTAATACAAAATAATAAATCAAATACAAAATATAAAGAAAAATAAGCAAATCAACCTACACTTCCCTTTGAAAACCTTCATGGCTGGTGTGAGGGAGACGTGAGAGAGGAGGGTTATTGTATAGGACAACATTCACTATCGCTAACGGAATTACTGCTATCTATTGGCTCAATGGAATCTTTTTCTTTTCATGCAACTTTAACATGGAACCTGTCCCATGACACTTTATTTTGCCTCCTTTTGAGGATTTTGTGGAAATGTGACATTGCATTGATGTTAAACAGATTTATCACTACACTGCTACAGCCTTATTCGGGTGGTGATTTTCTACAGAATTTTGCACTGCTTCTCACGTTTTACACATCTCTCTAATCTCATTTGAAGTGAGGTTCCTTCCTCTCTTCCATTCTCTTCCTCCTCCACTCTCTTCCTCTGCCTTTTTCTCCTCCTCTGCAGATGAGATGCAGATGTAGACTTGTCATAAAATCTTGCAATTTCTGCCACTTGCATACCTTGTTCGTACTTCTTGATGATTTCCTTCTTAGCTTCCACTGTAATCATCTCCTTCTTCTTACTGCCTTTCTTTTCAACCTTTTTCTGCATGGGGGCCATTGCATACAGTGGCATGGATGTTGACTACAGTACAGAATTAATAAACTCTTGTCATATACTGTATTTAATGTAACTGGCAATAAGACAGCAGAGGAAAGGGTCTCTATCTGCAGGCAGCCTGACCTAGAATAGAAGCAAAGCTTTCCTAGGCTTATTCTTGCATGGAAAAGCAAAGGACTGTCCATAGGTGCTTTGAAGTGACAAAAAATACACTAGTGCCAGTTGTAGGTACCTCCCAACGTTCTGAAAAAAAATCACTGATTTCTGCCAAATGTCATGGCCTGAGACCAGCATTGGAGCATGGGAGATGATCATCCACAATCCCTCAGTGAGAGAGAGAGAGAGAGAGAGAGAGAGAGAGAGAGAGATGAACCATTGGTTCTGTTGTGATCATGTGAGTTTGGCATCATGTACTATTTGTATTGCAAGACATCACTCATTTATTATGTTAAAATTTATTAGAAATGTTTGCTCATCCTGTGGAACACTCGCAGAACAAGTTACTCACAATCCAAGGTTTTACTGTGTGTGTGTGTGTGTGTGTGTGTGTGTGTGTGTGTGTATCACATCTTCTTTATCCCCTCATCAGTCAGTGGATATTTGGGCTCTTTTCATAATTTGGCTATTGTTAATAATGCTGCTATAAACATTGGGTTCATGCATCCCTTTGCATTTGTATTTTTGTTTTCTTTGGATAAATACCTAGTAGTGCAATTGCTGAATCATAGGCTAGTTCTCCAGAGCCTGTTCCTTCTATATCCCCTGTCTACAGAACAGTAGGATCCAGGATCCCTGCCCTTATCCCACCATGTATTTAGGGTCAGGCACTTCCAGTTTGTCTTTATGTATCAGCTACTCCATGATCACCTTGTGCTTGAATTTCACTCAGTGTCACAGTGGGTCTCAGCTTGCTTTGGTTTGGATCAATAGCTGCCCCTTCAGGACTGATGTCTTCCCTAGTCATTACTGCTACTACGGGGCCATCCTCAGAGCAGAGTGATGTGGGGGCAGCCTACACTTCCTTACTGCCTTGTCTCCTCACATCGATTGTGATCTCCTTTAATGGCACAAACATATAATTAATGAACGTTGACCAGGGTTAACTAGAAGGAATCACAACATGAAGGATGTTCAGTTGGCCCTTGGACAACGTGAGTGTGAACTCGGTGGGTCCACTTACACATGGGTTTTTTTTTCAATAGATACTGTTCAGTATTGTATGGGGCACCTGGCTGGCTTAGTCGGTGGAGCACGTGACTCCTGATCTCAGGGGTGTGGGCTGGAGAACCATGTTGGGTGTAGAGATTACTTTAAAATAAAATCTTTAAAAAATACTGTACAGTACTGTAAATGTATTTTTTCTCCTTATGATTTTCATAGTAACATATTCTTTTCTCTAGTTTACTGTAAGAATACAGCGTATAATATATATACCATACAAAGTATGTGTCGGGGTGCCTGGGTGATTCTGTAGGTTGAGTGTCTGACTCTTTATTTTGGCTCAGATCATTATCCCAGGGTTGTGGGATCGAACCCCACATCGGTCTCTGTGCTGAGCATGGAGCCTGCTTGAGATTCTCTCTCTCTCTCTCTCTCTCTCTGTCTCTCCCAAATAAAAAAATCTAAACATGTCCTAATCAACCACTTACATTATTAGTAAAGTTTGGGGAGGAGTCCAAAGTTATACTCAGATTTTCAGTTGTCAGGAGGTGGGGAGGTCATCACTCCTAACCCCCCAATGTTGTTCAAAGGTCAACCATATTAGTTTTCTAGGGCTTCTGTAATAAAGTGCCACATCCTGGATGGCTTATAATGACAGACATTTAATTTCTCACAGTTCTGGAAGCCGGAAATCCACAATAAAAGTGTAGGCCGGGCTAGGCTCCCTCTGAAGACTGAAGGGGAGGATCCTTCCTTGTCTCTCCGAGCTTCTGATGGCCCCAGATGTTCCTTGGCAACATGATTCCCACCTCTGCCTCCATCTTTACATGCCTGTCTTCCCTTTGTATGTGTCTGTGTCCACTTTCCCTTTTCTGATAAGGATACAAGTCATGTGGATTAAGGTGTACCCTAATGGCCTTATCTTTTTCTAAATTTAAATTCAAGTTAGTTACTATATGGTGTAGTATTGGTTTCAGGAGTAGAATTCAGTGATTCATCACTTGTATACAATACCCAGTGCTCATCCCAACAAGTGTCTTCCTTAATGCCCATCACCCATCTAGCCCATCCCCCACCCACCTCCCTCTGCCAACCCTCAGTTTGTTCTCTATACTTAGGAGTCTCTTATGGTTTACCTCCCTCTCTCTTTTTTATCTTATTTTATTTTTCCTTCCCTTCCCCTATGTTCATCTGTTTTGTTTCTTAAATTCCACATAGGAGTGGCATATATATATATATATATATATATATATATATATGTCATATCTTATTTATCCCTTCATCAGTTGATGGACATTTGGATTCTTTCCATAGTCTGGCTATTGTTGATGGTGCTGCTATAAACATTTGGGTGCATGTGCCCCTTCGAATCAACACTCCTATTACCTTTTGGATAAATACCTAGTAGCGCAATTGCTGGGTTGTAGGGTAGTTCTATTTTTAATTTTTTGAGGAAACTTGACACTGTTTTCCAGAGTGGCTGCACCAGTTTGCATTCCCACCAACAGTGCAAAAGGGTTCCCTTTTTTGCACATCCGCACCCACATCTGTTGTTGCCTGAGTTGTTAATTTTAGCCATTCTGACAGATGTGCGGTTTTGATTTGCAATTCCCTGATGATGAGTGATGTTGAGAATTTTTTCATGTGTCTGTTAGCCATCTGGATGCCTTCTTTGGAAAAGTGTCTACTCATGTCTTCTGCCCATTCACTGGATTATTTGTTTTTTGGTTGTTGAGTTTATAAGTTCCTTACAGATTTTGGATACTAACCCTTTATCAGATATGTCATTTGCAAATATTTTTTCCCATTCTATAGGCTGGGTGCCTTTTAGTTTTGTTGATTGTTTCCTTTGCTGTGCAGATGCTTTTTATTTTGATGAAGTCCCAATAGTTTATTTTTGCTTTTGTGTTTCCCTTGCCTCTGGAGACATGTATAGCAAGAAGTTGCTGTGGCCGAGGTTAAAGAGGTTACTGTCTGTGTTCTGTAGGATTTTGATGGTTTCCTGTCTTACATTTAGGTCTTTCATCCATTTTGAATTTATTTTTGTGTATGGTATCAGAAAGTGGTACAGTTTAATTCTTCTGCATGTTGTTTGTCCGGTTTTCCCAACAACATTTGCTGAAGAGACGGTATTTTTTTCCATTGGATATTCTTTCCTGCTTTGTCAAAGATTAGTTGGCCATATATTTGTGTGTCCATTTCTGGCTTTTCTATTCTGGTCTGTTGATCTATGTATCTGTTTTTGTGCCAGTACCATACTGTCTTGATGATTACAGCTTTGTAATACAGTTTGAAGTCTAATAGCTTTTTCTTAACAATTAAATTTTCAAAGACCTTATTTCTAAATAAGGTCACATTCATAGGTACTGGGGTTTAGGACTTGAACATATCTTTTTTGGGACAATACAATTCAACCCATTAGTGGGGAGAAAAGCTTAAAAAGTGAAACTGAATATAAATGTTAACAGAGTACAAAAAACTAAAGTTAAAACCCTCTTAAGGACGCTCTCATGAGCCCACTCAAGTTTCTGGACATTCCATATAAATGGAACCATACCTTTATGTGATTTTTTGGTGTCTGGCTTCTTTCACTTAGCATAATGCTTTTAAGGTTCATTCAGGTTGTAACATGGATCTGTACTCCATTTCTTTTTATGGCTAAATGATATTCTATTATCTAGATATATCATATTTTGTTTAGCCATTTATCAGTTGATGTACATTTGGGTTGCTTCCACTTTTTTGGCTATAATGAATAATGCTATGAACATCCACGTACAAGTTTTTGTGTGAACATGTTTTCAGTTCTCTTGGGTATATACCTAGGAATGGAATTACTGAGTCACCTGACAGCTCTATGATTAGCTTTTTGAGGAATTGCCAGACTATCTTCCACAGTGGTGGCACCATTTTACACCCTGAGCAGCAAAGATTCAATCTCTCTACATCCTCACTAGTGTTTGTTAGTTTTTCTTTTTCTTTTTTTAAAATTATAACCACTCCATGAATGTGAAGTGGTTTCTCATTCTGTGATTTGCATTTCCCTAGTGATTAATGATGTTGAGCATCTTTTCATGTGTTTGTTGATTATTTGTGTATCTTCTTTGGAGAAATGTCTAATCCATTTTTTTAATCTATTTAAAAACTGAGTGATTTGTCTTTTTATTGTGGAGTTGTAAGAGTTCTTTATATAGTTTGGTACTAGATCTTTGTCAGATATGTAATTTGCAAATATTTTCTCCCATTCTGTGGGTCGTCTTTTCATTTTTGATGGTGTTCCATGATATGCAAAAATTTTAGATTTTGACGAAATCCAGTACATCTATTTTCTTTGGTTGCTTCTGATTTTGGTGTCATATATTAGAAACTATTGCCTAACTTACGGTTGTAAAGATTTACACTGTGTTTTCAGAGTTTTATAGGTTTTCTTTTAAGTTTATTTATTTTGAGAGGGGGAAGGGGCAGAAGAGAGGGAGAGAGAATTCCAAGCAGGCTCTGCACTGTCAGCACAGAGCCCAACGTGGGGCTCCATCTCATGAACCGTGAGTGAGATCATGACCTGAGCTGAAATCAAGAGTTGGACACTTAACCAACTGAGTGCCCCAGGCACCCTGTTTCAGACATTTTTTTCCTGGCATGCTCTATACTTTCACATATATCCTACATGTATAGATAGCTTCTAACACACTGCCCACAAACACACTTTCTTCTCAATATGTCCTGGATCGCAGCCTTAGTGGGACATGCTGGCCCTCTAGGACCCCCGGAATGTTCCTTCCCATATTCCCATCAGCTCAAACACTGCTCCTTGGGAGTTCCCTGGGCTCTCAACCTCCCCAACTAAAGAGCAAGAAGCCAATATTTCTCACTATTTGGGTCGTGAGTTAAAAGTTTCCATTGTTCACGCTGGACACCTTGTTATTCTTTTCTCACATTTATTTTTGCCAGGGACCATCCCCTTTCTCAGCAAAGTGACAGTGCCAGAGTTTTGTTTTATTTTTTTTCTTTCTTTCTGTTTGAGAAGTGAACAAGACCCAAATCAAGATTCCTTATCAGGGCTTCTGCTAGAACCATACACAACCCCTTAAGCCAGAATAACTTTTGCAGTTGAGGGAATTTCAGGTTTTAGCGTGTGGCATCCGTGTCCCTGTTCATGTCTGCATGGCTTGCATGCAGGCTGGTGGGCTTTTCTTTGCGATGTGTGCTCAGCTGTTGCAGACAATTTCCCCTTTTTATGCATTTCATTAGAAATCTGAGGTCATCAGCAACCTAAGAATCCCTGGCTGTGAGGACAACCTGGCAGAGGATACTGGAGGGAAGAGATATGGAATTGCACTGTAGTATCAGAGAGGGGCTTGACTTTGTGTGTGAGGGTAGAGATGTTGGAGACAAAGCAAGTGTGGGTGGAGAGCTAAGGAGGCACAGTTAGGATGGACAATAGAGGCTAACCTGGCTCATTTGACCTGGACCAGAGAGATGATCCTTCCAGAGATGCATGGGACAGAAGGAGAGGATTCTGCACCTCACATCATCTCACTAGTTGGCCCACAAATCTGTTTGTCCCCCTACCCACCCAGCCTTTTTTTGAGATTGAAATAAAAGAAAAATTTCCAAACCTCTTAAATGTTGTTTATTTATCCCTGAGTTCAAAAGTGTATCCTCGCCCTGTGAGTGTGTGAGCCAGTGAAAAAAACTCCTCTTTGGAAGTGGACTTTCTTCAGGGTCTCAATGGCCCCTAGGGAACGGAGTCTCTAGTCCTATTCTCCTGGGACTTGTAGAACGTCTGCTTGCAAACTGCAGAGGGGTGGGAATGGCCATGCCCAGGGACACATTCCCTTGCTGATACAGATGGACAGTTCTATTCCAGTGTATTCTGTTCTTATGATTAGGTGCTTGAGTGTGTGTGTGTGTGTGTGTGTGTGTGTGTGCGCACGCACGCGCAAGCATGAGGTATCTGGATTTTGCAGACTGGGCTAGGAATGACATTCAATGGGCAGATAAAGCAGAAAAATCATCTACCAGCTGAAGGATGGGCATTGAGGAGGGCACTTGTTGGGATGAGCACTGGGTGTTGAATAGAAGCCAATTTGACAATAAATTATATTTAAAGAAAACACAATGTGATTTAGTGCGTTTATTTATTCAATTCAGATAACTCAAATAAACGAGTATGGCCTGAGGCTCTGATCATTGTTGGCTTTCACCCTAATCTGAGGGGAGTCCAGGACAGGAAGGCAAAGACAGGAGCGGAGACAGTTCAACGACAGGAGAGGCAGTCTGATCGGTGGAAAACAGACCAAAGAAACGCTGGTTGTTCGGCTTCACTCAAGGGAGAGAGAGCTCAGGGAAGCGCTCAACCTCTGGGAAGGTATTGTAGGAGTTGGCCCAAGGCAGGGCTCTGAATAGGAGGGAGGAAGGAAGAGCCTGTGGGCCGGAGAGACGCACAACACTAGCAGGGGAACGTGTTCTTCAGTTGATGGGTCAAAGTCCTTCTAACAGGGTCACTCAGGACGGCCCTCAGGCAAGGACAGGGGCCCACGCGGGAACACCAGGCCCAGCAGCAGCACGCCCCCCAGCAGCAGAAGCACCAGCCGCCACCTCCGTTTCGCGGCCTCCAGCCAGCGCCGCCCCCGCCCCCACCCCCGCCCGCAACCCCGCCCCAGGCCGCGGGCCGCCAGCCCCGCGGCCACCAGGCGGAGCGTGTCCTCGGGACGCGCGTGGCGCCGGGCCCACGCCAGGCCGTACACGTCGTCGGTGAAGGGCGCGCCGTCGTGCTCCAGCGCCAGCCGCTCCACCAGCGCCAGCAGCTCGCCCACCTGCGCATCGCGCTCGGCGCCCGCCGCCCGGTTGTCCAGGGCGCACACGCGGCCGCCGCACTCGGCCACCAGGGCCCGCAGCGCGCGGTTGTCGGTGGCGCGCACGTAGTCGTGCAGCGAGCACCCCTCCAGGTCCTCCCGGCGCGTGAAGACGAGCACGGCGCGCGCCAGGACGCCGGCGCCGAACAGCTCGCGGACGCCGCGCGCCGCCTCCTCGTCCTGGGCGGTGAAGCGGCCCAGCTGCGTGACCAGCAGCAGCGCGTGCGGCCCGGGCGCCGAGAGCAGGTAGCAGTTGGCCCGCTCGGTGCAGTCCCGGTCCGCGTGCCGGCCTTGGGCGGTGAAGAGGTCAGGGGTGTCGGTGACCTCCACGCGCCACCCGGCCCAGCTCCGGCTCCCCAGGGCGCAGCTTCTGGTCACCGGGGTGGCCGCGAGCCTGGACGGGAAGAGCCTGTGGCCCAGGATGCTGTTGCCCGTGGCGCTCTTGCCCACTCCGGTCCTGCCGGCCAGGATGAGCCTGAGCCTGCGCTCCTGCGCGACCGGCTGCTGGTCGTCCGGGTCCTGGGAACCTGTGAGGACAGAGTAGGCGTGGGCCGCCGGCCTGAGAGCGCGCGTCCGGCTCCACCGGGGCTCCGGGGTGCCTCCTGAGGGAGGAGGGCAAGGATGCCTCCCGCTTCTGCTTGTCCAACAGGCCTTTCCCAGGCGCTCTGGTTAGAGCTTGTGCGACTCCGGGGGCATCTTTAGCCACCTTTCTTCCATCTTTGGCTCCAGTGCGTGCACCTGCCCCCCAGTCCATGCTCCGACACCGGGTGCACACTGCTCTGGAGGGTCCCCCTCGACGGTCGCAGGCCATGACTTCAGCTGACATTACCTCTGGTCGTCCGCACCTTGCAGAGCTGCTCCGTGCTCGACGATTTCCCAGGCCTCTGCCAGACTTCTCCCAGGGGCCATCCCAGCGAGGAGATGCGGGAGGGCACAGAAGGCCTGGGAGTGAAGGGCTGTCTGGAGTCCCAGACACCCCGGGTTGGAATCACAGCCCCGCATGTGCCAGCTGTGGAACCTTGGGCGAGTTTAGACTAAGCGTTCAACGTCTTCTGCATACTGGGAGGGGTGACAGAGAGTTGTGTCTCCCAGGGTTGCTCAGAGTATTAGATGACAAGATCTCTTTCCTTCTTCCCTTCCTCCCTTCCCCTCCTCCTCCCTCTTCTCTCTAGTAAACCTGCTTCCAGTAAGACACAGTTAACCCTCCATCCTTGTTCACGGACACAGTCTACCTGGTAAACCGTGTTCCCTCTAGTCCATGATCTCAACCTTCCACATCTTCCGTGAGGATCGAGTAGATGTATTGTCCTCATTGTACCCTTTGGGACCCAAGCCACAGTCTGGTCAAGGCACTTAATATCCTACAGTAGGTCAGGGGCAGAGGTCCAGCAAAAATGCAAAGCTGGGGCTCTAGCTGTTTCACCCCAGCATGGGAACATGTCTGGGATTTGTCTCTGCTCAGTCTTTTGTTTTTTTTTTAATGTTTATTTATTTTTGAGAGAGACAGAGACAGAATGCGAGTGGGTTGGGACAGAGAGAGAGGGTGACGAATCTGAAACAGGCTCCAGGCTCTGAGCTGTCAGCACAGAGCCCAACGTGGGGCTCGAACTCACGAGCTGCGAGATCATGACCTGAGCTGAAGTCAGACGCTCAACCGACTGGGCCACCCAGGTGCCCCAATGTCTCTGTTCAGTCTTGAGTTAGCCCATGGCCTTGGGACCCAGAGCTGACGCCTAGGGGCAAGTACACACTGAGATCAGTTCTTACCATAGGCATTCTCTTCATCTCTGGCCATCTTGCGTCCTCCCATGCCCACCTGAAAGAGTTCCAAACACAACCTGTTCGTTCCTTCATTCCTTCACTCATTCATTCGTTTATCGAATAGGTATAACTACCTAAGGTGGCTCAGGCAAGGTCCAAAGAGCTGGTGACATCCCAATGAAAGGTCATGGTTCCTGCCCTTCCCTGAACATCAGAATTTGGGGAGGAACCCCGGAAGGACCTGGTTGGTGTTGGAACCAAACCATGAGAACCTTTGGTGAGCCTTGTTGGTCCTTTCAGGGACCCTGAATGCAAATGACAGAGTGGAAGTGATAACCCATCCTCTGTGTCAGTGAGTGAGCTTTAGCTGAGAATTTCCCAGGTAATTTATGTCAGTGGCATTAACTGTAGGCACAAAGTTTTCCCAGAAGATTCCACAGCCAGGGGAGACTTTGGAAAACCCTGAGAATCAGAAATTCTGCTCAGTGACTTAGGGAACCACCTTAGGGCTGTTGGCCGGGGATGGGCAGGGGTGGGGGTGGGGGGACAAGAAGAGAGTTTGCAGTTTGCTTTTGAAAATTGGGAAAGATACCTATCTCCCATGCTGATCTGAAGAACCTGTGTTCTGCTCTCCAAAGACCAAAGAATTCGGCTTGTGTCATTTGTGTAAATATGACCTGTGTGCTGGAGAGATGGGACACTCCCTTCCGGCTCCTGGTGTTCCTGCCCCGAATCTGAGGCCTCTCAAACTAAGCGATGACCCCAAGTCCGGCAGGATTTACTACAGATAGCCACTCAGCGATGGAGTCTGCTTGATCTCACGAGGACCTGGTCACAAGGGCGCAGCTCTGCTCTGTCTGCTTCGCCAGCCCTGTGTGCCACTCACTCCCCTTCTGGGTCAGCTGCTCCGCAGAGGACAGGTTTCAGGGCCTTTCCAGCCCACCTGTGCGCTCACCCCCATGACCACTCATTCTCTCCCACGTTTCTGTCTGAGTCCTGTCTGTGCTCCGCCATCCATTTCAAATGCTACCTCTTCATGGCAACACCTGGCTACTGTGGGTGACCGTGCTGTGTCCCATGGGCAACACACAAGGACAAGCAAAGGGAAAGGTTGATTGATAACTTGTCTCTGACCAGTTAGATGACAGGTTTGTCTTCTGCGTAATGCCACTTTCGGCTCCCCAAAGCCCTTGGTAAAGTTGATCCCACAGGCTTCAGGTGAGTAGTGATCTTGTGTGTAAAAATTAGCAAACTCCCATAACTGACTGCACAGCAGAACTGAAGAAACGGCCAGAAGATTCAGTGCAAAGAACAAGAATTTAGCTAAAGCAAGAAGTCCTTATCGATGACGAAACTGACCAAGTGTGCTCTAGGAAATCCACTGGACTCCTGGCCCCTATGGGACTTCCCAAAGGTTTGCGATGGTTTGGGATGGGATTTGAAAAATTCTTCCAGAGTTTCTGAGAGCTGACATCTGGGGTTTAGAGCTTGGAGTCATTGACTGATGTAGAACATGGAGACTCCTAGCATCTTAAATGCGATTGGATATTATGTAGTCCCCTGCTTCCTGAACCTGCTATCTTTTGGAGGCCTCTATGGGAGTCTTTAAAGTATATATTTGACATTTTGTTTCATAGATGTGTAGTTTAATAAGAAAAAAGGGGTGCCTTTGTGGCTCAGTCTGTTAAGTGTCTGACTCTTAATTTTGGTTCAGCTCATGATCTCATGGTTTGTGGGTTTGAGCCCCTCATCAGGCTCTGTGCTGATAGCACAGAGCCTGCTTCAGATTCTCTCTCCTTCTTCTTCCTGTGTGCCTCCCCTGCTCACATGTTGTCTCAAAAATAAACAAACAAACAAACAAATAAATAATAAATAAACGTTAAAAAACCGGTATCTCTCAGCCCTCCTCCTGAGGGATTTTTTTTATTAAAAAAATTTATTTTACTGTTTACTTATTTTTTTGAGAGACGGTGAGACAGAGCTCGAGCAGGGGAGGGTCAGAAAGAGAGAGGGAGACGAAGAATCCAAAGCAGGCTCCAGGCATTGAACTGACAGCACAGAATCCATCCCAGGGCTCAAAGCTTAATGGACCAAGCCACCGAGGTACCCACCCCAACCCCCTGAGTGATTCTAATGCATTGGGTCCCTGGTCTGTGTTTGTGAGCCATTCATCCTGTCCAAGTCCTTCATTTATAGCCAGTGTGTGGGGATGAAGAGGGCTCCCAGTGCACAGAGCCCTGGGCAGCCAGGGCAGGGGAAGGGATGTGCAAGGACACACAAGCACGTGTACTGCAGAGGTCTGAAGACCATGTTCATAACTGTTGCTGGCTCCTGCAAGTCCCTGGGGGTGCACAGGGCTGAGGAGGTGGAGGGTGTGAGTGGGGTTCGGCTCACAGACACGATTTCCAGTCTGCGATGTGTTCTGAGGTTAGACTCACTTGTTTGTCCTCAGAAATATCTCTCTTCTTGGCTGCACATGCCCTCAGAGGGAGTGTCTGCAGCCTTCTCCAGCGTGCTCAGCCCTGGCAGTGCTTCCAGCAAACACCTTTCTGACCAGGTGAGGAGCAGGGCAGGACGAAGTACGTAGTCCCAAGTAAAAGTGTGCGCACTCCACGGCTGGAGAAGATGCTTACCATTTCTTCTTCACTTGCTTGTTCTGAAACTCAGAGCTCCCTGAAAAGCCTGCAAGGGTGAAGTTATTCTTTCTAGATCCCGCTCCCCTTCCTGGGAGGGAGTAGAATGCAGGCGCCCACTCAGTGAGCTGCAACCAGGCCCTGAACTCCTTAGAGCCAACCTAATCCCCCCACTTCCTCCACTGTCCTCTGCCCCAGGTGGCTCCCTTCCTTCCCCTGTGTGCTCACCTTCCAGCAGAAGTGGTGACAGGCTCTGCTGTTGGCTGCAGAAATCCGCGACCTGGTGCTGTGCCTTGGCTTGTGAGTACAGAGGCTGTTCCTGCCAGCACAGCACAGGGAGGAAGTCTCAGAGCCCAGGGAGGGAGGTCCCAGTGGTGCCGATTTAAAGGGACAGGACATGGGCCAGGTGGGCCAGCGAGTGGTGCCTTTGTGTTCTTTCCACTGTGCAACACACCCCCTGCTTGGGACTGTGCTGATCCTTTCCGAAGGTCGCTGTGGCACCACATCTTGTTCCCGGGAGGGGCTGTAACCTCAATGAAGGGCAGTTTAGATTTCTGAGGCCTGTTCTCAGTTTTGGCCTCTGCCCACTACTCTTATGTCCAGTTGCCTTTTGCTTTTTGGGTGTTTTCCTAGAAAATGGCCTCTTGAGAGTCTCCTTCCCCAGGAATCAGGGAGGAATCCTTGACTGGACATCAGTGTGGACAAGGCCACCAATGTGGTCCTCTCTGCCATCTCCTCATTCCTAAAGAAAAAGAGGTCTTTTCAGCTATTAAAGATCAGACAGCAGGAAGAGGATGGAATTTTCATAGGAGACTTAGTCTAGCCTCAAGTTGGTATCTCTGACCCAAGTGTCTGTTTCTCCTCTCAGGAGGTCATGAGAGAGGAAAATAGCCGTGAGTAAAATAGCCAGACTTTGTGTGGAGAGAAGGCTACAACAGTGTATGGTGCTATGTGCCCTGGACCTGGTTTGTTCTGGAATCAACTCTGTGATCTTGCCTAACTCACTTAGAGTTTCTGGAGTCAACTCTCGCCGTGTGTAGTGAGGGCTTTCACTTAATCTGAAGCTAATGTTCTGGGGCGTGATTTTTACTCAGTCTTGCCAGTTCATTCTCTCTAGTGAAGATACCTAACCCATGGCCCTCCACCTTATCCCCCCACACCCTATCCAGCTTTATGGAGATATAATTGAAATGTAACACTGTAATTTGAAAGGGTGCAATGTGTTGATTTGATACACTCTATATTGCAAAATAATTGCCACCATAATATTAGGTAACACCTGCATCACATCACATATTTACCATTACTCTTTTTTTGAGTGAGAACATTTAAGATCATCTACTCTCTTAGTAACACTTAAGGTATGATACAGTGGTAATGAGCTATAGTCACTGTGCTGCACGTTAGATCCCCACAACTTAATCATCTTATAACTGGAACTTTGTACTCTTTGACCAATGTCTCCCCATCCCCCCATCCCCAAGACCCTGGTCACCACCGTTCTACTCTCCATTTCTATCAGTTTGGCTTTTTAAAATTCCACATAAAAGTGATATCATACAGTATTTTTTTTCTCTGTTCGACCTGTTTCACTTACGATAATGCCCTCAAGTTCGACCCTGTTGTTGCAAATGACAAGATATTCCTCTTTCTTTTCACAGAACAATATATATATACCTACAGATGGACCCTTAGGTTGCTTCGACATCTTGGCTATTGTGAGCAATGCTGCAGGGAGCTTGTGAGTGCAGATCTTTCTTTGAGATCTTGCTTTCCTTTCTTTTGGATAAATACCCAGAAGTGGGATTGCCGGATCAAATGTAATGCTACCTATAATTTTTGGAGGACCGTCCATACTGTTTTCCACAGTGGCTGCACCAATTTGCGTCCCATGCACAGTGCACAAGGCTTCCCTTTTCTCCACATCCTCCCTAACACTTGTTACCTCTTGTCTTCTTGATGATAGCCATTCTCACAGGTGTGAGGGGATACCTCATTGTGGTTTTGATTTGCGATTCCCCTGATGATGGTGATACTGAGCACATCTCCATGCACCTATGTGCCACCTGTATGTCCTCTTTGGGAAAACGCCTGTTTAGTTCCTCTGTCCTTTTTAAATAAATTGCTCGGGTTTTGCTATTAGTTATAGGAGTTCTTTATGTATTTTGGGTATTAACCCTTTATGAAATATATGATTTGCAAATACTTTCTCCCATTCAGTGGGCTGCCTTTTTGTATTGTTGATGGTTTCCTTTGCCAGGCAGAAGCGTATTAGTTGGATGTAATCTCACTTGATCATTTTATCTTTCGCTGCCTTTGCTTTTGTGGTCAAATCCAAAAAATTATTGCCAAGACTGATGTAAAGGAGCTTACCCCCCTGTTATACTCTAGGATTTCAAGTCTCTTAGATTTATTGAGGCCCATTTTATAGCCTATTCGTCATATTTAGGAGAACGTTCTCTGTGTACCTGAACAGAATGCATAATCTACTTCGTTGGGTTAAGTGATCTAGTGTTAGGTCTAGTTGGTTTATCTGTGGATCACATCTTCTGTTTCTGTTTTGACCTTCTGATTAGCTGTGGTACGTGTTGTTCAACGTGGACATTGAAGTCTACAGCTTGTTGTTGAATTGTCTATTTCTCCTTGACGCCTGTTATTTTTTTTTTCAACGTTTTTTATTTATTTTTGGGACAGAGAGAGACAGAGCATGAACAGGGGAGGGGCAGAGAGAGAGGGAGACACAGAATCGGAAACAGGCTCCAGGCTCCGAGCCATCAGCCCAGAGCCTGACGCGGGGCTCGAACTCACAGATCGTGACCTGGCTGAAGTCGGACGCTTAACCGACTGCGACACCCAGGCGCCCCAACGCCTGTTATTTTTTGCTTCCTGTGTTTTGGGGCTCAATTGTGAAGTCATGTGTGTTTATCATTATTACATCTTGAAATTCACTGAATCTTTGTTCTAGCCATTCAAATCTATCGTTGAGCTCCACTAGTAAAATTTTCATTTCAGTCATACTTTTCCGCTGCAGAATTTCTATTTTGTTGTTTAAAAAAGCAATTTCTGTATTCTTATAGACACACAGACAGCAGCAAATCAAGGCCTAGAAAGGCAGAAATGGAATCAGTATCCAGATTCACTACACCATGTTACCTAAAATGCCCAGTTTTTAACAACACCTGTAAGATGTACAACGAAACAGGAAGGTGTGACCCATATACTGGAAAAACTCAGGCCACAGGAATTGCCTGGCAGAGGCCCTGGATATTGGATTCAGAGACAGGGCTTCCAAAGAGCAATTCTAAGCATGTTGAAAGAACTGAAGGAAATCAGTGTGAAAACTCCCACCACTGGTACCATACTTGATGAAAGGCTGAGAGCTTTGCCTCTGTGATCAGAGATAAGACAAGGATATCTGCTCTGGCGCTTCACTGCAACTTTGTGCAGGTGGTTTGCATGTTTGGCTGGACTCTCCTGGTGAAGTCTGCTTCCCCTGCAGGGTGAAACCTCTGGTGTCTCTCCTCAGAGGGTGCAGCCTGGGCCTGCACAGTCCCGGGAGGTGACAGTTGTCTTAGCCCCACTCTGTGTGTCTTTCCCTAACCACTCTGCCTGTCCGCACTATACCCGGTGGTAAAACCTACTGACTGCCAGCTGATTCCTCCCAAGATACTGCTCTCTTGCTGGAAGGCTGAGGGGACAGGGAGCCCCACCTTTGTCCATGCCTCCCAGAATGCAGTTTCCTTCTAGAGGAGCTGAGTGTGTGTTGGAAGGGAGGAAGCAGCTTATGGTAAGTGTCACAGACTCACTGTTCTTACTACTATTTAGTAGACTTTTTTTTTAGTAGGTGTTTCTTTGTTTGCTGAATGATCTTAGAACAACTTTAAGAGACTTTAATATATTTTTAAAAATATATACATTACACCACTTATGGCTGTCCCACGAGTACTAGGTCTGTAGGGTTCCTCCGGGTTTATGGAAGCCTGTCCTAGGTTTGGGTAAAACTCTGGCCACATTGCCAACCCTCCCCTTCTTCCTTCCTTTTGGCTGCCTGGAGTTTGCCTCGTTTTGCCTTCCCCTTGTGGTGTCTTATTATAGTTAAACGAAACAGCGTCAAAAGAGAGCCAGGCAGCAGTTACCACCGTCTTACTGACAGCCGTCTTTATACGGAGTCCTGCTGTCCTACTAACTGCAGATATGGTGAACTTGCAAAGGGTGAGAGAGATGCTGGCCTCTCCCTGTATTTCCAAAGAGTCGTTTATATTCTTTCACAGCTTGGACATGAGTCATTTCAGTGCAACTTTTACGTTCTATATCTTCCTGATAAATAAATAATAGTCAAAATAATAAGGCTGCTCGGCTGTTTGTTAGTTATTTATGTTTTGAGCGAAAAATTTCTTAAAAGTTGGTGGGAACTGGGGGGCTCATTTGGTTGAACATCCAACTCATGGCTTCACCTCAGAATGATGATCTCACGGTTCTTGAATCAAGCCCTGCGTCGGGCTCTGTGCTGGCAGGGAGTGTGCTTGGGATCCTCTCTCTCCCTCTTTATCTGTCCCTCCCCTCCTCACTCTCTCTCTCTCTCAAAATTAATAAATAAACTTTAATCAATCAATCATTCACTGAACAAACAACCAGTAGAAAAATTGGTCAAAATTTTGGAAGATAGCAGCATCCGTGTGCACCTGTTCTAATAAAGAGCAGAACTGACTTGTTCAGCCCACGTCAGGGTCAAAAGATCTAGCTGCTGTGCTTGCTTTGAACGGGTCCTGGTTGGAGATTCCCAGGAAGATGTCCACCTCATCCTCAGGCCAGCACCAGCCTGGGGAGAGATGGGAAAAGCTACCTGTGCAGAGGCCAGTGAGACCTCCATGGTGGGGTTCCTCCTTGGCCCCGCCTTCCTGCCCCAGTCCCTTTTGAGCACAAGAGCAGCCACAAATGAGAAGACATGAACCTGTGACCTTGCCTCTGTGGCCTGATGAGGAAGACAGACTCGGGAGAAGTGAGGCAGGAAATTGCTGGGGCTGAAGTAAGATGTATGTTTTTCTGTGCATGAGTGAATTTACGAGAAATCACCCTGTTACCCATTTCTTGAAAATGCAAGGGACTGTGGGAAACAATAACAGAAAAAACTGTGCTGTGATATGGTGCCATAAATATAACAGTCTTTCCTTTATCCCTCATTAAAGATTTACTTACCGTGTTTATCATTTGTAATAAAGCACTCGAGACACTCCACAAAGATATGAGTGAAGCAATAAAAGATGTCAAGTTGAAACCCAAAGAAAGAAATGAAGGTAACAGCAGAAACCGTGCCAACTTTGTTGTAAATCCCAGAGAGGTCAGATCACTGAATGCTGTCAGCTGGTCCTGGCAGCCTGTGAGTTCTTTCCCTGACCCCCATTCTCCCAAGCCGCCTCTTCCACCATTGGTACGGAGGAATGGCTAAGAATCCAGGGGCCATCCAAGCAAAGGCTGTGGGGTTTGGAGGCGTGGGACTGGAAAGTCTAGGCGGATGAGTGAGGAAGGATGCTGTGTGTGTGGAGAGTAGCAGAGAACTCGGGGTGAAACATGCCTGTGCCTTTGCTTCTTGTGTTCATGGCTGTTGTTGCTGGCTGGTAAATAAAGGTGATGTCCATAACCATCTGTAAGTGTCCATTACTCTGATGGCCCAGGGACACTAAAGCCATGGGGAAAGAAGGTCCATACTCATATTTATACCTGGGTCTTCCAGCCAGGAGTCTTGGGACTCGGACCTCCTCAAGGTCTCCCTTTGGGGGCCACAGGCCCCTGTTCCACCAGGAGATTTATACCTACAGCCAACCAACACCTGAGAAATTGTGTGGGTACGTGAGCCCAGGGTCATGAATCATGCCGGGGGTGGGGGGTGGGGAGAGTCTTGGGATTCATCCTCATTGGGAGAGGCCCAGATAGTCTCGCATGATGCTGTTCTGTAGGAGGCATTGTATTGAGGCAATCTAGGACTTCTTATCCATAAAGATAGTGGGGCACATGGGGATTGTGGTTTTTTGGGGTCTGTTTGTGTATGGGTTTTCTCCAAGCCATAGATCTTGATTGTGGCAGAATGAGGCCCACACACTATTCCACTGACTGATTTTCATATATTAAGGAGACATTTTTGCTGATTAAGAGAAAATAGTCCTTTTGTGCGGTGTTGGTATTCTGTAGGAGTGAGGGATTGATTGTTGCTTTGGGTCCGGGGCCTGCTTTTCCCTCTGACCCCCAGCTCATGGCGCCCTGACAGTCTGCCTGTTTGCCTTAAGAGTTCAGGAGGCCTTAACCGCACTCCCAGGCCTTAAATTCCTGTGTGTCTCTTTAAAAGAAACAATTGTTAGTTTTTGTTTTGGTGTTGTATAATTGTTTACAAAAAGAAAATTCTTCAGAGGACTGAAATCTAAATTCTGAGAAAGCCACAAGCTCTCTCTCATCATGGAGACTCAGGGTCCATCTGGGCCAGAAATGTGGCGGGAATGAGGAAGAATGTAGTCTAGAAGATTTGCCCTGTTCACACCGTGCCACAGAAGGGGAGACCTTTGGGTTTCTCAGAGGATGGGACAAGAAAGCAGGCAGGGGCAAGGTAGAGGGGACATGCTGGATGCCTAGCACTGCACGACAGGTCGGCCAAACACCAGTTGAAACAGTTGAGACATGGATTGTGTGGTAGCTCCTGGAGTCCAAAGTCAAGATGCCAGCAGAGGTATGCGCTCTCTGAAGCCTCAAGGGGAGGACCTGCTTGCTTCTTCCTGGGCTCTCCTGGCAGCTGGCCATCTTGATGCTCCTTGGCTGGCAGATAGGCCACCACTCTCTTTCCTCTCTCATTTCATTAGCAGCAGCAAGGAGATACCAGGCTGCACCTTCCATACTGTTCTCGGAATTCTCCTCAGCTAAATATTCAAGTTCATCACTTACAGGGTCTACTCTCCACCCAGCAGCCCACCTCAGTTTAGCCTATCTCCCTTCCGCCTGCCATTTTATAGCAAGTGCCATCATCCCTCCAATGTCCAGCAGCGTGGTCCCCACCTCTCTCTGGGACCTCACCAGAAAGTGAACTGGATGTTCATCCTACCACCGACATCCTCTTAGGCCTTGCTTTTTATCATGTACCTCAGAATTCTTCGAGCCTCCATGCATTACTCAATTTCAAAACGACTCCTACATTTTAAGTAATTACCAGAGCAGGACCCTGCTTCTTGGCCTTAAAATCTATATTAGTTCCCCCAGGAGCTGCTGTAGCAAATGACCACAAACTGTTGCTTAAAGAGCAGAAACTTACTGTCTCATTGTTATGGCTACTGTCTCACTGGCACAGGCTACAAGTGCCAAACCGAGACGTTCCCAGGGCCATACTCTCCATGAAGTCTCCGGGGAAGGATTCTTCTTTGCTGCTTCTTAGCTTCTGGTGCTGGCTGGCCTGCTTTGTTCTTTGCCTTCTAGGTGCTTCACTCCAATATCTGCCTCTTTTGCAACATGGTGTTCTCTGTGTGTATCTGTGTGTAAACTTCCCTCACTGTGAATGAAGCGATTCCAGGCATTGGAGTAGGGCTCAACCTTAACTTAAAGACATGACATCACAGAGACCGTGCTCCAAAGAAGGTCACATTCTCAGGTGCCAGGAGTTAGGACTTCTTTAGAGGGACACAATTCAACCTACGATATGGTAAGAGATATGGTAAGAGAGAGACAGTGTGTGCAGTATGAGGGTACAGTATCCCTGATCTCTTCCTCTCCAGTCCTAGTTGCAGTTACCAGGTTAAGCCCATTGGGATAGTTTTCCTAGGTCTCTGCTTCTTAGAAATCTTCTACTGCCTAGGGCTTAGAATCCACATTCCTTGGCCTGGTATTCAACAGTCATTATAATCAGTCTCAACTCCTCTTCCAAGATTGAGATTCTTCTAGATATCATTGTTCCCGTTAATATCCGTTTTACACTTTTGTAAGGAACGAAGGTGATAATGATATAGAGGTCATTGCCTGGGACACAGTAGGCCCTCAGTAAAGGCTGGTAATGATTCCTGCACTCCAAATTGTTAGCTGTTCTCTGCCTGTGTCCAATGTTATTTCCACCTGCAAGGCTTGGATCATGCTATTTCTGCCTCTCTTTCTTATCTGCAGTTTTCAAAAAAAGCAAACTCATGACTCCTGGGCAAGTATAAACACAACAAAGATTTGGCTCAACTCATGGCTTAACTAGAGAACCAGTATGATTCTATAATTGGTTCAAAGTTCCTTTGGGTGGCTCAATCAATTAAGCGTCTGACTCTTGATCTCAGCTCAGGTCTTGACCTTAGGGTCTTAAGTTTGGGCTTCATGCTGGGTTTGAAACCTAGTTAAAAACAAACAAATAAGCAAAGAATAAAACAAAAAACACAAACAAACAGAAACACAAAGGTCATTTGAAATCAAGGGTTGATGTGTTCAAGAGAGTAGTAACATGTAATTTTTGAGTTGTATATTCCACCAGACAGAAAATTCGCTGAGTATCTCCAAGGCAGAGATGTGCAAAAATTCTCTCTGTCCTTAAAGTGTTGTAAAATATCACAGCGGATCATCAAGCACAGCACCACACAGAACAATAGAACACTCCAGTAATCTCTCTTGCCTATTTCTAAGTTTTGGATCATTTTCATAGCGTTCTCTACTTTGTGATCATAAACAGTCTCCAACAAGTATTGTTGATCCTAGAAGATTGTTTTTACTATGCATGGCCTGATTATTTATACAGATGCAGCAAAAATCTTAATTAACTGGAAAAGCCTCCCTGAGTTTGCTTGGGAAATCTAGAGCTTAATCATATTAAGCAACTATCAATTCCAAAGGATAGATGAGTTTTGAATCAGACTTTTCAAAGCCCCTGCCATTCTTCTATCCTAGGAGTAGGAAACCAAGGTCCAAACACTTTCTCCAATAAACTTTGCATGCTGTACCCATAAATCTCAGTGAATTTCCTCTTCCTGGTGTCTCCAAAATTTGCCTGGGTTTCTGGACTACCTGGGAGTGGACTTCCTTATTACCTGAGAGACTGGGATCCTGGAAGCCAGACATCATATTAGTTTTCTTATGAAGGTTTTGGAGAAATTAGCTCCAAATGTAACACCAACAATTGCTCCTTAGCAGTGGTCTGATGGTCTTTGATTAAACAACAGTCACTCTCAGATATCACCCTGTATATATGGCCTTGCTGCAGAATCGATTTTTCCAATGGTATCTTTGTAAACAAGAGGACAGATTTTTATTAAACCTATGCAAATTGTTCTATCATCATGAAAGTGAATGAAACTCAGTAGAAGCATTTGTTTCTGAATTTTGAGGGTAGGTGACGATGAGGTAATGTTTAAAGATGGTTGTTGTGGGTTTACATATACACAGTCTACTAATTCGTTTAAGGAGAAAGAAATAAGGTTTCCACAAATAGCCATACAAGTAGAACATCAAACAGAATGCATCAATATTCCAAACAAATAACCACAATGGCACATCTTGAATCCGTTCACTCAGTCCTATGTCATTACTTCTCACTCTGCTGGATCTTGAGTCAGTCGTCTGATTTCCTGAGGTACATATGCTTCCAGACTGAGAGTCCCAGTAGTCCTGGCTTTGCTCACTGGCAAGAGTCTGAGCATTGAGTCAGTGCTGCCATCTTGGAAACCTGCTCTGAAGAGTCTCTTTGAGGCAACAGTAGTTCAGAGCACGTCCTACAGTTTTTCCCCTGAAGCTCCAAGACTGTGACCCTCTGGTGAAGACACAAATTCTGAGTGGTCACTTTTGACAGATCTTTGGAGAAGCCTTAGGAGGATGCAGAGACCTGTTTGAGAACAAGACTGAATGGTTGTGGTTCATAACTGAATATAACATCGTGGAAGACAGTAAAAGGCTCTTTGGGGGGCATGGTCCTTATTTCGTGAGGGTTTGGTCAATGTTTCCTTTGAGGGATTCAGCCCCAAGTGCACTGTCACACCTAACACCTATATCTCTTTTGTGACATGGCTGCCATTAGCCTGCAAGAGGCAGCTCTTCTTGCACAATTGTGGAGCCAGAAGACAATTTCATTAAAGACATGTGAGAGCAGGGGTGTAGATAATCCAGATCCCTTATCCTGGTAGACAGGTTGTGGAGGTGCTGAGTCTTCCTTTTCATGCAGTGCGCTTTGGGGGTGGAGTGAGTGGGGAGAAATCAGGAAACCTTGAGTGATATCCACTTAAAAGAGATTGTTACAAAGTAGAAGTGACTAGATTTATTTGGTACCAAGAGAGACGGCTCCAGAATCCCTAACCCCCAACATGATGGTATTTGGGGAAAAGGTAAGTGGGTTTCCATGAGTTCATGAATCTGGGATCCTCTTGACGGGATTAGTGCCCTTGTAAGAAGAGATAGCAGAGAGTTGTTTCCTGCCTCATCATGTATGGACATGGTGAGACAGTGCCATTTGCAAATCAGGAAGTGAGCCTTCCCCAGGGAAACAAGTTGGCTGGCACATTGGGCTTAGGCTGCCCAGTCTCCAGAACTGTGAGAAATGAATTCCTGTTGTTCCTGCTCCCAGGCTGTGGTATTATGGTTGTGCAAGCTGATTAAGACAGCATCTCTGATGAGTACGTGAGCCTTAGAGGGGTAATCTATGAGACTAGCATTGAGGGTTGAATTATTACTACTAACTAATACCTATTGATCACTATGGTGTGAGTACCACTTCATGTGTACAAATTTATCTGGTTTCACAATGATCGTCTGAAGTAAGTATTCCATTTTAAAGATTAAGGGAGTGAGTTGCAGAGAGGTTAACTCACCCAAATGTGGCAGGCTGAATGGTGGCCCCTGAAAGATGGCCACACTCTAATCCACAGAGCCTGTGAATGTTACCTTATTCCATAAGCATCTTTGCAGATGTGATTAAGTTAATGACTTTGAGATGGGGAGATTATTCTGGATTATCTGGGTGGGCCCCAGATGTAATCAGAAAGGTCCTTCTAAGGAGAGGCAAGAAGGCAATGTGATGAAAGCAGCAGAGATTGGTGTGATGTGGCCACAAGCCCAGGACAGCTGGCAGCTTCTAGAAGATGTAAGAAGCAAGGGATGGATTCTCTCCTGGAGCCTCCAGAAAGAACCAGCTCTGCAGGACCTTGATTTTATCTCCATAAGACTAATTCCATGCTCTTGTCCTCCATAACTGTAGAAGATGAAGTGTATATTGTTTTAAGGTACTAATGTTTTGGGAATTTGTTATGGAGGCAATAGGAAACGGATCCACTAAGGTTACAAAGACGATATGTAGAAGAAACAGGACAATGGGGGAACGATTCTTTTAAACTACTGTTATTATTTCTGCACTATTTTGATAAGTTGAGCTTTGAGATTATCTAGATCTGAGCATCAGAAAACACCCTGAGCCCCACAAGAAGACTCCTATAGAATTCAAAGAATGTCTCTTAATGACCCCACACCTTTTGAAAATTCATTATATCCACATTTCTGTATGTGTGTGAAATGGAAAGAATCAAAGGAAAACATAAAAAAGGAAGCTGTGGCTTTGTCCACATTTATCTCTCTGCTTCTGACTATGTGGAAGGAGCAAGATCCTGGGCGGAAAGTTCTGTTTCAGGGTTTGCAGGTGGAGACAAGCGGTGGAGAGGCCTGTGGCTCACAGCACAGGTGCAAGTGGAAGGAAGCCCTCAATGATCAGGAGCGTGGCTAAGTGAACAATACAGATATGGGGCTACACTGCTTCTATCCAGAATCTTCTAGAAGGAGATCACTCCTAACTTAGGGCTCAGGATGGGACTGATGGGGGCCACATGTTCCTTTTTGACCAATGATCACAAGGCTGTTACCATTTGAGACCCGCATCTGATTTCTTGTGGCATCCATGGATTCTGTGTCAACTAGTCTCCTGTTCCCTCTAGGGAACTTAACAGCATACCTGAGCATAATACCTGGAGAAGCAATTAGCTGACCATGAAAACATCCAAGGACAAGTTTCACTCAAGGAATATGTAGCTTGAAATGAAACTAGGAAATGGTAGAGATATTTTGAGCAGGAAATATAATTCTAGCTCTCCTCTAGACTTTTATGTATGTAGTCTCATCAAGACCAAGTTCATGGGTATGTGACCTGTGCCGTTGCACAGGGCCCTGTACTTAGAAGGATTTACTGTTCTATTGATGTCATCTTGAAATTCTTAATTTTTTTTGTTTGTTTTTGACAAAGGGCCTGGCATATTCCTTTTGTGCCAGACTTTGCAAATTACATAGCTGGTCCTGGTCTGTGTCTTTATTGCAAGTTGGAAAACAGTTACCTGGGGCCCTCCAAGTCATTAGCACCAATAACTGGTCTAATGATATGGACCAATAATATAGTATTAATACAATAATTTCCAAATCTAGCTGCTTCCCTCCATGGGTTGCCTCCCCATTGGCCACTACTTCCTGCCACATTTAGTTCTCTTAGTACCCACCTTCAAGTGTGAGCATCAAGTAATCCCATGTCTCAATGTAGTGAACAAAAATATATAATCAAAAACATTATAATTTCATGATGATGCAACAGACAATTGGAATAACTGGTCAACCATGAGAGGTTTGACCATCTGCCTATCATCTCAAAGTTTCCAGAGCAAGTTGGAGTGGATGCACTGGCTAAATCTGGGAAAATCTACCTGTGCCTGGGTCTGGGGTAGAGGAAAGTAGGAAGGTTGTAGGGGAAAGTTTGATCTCCACCCCGGGTGCATCTTTTGTTGTCAGGTCATGCATATTTTGGGGCTTGAAAGAACCATATGAAGAAAACCAGAGAAGGTGTATGGTCATTGGAAGACTTTTTCCAGGCCACATCTTCCTTTCTTTCTCTTGGCTCCCAATGGTTTAGACTCTTGGCTTTGTACCTGAAGGCTGGTAAATTTTTAATGAGTAACTTGAGACCTTCATGAAAGACTATCATGAAAACCCATATGATACAATCACTGGGAAGTATCCCAGGCTCTAAATTTGGACACATCTCGCCACCTATTTGAGTTTCTTCTTCCTAGAATCACCCCAGAGTCTCCCACTCCATGCAGGGAAGATGATCCAACACCATGCCTGGCTCTGTGTGCATGATTTGTGTCATGTAATAAGGGCCTTTGGGATCCACCAGTATAACCCCAAACAACAAACATAGGTTTGGAAAATTTGGTGTGATAGCAGGCACATGGAGAAAAAGCTTACACCTTGGTGAAACTAAAGCACTCCTCCAATTATAGGGCAATATTTCTGTCTCTTTAAAGCCAGAGTTCCTTCACTATCTCCACCCAATCTGAGCTTGCTGCCTGAGAGGTTTAAAGGGTGCAAACACCTTTTCCTCACAGTGAAAGCAAAAGCAGCAGCTCAAACAGGTTCTTTGGAGAACAATGGGGAACTCATCAGCTCCTTCAAAAGAAGGTGAGCCTGGCCTCAGAGCAATGGAACGGTGAGGGGCAGCAGGACATAGGGGTGTGCCTGGGTGTGGGTTCTGCTCCTAGAAGGGACTGGGTACTGTTCCAGCAGCCCATCAATGAGGACGCTGCCACAGGGGTCTCGGTAGAAGGTAGGGTGGGACTAAGGATATTGAGTGGCCCATGTCCACATGTCTCCTATTTATCAGGACAATCTTGCTGAACAGCATATCTTCCATCAGTTGCTGTCATGACAGAGTGAGTGCTGCCTGACATCCCATCCATTTCCCTTAGTGGGAAACTAGTGTCCTCAAGGCAGGTCTTTAGAGCTGGAAGGCAATTTAGAGACCAGTCTGTCCCAATCCCTCTTTTTCCTGAAAGAAAATCTGAATCCCAGACAGTGTGTGTGTGGTTTTATCAAATTCCCCGGGATACCCAGGTCACAAATGGCACAGGAAGCCTAGAATTCAGTTGGCTGTGTTCTTTCCAACATGTAAGAGAGAAATGGTGTGATTGACAGTGTAACAGACGAGGTAAGGAAGGGGTGCCATGGGGAGAGAATGAGCTATTCTATAGAAAACAAATGTGCATGAATCCCTTTGGTTGCTTTCCCTAATTCCAGGGTTGCTACCAGTTCACGTTTCTGGACAGAGAGTGAACTACCTCCCCTGGCCTCCCATGATCTATTTCTGATCCAATGTAAACAGAAATGTAGAATCAAGGACCTGAGAAGGAACCAAGAAGGGACCAGAGCGTGCAAGGGTCATGCATGAGTGTAGGGTCAGACATACTTTGCATTGAATCCCTCCTCTGCCCAAAGCCCATTAATGCAGTGACCTTGGGCAACTTCCTCAGCATTTCTGAGCCACATCTATTTCCTCATTTAAAAATTAGAGTGGGGGCACCTATCTGGCTCAGTGGGAAGAGAATGATCGCAGTGTTGTTAGTTCGAGCCCCACGCTGGTTGTAGAGATTAAATAAATAAATTAATTCATACACTTCAAACATTAGAATACTAAAAATTACTAAATTACTATAATACTAAAAATTTTATCACTTTATCAGTAAATATTTACATATGTATGTCTGGGAGATACAGGTCATTAAAATATACCATGATCAGACTTCAAAAAGCAATTAGAATTTTTAAACAATTACCAGGTGTATTCCAATCCCCAGATTATCTCATAGATTTTAAAATTGAAATCAGGGATGCCTGGGTGGCTCAGTTGTTTGAATGTCCGACTTCAGCTCAGGTCATGATCTCACAGCTCATGAGTTCGAGCCTCGTGTCGGTCTCTGTGCTGACAGCTCAGAGCCTGGAGCCTGCCTCTGCTTCTGGGTCTCCCTCCCTCTCTGCCCCTAATCCACTCGCATTCTGTCTCTGTCTCTCTCAAAAATAAATAAGCATTAAAATTTTTTTTAAAAAATAAAATTGAAATCAGCTCCAAATACGGTTCATAAATTGCAATTCTTTCATATCTCTTAAGTTTAATTTGATAAATAAGTTTTCACCTTCCTGTTTCTTTTTGTCAAATGTTTCTGTTTAAGAAACGGTTGGTCCTTTGTCCAAGATAATTGGACAGTGTATATTTTGCTTGTTAAATCCTCAACATTTCCTATGACATGTTCTTCTAGTTTCAGTGTTTTGTATAAATTTAAATTTAAGGAGAGGCTTGATCAAATTAAGGCTTGCCTGGTTAGTTGGGTGGCAATATTTCATAGGTGCAGTTGTAAACTTCCATCAGAAGACACCTTATATTTTCTTCTGTCTCTTTCTGTAATGTAGCAGACAGTAATGATAGCCTAGAGTAATTTTGTTTCATTAACGGTCGCAAATTATAATTCTATCATTTCTCTTCTTTTATTGGATGGCATGATCCTATAAAAGAAACTTCCCCTGAATCATAGTTTCATTTCCATAAGGTGTAGTTATTAAGACAAAAGGAATGCTTGATTCTTTTTTGCCTGTGTTCAGACTGATGACATCATTTCCTAGCATACCCCAAAGAGAACACTTCACTTCTTTTTTGATGATGGTATTGTTATGAATTCATGAACTTCAACATATTTGATGAATTTTAATCCATTGAAATTATTATTCTCATTGATACTCAAATTACCTCATCTCTGTCCAGTCAGCCTTCTTCAAGTTGGCTCTGTAGTCCTTTCGGTAACATCCAAACTTTTTTTTTGGAAGTAATCTCTGCACCCAATGTGGGGCTAGAACTCATGAACGTGGGATCAAGAGATGCATGCTGTATTGACAGAGCTAGCCAGGTGTCCCACGGTCTGAGTAGTTTTTGATAGCATCCTCACTTTTTAGTGTGACTAGGATAGTCTAGGATCCACTTGCACATTTCTTGGCCCAGAAATGGAATCGGTACCTTCTCCTAAGAGTCCTAATGTTTTTGGTGGGAAATGGCATTTGAAGGGCACAGTATGGGCACTAAGGGTGCTCATTGCCACTGGGCTTGTCCTTGGGCTTCAAAACTACACATGTGCACAAAAAGCTAAGAATAGGACAGGATTCCTGAAAGCAATTTAAGATTTTCTTGATGTTTTTTCCCCCTATTTGGCCTTACACTGTATCCCATTAGGACAATAGCCAATGAAGCAACTGCATTTTCAAGTTTCTTGGACCAATTCTTTGTGTGGTTTGTCTATTACAGAAAATACTATGTATTTCATTTGCTTTTGATTTTTACTAGTTCTCTTAAAATATAGTTTTTGTTGTATAATTATGTAATCTATTTACAGATGTTCCTCACTATCCACAAGCAGAACGTTCCTATGAAATCTTTTATGAAACAAAATGACATAAAGCAGAGCAGCAATTACCATCAATGTACATGGAAAAAGGGTGTGCATTCCCAGATCTCCCCCAAATAACCTCCCTTATGTGTTTCTGATACTTTTAGACACAACTTGTTAACAGATGCACAAATTCAATTGAGAGAAAGCCCACGTGCTCATCTGGCTCACAGCTCTGGTGGCTGGATGGTGAACCCCTGTGTGAGGTTCCCGGGGAAGGTGATTGGCAGCTGGCATGGACGACGGTCCACTCGGCCTCTCTGTTAGCTCAACTGGCTGTGAAACAAATGCGGAACACTGTATTCATGTTCAGCTTTTTTTTTGTACAAATGAAAACTCCTCTTTGAATGTTTTTCAGCCAGCAACAGCAGGTACACATGTAGGTCTTTCATAAAGGAAAAGAGCTGTAATTCGAACTCTCAAAAAAAGGAAGTACATGCTTTCAAGACAAATCTATGAAATCGAAGTATACTCAAAGTAGTTTCCAGCTTCTACCCTGTCCCGGCCTTATTCCTCCCATCCCTCTGTCAGTAACTTCTTTGGTGACAGTTCAGATGATCTGCCATTTCTTTACCATGTGCATGAAATATATGTTGCACTTTGTACCTACAGTTCATGTTCCTCCCCATTAGAGAAATGACAGTAAAGTAAATATTTTCTTCACTTTGCCTTTTTTTTTTTTTTTTTTTTTTTTTGCTTAATGAAATATCCTGGGGATCTCTCCTTCCCAGCATAGAGAGGTATTTCTTATTCCTTTCTACAGTTAGATAGTACATCGCTGTGTGTATGTACCTTGGTTTATTCAATCAGACCCCTACTAGTGGGCATTTGGTAGATTTTTGGTCTTTGATTATTACAAATAGTGACGCAGAGAATAAAATATGCCTAATCTTTTCCTGTGTTTTTGTCAGTGTAGCTCTGGGATAAAAGGAAGGGGAACTTCTTCCTATACCCTTCAAGGTCTTCCAGCTGCACTAAGAGTTACATTCACTTGAGGCAGATTAACAAGAGAGAAAAAAAAAAGCAGTGTGCACAGATGCTCAGTAATGAAACTAAAACCAAGAGAAATGACCAAGGCAGGAAGTTTTTATACTTTTTAGGCAAAGAGATGATGGATCTGTGAGGGATTGACAAAACATGGAAAACTTAACTTTGGGAGCATCTGTTAGGGAGGAATTCTAAAGAGACTTTGGGCTGGGGTAGTAAATTAGTAGAAAGTAGTGGGCTGTTTATACAGTCTTCTTGGCTCTAAATCTCCCATCCCTGGTCATGAGAGTGTCTCTTTACCTCCTGGGACAGGAAGGGCACCTTTTACACGGGAGATTTGTTTCCTGCTTGCAGGGGGACAGAAGAGGGTCTTAGTAATCTTCCCACACAGGCTGTATCTTAAGTTACTTTTATATGAAATAGTCAGTATGTCAAAGTTGCACTTTTAGGGGTGACCTGCCCTTGACCACTACAGGCATAAATCCTAAAATTGGGACTCACAATCCAAGAATAAATGTATATGTGATTTGTATGATATTGCTAATTTCTCCCCTGTAGGTTTTAGACTGTTTTTCTATTCTCATTAGCCACGGAGAAGAGAACCTGTTTCCTCTAAACATTTACCGACTGATTATAGCAGCAAATTTTTGCACTTTTGCCAAATCTGTAAGTGGAGAAATAGTATCTCAGTGTAATTTTAATTTGTTATATTTAGTTTTTTTCTTTTCCTACATTGGGTTTATATTTCTCTACTTTGAGTGTTCATATATTTTTACATAGTTGAGGAGACTTGACATTTCTTTTTTTTCTTTGAACTGTTTATTCATACGTCTTGCTCCATTTTCCATCGAGGTGTTGGATATTTGTCTCTCTACTTTTAGGTATTCTTTGTATAAGAGGAGAATTAACCCTCTTTGATATAGTCTGACATTCGTATTTTAATTGTCTGTGATGTTCGTTGTCTCCCATTGTCTTTTAGGTCTTTATGTAGTCAGATGTATGAATCCTTTTCCTTACAATCTTTCAAATCTTAGAAAGAGTTGCCCCACCCCTAGGTTACAAAGGATTGGTCTGAGTTTCGTCTATTATTTATGTGGATTGATTTTTAGTGTTATATTTCTAATGTATTTAGCATGTGAATGGCATGAAGATGTGGGTGCAGTTTTGTCTTTTTCTGTGTGGTTTTGTACTTATCCCAATGCTGGTTATTCGTCCATCTTTCTCCCCATTGCTGTGAGACGCTGCCTTACAGACGATAAATGTAACACGATACAATTGAACTGGTTACTCATGAATATAGTAGACCAATTTGGTCTATTTCTGAATTGTCTGTTTTTGTTTTCCGTTTGTCTCTGTTCACACACACATCATACTGCCTTAATTATAGGGGCTAAAATATTTTACTATCTGGTACAGCTGGTCCTCCCTCATCGTTCTTCTCTTTGTTGACTCTACAGGCTAATTTGTTTCTTCATTCATCCAAATGAACTTAATAGTCAACTATTTTAGCTGCAGAGAAAAAAATGGTGACAAATTTTTTAAAATTTATATTTCTATATAAACACGTTGAAGAAGTATCTATTAAAACAGTATTGAATTTGGGGAAATGTCTGTCCTGTATGAAGGTATTTTTCTTCTTAAATCTACTAACGCAGATGTGTTGTTACAATCCATTTTCTCATATTGAACCACCCTAGTGTTTCTGAAATAAATCACATTTAATTGTGGGGTATTACACTTAAGTGTCTGACAATTTATTTGGGATTTTTGTATTAGTATTCGCAAAGGAGACATGTCTGTAGCTTTATTTATTGGTGAAATCTTTGTTAACCTTTGGGATCAATATCACACTTGTGTCATAGAAAAAATTGGAAAGGTTTCCTTCTGTTTTAAGTCATCAGGAACAGTTTAAGAAAGGTTAAGTGAGATCCCCATGAAACCATCTGGATCTGGTACTCTTTTGTAGGGGAACTCTTTAACTACTTTGTTGTTTTTCCACGGTAATTGAATTGTCTCATCTTTCTGTCTTTATGGGATGTACATGGATAGTAGACTACTGCAGGATTTCAGAGAGGAACACATAGGTCATAAGAGCGAGGTGGTGCTTTCCACTTACCTTCTTTGACTCTTTTTGTTCTCCTTCCTTTCCTTTACACCACAGAGACTCCTGGCAGTGACATTGGTGGACCCTCAGGACAACACTCTGAGGATTGTTTTGGTGGGCAAAACTGGAAGTGGGAAGAGCGCAACGGCCAACACCATCCTGGGGAGTAGAGTCTTTGAGTCTAGAGTTGCTCCCCATGCTGTCATCTCCAGGTGTCAAAAAGCATGCAAGGAATGGAAGGGGAGGAAACTTGTTGTTGTTGACACCCCAGGGCTCTTTGACAACAAGGAGATGCTGGATACCACATGCGGGGAATTCAGCCGGTGTGTCCTCTACTCCTGCCTGGGCCCCACGCCATCGTCTTGGTCCTCCCAGTGGGCCGCTACACGGAGGAAGACCAGACGACCGTGGCATTGATCAAGGCTGTGTTTGGGAAGCCAGCCTTGAAGCACATGATCGTGTTGTTCACTCGCAAAGATAACTTGGAGGAGAAGAGCCTGAGTGACTTCTTGGCAGATTCAGATGTGAAGCTAAGAAACATCATCAGCGAGTGTGGGAACTGCTACTGTGCCTTCAACAACAGAGCCTCAGAGGCCGAGAAGGAAGCTCAAGTGCAGGAGCTGGTGGAGCTGATAGAGAAGATGGTGCAGAGCAACGGAGGGGATTACTTTACTGATGCCATTTACGAGGACACAGAGAAGAGGCTGAAGCAACGGGAAGAAGACCTGAAGAAGATCTACACCGATCAATTAAATAATGAAATTCAACTAGTAGAAAAGGAATATGCTCATAAATCACAGGAAGAACGGGAGGAAAAAATAAAATGGCTAAAGATGAAGTATGCTGAACAAATAAAAAATATCGGGGAAGAAGCTGAGTTGGGATTATTTAGAGATGGTTCAAATGGGATTATGAACGTGCTTTCAAAAATATGGGATATGTTTTGGTAGTAAAGACCATTTCGTTTTTTCTTTTGAATTTATGATGATTTGCGATAGTGGTAGATTGTAGTTTCCATAGATAGCTGTGACAGTAGCTTCTACTTATTCTTCCTATAACCTGACCCTGTTACTCCTGCCACTGACTTGTGGGGCCTGTGTCCTCTACCTTGGAACTGAGCAGATCTGGGACTGTTTCAATTAATAGCAGATGGTTGAAGCAACACCTTGTGACTCTAAGGTTACATATGGGCAATGCTTCCTTGCCCTGTTGGAGTTCTTACCCTTGGAACTTGACTGTCATGTTGTGAGAAAGCCCAGGCTGTCTCTTGAGAGGCCCCCATGCCAGGGCCTGAAGTCGCTGGCCCACTTCCCAGCTCACCTTTCATTTGTGACTCAGATCAACTTGCCCGCCATGCAAATGAGGCAACACAGAAGCGGGCCTTCCAGCTGCCCTGCCATCTCAGGCGAAGTTGCAGAAAGCAAAGATGATCCATTCCCACTGAGTCCTGCCCAAATGGCAGCTTTATGAGAACAAATAAATGATGGTTTTTGTTTTTAACCACTGAGCTTCAGAATGGTTTGTTATGCAGCGAGAACTAACTAGAATGAAGCCTCTTCCCAGCCCTCAGTCCCCACCGCCCCCCCCCTTGCCACCTGTCCCTCTTCACACAAAGTTGGCATAATCAGGCAATGGCATATAGAGTTCAAAGACTCAGGAAAATTCAAATCAGAAATCCTGCACATGTTAAGTGTCTGAACCACTGGTTACATGCGTCGTTGCACCGCATGGCCACAAGTACTATGTTAGGGAGGTATCGGGTTTCTCTGGAAAGATTGTTCTGTGGTTCATGGAGATCTGAAAGTCACAGGATTCTCTTACTGTGTTTCTCTCTTTTCTTTTTTAGGGACCATCCTAACTTAAAATGTCTCCACTTGTATCTGAAAAATCCCATCTGGGCCACATAGTCTTCATTTGCCTCTGCAGAATCACACTTCACCCTAGCTCTTTGCCCCCTGAGGCTGATCTAGTTGCACTACATCGGTGGGATCTCTTGCTCTCTGACTTCTGCCTGGCTGGCCAATGGGAAGTCCAAGTCAGAGGCCCTGTGGAAGTAGAAAAGCAAGGTTGGGGTGTCCATTCCCCCACCTCTATCTCTGCAGGGCCATCTCTGACTAACTGCAACCCTACGCCAAAGGTCACAGCTCCTACCTTGGTGGCCTTTCCATCCAACTCTTCTGCATTCCAGTCTTTGCTCACCCCTTCAGGTGGGACTCAATTTTCTTATCGATACTATCAATGTCCCTGTGTTTTCCACATTCCCTGTGTCCACAGTGTGTAAAAGGCCCCTTCTCTAAACTTTCTCCAAGTACCTAATGAGAGCAAACTATCTTTTTCCCATGAGAACCTGATTGATAAATCTTATGGTACCCAGTTCTCTTTCAGAGCATCTTTATTGTTGTTGATGGTTTTACATTCCCTCTAGTGCTTGTTTTCTGACACCAGAAAATCTCTTCTTACCCTTCCGTGCTGTGACATTTGCAGTAAGTAGATGAAAGGTTCTGTCTTGCTAAAATAATAGAGAAATTTCAAAGTTAGATGGGTGACTGTCAGTCACTCACAAGGATCGCAGACATCCAAAATCCAAATTATTAGAATTTTTATTTGTCCTTTGTTTTGTCTGTGAACATGACTGAGAGTATTTACCATATCAGTGACTTTTCGGGAGACAGATTAGAGATTAAGTCTGGAAAATTTAAGATTCTAAATACACGCTCTTTCTAAGATTCATCACCAGTACTCAGAACGCAGTAAAAGCAACACGGAAGAAAAATCCTCTCATGAGAAAACATGTGTCAAATGACAAAGTGAGACCAAAGTACTCTTTGCCATCATGCAGTTCTTATGTTCAAAAGTACTTCCTTGTAAATGACTCATCTGTGTGATGGTATCTCTAGAGAGCAAAGTATTCCTGCCCTGTCCTTTTTCATTTCAGAGTCGTTTAAAAGATGTTTTCCCCAGAGATATGTAGAAGCATTTTAATACAATTAACCTGTGTTCAGGCCATTGGCATGTGCAGCTTACATGGGCCGATTTCTTTTCTCCCAACCTTAGATTCTTTTTTGGAAGGTAAGAGATAACCAGAGAAAAAACGAGTAAATCAAATAAATCATTATCTCTTCACTTGACAATCGAAATATTGTTCATCACTTCTCTTAACATATTTTATATTCCAGTTTTCTCTGAATGTGGTTCTATTTCAGTGCTGAAGACTGTGGAATTTGCAGCGTTTAATGTGTGCATGATCCCTGTTGTTGAAATATGTGATAGTCATGACTCATGATGGGGAATTTACATTAGGATTTATAGAGGAAGACCTGAGGAAACATTTAAGGTATGAAGTCTTCTGTGAAGGATGTGTAGGATGTGTCCATGTGGGTGATGGGTACAATGGTCATGTTTCTATTCAGAAAGAGGAAAGTTCAGGGTGACAGGTAAGATTTTCAGGGGAAGGATCGATTCAGGGGCAACAGCGTTCAGTTAAGTTTGTGACAAGTTCAATATCAGATGTCAAAGTTAGGGTCCAATGTAAATGACCTGCATTAACTTGAAATATGGGTCAGAAGGCTATATGAAAGGCTCGGGGTAACATAAATATCTCCCTTAATATCAGTTGAATCTTTACTAATTGCCAATAGCCCGCAGTCCTAAACTATATGCTAGAAGATCCATATAGGATGTCCAAAGGAAGAAGCAAGAACCAGTTTTGTGAGGTTTAGTCCTTCAACTAATTTGATAGATATTTGAAGGGGTCAAGAGGGAAGGACCTTTTCTGTTAGGTTTTAGCATTTAAGTAATCTCTACACCCAACATGGGGCTTCAACTCATGACCAAGAGATCAAGGGTCGCATGCTCTTCCAAATGATCCAGCCAGGCATCCCAAGAGGAAAGGACTTTTTAAACGAGAACATTTAATTTATAGGGACAATGACAAATTAGTATTGGTCAATTCTTGGAGTCCATCTGTGGCAGAATCGTCTCCCCAGGGCAGAAGGTGGCCCAGGTGTAACCGTATGACTATACAAGGGGGGCCCCACAAGGAGTTGTCTTTGCGTGCCATGTCCAGAGAGATGGAGGTTCTCTCTCTCCTGAAACCTAGTGAGGCAGCCTCTGGAGTTTGATACTGCCAGAGGGGTGTGGACGGTGTACATTAAGAGACTTGTTGTGTGTCCTTCGGAGTTTGGCTCTGCTGTCTGGTGGTCATGGGATACATGAAGGCTGTTGCTTTGCTCTGTGGAGGGAGCAGAGTACACATGGTGGTGGAGGTCTTGGACGCAGTCAGAACTTTCACTAACAGGGGGGCAAAAGTATGTGTTCTTCATATATCAAATGGGGCCACATGGGAGGGAGGCACCCAAAGCCAGTTTGAAGGGGACTTGCCCAGGGGCCCAGCAGGGATCCCAGCAGCTTGTATGTGCATCAGAGTTCTGGAAGTCCAGCACTAGGAACAGATGTTGAAGCAAGCGATGGGAGAGGAGAGAGTGGCCTTCTGTTGGGCTTATGATTTCAGATTCCCAGAGGAGACTCTGAAGGCTATTAACAGTGTTCCATGGGGAAAAGAGCCACTAAGAATACTGCCTCTGTCCCCCCACCAGGGCCAGACTACACTTGACTCATCTTCAGTGTTTCTGCCTCTTCTCCTCCAGGCCATGAAGAATCAGAGCCAAGGCAAGGGCAGGAGGAGAATGGCAGCGTGGGGAGAGCTCTAAGCAGCCCTGTCTACACTGCAGGTTCTTCTCTGGGAGCAGGCACATGCCAAGGATGCCAGGGACAGTAGAAGATTTACCCTTCAGTAATATTTTTTAAAAAGTTTTTGTAATTTTATTTATTTTGTAAGTTTACAAAATTTATTGTCAATAAATTGTCAAGTTAGCTAACATACAGTGTATACAGTGTCCTCTTGGTTTTGGGGGCAGATTCCTATGATTCATCACTTACATACAGCATCCAGTGCTCATCCCAACAAGTGCCCTCCTCAATTCCCATCACCCATTTTCCCCCCTCCCCCACCCCCTATCATCCCTCAGTTCGTTCTCTGTATTTAAGAGTCTCTTATGGTTTGCCTCCCTCTCTGGTTGAAATTATTTCTTCCCTTCCCTTCCCCCATGGTCTTTTGTTAAGTTTCCTAAGCTCCACATATGAGTGAAAACATATGACATCTGTCTTTCTCTGACTGACTTATTTCACTTAGCATAATACCCTCCAGTTCCATCCATGTTGTTACAAAAGGCAGGATTTCATTCTTTCTCATTGCCAAGTAGTATTCCATTGTATATATAAACCACATCTTTATCCATTCTTCCGTTGATGGACATTTGGGCTGTTTCCATAATTTGGCTATTGTTGAAAGTGCTACTATAAATATTGGGGTACATGTTCCCCTGTGAATCAGCCCTCCTGTATCCTTTGGATAAATTCTTAGTAGTGTTATTGCTGGGTTGTAGGGATGTTCCATTTTAATTTTTTGAGGAACCTCCATAATGTTTTCCAGAGTGGCTGCACCAGTTTGCATTCCCACCAACAGTCAAGAGAGTTACCGTTTCTCCTCATCCTCGCCAACATCTTTTGTTTCCTGAGTTGTTAATTTTAGCCACTCTGGCCGGTGTAAGGTGGTATCTCCATGTGGTTTTGATTTGTATTTCCCTGATGATGAGTGTCGTTGAACATCTTTTCATGTCTCTGTTGGCCATTTGGATGTCTTTTTTGGAAAAGTGTCTATTCATGTTGTCTGCCCATTTCTTCACTGGGCTATTTGTTTTTTGGGTGTTGAGGTGGGTAAGTTTTTTATAGATTTTGGATACTAACCCTTTATTTGATATGTCACTTTTAAATATATTCTCCCATTGCATTGGTTGCCTTTTTGTTTTGTTGATTGTTTCCTTTGCAGTGCAGAAGGTTTTTATCTTGATGAGGTCCCAAGAGTTCATTTTTTCTTTTATTTCCCTTGCCTTCGGAGACGGGTCGAGCAAGAAATTGCTGGGGCTCAGGTCAAAGAGGTTATGGCCTGTTTTCTCCTCTAGGGTTTTAATGGTTTTCTCTCTCACATTTAGGTCTTTCATCAATTTTGAGTTTAATTTTGTGTATGGTGTAAGAAAGTAGTCTGTTGCTTCATTATTGGTATATAGAAAGGCAACTGATTTCTGTACATTGGTTTCGTATCCTGTGACTTTGCTGAATTCATGTATCAGTTCTAGAAGCTTTTTGGTGGAGTCTTTCAGGTTTTCCATGTAGAGTATCATGTCATCTGCGGAAAGTGAAAGTTTGACTTCTTGGCCAATTTGGATGCCTTTTATTTCATTTTGTTGTCTGCTTGATGAGGCTAGGACTTCCGACATGATGTTAAACAACAGCCATGAGAGTGGACATCCCTGCCATGTTCCTGATGTTGGGGGAAAGCTCTTACTTTGTTTCCATGAGGATGGTATTAGCTGTGGGCTTTTAATATATGGCTCTTATGAAGTTAAGGTAGGTTCCTTCTATCCCGACTTTCTTGAGGGCTTTTATTAAGAAAGGATGCTATATTTTGTCAAATGCTTTTTCTGCATCTATTGACAGAATCATATGGTTCTTATCCTTTCTTCTATTAATGTGATGTATCACATTAATTGATTTGAGAATATTGAACCAGCCATGCAGCCCAGAAATGAATCCCACTTAATCGTGGTGAATAATTCTTTTGAGATACTGTTGAATTAGATTTGCTAGTATTTTGTTAGGAATTTTTGCATTCATGTTAACCAGGGATATTGGTCTGTAATTCTCCTTTTTAGTGGGGTCTCTGTCTGGTTTGGGAATCAAGGTAATGGTGGCTTCACAGAATGAGTCCGGAAGCTTTCTTCCATGTCTATTTTTTGGAACAGCTTGAGAAGGATAAGTATTAACTCTGTTTTAAATGTCTGGTAGAATTCCCCTAGGAAGCCATGTGGCCCAGGACTCTTCTCTGTTGTTTGATTTTTGATAAGTGATTCACTTTCTTCACTCGTTATGGGTGTGTTCAAATTTTCTATTTCTTCCTGTTTGAGTTTTGGTAGCATGTGGGTGTCTAGAAATTTGTCCATTTCCTCCAGGTTGTCCAGTTTGTTGGCATGTAATTTTTCATAGTATTCCCTGAAAATTGTATTTCTGTGATGTTGGTTGTGATCTGTTCACTTTTATTTGTGATTTTTATCTATTTGGGTCCTCTCTCTTTTCTTTTTGAGAAGCCCTACTAGGGGTTTATCAATCTTGTTTGTGTTTTCCAGAAAAGAAAAAAACTAGCTATTAGATTCATTGATCTGTTCTACTGTATTCTTTTGGCGGGGGGAGGGTGTTCTATATTTTTTATTTCTGCTCTTATTTCTCTTCTTCTGCTGTTCTGCTGGCTTTGGGGTTTCTTTGCTGTTCTGCTTCTACTTTCTTTAGGTGTGCTATTAGATTTTGTATTTGGGATTTTTCTTATTTCTTGAGATAGGCCTGGATTGCAATGTATTTTCCTCTTAGAACTGCCTTTGCTGCATCCCAAGGATTCGGACTGTCATGTTTTCATTTTCAGTTGCTTCCATATACGTTTTAATTTCTTCTTTAATTGCCTGGTTGACCCATTCATTCATTAGTAGGATGTTCTTTAACCTCCATGCATTTGGAGCCTTTCCAAATTTTTTCTTGTGGTTGACTTCAAGTTTCATAGCATTGTTGTCTGAAAATATGCACGGTATGATCTCGGTTCTTTTATTTTTGTTGAAGGCTGTTTTGTGACCTAGGATGTGATCTATTTTGGAGAATGTTCCATGTGCACTCGAAAAGAATTCTGCTGCTTTTGGATGAAAAGTTCTGGATATATCTGTCAAGTCCATCTGGTCCACTGTATCATTCAAAGCCATCGTTTCTTCATTGATTTTTTTTGCCCAGACGATCTGTCCATTGTTGTAAGTGGAGAATTAAAGTTTCCTCCAATTACAGTATTTCTATCGATAAGATCACTTATGTTTGTGATTAACTGATTTATGTATTTGGGTGCAATCAAGTTGGGAGCATAAACATTTACAATTGTTAGCTCTTCTTGATGTATAGACCCTGTAATTATGATATATTGCCCTTCTTCAGGTCTTGTTACAGCCTTTAGATTAATATCTAGTTCGTGTGATATAAGTATGGCTACCCCAGCTTTCTTTTGACTTCCAGTAGTATGATAGATGGTTCTCCATCCCCTCACTTTCAATGTGAAAGTGTCCTCAGGTCTAAAATGGACCTCTTGTAGACAGCATATAGATGGATCTTGTTTTTTTTTTTTTTATCCATTCTGATATGTTATGTGTTTGGGGCATTTAGTCCATTTACCTTCAGAGTGATTATTGAAAGATATGGATTTAGTGTCATTGTGTTACCTGTAGGTTTCATGCTTGTGGTGATGTCTCTGGTCCTTTGTAGTCTTTGCAGCATTCCACTCACAGAGTCCCCCTAAGGATCTCTTGCAGAACTTGTTTAGTGTTCATCAGTTCCTTCAGGTTTTGTTTGTCTGGGAAAGCATTTATCTTTCCTTCTATCCTGAATGACAGCTTTGCTGGATAAAGGATTCTTGGCTGCATATTTTTCCTATTCAGCACATTGAATATTTCCCGCCACTCCTTTCTTGCCTGCCAAGTTTCAGTGGATAGGTCTGCTACTACCCTTATGTGTCTACTATTGTAAGTTAAGGCCTGTTTGTCCCTGGATGCTTTCAGAATTTTCTCCTTATCTTTGTATTTTGCCAGTTTCATTATGATATTCTGTGGAGAAGATCTATTCCTGTTAAATCTGAAAGGAGTTCTCTTTGTCTCCTGGATTTGGATGTCCATTTCCTTCCCCAGATAAGGGAAGTTCACAGCTATAATTTGTTCAAGTAAACCTTCTTCCCTTTTTCTCTCTCTTTTCTTCTCCTTCTTCTGGAACTCTTATGATATGAATATTATTATGCTTCATTGAATCTCCTCGTTCTCTATTTCTGCCCTCAGGGTCTAGTATGTTCTTATCTCTCTTTTTCTTGGCTTCATCATTTTCCATAATTGTGTCTTCTATTTCACTTAATCTACCCTTTGCCTCCTTCATCCTTACTGTCACTGCATCTAGTTCATTTTGCACCTCATTTACAGCATTTCTTAATTCGTTGTGACTATTTCTTAGTTCCTTGATCTCTGTGGCAGTAGATTCTCTTCTGTCTTCTATGCTTCTTTCAAGCCCAGTAATATGACTATTATTCTAAATTCTTGCTCAGTTATGTTGCTTATATCTGTTTTGAGCAATTCTCTAGCTGTCATTTCCTCCTGGAATTTCTTTTGAGGAGAATTCTTCCGTTTCATCATTTTGCCTAGTTTTCTGTCCCTTATGTGTTTTAATAGCTTCTTATGGGACTTGCTCCTGTGGGGACTATTATATTAAAACAGGGGGTCATAATGTTGTCCAGGGCCTGGCCCTTCAAGAGGTATTTCTGGAGTGTGTTTTGTGCTCTCTGTTGCTGAGACTCTGATTACTTTATCTCCGTATTCCTAGTGGTGGTTTGGACCTTCCACCAGGAGTGCTTTGATTTGTTTGTTGAAGTATCCCTGGAAAAAAAATTTTTAATGGGGGTGGTGGTGGTGGAAGAGGCCTTATCCCATACAAAGAGAGAAATGACAGGGGCAGGGAAAAGGAAAAGAAAAAAAAATTGACCAAACAGAGATCAGAGAAACTTTATGGCTTAGTCTATAGAGAGAGAGAGAGAGGAAAATAAAGGAGATACAGAAGAGGCATAAAGAGAATAGATTAAAAATATCTGCTTAAACAAACCAACAACCAGAATAACCAGACTAGAGAAGGGAAGAAATAAGAGGAAGAAGAAGAAGAAAGAAGAAAAATGACAGAAGAAGAAGAAGAAATATATATGTATATATATATATACATAAAATAAAAATTGACCAAGAATCAAATCAGAGAATGCAAAACTACTGGACCAATATCTGATGGTGCCTTGTAACCAGTGCCTGTGCTGGTCTGGAGGAGGGACTGTCTGGTTCAGTCAGTGTTGAGTCTTGCTCTGTTAGACACACAGTTACCAGGTGCAGAGGGGCATGCTTTGGTGTGAGCAGGTCCACCTCCACTGTGGATCCATTGTCCGTTCCCTGAAGCCCCACCTTGTTGGTGATGGGGAGTAAAATGGTGGCACCCCAGTCTCTCCTCCCCAGACCAGGCATCCTAGACCACTCTGTTCAGGTCGTCCTCACAGTGCCAAAGGAGCACGAGTGGGCAGTCTGTTCTGCTTCAGGATCCTGGGTCTCCCAGGCAGTCGGCTGGGATTCAAACCCCAATGTCTTAAAGGATCCTGCTCCACGTGCCCCAGTTCTGGCGTACTGTCACTCCAGGGTATGGTCACAAAGGGCCTCTGGGTGGCGGGGGGTCCTGCAGTGTCCTTTGTCCTTGGAATGGCTATTTGCCTTCTTCCCACAGCACTCAGGGAGGGGATTGCTCTCTCCAACTGTGCCTGGGAGCTGGCTACAGAGCTTGGGCTGGCTCCCCTCCTCCCCAGGTACACAAAGAGGCCGGAGAAAGCCCTGCAGTTAAAAATTGGTACATTCTCCATTTTTTCTGTTCCCCAACCCATGTTTTTTCTCTTGTCCAAATACAACCTTCCACTTCTGCAACCTCTCTTTCGCTTTCTTTTGTCTTTCTGCAAAAGGGGATCCCTCCCCTCCGTTCCTACGCTGCCTTTTTTTTATCTCTCCCAGTTTGAAATCATGCATCTATGGCCCATCACACTGTCCCCATGCGCCCCTGGAGATGTTTCTGTCACTCTGTAGCCTGGATTCCTGGAATTTCAAGCCTTCTTGCCTCAATACTTCTGTGTTTGAGGGACGAGGGAACTTCAGATTCCCTTACTTCTCTGCCATGTTAACTCCTTCTGAAAATTTTTTCAAGTGTTTATTTATTTGCATGAGAGAGAGAGATCATGAGCAGGGGCAGGGCAGAGAGAGGGAGACACAGAATCTGAAGCAGTCTCCAGGCTCCAAACTGTCAGCACACAGCCCAACGTGGGGCTCAAACCTATGGACCTCGAGATCATGACCTGAGCTGAAGTCAGACGCTCAGCTGACTGAGTCACCCAGGCGCCCCACCCCTCAGTGAAATTGAGAGTGTGATTATTACACTAGATGATTTGAGTACATGAATGTGACCAATAGTGATTGGAGAGGTTTTTTGCTTAAGGCAGAACCTGTGTAATGTTTCCTTCAGGTGGCACGGATGGAGCCATTTTGAAGGGCCGATGGGAGGAAAGAATAAGTGTCTTCTCTCCCTGTCCTTGTGACGTCCCTCTTATTTAATCACATAGTTGCACACAGGAGGACCTTGATGGAGAGGAGATTCCAGTAGAGAAGAACCCCAAGATCTTGCTGATCCTAATTCCTGTAACTGAGGTGTGTGTTTCCTATGAGTGTAGCACTGGGAATCCAGGTGACAGGCACTTTGCTCATGCAGAGAACTGACAGAAAGTTCCCACATCCCACCAGGGAGGGACATTTATGTGTAAATCACAGAGAATCTAGAGATTCAGAGAGGTGGAGTAGGGCCTCCAATTTCTCAGGTGGGTCAGGGTCCCTCTGGGCCCTGGGCCTTACTTATTCAAGGTCAATCAGACCCAAGACTTGACTAGCTAAAAATCTGTGCCAAGGAGTGTCCACATCCTTGTGTCCGAGGAGAGGACAGGCGGTCAAGAGCACAGCAGCGAATGCACATGATCTTTACATCTGTGTGGGTGACTTTGCCGGCAAGCTTGTGGTGTGGCTGGGGCTAAATTTCTGAGTACACTTAGAGACCACAACTTGGCCTTTTGAGAATGAATTTCACTTTTGAAAGTCTCAATCTGGTAAATAGGTTGAGTGACCAAAGCATGCTAGTGTTTGGAAGCAAAAAGAAGCTACACATTAGAGACTTGTCTTCCATTGTTGCCTTTAACTTTGAAGACGACTCTGCTGAGGGAGTTTCAGAGACGTTGCGAGTGATGAGCCCTGAAGATGCATGTTCCAGAGGCAGCGATCATTTGCCAAAGTGCTGTGCACATAGTCCATGAACAACAACCCAGAGTGCATTTGTAATCATTTGTGAATGTGGATGTAAGGTTGCATAATTTCTGGTATGTTTTTAAAACAGTGGTCTATCTATGTTTATTTTATTTTATTTATTTATTTTCGGCCTCGTCTATGTTTATGAACAAAAATACAAAATGGAATATCTGAGGCAATTGTTCTGAAGTTCTTTCTTCCTGTTAAGAAGTATCTTGATTATCTGAAATTCTTCCTAAGGTGGACTGCATTATCTGGGGTTTGGGATCAACAATTACCATGTTGCAGAAGGTGGCATTGATGGTAAGAAAACCTTCTTCTTAAGGACCTGAAGCTCTGAATCTAGGTCGGGCCACTCAAATGTTCACATGAGGAACAGTTTGCTGTGCATATTGTGCAGAGCACATAAATGTTGCTTAAGGGACAGGGGCAGGTGAGCGGTGCATGAAGAACTTTTGTGGCTGATGGATACATTCGCTATCTTGCTTGTTATGATGGTTTCACTGGTGTATACATATTTTAATTATGTCAAAAATGTTTGTATTTTCTATTTTAAATTGGACTGTCTTTGCATTAATGAATTTTCAGAGTTCTTGACACATTCTATTCTTTGTCAGATCTTTATCAAGTATATACACAAGTTCTTTCTTTATCTGATATGTGACTCGCAAACATTTTCTCCCAGTTTGTAGATTGCTCTCTCTGCCCCTTCCTGCTCACGCTCTCTATCTCTCCCTCTCTCTCTCTCAAAATAAATGATTAACTTTGAAAAATCATGTAAATCTACCACAACAGATTATCCTAATTGCATCCAATTGTACCAAAATGCTGCAGGCTTCCACTGCAGGGCTGGGTGCGGGACATGGACCTTGCACCTCAGCCTTGTGTGCTGTGAGGTGCTCACAACCCTATGTCACCAGAAGACAAAAACAGAAGGAGATGCAGCAGGAAATGGTTGTGGTGAAGACAAGAAAGAAGTGTGGCTCTGCACCGGTAAATTGACAACAACCGTGCTTGTTCTTGTGAGATGGTTCTGGGAACTGGGCCAACGTCGATTGTAGGCTACAGACTTCCTGGGGACTGAGCTGTGAGGTGCATAGGAATCATCGTTTCTTTTCTTTACTATGTCATTTCTAATAAAGTGTTACAGATATTTTTAAATGCATGAGAGGGAGGACATGGGTTGGAAAAAGGTGTCAAATTATAAAACAGAGACAAGAAATGTGTAAAGAAGCAGACATTGTCAAAAGGCAAACTGCAAAACCTTTGAGGCTTTGAGCTCCAAAAGATGCAGAAATAGACTCCATCTGTGGATGAGAAAAGATTCATATTCATATCATAATGGGGCACGGACACAGGTAGGATGACAGCTTGTAGCCAGTTTTAGATGATTGTAAATCATGTTGGGGCGCCCGGGTGGCTCAGTGCATTAGACGTCTTGTTTTTATATTTAGACTCTTGATTTGGCCCAGGTCATGATCTGATGGGTTGTGAGTTCAAGCCCTGTGTTGGGCTCTGCACCGACAGCGTGGAGACTGTTTGAGATTCTTTCTCTCCCTCTCTCTGCCCCTTCCTGCTCATTCTCTCTCTCTCTCTCTCTCTCTCTCTCTCTCTCTCTCAAAATAAATGAATAAACTTAAAAAAAATCATGTAAATCTACCATGACGGATTATCCTAAATGCACCCAATTGTACTAAAGTGCTGCAATTTTTCAGCTTTATTGAATTTTAATTTACATAAAATAAAATTCATCTCCTTTCAGTAGATTTAATCATCAATTGAAAAATATATCCAGCAAGTCTTGCTATTTCCCACTAGCCTATATATGTGTATGTTGTCATAACATATATTCATTTTATTTTATCTTTTATCTTTTGATCCCTTCCCAGGTTTCACCAATCCCCTCAACCTGGGAACCATCAACCTGTTCTCTGTAACTATGAGCTTGTCTTGTTTTTTTCTTTTTTACATTCCATATATAAGGGAGATGGTGGAGTACTTGTTTTTCTCTGTCTGACTTATTTCACTGAGCATAATTCCCTTGACATCCATCCATGCTGTTGCAAATGGCAAGATTTGGTTTTTTTTTTAATGGATGACTAATATCCAATTGTGTATATATGCCATGATTTCTCGGTCCATTTATCCATCACTGGACACTTAGATTGTTTCCATATCCTGGCTATTGTAGATAATGCTGCAATAAACATGGGAATGCAGATAACTTTTCCAGTTAGTGTTTTTTCCTTGGGATAAATACCCAGAAGTGGCATTACTGAATCATATGATCGTTTTTTAAAAAAGTTTTTAATAAAATTTTTAATACTTATTTACTTTTGAGTCAGAGAGAGACAGAGCTAGAGCAGGGGTTTGGTAGAGGAAGAGAGAGACACAGAATCCCAAGCAGGCTCCAGGCTCTGAGATGTCAGCACAGAACCTGATTTGGTGCTCGAACTCATGAACTGTGAGATCATGACCTGAGGCAAAGTTGGATGCTCAACTGACTGAGCCACGCAGGTGTCCCTCATTTTTTTATTTGAGAGAGAGAGAAAGGATGAGGGACAGAGGGACAGAGATAAAGAGAGAGAGAGGGAGAGAGAGAGAATCTTAAGCAGACTCCATGCTCAGCGTGTAGCCTATGTGGGACTCAATCGCACGACTCTGGGATCATGACCAGAGCGAATATCAAGAGTCCAACACTCAATCAATTGAGCCACCCAGGTGCTCTTTTTCTTTCATTTTTTTTAGTATCAAGGGATTTTATAGTAACTTTGGAGAAATGTCAGTAATTTATGACTATAATTCTGTAATGTCTTATTTTAGAATATAAAAACTTCACTGGATTCTAAGCTAAGCTTTTAAACTTTAAAGTTAAATTATATTGTTCTCTCTCATGTCACAACCCCTGACAGGATGGTTGCACACACGAAATAGAAAAAGACATTTGGTCTTTCCACACAGGTATCCCTTTTGTACCCTACAAGGATGAGTTGGCTTGTGTAACCTGACTAGCTGGCTTCTTAATAGGAAGAAGCAAAGTTCCATTTTGAATATAAATGGGGAGGGGAGTCTTCCACTGAGATGCCCCAAAGTCAGATTTTGTGTTACTTCCTGCATTGCTCTTATGAGGAATAGCTACCAGCAGCAGCAGCTCAGAATTCTCTTTGTAAACTACAATATTTTGTTTCCTCTTCTGTGGGCTACTTAGCTACCAAAAGGAAGAGTAAGAAGCTCCAGGAAATCCTAGAAAGTACTTTGGCATTCCCCAAGTATTGCAAGAGAACGTCAGGCTTTCTGTAGACTTCGAATAGGCTTCTTTAGAAGGGCCTTCTATAGAGTTCTGGGAGTACAGCAGTCACTTTTGGGGGGGACCGTGTGGCTACAGAGGAGGGATGTGTGTGAAGGGAAATGGGGGACCATGCAGGGGAAGCAGCTGGATTACCATCCTCATGCTGTGGCTTTTGTTTCCTGATGTCCCAGGGCTTAGAAACCAAGATGGCAGAGATTCACAGCTGAGACTTGTCTTAGTGGGTAAGACTGGAGCAGGGAAAAGTGCCACAGGCAACAGCATCCTCGGAGAGAAAGTGTTTCATTCCAGCATTGCGGCAACATCTGCCACCAAGACCTGTAAGAGGGGGAGCAGCAGGTGGCAGGGAAGAGAAATTGTGGTCGTAGATACGCCTGGCATTTTCGACACTGAGGCACAGGGTGCTGACACCTGCAAGGAGATTGCTCACTGCATCTTCCTGACCTCCCCAGGGCCCCATGCTCTGCTCCTGGTGGTCCCGCTGGGCTGGTACACGCAGGAAGAGTGAAAGGCCACGGAGAAGATCCTGCAAATGTTTGGGCTCAGAGCTAGGAGATACATGATTCTCTTATTCACCCGGAAAGATGACTTGGATGGCATCAATTTCCATGATTACTTAGAGGAAGCACCCAAAGATATCCGCGAGCCGGTGGGCAAGTTTGGTGATCGCTACTGTGTGTTCAACAATCGGGCAACAAGAGCTGAGCAGAAGGCCCAGAGAAATCAGCTGCTCACCCTGGTCCAGCGCATTCTAGTCAAGAATGAAGGAAGATGCTACATTAATAAGAGGTACAAAAGGCTGACAATGAGATTCAGAAACAAATGCAAGAAATGCAAGAATTTTATGCAGCAGAGCTAGAGAGAGAGAGAGTGCAGATGAGAAAGGAATTTGAATACAAAATCAGAAAGCTGGAGGATAAACTGGAGCAGCAGAAACAAATGGAACAAATGGAGAGGGAATTGGCTGAGAAAGAGGCATTATATGCTGTAAAGCTGCAAAAACACAGAGATGAGAATCAGTATAAGATAGTTGACTTGATCATGAAAGCTCTGCAGATGGTTTTTCCTATCTTCTCTCACCTGTTTATGGAAGATTAACCTGAATGAGAAGATCTCCTTATTTGCTACACATTTTCTGCTGGCCCTGCCAAGCCCCCACCCCAGAACTCATTCACCAACCTTGAAGCACTCTCGATTCTGTCTCTCAGACTCTCAGGACGAAGGGGTATAATCAGATTCACTGGTGGTGATTGGTAGATGTTTGATTGACTTACCAGGGGAGGGACACATTCTCAGTTTGTGGAACTCCAGAGTAGAAGGTATTGATGCTCTTCTAAGAAGATGACCCCAAAATTTCTCTATTTGTCCCGAGTGAAATCCAGATTCCTTCTAGATTGGTGGATCCTCTCCCTTTGTTGCTTCTACTCACTTATTTTTGCTTTTAGGACATGGCAATCACCTTACCCATATGGTTTGTTACAAAGATTGGTTCTTCATGTTAGGTAGTCTAATGATAGAGATGCTAATAGAATTCTTTCCAGATGAATGGAAATTTATTTAGTTACATTTTTACAGAGGGACTCAAGTTGTTCCTTATCAGCTGCCCACTGAAGAACAAAGAGTTGTCTGGAAACTAGACCTCTCAGAACTCAACTAAGTGAAATGCCAGAAAGAGCAGTTGAAAGACAAAGATTCAACACAGAAGAGAACAACGGTTTGCTGTATTCAGATATATCTACAGCAACTCTTTGACAGACTTTAATGCAACATATTTGCTGAATAACCAGTTCTCTCCTTTTCATGTGAAACTAACTGTTGCCACTTCACCTCCATCACCTCAGACCTTCATACCTTACTGCACATACCACCCTCTCCCAGCTGAACTGCTTGCTAGTTGGTATTATAATAAAAGTTTTCTGTTCCGTCATATTTCCATAAATTTGCAGTCCACTTCTTCTTGGAAAATACCTTTGATATTTATTTTTCTTTATTATTTTATTTAAAATTTATTTATTTATTTAGAGGCATGAGCAGGGGAGAGGCAGTGATAGAGACAACCCCAAGCAGGCTCCACACATCAGTGCAGAGCTTGACGCAGGGCTCAAACCCACAAACCATGAGATCATGACCTGAGCTGAAACTGAGAGTGGGATGCTCAACGGACTGAGCCACCCAGGTGCCCTACGTTTGCCACTTCTTCTAAGACTACAGGTGTGAGTTTCAGTTTTTGGTAACAGTTCAAGATGATTTCAGAGCTAGTCTTGCTCTACCCTCAACACATCTCTCCTCCTTTTCCTTGGAAATTCCCAGCCACATTCTCAACCCCTCTGCCAGTCAAACACCACCTTCTCGTTGGATTCATTCATTATGCACTGATAGAAATTATGTGTAAACAAGGCTTTAGAGACCTTTCTGGTTTTCCTGGAGCAAAAATCCCCTTTAATATATGGATAACAGTCGGAGGTGTCTCTCTTTATCTGTTTTCTACTTTTCTATTTGGTACTTCTCACGTAATCCATGCGAAGGTTTCCCAAAGCACATTTCCATGTTCTGCCAATATGTTCTGGTGGTCATATGTGACTCATGGCAACTCTCCTCACTCTGCCATCTTGACATTGGCTTGTCCATGCTCAAAGCCATTTTGCCCAAAGGGACATATACCTCTCCCAGTTTTCCTCAAACACCCATGAGTTTAGACTGTACTTTTAATTAATCTCGAGGATAAGGGAAGCACACCACAAAGAAGCTCACAATCCCTCACAATCCCTTCTCCCCAGGAGAAGGGACCAAGATGGTGGAGTAGCATGGAAGTTTTCTGCTTCTCTCATTCCTGAAATTCAGCCAGATCAGCACAAAAGCATTTTTCACACTAGAAAATTTATCTGAGGATCAACATAACCATCTGCGTAACCTGAGCCACAGAACTTGGCAGGTACACAGCACGAGAGGTGATTTGGGGGAGAGAGAAGCCATGGAGGATAGGGAGTTGTTTTTGCTTGTGGAGATAGGACAGAAACAGGGGGTAGAATACAGGAAAACACTCCCCCAAAAGGCAACTGTAGAGAAAGAGAAAGAGTGGAAACACCCAAAAGGGACTGAACAAGAAAGCAAGAAAGGAGAAAGTAGATTTTCAATACCATTAAGAAGAAGGGCCCTATAAACAAGGGAGCCCAGAGTTGGAAACTCTGTATCTCGCTACCTGGTGGTGATCTGGTGGGAAGGGTGAATCCCCAGGAGCGAGTTCCGAGGGCTCCGAGGGCCACGTGGGGAGAAGCAGTTCCCCTGCTAAGAGAACATTTGGTAGAGGTCGTGTGGCCTCCCCACAGGTAAGTGTCCCAGTGGACCCTGGAGAACAGCTGTTTGTTGGTTTTGGAACAAAGGCATTATGGGGCAGTGAAGTCTGGCACCAGATGTGTGTTGTGATTTACCACAATCCCTGAGATGCTGCTGCTACATGACTGGGCAAACGTCTTGTGGGGCACATTGGTACCTGGCTGTAGGCTCTGGGCATCTGCAGCAGGTGGTCCCATGAACGTTCTCAGGGGTGGCGAGCACCTGGCCATTGCTTGGCAAGACCCTCCCACGGAGGGTTGGAGTGGGCCAAGACTAAGGGACCTCAGAAATGAGGGGTTTGGAAACACAGCCCCTTCTGAGATGAAATTCAGAAGGGAGGTGCCACCTCATGGCTTGGTCGCAAATAGTGTAGAAGTGGGGAGTGGATGGATGCTGGAGACAAAGGAAGGTTGCATGTTTTTAATTATCAAATGTTTTCCTACTTTTTATTTCCTTTTTTCCCCCTTTCTTTCCCTTTTTTCTCTATTCTGTCAGGCTTCTTTCAACAACCAGACCAAAACACACCTAGGATCTAGCATCCTTCATTTGATTTTTTTGTGTGCTGTTTTAAATTTTTTAATTTTTTTAATAATTCCTTTTCTTCTTCCAAAATGAAGGAATTCACTCAAAAGGAAGGACAGGAGGAAATGCTTCCGACAAATAAGCAAAATGTCTGAACCAGAATTTAGAGTCCCAATAGTACGAATATTAGCTGGGTTTGAAAAAAGCATAGATTCCCTTTCTGTGGAGATAAAAGAAGTAAAATTTGCCATCATGAAATTAAAAATGCTGGAACTGGGATGCAATCTCATATGGTTGTCACGGTGGCAAGGATGGATGCAGCAGAGCAGGGAATCGATGATGCAGAGGACAAACTTATGGAGGTTAAGGAAGCAGGAAAAAAAGAGGGAAACTAAGGCAAAAGAGTATGAGATAAGATTTAGAGAACGTGGTGACTCATTCAAAAGGAACAACATCCGATTAATAGGGGTCTCAGAAAATGAAGACAGAGAACACAGAGAAGGTTTATGTGAGGAAATCATACCAGAACACTTTCCTACCCTGAGGAAAGACAGACATCAAAACCCAGGAAGCACAGAGAACTCCCATCAGATTCAAGGAAAACCAACTATCAACAAGTCATTTCATATTCAAATTCACAAAATAAACAGACAAGGAAAGAATTGTGAAAGCAGCAAAGGAAAAAAGCCCTTAACCTACAAGTGCAACCAGATCAGGTTCTCAGCAGACCTATCCACAGAAATTGGCAGGACAGAAAGGAGTGGCGGGATATATTCAAAGTGCTGAACTGGAAAAGTAAGCAGCCCAAAGCTCTTTATTCAGCAAGGTTGTTTGTTCAAAATAGAAAGGGAGATAAAGTGTTTCCCAGACACAGGAAAAGTATAGACGTTTGTGACCAGTAACCAGCCTGGAACGAAATTGTGTGGGGGACTCTCTCAGGGGAGAAAAGGTGAACCAAAGCAAAAAAGACAAAAGCAACAAAGACCAGAGAACACCACCAGAAACTCAAACTCTAAAGGCAACACAATGGCAATAAATTCATATATTTCAGAACTCACTCTAAATGTCAATGGACTAAACGCTCTAGTCAAAAGACATAGGGAAACAAAATGAATAAGAAAACAAGTTCCATCTTTAGGCTGTTTCCAAAAGACTTATTTTATTATTTTTATTTTTATTTTTTCTCTCTTTTTTTTTAATATATGAAATTTATTGTCAAGTTGGTTTCCATACAACACCCAGGGCTCATCCCAAAAGATGCCCTCTTCAATACCCATCACCGAGCCTCCCCTCCCTCCCCTCCCCCATCAACCGTCAGTTTGTTCTTAGTTTTCTTTTTTTTTTCTTTTTTTTTCTTTTTTCTTTTTTCTTTTTTAATATATGAAATTTACTGTCAAATTGGTTTCCATACAACACCCAGTGCTCATCCCAAAAGGTGCCCTCCTCAATACCCATCACCCACCCTGCCCTCCCTCCCACCCCCCATCAACCCTCAGTTTGTTCTCAGTTTTTAACAGTCTCTTATGCTTTGGCTCTCTCCCACTCTAACCTCTTTTTTTTTTTCCTTCCCCTCCCCCATGGGTTTCTGTTACGTTTCTCAGGATCCACATAAGAGTGAAACCATATGGTATCTGTCTTTCTCTGTATGGCTTATTTCACTTAGCATCACACTCTCCAGTTCCATCCACGTTGCTACAAAAGGCCATATTTCATTTTTTCTCATTGCCACGTAGTATTCCATTGTGTATATAAACCACAATTTCTTTATCCATTCATCAGTTGGACATTTAGGCTCTTTCCATAATTTGGCTATTGTTGAGAGTGCTGCTATAAACATTGGGGTACAAGTGCCCCTATGCATCAGTACTCCTGTATCCCTTGGATAAATTCCTAGCAGTGCTATTGCTGGGTCATAGGGTAGGTCTATTTTGAATTTTCTGAGGAACCTCCACACTGCTTTCCAGAGCGGCTGCACCAATTTGCATTCCCACCAACAGTGCAAGAGGGTTCCTGTTTCTCCACATCCTCTCCAGCATCTATAGTCTCCTGATTTGTTCATTTTGGCCACTCTGACTGGCGTGAGGTGATATCTGAGTGTGGTTTTGATTTGTATTTCCCTGATAAGAAGCGACGTTGAACATCTTTTCATGTGCCTGTTGGCCATCCGGATGTCTTCTTTAGAGAAGTGTCTATTCATGTTTTCTGCCCATTTCTTCACTGGGTTATTTGTTTTTCGGGTGTGGAGTTTGATGAGCTCTTTATAGATTTTGGATACTAGCCCTTTGTCTGATATGTCATTTGCAAATATCTTTTCCCATTCCGTTCGTTGCCTTTTAGTTTTGTTGGTTGTTTCCTTTGCTGTGCAGAAACTTTTTATCTTCATAAGGTCCCAGTAATTCACTTTTGCCTTTAATTCCCTTGCCTTTGAGGATGTGCCGAGTAAGAGATTGCTAAGGCTGAGGTCAGAGAGGTCTTTTCCTGCTTTCTCCTCTAGGGTTTTGATGGTTTCCTGTCTCACATTCAGGTCCTTTATCCATTTTGAGTTTATTTTTCTGAATGGTGTGAGAAAGTGGTCTAGTTTCAACCTTCTGCATGTTGCTGTCCGGTTCTCCCAGCACCATTTGTTAAAGAGACTGTCTTTTTTCCATTGGATGTTCTTTCCTGCTTTGTCAAAGATTAGTTAGCCATACGTTTGTGGGTCTAGTTCTGGGGTTTCTATTCTATTCCATTGGTCTATGTGTCTGTTTTTATGCCAATACCATGCTGTCTTGATGATGACAGCTTTGTAGTAGAAGCTAATGTCTGGGATTGTGATGCCTCCTGCTTTGGTCTTCTTCTTCAAAATTACTTTGGCTATTCTGGGCCTTTTGTGGTTCCATATGAATTTTAGGATTGCTTGTTCTAGTTTCGAGAAAAATGCTGGTGCAATTTTGATTGGGATTGCATTGAATGTGTAGATAGCTTTGGGTAGTATTGACATTTTGACAATATTTATTCTTCCAATCCATGAGCAGGGAATGTCTTTCCATTTCTTTATATCTTCTTCAATTACCTGCATAAGCTTTCTATAGTTTTCCACATACAGATCTTTTACATCTTTGGTTAGATTTATTCCTGGGTATTTTATGCTTCTTGGTGCAATTGTGAATGGGATCAGTTTCTTTATTTGTCTTTCTGTTGCTTCATTGTTAGTGTATAAGAATGCAACTGATTTCTGTACATTGATTTTGTATCCTGCAACTTTGCTGAATTCATGTATCAGTTCTAGCAGACTTTTGGTGGAGTCTATCGGATTTTCCATGTATAATATCATGTCATCTGTAAAAAGCGAAAGCTTGACTTCATCTTTGCCAATTTTGATGCCTTTGATTTCCTTTTGTTGTCTGATTGCTGATGCTAGAACTTCCAGCACTATGTTAAACAACAGCTGTGAGAGTGGGCATCCCTGTCGTGTTCCTGATCTCAGGGGAAAAGCTCTCAGTTTTTCCCCGTTGAGGATGATGTTAGCTGTGGGCTTTTCATAAATGGCTTTTATGATCTTTAAGTATGTTCCTTCTATCCCAACTTTCTCAAGCGTTTTTATTAAGAAAGGGTGCTGGATTTTGTCAAAGGCCTTTTCTACATCGATTGACAGGATCATATGGTTCTTCTCTTTTTTTTTTGTTAATGTGATGTATCATGTTGATCGATTTGCGAATGTTGAACCAGCCCTGCATCCCAGGAATGAATCCCACTTGATCATGGTGAATAATTCTTTTTATATGCTGTTGAATTCGATTTGCTAGTATCTTATTAAGAATTTTTGCATCCATATTCATCAGGGATATTGGCCTGTAGTTCTCTTTTTTTACTGGTCTCTGTCTGGTTTAGGAATCAAAGTAATACTGGCTTCATAGAATGAGTCTGGAAGTTTTCCTTCCCTTTCTATTTCTTGGAATAGCTTGAGAAGAATAGGTATTATCTCTGCTTTAAACGTCTGGTAGAACTCCCCTGGGAAGCCATCTGGTCCTGGACTCTTATTTGTTGGGAGATTTTTGATAACCGATTCAATTTCTTCACTGGTTATGGGTCTGTTCAAGCTTTCTATTTCCTCCTGATTGAGTTTTGGAAGAGTGTGGGTATTTAGGAATTTGTCCATTTCTTCCAGGTTGTCCAATTTGTTGGCATATAATTTTTCATAGTATTCCCTGATAATTGTTTGTATCTCTGAGGGATTGGTTGTAATGATTCCATTTTCATTCATGATTTTATCTCTTTGGGTCATCTCCCTTTTCTTTTTGAGAAACCTGGCTAGAGGTTTGTCAATTTTGTTTATTTTTTCAAAAAACCAACTCTTGGTTTCGTTGATCTGCTCTACAGTTTTTTTAGATTCTATATTGTTTATTTCTGCTCTGATCTTTATTATTTCTCTTCTTCTGCTGGGTTTAGGCTGCCTTTGCTGTTCTGCTTCTATTTCCTTTAGGTGTGCTGTTAGATTTTGTATTTGGGATTTTTCTTGTTTCTTGAGATAGGCCTGGATTGCAATGTATTTTCCTCTCAGGACTGCCTTCGCTGCGTCCCAAAGCGTTTGGATTGTTGTATTTTCATTTTCGTTTGTTTCCATATATTTTTTAATTTCTTCTCTAATTGCCTGGTTGACCCACTCATTCGTTAGTAGGGTGTTCTTTAACCTCCACGCTTTTGGAGGTTTCCAGACTTTTTCCTGTGGTTGATTTCAAGCTTCATAGCATTGTGGTCTGAAAGTATGCATGGTATAATTTCAATTCTTGTAAACTTATGAAGGGCTGTTTTGTGACCCAGTATATGATCTATCTTAGAGAATGTTCCATGTGCACTCGAGAAGAAAGTATATTCTGTTGCTTTGGGATGCAGAGTTCTAAATGTATCTGTCAAGTCCATCTGATCCAATGTATCATTCAGGGCTCTTGTTTATTGACTGTGTGTCTAGATGATCTATCCATTTCTGTAAGTGGGGTGTTAAAGTCCCCTGCAATGACCACATTCTTATCAATAAGGTTGCTTATGTTTATGAGTAATTGTTTTATATATCTGGGGGCTCCGGTATTCGGTGCATAGACATTTATAATTGTTAGCTCTTCCTGATGGATAGACCCTGTAATTATTATATAATGCCCTTCTTCATCTCTTGTTACAGCCTTTAATTTAAAGTCTAGTTTGTCTGATATAAGTATGGCTACTCCAGCTTTCTTTTGGCTTCCAGTAGCATGATACATAGTTCTCCATCCCCTCACTCTCAATCTAAAGGTGTCCTCAGATCTAAAATGAGTCTCTTGGAATACGAAGGAAGATGGCGGCGTAGGAGGACGCGGGGCTCACAGCGCGTCCTGCCGATCACTTAGATTCCACCTACACCTGCCTAAAGAACCCAGAAAACCGCCAGAGGATTAGCAGAAGGGAGTCTCCGGAGTCAAGCGCAGACGAGAGGCCCACGGAAGAGGGTAGGAAGGGCGGCGAGGCGGTGCGCGCTCCACGGACTGGCGGGAGGGAGCCGGGGCGGAGGGGCGGCTTGCTGGCCAAACAGAGCCCCCGAGTCGGGCTGGCAAAAGCGGAGGGGCCGGACAGACTGTGTTCCGACAGCAAGCGCGACTTAGCGTCTGGGAGGTCAGAAGTTAACAGCTCTGCGCGGAAAGCGGGAAGGCTGGAGGACAGAGGGAGGGAGAGCTGCTGAGCCCCCGGACGGCAGAGCTCAGCTTGGCGGGGAACAAAGGCGCTCGCCAGCACCATCTCCCCCGCCCATCCCCCAGCCAAAATCCCAAAGGGAACCGGTTCCTGCCAGGGAACTTGCTCGCTCCGCGCAAACACCCAACTCTGTGCTTCTGCGGAGCCAAACCTCCGGCAGTGGATCTGACTCCCTCCTGCGGCCACAGGGCTCCTCCTGAAGTGGATCACCTAAGGAGAAGCGAGCTAAGCCTGCCCCTCCACCCCCCGTGCACCTTGCCTACCCACCCCAGCTAATACGCCAGATCCCCAGCAACACAAGCCTGGCAGTGTGCAAGTAGCCCAGACGGGACATGCCACCCCACAGTGAATCCCGCCCCTAGGAGAGGGGAAGAGAAGGCACACACCAGTCTGACTGTGGCCCCAGCGGTGGGCTGGGGGCAGACATCGGGTCGGACTGCGGCCCCGCCCACTAACTCCAGTTATACACCACAGCACAGGGGAAGTGCACTGCAGGTCCTCACCACGCCAGAGACTCTCCAAAATGACCAAACGGAAGAATTCCCCTCAGAAGAATCTCCAGGAAATAACAACAGCTAATGAACTGATCAAAAAGGATTTAAATAATATAACAGAAAGTGAATTTAGAATAATAGTCATAAAATTAATCGCTGGGCTTGAAAACAGTATACAGGACAGCAGAGAATCTCTTGCCACAAAGATCGAGGGACTAAGGAACAGTCACGAGGAGTTGAAAAACGCTTTAAACGAATTGCAAAACAAAATGGAATCCACGATGGCTCGGCTTGAAGAGGCAGAGGAGAGAATAGGTGAACTAGAAGATAAAGTTATGGAGAAAGAGGAAGCTGAAAGAAAGAGAGATAAAAAAATCCAGGAGTATGAGGGGAAAATTAGAGAACTAAGTGATACACTAAAAAAAAATAATATACGCATAATTGGTATCCCAGAGGAGGAAGAGAGAGGGAAGGGTGCTGAAGGGGTACTTGAACAAATTATAGCTGAGAACTTCCCTGAACTGGGGAAGGAAAAAGGCATTGAAATCCAAGAGGCACAGAGAACTCCCTTCAGGTGTAACTTGAATCGATCTTCTGCACGACATATCATAGTGAAACTGGCAAAATACAAGGATAAAGAGAAAATTCTGAAAGCAGCAAGGGATAAACGTGCCCTCACATATAAAGGGAGACCTATAAGACTCGTGACTGATCTCTCCTTTGAAACTTGGCAGGCCAGAAAGGCTTGGCACGATATCTACAGTGTGCTAAACAGAAAAAATATGCAGCCGAGAATCCTTTATCCAGCAAGTCTGTCATTTAGAATAGAAGGAGAGATAAAGGTCTTCCCAAACAAACAAAAACTGAAGGAATTTGTCACCACGAAACCAGCCCTACAAGAGATCCTAAGGGGGATCCTGTGAGACAAAGTACCAGAGACATCACTACAAGCATAAAACATACAGACATCACAATGACTCTAAACCCATATCTTTCTATAATAACACTGAATGTAAATGGATTAAATGCGCCAACTAAAAGACATAGGGTATCAGAATGGATAAAAAAACAAGACCCATCTATTTGCTGTCTACAAGAGACTCATTTTAGATCTGAGGACACCTTTAGATTGAGAGTGAGGGGATGGAGAACTATTTATCATGCTCCTGGAAGCCAAAAGAAAGCTGGAGTAGCCATACTTATATCAGACAAACTAGACTTTAAATTAAAGGCTGTAACAAGAGATGAAGAAGGGCATTATATAATAATCACAGGGTCTATCCACCAGGAAGAGCTAACTATTATAAATGTCTATGCGCCAAATACCCGAGCCCCCAGATATATAAAACAATTACTCATAAACATAAGCAACCTTATTGATAAGAATGTGGTCATTGCAGGGGACTTTAACACCCCACTTACAGAAATGGATAGATCATCTAGACACACAGTCAATAAAGAAACAAGGGCCCTGAATGATACATTGGATCAGATGGACTTGACAGATATATTTAGAACTCTGCATCCCAAAGCAACAGAATATACTTTCTTCTCGAGTGCACATGGAACATTCTCCAAGATAGATCATATACTGGGTCACAAAACAGCCCTTCATAAGTTTACTAGAATTGAAATTATACCATGCATACTTTCAGACCACAATGCTATGAAGCTTGAAATCAACCACAGGAAAAAGTCTGGAAAACCTCCAAAAGCATGGAGGTTAAAGAACACCCTACTAACGAATGAGTGGGTCAACCAGGCAATTAGAGAAGAAATTAAAACATATATGGAAACAAACGAAAATGAAAATACAACAATCCAAACGCTTTGGGATGCAGCGAAGGCAGTCCTGAGAGGAAAATACATTGCAATCCAGGCCTATCTCAAGAAACAAGAAAAATCCCAAATACAAAATCTAACAGCACACCTAAAGGAAATAGAAGCAGAACAGCAAAGGCAGCCTAAACCCAGCAGAAGAAGAGAAATAATAAAGATCAGAGCAGAAATAAACAATATAGAATCTAAAAAAACTGTAGAGCAGATCAACGAAACCAAGAGTTGGTTTTTTGAAAAAATAAACAAAATTGACAAACCTCTAGCCAGGCTTCTCAAAAAGAAAAGGGAGATGACCCAAATAGATAAAATCATGAATGAAAACGGAATTATTACAACCAATCCCTCAGAGATACAAACAATTATCAGGGAATACTATGAAAAATTATATGCCAGCAAATTGGACAACCTGGAAGAAATGGACAAATTTCTAAACACCCACACTCTTCCAAAACTCAATCAGGAGGAAATAGAAAGCTTGAACAGACCCATAACCAGCGAAGAAATTGAATCGGTTATCAAAAATCTCCCAACAAATAAGAGTCCAGGACCAGATGGCTTCCCAGGGGAGTTCTACCAGACATTTAAAGCAGAGATAATACCTATCCTTCTCAAGCTATTCCAAGAAATAGAAAGGGAAGGAAAACTTCCAGACTCATTCTATGAAGCCAGTATTACTTTGATTCCTAAACCAGACAGAGACCCAGTAAAAAAAGAGAACTACAGGCCAATATCCCTGATGAATATGGATGCAAAAATTCTTAATAAGATACTAGCAAATCGAATTCAACAGCATATAAAAAGAATTATTCACCATGATCAAGTGGGATTCATTCCTGGGATGCAGGGCTGGTTCAACATTCGCAAATCGATCAACGTGATACATCACATTAACAAAAAAAAAGAGAAGAACCATATGATCCTGTCAATCGATGCAGAAAAGGCCTTTGACAAAATCCAGCACCCTTTCTTAATAAAAACCCTTGAGAAAGTCGGGATAGAAGGAACATACTTAAAGATCATAAAAGCCATTTATGAAAAGCCCACAGCTAACATCATCCTCAACGGGGAAAAACTGAGAGCTTTTTCCCTGAGATCAGGAACACGACAGGGATGCCCACTGTCACCGCTGCTGTTTAACATAGTGCTGGAAGTTCTAGCATCAGCAATCAGACAACAAAAGGAAATCAAAGGCATCAAAATTGGCAAAGATGAAGTCAAGCTTTCACTTTTTGCAGATGACATGATATTATACATGGAAAATCCGATAGACTCCACCAAAAGTCTGCTAGAACTGATACATGAATTCAGCAAAGTTGCAGGATACAAAATCAACGTGCAGAAATCAGTTGCATTCTTATACACTAACAATGAAGCAACAGAAAGACAAATGAAGAAACTGATCCCATTCACAATTGCACCAAGAAGCATAAAATACCTAGGAATAAATCTAACCAAAGATGTAAAAGATCTGTATGCTGAAAACTATAGAAAGCTTATGCAGGTAATTGAAGAAGATATAAAGAAATGGAAAGACATTCCCTGCTCATGGATTGGAAGAATAAATATTGTCAAAATGTCAATACTACCCAAAGCTATCTACACATTCAATGCAATCCCAATCAAAATTGCACCAGCATTCTTCTCGAAACTAGAACAAGCAATCCTAAAATTCATATGGAACCACAAAAGGCCCCGAATAGCCAAAGTAATTTTGAAGAAGAAGACCAAAGCAGGAGGCATCACAATCCCAGACTTTAGCCTCTACTACAAAGCTGTCATCATCAAGACAGCATGGTATTGGCATAAAAACAGACACATAGACCAATGGAATAGAATAGAAACCCCAGAACTAGACCCACAAACGTATGGCCAACTCATCTTTGACAAAGCAGGAAAGAACATCCAATGGAAAAAAGACAGTCTCTTTAACAAATGGTGCTGGGAGAACTGGACAGCAACATGCAGAAGGCTGAAACTAGACCACTTTCTCACACCATTCACAAAAATAAACTCAAAATGGATAAAGGACCTGAATGTGAGACAGGAAACCATCAAAACCTTAGAGGAGAAAGCAGGAAAAGACCTCTCTGACCTCAGCCGTAGCAATCTCTTACTCGGCACATCCCCAAAGGCAAGGGAATTAAAAGCAAAAGTGAATTACTGGGACCTTATGAAGATAAAAAGCTTCTGCACAGCAAAGGAAACAACCAACAAAACTAAAAGGCAACCAACGGAATGGGAAAAGATATTTGCAAATGACACATCGGACAAAGGGCTAGTATCCAAAATCTATAAAGAGCTCATCAAACTCCACACCAGAAAAACAAATAACCCAGTGAAGAAATGGGCAGAAAACATGAATAGACACTTCTCTAAAGAAGACATCCGGATGGCCAACAGGCACATGAAAAGATGTTCAACGTCGCTCCTTATCAGGGAAATACAAATCAAAACCACACTCAGATACCACCTCACGCCAGTCAGAGTGGCCAAAATGAAGAAATCAGGAGACTATAGATGCTGGAGAGGATGTGGAGAAACAGGAACCCTCTTGCACTGTTGGTGGGAATGCAAATTGGTGCAGCCGCTCTGGAAAGCAGTGTGGAGGTTCCTCAGAAAATTAAAAATAGACCTACCCTATGACCCAGCAATAGCACTGCTAGGAATTTATCCAAGGGATACAGGAGTACTGATGCATAGGGGCACCTGTACCCCAATGTTTATAGCGGCACTCTCAACAATAGCCAAATTATGGAAAGAGCCTAAATGTCCATCAACTGATGAATGGATAAAGAAACTGTGGTTTATATACACAATGGAATACTACGTGGCAATGAGAAAAAATGAAATATGGCCTTTTGTAGCAACATGGATGGAACTGGAGAGTGTGATGCTAAGTGAAATAAGCCATACAGAGAAAGACAGATACCATATGGTTTCACTCTTATGTGGATCCTGAGAAACATAACAGAAACCCATGGGGGAGGGGAAGGAAAAAAAAAAAAAAAAGAGGTTAGAGTGGGAGAGAGCCAAAGCATTAGAGACTGTTAAAAACTGAGAACAAACTGAGGGTTGATGGGGGGTGGGAGGGAGGGCAGGGTGGGAGGGAGGGCAGGGTGGGTGATGGGTATTGAGGAGGGCACCTTTTGGGATGAGCACTGGGTGTTGTATGGAAACCAATTTGACAGTAAATTTCATATATTAAAAAATAAAAAAATAAAATAAATTAAAAAAAAAAATAAAAAATAAAATGAGTCTCTTGTAGACAGCAAATAGATGGGTCTTGTTTTTGTATCCATTCTGATACCCTATGTCTTTTAGTTGGTGCATTTAATCCATTTACATTCAGTGTTATTATAGAAAGATACGGGTTTAGAGTCATTGTGATGTCTGTATGTTTTATGCTTGTAGTGATGTCTCTGGTACTTTGTCTCACAGGATCCCCCTTAGGATCTCTTGTAGGGCTGGTTTCGTGGTGACGAATTCCTTCAGTTTTTGTTTGTTTGGGAAGACCTTTATCTCTCCTTCTATTCTAAATGACAGACTTGCTGGATAAAGGATTCTCGGCTGCATATTTTTTCTGTTTAGCACACTGAAGATATCGTGCCAAGCCTTTCTGGCCTGCCAAGTTTCAAAGGAGAGATCAGTCACGAGTCTTATAGGTCTCCCTTTCTATGTGAGGGCACGTTTATCCCTTGCTGCTTTCAGAATTTTCTCTTTATCCTTGTATTTTGCCAGTTTCACTATGATATGTCGTGCAGAAGATCGATTCAAGTTACGTCTGAAGCGAGTTCTCTGTGCCTCTTGGATTTCAATGCCTTTTTCCTTCCCCAGATCAGGGAAGTTCTCAGCTATAATTTCTTCAAGTACCCCTTCAGCACCTTTCCCTCTCTCTTCCTCCTCTGGGATACCAATTATGCGTATATTATTTCTTTTTACTGTATCACTTAGTTCTCTAATTTTCCCCTCATACTCCTGGATTTTTTTATCTCTCTTTCTCTCAGCTTCCTCTTTTTCCATAACTTTATCTTCTAGTTCACCTATTCTCTTCTCTGCCTCTTCAATCAGAGCTGTCGTCATTTCCATTTTGTTTTGCATTTTGTTTAAAGCGCTTTTCAGCTCCTCGTGACTGTTCCTTAGTCCCTTGATCTCTGTGGCAAGAGATTCTCTGCTGTCCTGTATACTGTTTTCAAGCCCAGCGATTAATTTTATGACTATTATTCTAAATTCACTTTCTGTTATATTATTTAAATCCTTTTTGATCAGTTCATTAGCTGTTGTTATTTCCTGGAGATTCTTCTGAGGGGAATTCTTCCGTTTGGTCATTTTGGATAGTCCCTGGAGTGGTGGGGACCTGCAGGGCGCTTCCCCTGTGCTGTGGTGTATAACTGGAGTTGGTGGGCGGGCCGCAGTCCGACCTGATGTCTGCCCCCAGCCCACCGCTGGGGCCACAGTCAAACTGGTGTGTGCCTTCTCTTCCCCTCTCCTAGGGGCGGGATTCACTGTGGGGTGGTGTGGCCGTCTGGGCTACTTGCACACTGCCACGCTTGTGGTGCTGGGGATCTGGCGTATTAGCTGGGGTGGGTAGGCAAGGTGCACGGGGGTAGGAGGGGCAGGCTTAGCTCGCTTCTCCTTAGGTGATCCACTTCAGGAGGGGCCCTGTGGCAGCGGGAGGGAGTCAGATCCACTGCCGGAGGTTTGGCTCCGCAGAAGCACAGAGTTGGGTGTTTGTGCTGAGCGAGCAAGTTCCCTGGCAGGAACTGGTTCTCTTTGGGATTTTGGCTGGGGGATGGGTGAGGGAGATGGCGCTGGCGAGCGCCTTTGTTCCCTGCCAAGCTGAGCTCTGCCGTCTGGGGGCTCAGCAGCTCTCCCTCCCTTTGTCCTCCAGCTTTCCCACTTTCTGAGCAGAGCTGTTAACTTATGACCTCCCAGACGCTAAGTCGTGCTTGCTGTCGGAACACAGTCCGTCCGGCCCCTCCGCTTTTGCCAGCCAGACTCGGGGGCTCTGCTTGGCTGGCGAGCCGCCCCTCTGCCCCGGCTCCCTCCCGCCAGTCCGTGGAGCGCACACCGCCTCGCCGCCCTTCCTACCCTCTTCCGTGGGCCTCTCGTCTGCGCTTGGCTCTGGAGACTCCGTTCTGCTAATCCTCTGGCGGTTTTCTGGGTTCTTTAGGCAGGTGTAGGTGGAATCTAAGTGATCAGCAGGACGCGCGGTGAGCCCAGCGTCCTCCTAAGCCGCCATCTTCCTGGTTTCTCTGTTCTTAGTTTTCAAGAGTCTCTTATGCTTTGGCTCTCTCCCACTCTACCTCTTTTTTTTACTTCCCCTCCCCCATGGGTTTCTGTTAAGTTTCTCAGGATCCACATAAGAGTGAAAACATATGGTATCTGTCTTTCTCTGTATGGCTTATTTCACTTACCATCACACTCTCCAGTTCCATCCACGTTGCTACAAAGGGCCAGATTTCATTCTTTCTCACTGGTGTGCACATTTTCTTAAGCACCAATTCTCTGATACAGATTTGTGAGAAAGGACAATGAGATAGGGAGATTTTAATTCTATTTTTCATTCCTCTTGAGTTAATAGTTGCTTTTGTAGGAAAAATGCTTTGAGCAGGCTTATGCAAATGAGTCCCTTAGACTTTAAGTCAATTGCTTCTTGTGGAGCAATGTGGAGTACACGGGAAACAGCCTACGTAGCAAAATTAAACATAGACGCTGCACAGCTACTTCGTTCTCACCCTCATGGTGAATTCCCTCGACAATCTCCCAACCAAATTTCCATACAATTCTTAATGCTTCTTCATTCCTCCATGAACTGAGGAAAAGACAATATACCTCTTGCTTCCTGAACCTGGAGAGGTGGAATCTGGGTCACAAGTCTCATGGGTTTATTCTTTCTTCCTTTCTGTTTTCTTTCCCCTAGAAGAAGACAGAGTGTTCTCAGCTTCTATTATCTGGACATCTACTATATAAAATTCTATTGTGCAGCAAGGGAGCCCTGGGCTTTGTCATGGAAATTGGACAACTGATAGAGTATAGGCAATCCCTTGTAAAGAAACACCAACACCCTGGATTACAAGGCTGTCATGTTTTCACAAATCTCCCCCCCCCCCTTTTTTTTAGTCTAGAAGCTGTTTCTTCAGGTTTTTCTCTATACTGTGTGAAGGATTAGCATGTATCAGAGCCATCAGGAAGTCTTGTTAAAGTACAAAGCCTGATTCAGTAGGCTCGGAGTGGAGCTTGAGAATCTGCATTCCCTACAGGTTGTGTTGTTCACAGGTGTTGCCCATGCTGCTCGTCTGGAACCATACCTTCAGAGTGACCGCCCAGTCTCAAATAATCTCACATTTGAAAGGGACAAAGTCATTTCAATCATATTCAAGGCATTTCCCTCGTTCCAAATGTTACCAGCTAGATTCAGGATACCGAAGACTCCTCTTCTCCAAGATTCTCAAGTATACATGCAAAGAACTAAATCAAATAAGCCAAAATACCAGATTTCTATCCAAAATCTAGGACTCCTTAATAAAGAGGGAGTGGAGACCAGAGCAGGGGCCAAAACCCAAAGTTGGAAAACTTTATTCTTCTCCCTGAATGGAACAGAGCTAGTCGCACACCCTGGGGCCATCTGACAACCAGATTTACTGTCCAAGAAGGTGACTCAGCTGGGACCTGCCAGAAAGAATTTCTTTACTGTGTATACAGAATGGAATAAGGGACCAAAAGTGTGGGTCATGTCTGGTCCCAGTAAGCTAAGACGGAGAAAGTACCATCTGTTTCATGTTTTTAAAAAGTAAAACATAATAGGAAAAAGTGGTCTACTGAACTATCCTAACATTCTCACATTCTGAAACACATCAATCACTGTCTTTCATGAGGAGATCATTTATGATGGGCTATCAGATTTTCTGCTTCCCCAGGGTGAAGGTGGAGGGATCAGCACTTTTTCCTCTGAGCCAGAGAGAGGAGAGTCACCTCTTGTATCCTTCTCTGTGTCTTTCAAAAAAATGCTAATGAGGTGCCTGGGTGGCTCAGTTGGTCAAGCATCTGACTATTGGTTTCCTTTGCCTGAGGTCATGATCTCATGGTTTCCTGAGTTGGAGCCCTGAGTAGGGGTTCATGCTGACAGTGGAAGGCCTGCTTGGGATTCTGTCTCTCCTTCTCTCTCTGCCCCTCCCCCTTTGTGCTATCTCGAGTTCTCCCAAAATAATAAATAAACTTTAGGGGAAAAAGGAGGTGGGATTATACCAGGTGGGCTTGACCTAATCAAAAAATATTTAAAAGCAAGAGTTTCTCCCTCTGGAGAGAATATCCATGTTGAATATCTGTATTGAGAAACGCCTATCAAGGGAGGCAGCCAGGGTGACACTCTGGGAGGAAGAACTCAGTCCTACAACCGCAAGCAACTCAATGCTGCCAACAACTTGAATGAATTTGGAAAAAGACCCTGAACTCCACAGAGGACACCACTGAGCAGCTGACTCCTTGACTGAAGCTTCAAGCAACTCTGAACACAGGACCCAGTCAGGCCTTGCCTAGACTCCAGACCCCCAGAGACAGAGCCAATAAGCGTATGTTGTTTCAAGTTGCTAAGTTGGAGGTCATTTGTTAGGCACCGATAAAAAAGTAATGCACTTGTTATCTTTATAGTGAGTTTCTTTTAAATAGCATGTGGTTGGCCTTGCTTTTTAATCCAGTCCTACAGTCCCTGCTTTTTATTCCGGGGTGTTTAGACCATTTATCACAGTCTACATGGAAGTACTATTAGACCACTTCACATGTCGTTTAAGGAAGTTACACTAGTGTACTTAACAATTTCTCCCTCCCTGGTGTTGTCATGCCTGACTTTCACATGCATTGTAGGTCCCTCAATACACTATTACTATTTTTGTTTTAGACAATTATCTTTTAGAGCTATAAAATGTAAGCTACAAAATGTCTTTTGTATTATCTTCCTTTTTGCCATTTCTGGAGCTTTTTATTTCTTTAGGTAAATACAAATTTCAGTCTGGTATCACCTTCATTCCTTGTGGATGAGGAACTTCCTCCAATATTTGTTGTAGCACAGGTAAGTCAATCCTGACTTACCTAAGTCAAGCTGAGCAGTGAATCCGCTCAGCTTCTGTGAGGCAGCCTTTAGCTCACTTTTATATTTGAAAGCTATTTTTATTGCTTAGAGAATTCTGGGGTGACACTTTTGTTCTTTCAGTAATATAAAAATGTCACTCAATTGTCTTCCGGATTGCAAGCTCTGACAAGGAATCATCTGTAATTACAATCTTTATTCCTCTAATATAATGTGCCTTTTACACCCCAGTTATTTTTACGTCTTCCTCTTTATCTTTGGTTTTTAGCAGTTTCAGTATGAAGTGCCTAGATTTTTATTTGTTTGTTTCTGTATTTATCCTGCTCAAGCTTCTCTGGGACTCTTGGATCTGTGTCTTGGTGTCTTCCCTTGTTTTTCGAAACGTCTGAACCATTATCTCTTCAAGTGTTTCTTCTGTTCATTTTCTTTTTTTCTCCTTCTGGTACTTCAGATACATGTGTGTTAACCTGTTTGATTTGCTTTGCAGCTCCCGGATACTCTATTCCCTTTTTCTTTTTCTCACTCATTTTTAACTTTTGTTTTCATTTGAAGAATTTCTATTCTCTCTTCTTCAAATTCACTGACTCATGTTGAGTCAACTGTGTTGACTGATGTACCTGCTAGGGAACACTTCATCTCTGATAGTGCTTTTGACTTCTACCACGTATGTTTGATTCTTATGGTTTTCATCTGTCTGTTGAAATTTCCCCATCTTTTATTTCATGTTGTCCAGTTTTTATTCAGTCCTTGTTGTTATTTTAAAATCCCTGTTCAGTTTCTGGACTTTTTGTGAGTCTACCCTGTTGATTGTGTTTTATTTTTGTTCTCCTGCTTTTAAAACAAGTTTCATAATTTTATTAAATTGTAGACATAGGAGGAAAGGAGCAAATGAAATAAAAAATATTGATGCCTAGATACAGAATCCCTTGTCCTCCATCAGGCTGTTAGGGTGGGATTTGAGTCAGCCCACAGGGAATTGGACTGGTTGGGATTGTTGCTACAATTATCGATGGAGCAGCTAAGGCCCCATATTTCTCTAGGGTGCCTTGAGCTCAGTGTGGGCACTCAGATGGCATGTGGTTTTACTCAGTGTTCTCATCCCGTTTACCTTCAGCTTCCAGTCATCCCTACACACTCTGCTTCCCAGAATCTCTCCAGGCCTGTGATGGATGGCTGGTGCTTATCAATCATTGCTCCTATGGTGTGTGGGGGCAGGGCAGCACATATGTCTGTTGTTCTGGTCCAGCCTGAGTCTTAAGCATGGCCTGTGCACCTGGGCCTGGGGATGTGGACTTTCTCAGTAGGTCTGACTGTACTAGGGTTCTCAAGAAAACAGAAACAGGTGGAAAGATACCAATATCTATACCTACCTATCTCTATCTATCTCTCTATCTCTCTATGGATGTAGATATATATGTATATCTATAGATATTGGTATCTTTCCACATTTGCACTTTGTAACTGGCATCTAATCATATCCTACCTTATACTTCCACTAGCTCCTAGGAATATACACACAATAATGTGCAGTATTTATTATTGTGAATAATACCTGTGGAGTATGTATGAGTGTGAAATGTATCTGTTTATGAAATCTTTTTTTTTAATTTTGAGTATTTACTATTACTAAAAGTTTCCTCTTGGATTTGATGATTCTGTATCACAGTTTTATGGAATGTAACCTACAAAGTGGTTTCATCATATTATTTCATCATACACGAAAGCTATCAAGATGAACATTAATGTGATCATGTCAATAAAGAAACGGAACCCCTTTCGGCCCCACGTCTTGGAGCAGGTGCATAGGGATGGCTCTGAGACAGACACAAGTGCGGGGCCACGAGCCACACCCTGCTCTCTCTGCTACTCCTTCTAACACGCCCTCGCGATGTCCCAAGTAGGGCTTTTTACCCGTGGGTGTTGAAGCTGTCTTTTGATTCAAGCATACATTTCCGTATGCGAATTTAAAAGCCATAATACTTATATTTATTTTAAATCCCATTTCTATATGCAAACAAGACAGAAACAAACAACAATTGGAGGGAGTGTGTGGACACATGTGCACGAGACAATGAGAAATGAAAGAATGACGGGTTAAAGTCAGCCCCACAGTGCGTGCTCCTGAAACGCGGCCCTGGAGGCAGAGCTGGGGACAGCGGCCGTCCCCCATCCCCGCCCCCCTCCCTGCTGCCCTGCGGGTTCCCGAGTTGCAGGGCTACCGAAGGGATCCCGCATGGCTCAGAGACCCCATGTGAGCCCCGCAGGGCTGCTGAGGACCCTAAAGACGGAGATTAATGGCGGACTTCCGCCCAGCGGCACTTCACTGAGCCCAACTCACTGCAAGGGCCATCAGGGCCCTCAGGCCTCCTGACCACAGCTCACTACAACCCTGAAGTCCAACCTGCCACTCCCACTCTGGCGCCCCAGGAACTAGTGGCATGGCGGGCCCTTCTAATCCAGGTGGAACTGGGATGGCCCTAGGGGTCCCCCACCTTCTCCACGTGGAGCTGCACCCCCCTCCCGCCAACATCACCTTCCTTCCAGCCCCTGAACCCTGGGCCAGGTGAGTAGGTGCCTCCTGTTGCATCCACACCTACGGTCTAGAGCATGGCTGATTTGAAGAGAGGAGCCAACTTCCTTGAAAGTGTTTTGTCACATTCTGACAGAGCAATAAGGAAACCCTGTGGGTTTGGTTACACAACCTAAGGATGTCATCTGATTTTCTAATGATGTGGCAGTCAAGCACTTTCATGGGCTGGCCTTCCCCCATTGAACTCCATGGGACCACCATAGCAGTGGAATGTCGGGGTCTGAGGCTTTCCACCAGTGCACCTGTGGCTCCCTCTTTCTCCATTGTGTGAGACGACCTCTGGGATTTGTTTTGTTTAGTTTTGTTTAGTTTGTTTGTTTTGTTTTTTTGCATAGTAATCCATTTGAGAAGCACAATGAAGACATTCCCCAAATTTCGACTTCACTTTGGAAAGACATCAGCCATAATAAATGCTAGAAACTTGGGAACTGTGTTATTTTCACTATAGTTATTTCTCTTTTTTGGCAGTAAATTATTGTAAAGGAAATAAACCGATATTTCAGAAGTAAACATTAATATGTATGACCCTGACATCACTTTCACCGGTGATAATAAAACATCCAAGGGTCACAAAGGGCCAGATCTAGCTGGGTATGAGAGCTAGGACAGTATTAAGGAGGGTCAGTGTCTGCTTTGGTTGAATGTTTGTGTCCCCCCGCAAGTTTCATATATTGAAAATTTCGTGCCCAAGAGGATGGTTTTAGGAGCTGGGGCCTTTGGAAGGTGAGTCAGTCAAGAGGGTAGATCCCATATGAGTGAGAATTGTGCCCTTCTACAAGAGGCCCCAGAAAGCTGACTCATCCCTTCCACCATGTGAGGACACAGCCAGAAGTCAGCAGTCTGCAACCCAGAGAGGTCTCTCACCAGATCCTGACTGAAATCACATCTCCATCTTGGACCTCCAACCTCTAGAACCATGGGGAAAATTCTTCTTCTATTTATAAGTGGCCCAGTCTGTGCTTTTTTTAATTTTATTTTTTATTTTTTAATATGAAATTTATTGTCAAACTGGTTTCCATACAACACCTGGTGCTCATCCCAACATGTGCCCTCCACAATGCCCATCTCCCCCTGCGTCCCTCCCACGCCACATCAACCCTCAGTTTATTGTCAGTTTTCAAGAGTCTCTATTGGTTTGGCTCCCTCCGTCTCTAACGGTTTTTTTTTCCTTCCCCTCCCCCATGGTCTTCTGTTAAGTTTCTCAGGATCCAGATAAGAGTGAAAACATATGGTATCTATCTTTCTCTGTATGACTTATTTCACTTAGCATAACACTCTCCAGTTCAATCTGCGTTGCTACAAAAGGCCATATTTCATTCTTTCTCATTGCCAAGTAGTATTCCATTGTGTATATGAGACACAATTTCTTTATCCATTCAGCAGCTGATGGACATTTAGGCTCTTTCCATAATTTGGCTATTGTTGAAAGTGCTGGTATAAACATTGGGGTACAAGTGCCGCTATGCATCAGCACTCCTGTCCCCTTTGGGTAAATTCCTAGCAGTGCTATTGGGGGTCATAGGGTAGTTCTATTTTTAATTTTTTGAGGAACCTCCAGTTTTCCGGAGCAGCAGCACCAGTTTGCGTTCCCACCAACAGTGCAAGTGGGTTCCTGTTTCTCCACATCCTCTCCAGCATCTATAGCCTCTTGATTTGTTCATTTTAGCCATTCTGACTGGCATGAGGTGGTATCTCAGGGTGGTTTTGATCTGTATTTCCCTGATGAGGAGTGATGTTGAGCATCTTTTCATGTGCCTGTTGGCCATCTGGATGTCTTCTTTAGAGAAGTGTCTGTTCATGTTTCCTCCCCATTTCTTCACTGGATTATTTGTTTTTCAGGTGTGGAGTTTGGTGAGTTCTTTATAGATATTGGATACTAGCCATTTGTCTCATATGTCATTTGCAAACATCGTTTCCCATTCTGTTGGTTGCCTTTTAGTTTTGTTGCTTGTTTCCTTTGCAGTGCAGAAGCTTTTTATCTTCATGAGGCCCCAAAAGTTCATTTTTGCTTTTAATTCCCTTGCCTTTGGAGATGTGTCACGTAAGAAATTGCTGCGGCTGAGGTCAGAGAGGTTATTTCCTGCTTTCTCCTCTAGGGTTTTGATGGTTTCCTGTCTCACATTCCGGTCATTTATCCATTTTGAGTTTATTTTTGTGAATGGTGTACGAAAGTGGTCTCGTTTCATTCATCTGCATGTTGCTGTCCAGTTCTCCCAGCATCATTTGTTAAAGAGACTTTTTTCCATTGGATATTCTTTCCTGCTTTGTCAAAGATTAGTTGGCTATACTTTTGTGGGTCCAATTCTGGAGTCTCTATTCTATTCAATTGGTCTATGTGTCTATTTTTGGGTCAATACCATGCGGTCTTGGTGATTACAGCTTTGTAGTAGAGGCTAAAGTCTGGGATTGTGATGCCTCCCGCTTTGGTCTTCTTCTTCAATATTACTTTGGCTATTCAGGGTCTTTTGTGGTTCCATACACATTTTAGGATTGCTTGTTCTAGCTTCAAGAAGAATGCTGGTGCAATTTTGATTGGGATTGCATTGAATGTGTAGATAGCCTTGGGTAGTAATGACATTTTAACAATATTCATTCTTCCAATCCATGAGCATGGAATGTTTTTCCATTTCTTTGTATCTTCTTCAATTTCTTTCATAAGCTTTTTGTAGTTTTCAGCATCCAGATCTTACGTCTTTGGTTAGGTTTATTCCTAGGTATTTTATGCTTCTTGGTGCAATTGTGAATGGGATCAGTTTCTTTATTTGTCTTTCTGTGGCTCCATTATTTGTGTATAAGAATGCAACTGATTTCTGTACATTGATTTTGTATCCTGCGACTTTGCTGAATTCATGTATCAGTTCTAGCAGATTTTTGGTGGAATCTATCGGGTTTTCCATGTATAATATCATGTCATCTGCAAAAAGTGAAAGCTTGACTTCATCTTTGCCAGTTTTGATGCCTTTGATTTCCTTTTGTTGTCTGATTGCTGATGCTAGAACTTCCAACACCATGGTAAACACAGCGGTGAGAGTGGACATCCCTGTCATGTTCCTGATCTCAATCCCTCAGAAATACAAGCAATTCTCAGGGAATACCATGAAAAATTATATGCCAACAAATTGGACAACCTGGAAGAAATGGACAAATTCCTAAGCACCCACACACTTCCAAAACTCAAACAGGAAGAAATAAAAAATTTGATCAGTTATCAAAAATCTCCCAACAACTAAGAGTCCTGTACCACATGGTTTCTCTGGGGAATTCTACCAGACATTTAAAGCAGACATAATACCTATCCTTCTCAAGCTGTTCCAAAAAATAGAAGGGGAAGGAAAACTTCTAGACTCATCCTACGAAGCCAACGTTACTTTGATTCCTAAACCAGACAGATACCCAGCAAAAAAAAGAGAACTACAGGCCAATATCCCTGATGAATATGGATGCAAAAATTCTCAGTAAGATACTAGTAAATCAAATTCAACAGCATATAAAAAGAATTATTCACCATAATCAAGTGGGATTCATTCCTGGGCGGCAGGACTGCTTCAACATATGCAAATCAATCAGTGTGATACATCACATTAATAAAAGAAAAGAAAAGAACCATGTGATCCTGTCAATCAATGCAGAAAAACCATTTGACAAAATTCAGCATCCTTTCTTAATAAAAACCCTGGAGAAAGTTGGGATAGAAGGAACATAGTTAAACATCATAAAGGCCATTTATGAAAATCCCATAGCTAATATCATCCTCAATGGGGAAAAACTGAGAGCTTTCCCGTTGTTTTTTTTTTAATAGCAACTCAAGCTGACTAAGACAGTGGCTACGTTTTCATAAATGCTCACACACACAGAAATGTTTGCTTCCCTTTGCCATGAATCCACTTTCTACAACACACTACCAGTCATTTCACTATTTTTTCAAGAAAGAAAAATTCATCCAAACTACTAAAATGAATTAAGGACATTTGAAAGTTAACCACATTTATTTGAATAGTGTACATATAGTCAAAAGTGACGTTGAAACGCTAAAAGTCAACTTGAGCCTTTGCAAAGTCGATACAGTATCCAAGGTGTCCTGAGTCATTAAGACTCCCCGTCTGAAACTCCAGGCTTCCTTTGAAATTGGTTTTAAGTCTCCCTCAGCGCCTTGTACCCAGCCCCTTTACCCTCCAGGCTCCCCGCGTTTGGAAGGGCAGCGCCTTCAATCTGGGTCTGGGGACCCACCACGGGAAAAGCAGCAGGACAGGTAACAGTTCCCCCCCCAGGAGCTGGGGCGCCCGCCGCCACCCCTGCCGCGGGCCTCCAGCCAGCGCCGCCCCGGCCCCCGCCCCAGATCGCGGGCCGCCAGCCGCGCGGCCACCAGGCGGAGCGTGTCCTCCGGACGCGCGTGGCGCCGGTCCCACGCCAGGCCGTACACGTCGTCGGTGAAGGGCGCGCCGTCGTGCTCCAGCGCCAGCCGCTCCACCAGCGCCAGCAGCTCGCCCACCTGCGCATCGCGCTCGGCGCCCCCCGCCCGGTTGTCCAGGGCGCACACGCGGCCGCCGCACTCGGCCACCAGGGCCCGCAGCGCGCGGTTGTCGGTGGCGCGCACGTAGTCGTGCAGCGAGCCCCCCTCCAGGTCCTCCCGGCGCGTGAAGACGAGCACGGCGCGCGCCAGGACGCCGGCGCCGAACAGCTCGCGGACGCCGCGCGCCGCCTCCTCGTCCTGGGCGGTGAAGCGGCCCAGCTGCGTGACCAGCAGCAGCGCGTGCGGCCCGGGCGCCGAGAGCAGGTAGCAGTTGGCCCGCTCGGTGCAGTCCGGGTCCGCGTGCCGGCCTTGGGCGGTGAAGAGGTCGGGGGTGTCGGTGACCTCCACGCGCCACCCGGCCCAGCTCCGGCTCCCCAGGGCGCAGCTTCTGGTCACCGGGGTGGTCGCGAGCCTGGACGGGAAGAGGCTGTGGCCCAGGATGCTGTTGCCCGTGGCGCTCTTGCCCACTCCGGTCCTGCCGGCCAGGATGAGCCTGAGCCTGCGCTCCTGCGCGACCGGCTGCTGCTGGTCGTCCGGGTCCTGGGAACCTGTGAGGACAGAGTAGGCGTGGGCCGCCGGCTTGAGAGCGCGCGTCCCGCTCCACCGGGGCTCCGGGGTGCCTCCTGAGGGAGGAGGGCAAGGATGCCTCCCGCTTCTGCTTGTCCAACAGGCCTTTCCCAGGCGCTCTGGTTAGAGCTTGTGCGACTCCGGGGCATCTTTAGCCACCTTTCTTCCATCTTTGGCTCCAGTGCGTGCACCTGCCCCCCAGTCCATGCTCCGGCACCGGGTGCACACTGCTCTGGAGGGTCCCCCTCGACGGTCGCAGGCCATGACTTCAGCTGACATTACCTCTGGTCGTCCGCACCTTGCAGAGCTGCTCCGTGCTCGACGACTTCCCAGGCCTCTGCCAGACTTCTCCCAGGGGCCATCCCAGCGAGGAGATGCGGGAGGGCACAGAAGGCCTGGGAGTGAAGGGCTGTCTGGAGTCCCAGACACCCCGGGTTGGAATCACAGCCCCGCATGTGCCAGCTGTGGAACCTTGGGCGAGTTTAGTCTAAGCTTTCAACGTCTTCTGCATAATGGGAGGGGTGACAGAGAGTTGTGTCTCCCAGGGTTGCTCAGAGTATTAGATGACAGGATCTCTTTCCTTCTTCCCTTCCTCCCTTCCCCTTCTCCTCCCTCTTCTCTCTAGTAAACCTGCTTCCAGTAAGACACAGTTAACCCTCCATCCTTGTTCACGGACACAGTCTACCTGGTAAACCGTGTTCCCTCTAGTCCATGATCTCCACCCTCCACATCTTCCGTGGGGATCGAGTAGATGTATTGTCCTCATTGTACCCTTTGGGACCCAAGCCACAGTCTGGTCAAGGCACTTAATATCCTACAGTAGGTCAGGGGCAGAGGTCCAGCAAAAATGCAAAGCTGGGGCTCTAGCTGTTTCACCCCAGCATGGGGACATGTCTGGGATTTGTCTCTGCTCAGTCTTTTGTTTTTTTTTTTTTTTTAATGTTTATTTTTGAGAGAGACAGAGACAGAATGCGAGTGGGTTGGGACAGAGAGAGAGGGTGACGAATCTGAAACAGGCTCCAGGCTCTGAGCTGTCAGCACAGAGCCCAACGTGGGGCTCGAACTCACGAGCTGCGAGATCATGACCTGAGCTGAAGTCAGACGCTCAACCGACTGGGCCACCCAGGTGCCCCAATGTCTCTGTTCAGTCTTGAGTTAGCCCATGGCCTTGGGACCCAGAGCTGACGCCTAGGGGCAAGTACATACTGAGATCAGTTCTTACCATAGGCATTCTCTTCATCTCTGGCCATCTTGCGTCCTCCCATGCCCACCTGAAAGAGTTCCAAACACAACCTGTTCGTTCCTTCATTCCTTCAATCATTCATTCGTTTATCAAATAGGTATAACTACCTAAGGTGGCTCAGGCAAGGTCCAAAGAGCTGGTGACATCCCAATGAAAGGTCATGCTTCCTGCCCCTCCCTGAACATCAGAATTTGGGGAGGAACCCCGGAAGGACCTGGTTGGTGTTGGAACCAAACCATGAGAACCTTTGGTGAGCCTTGTTGGTCCTTTCAGGGACCCTGAATGCAAATGACAGAATGGAAGTGATAACCCGTCCTCTGTGTCAGTGAGTGAGCTTTAGCTGAGAATTTCCCAGGTAATTTATGTCAGTGGCATTAACTGTAGGCACAAAGTTTTCCCAGAAGATTCCACAGCCAGGGGAGACTTTGGAAAACCCTGAGAATCAGAAATTCTGCTCAGTGACTTAGGGAACCACCTTAGGGCTGTTGGCCGGGGATGGGCGGGGGTGGGGGTGGGGAGACAAGAAGAGAGTTTGCAGTTTGCTTTTGAAAATTGGGAAAGATACCTATCTCCCGTGCTGATCTGAAGAACCTGTGTTCTGCTCTCCGAAGACCAAAGAATTCGGCTTGTGTCATTTGTGTAAATATGACCTGTGTGCTGGAGAGATGGGACACTCCCTTCCGGCTCCTGGTGTTCCTGCCCCGAATCTGAGGCCTCTCAAACTAAGCGATGACCCCAAGTCCGGCAGGATTTACTACAGAGAGCCACTCAGTGATGCAGTCTGCTTGATCTCACGAGGACCTGGTCACAAGGGCGCCGCTCTGCTCTGTCTGCTTCGCCAGCCCTGTGTCCCAATCACTCCCCTTCTGGGTCAGCTGCTCTGCAGAGGACAGGTTTCAGGGCCTTTCCAGCCCACCTGTGCGCTCACCCCCATGACCACTCCTTCTCTCCCACGTTTCTGTCTGAGTCCTGTCTGTGCTCCGCCATCCATTTCAAATGCTACCTCTTCATGGCAACACCTGGCTACTGTGGGTGACCGTGCTGTGTCCCATGGGCAACACACAAGGACAAGCAAAGGGAAAGGTTGATTGATAACTTGTCTCTGACCAGTTAGATGACAGGTTTGTCTTCTGTGTAATGCCACTTTCGGCTCCCCAAAGCCCTTGGTAAAGTTGATCCCACAGGCTTCAGGTGAGTAGTGATCTTGTGTGTAAAAATTAGCAAACTCCCATAACTGACTGCACAGCAGAACTGAAGAAACGGCCAGAAGATTCAGTGCAAAGAACAAGAATTTAGCTAAAGCAAGAAGTCCTTATCGATGAGGGAACTGACCAAGTGTGCTCTAGGAAATCCACTGGACTCCTGGCCCCTATGGGACTTCCCAAAGGTTTGCGATGGTTTGGGATGGGATTTGAAAAATTCTTCCAGAGTTTCTGAGAGCTGACATCTGGGGTTTAGAGCTTGGAGTCATTGACTGATGTAGAACATGGAGACTCCTAGCATCTTAAATGCGATTGGATATTATGTAGTCCCCTGCTTCCTGAACCTGCTATCTTTTGGAGGCCTCTATGGGAGTCTTTAAAATATATATTTGACATTTTGTTTCATAGATGTGTAGTTTAATAAGAAAAAAGGGGGTGCCTTTGTGGCTCAGTCTAAGTCTCTGACTCTTAATTTTGGTTCAGCTCATGATCTCATGGTTTGTGGGTTTGAGCCCCTCATCAGGCTCTGTGCTGATAGCACAGAGCCTGCTTCGGATTCTCTCTCTTTCTTCTTCATGTGTGCCTCCCCTGCTCACATGTCTGTCTCAAAAACAAAGAAACAAACAAATAAATAAATAATAAACTTAAAAAACGGTATCTCTCCCCCTCTTCCTGAGGGATTTCTTTTAAAAAAAAATGTTTTTTTTTTTACTGTTTACTTATTTTCTTGAGAGACGGTGAGACAGCGCACGAGCAGGGAAGGGTCAGAGAGAGAGAGGGAGACGAAGAATCCAAAGCAGGCTCCAGGCATTGAACTGACAACACAGAATCCATCCCAGGGCTCAAAGCTTAATGGACCAAGCCACCGAGGCACCCTCCCCAACCCCCTGAGTGATTCTAATGCATTGGGTCCCTGCTCTGAGTTTCTGAGCTATTCATCCTGTCCAAGCCCTTCATTCATAGCCAGTGTGTGGGGATGAAGCTGGCTCCCAGTGCACAGAGCCCTGGGCAGCCAGGGTGGGGGAGGGATGTGCAAGGACACACAAGCACGTGTACTGCAGAGGTCTGAAGACCATGTTCATAACTCTTGCTGGCTCCTGCAAGTCCCTGGGGGTGCACAGGGCTGAGGAGGTGGAGGGTGTGAGTGGGGTTCGGCTCACAGACACGATTTTCCACTCTGCGATGTGTTCTGAGGTTAGACTCACTTGTTTGTCCTCAGAAATGTCTCTCTCCTTGGCTGCACATGCCCTCAGAGGGAGTGTCTGCAGCCTTCTCCAGCGTGCTCAGCCCTGGCAGTGCTTCCAGCAAACACCTTTCTGACCAGGTGAGGAGCGGGGCAGGACGAAGTACGTAGTCCCAAGTAAAAGTGTGCGCACTCCACGGCTGGAGAAGATGCTTACCATTTCTTCTTCACCTGCTTGTTTTGAAACTCAGAGCTCCCTGAAAAGCCTGCAAGGGTGAAGTTATTCTTTCTAGATCCCGCTCCCCTTCCTGGGAGGTAGCAGAATGCAGGCGCCCACTCAGTGAGCTGCAACCAGGCCCTGAATTCCTTAGAGCCCCCCTGCCCCCCTCCACTTCGTCCACTCCCCCCTGCCCCAGGTGGCTCCCTTCCTCCCCGTGTGTGCTCACCTTCCAGCAGAAGTGGTGACAGGCTCTGCTGTTGGCTGCAGAAAACCGGGACCTGGTGCTGTGCCTTGGGTTGTGAGTACAGAGGCTGTTCCTGCCAGCACAGCACAAGGAGGAAGTCTCAGAGCCCAGGGAGGGAGGGCCCAGTGGTGCCGATTTAAAGGGACAGGACATGGGCCAGGTGGGCCAGTGAGTGGTGCCTTTGGGTTCTTTTCACTGCGCAACACACCCTTTGTTTGGGACTGTGATGATGCTTTCCGAAGATCACTGTGGCACCACATCTTGTTCCCGGGAGGGGCTGTTACCTCAATGAAGGGCAGTTTAGATTTCTGAGGCCTGTTCTCAGTTTTGGCCTCTGCCCACTACTCTTATGTCCAGTTGCCTTTTGCTTTTTGGGTGTTTTCCTAGAAAATGGCCTCTTGAGAGTCTCCTTCCCCAGGAATCAGGGAGGAATCCTTGGCTGGACATCAGTGTGGACAAGGCCACCAATGTGGTCCTCTCTGCCATCTCCTCATTCCTAAAGAAAAAGAGGTCTTTTCAGCTATTAAAGGTCAGACAGCAGGAAGAGGATGGAATTTTCATAGGACTTAGTCTAGCCTCAAGTTGGTATCTCTGACCCAAGTGTCTGTTTCTCCTCTCAGGAGGTCATGAGAGGAAAATAGCCGTGAGTAAAATAGCCAGACTTTGTGTGGAGAGAAGGCTACAACAGTGTATGGTGCTATGTGCCCTGGACCTGGTTTGTTCTGGAATCAACTCTGCGATCTTGCCTAGCTCACTTACAGTTTCTGGAGTCACCTCTCCCCGTGTGTAGTGAGGGCTTTCACTTAACCTGAACCTAATACTCTGGGGCCTGATTTTTAGCCAGTCTTGCCAGTTCATTCTCTCTAGTGAAGATACCTAACCCATGGCCCTCCCCCTTATCCCCCCACACCGTATCCAGCTTTATGGAGATATAATTGAAATGTAACACTGTAATTTTAAAGGGTGCAATGTGTTGATTTGATACACTGTATATTGCAAAATAATTGCCACCATAATATTATTAGGTAACACCTGCATCACATCACATATTTACCATTACTCTTTTTTTGAGTGAGAACATTTAAGATCATCTACTCTCTTAGTAACACTTAAGGTATGATACAGTGGTAATGAGCTATAGTCACTGTGCTGCACGTTAGATCCCCACAACTTAATCATCTTATAACTGGAACTTTGTACTCTTTGACCAATGTCTCCCCATCCCCCCATCCCCAAGACCCTGGTCACCACTGTTCTACTCTCCATTTCTATCAGTTTGGCTTTTTAAAATTCCACATAAGGGTGATATCATACAGTATTTGTTTTTCTCTGTTCGACCTGTTTCGCTTACGATAATGCCCTCAAGTTCGACCCTGTTGTTGCAAATGACAAGATGTTCCTCTTTCTTTTCACAGAACAATATATATATATACCCATAGTTGGACCCTTAGGTTGCTTCCACATCTTGGGTATTGTGAGCAATGCTGCAGGGAGCTTGTGAGTACAGATCTTTCTTTGAGATCTTGCTTTCCTTTCTTTTGGATAAATACCCAGAAGTGGGATTGCCGGATCAAATGTAATGCTACCTATAATTTTTGGAGGACCGTCCATACTGTTTTCCACAGTGGCTGCACCAATTTGCGTCCCATGCACAGTGCACAAGGCTTCCCTTTTCTCCACATCCTCCCTAACACTTGTTACCTCTTGTCTTCTTGATGATAGCCATTCTAACAGGTGTGAGGGGACACCTTACTGTGGTTTTGATTTGCAATTCTCCTGATGATGGTGATACTGAGCACATATCCATGCACCTCTGTGCCACCTGTGTGTCCTCTTTGGGAAAATGCCTGTTTACTTCCTCTGTCCTTTTTAAATAAATTGCTCGGGTTTTGCTATTAATTATGTGAGTTCTGTATGTATTTTGGGTATTAACCCTTTATCAAATATACGATTTGCAAATACTTTCTCCCATTCAGTGGACTGCCTTTTTGTATTGTTGATGGTTTCCTTTGCCAGGCAGAAGCGTATTAGTTGGATGTAATCTCACTTGATCATTTTATCTTTCGCTGCCTTTGCTTTTGTGGTCAAATCCAAAAAATTATTGCCAAGACTGATGTAAAGGAGCTTACCCCCTGTTATACTCTAGGATTTCACGTCTCTTAGATTTATTGAGGCTCATTTTATGGCCTATTGGTCATATTTAGGAGAACGTTCTCTGTGTACCTGAACAGAATGCATAATCTACTTCGTTGGGTAATGTGCTGTAATGTTAGGTCTGGTTGGTTTATCTGTGGGTCACATCTTCTGTTTCTGTTTTGACCTTCTGATTAGCTGTGGTACGCGTTGGTCAACGTGGACATTGAAGTCTACAGCTTGTTGTTGAATTGTCTATTTCTCCTTGACGCCCGTTATTTTTTGCTTCCTGTGTTTTGGGGCTCAATTGTGAAGTTCATGTGTGTTTATAATTATTACATCTTCAAAATCACTGAATCTTTGTTCTAGCCATTCAAATCTATCGTTGAGCTCCACTAGTAAAATTTTCATTTCACTCATACTTTTCGCTGCAGAATTTCTATTTTGTTGTTTAAAAAAGCAATTTCTGTATTCTTATGGACACACAGACAGCAGCAAATCAAGGCCTAGAAAGGCAGAAAGGGAATCAGTATCCAGATTCACTACACGATGTTACCTAAAATACCCAGTTCTTAACAACACCTGTAAGATGTACAACGAAACAGGAAGGTGTGACCCATATACTGGAAAAACTCAGGCCACAGGAATTGCCTGGCAGAGGCCCTGGATATTGGATTCAGAGACAGGGCTTCCAAAGAGCAGTTCTAAGCATGTTGAAAGAACTGAAGGAAATCAGTGTGAAAACTCCCACCACTGGTACCATACTTGATGAAAGACTGAGAGCTTTGCCTCTGTGATCAGAAATAAGACAAGGATATCTGCTCTGGCGCTTCACTGCAACTTTGTGCAGGGGGTTTGCATGTTTGGCTGGACTCTCCTGGTGAAGCCTGCTTCCCCTGCAGGGTGAAACCTTTGGTGTCTCTCCTCAGAGGGTGCAGCCTGGGCCTGCAGAGTCCCGGGAGTTGACAGTTGTCTAGCCCCACTCTGTGCGTCTTTCCCTAACCACTCTGTCTGTCCATACTATACCCGGTGGTTAAACCCACTGACCTCCAGCTGATTCCTCCCAAGATACTGTTCTCTTGCTGGAAGGCTGAGAGGACAGGGAGCCCCAGCTTCTCAGCCACACCTCCCAGAATGCAGTTTCCTTCCAGAGAAGCTGAGTGTGTGTTGGAAGGGAGGAAGCAGCTTATGGTAAGTGTCACAGACTCACTGTTCTTACTACTATTTAGTAGACTTTTTTTTTTAAATAGGTTTCTTCGTTTGCTGAATGATCTTAGAACAACTTTAAGAGACTTTAATATATTTTTGAAAATATATACTTTGTACCACTTATGGCTGTCCCACCAGTACTAGGTCTGTAGGGTTCTTCCAGGGCATATGGAAGCCTGTCCTAGTTTTGGGTCAAAGTCTGGCCACATTGCCAACTCCCCTCTTCTTCCTTCCTGCTGGCTTCCTGGAGTTTGCCTCGTTTTGCCTTCCCCTTGTGGTGTCTTATTATAGTTAAACGAAACAGCGTCAAAAGAGAGCCAGGCAGCAGTTACCACCGTGCTACCAACAGCCGTCTTTATACGGAGTCCCGCTGTCCTACTAACTGCAGATATGGTGAACTTGCAGAGGGTGAGAGAGACGCTGGCCTCTCCCTGTATTTCCAAAGAGTCGTTTATATTCTTTCACAGCTTGGACATGAGTCATTTCAGTGCAACTTTCAAGTACTATTTCTTCCTGATAAATAAATAATAGTCAAAATAATAAGGCTGCTCGGCTGTTTGTTTGCTATTTATGTTTTGAGTGAAAATTTTTTAAAACTTGGGGGGACATGGGGGGCTCATTTGGTTGAACATCCAACTCATGGTTTCACCTCAGAACGATGATCTCACAGTTCTTGAATCAAGCCCTGCGTCGGGCTCTGTGCTGGCAGGGAGTGTGCTTGGGATCCTCTCTCTCCCTCTTTATCTGTCCTTCCCCTCCTCACTCTCTCTCTCAAAATTAATAAAAAAAACTTTAATCAATCAATCAATCATTCACTGAACAAACAACCAGTAAAAAAATTGGTCAAAATTTTGGAAAATAGCAGCATCCGTGTGCACCTGTTCTAATAAAGAGCAGAACTGACTTGTTCAGCCCATGTCAGGGTCAAAAGATCTAGCTGCTGTGCTTGCTTTGAACGGGTCCTGGTTGGAGATTCCCAGGAAGACGTCCACCTCATCCTCAGGCCAGCACCAGCCTGGGGAGAGATGGGAAAAGCTACCTGTGCAGAGGCCTGTGAGACCTCCATGGTGGGGTTCCTCCTTCGCCCCGCCTTCCTGCCCCAGTCCCTTTTGAGCACAAGAGCAGCCACAAATGAGAAGACATGAACCTGTGACCTTGCCTTTGTGGCCTGATGAGGAAGACAGACTCGGGAGAGGTGAGGCAGGAAATTGCTGGGGCTGAAGTAAGATGTATGTTTTTCTGTGCATGAGTGAATTTACGAGAAATCACCCTGTTGCCCATTTCTTGAAAATGCAAGGGACTGTGGGAAACAATAACAGAAAAACTGTGCTGTGATATGGTGCCATAAATATAACAGTCTTTCCTTTATCCCTCGTTAAAGATTTACTTACCGTGTTTATCATTTGTAATAAAGCACTCGAGACACTCCACAAAGATGTGAGTGAAGCAGTAAAAGATGTCAAGTTGAAACCAAAAGAAAAAAATGAAGGTAACAGCAGAAACTGTGCCAACTTTGTTGTAAATCCCAGAGAGGGCAGATCACTGAATGCTGTCAGCTGGTCCTGGCAGCCTGTGAGTTCTTTCCCTGACCCCCATTCTCCCAAGCCGCCTCTTCCACCATTGGTACCGAGGAATGGCTAAGAATCCAGGGGCCATCCAAGCAAAGGCTGTGGGGTTTGGAGGCGTGGGACTGGAAAGTCTAGGCGGATGAGTGAGGAAGGATGCTGTGTGTGTGGAGAGTAGCAGAGAACTTGGGTTAAAACATGCCTGTGCCTTTGCTTCTTGTGTTCATGGCTGTTGGTGCTGGCTGGTAAATAAAGGTGATGTCCATAACCATCTGTAAGTGTCCATTACTCTGATGGCCCAGGGACACCAAAGCCCTGGGGAAAGAAGGTCCATACTCATATTCACACCTGGGTCCTCCAGCCGGGAGTCTTGGGACTCGGCCCTCCTCAGGGTCTCCCTTTGGGGGCCACAGGCCCGTGTTCCACCAGGAGATTTATACCTACAGCCAACCAACACCTGAGAAATTGTGTGGGTACGTGAGCCCAGGGTCATGAATCATGCCGGGGGGGGGGGTGGGGAGAGTCCTGGGATTCGTCCTCATTGGGAGAGGCCCAGAGAGTCTCGCATGATGCTGTTCTGTAGGAGGCATTGTATTGAGACAATCTAGGACTTCTTATCCATAAAGATAGTGGGGCACATGGGGATTGTGGTTTTTTGGGGTCTGTTTGTGTATGGGTTTTCTCCAAGCCATAGATCTTGATCATGGCAGAATCAGGCGCACACACTTTTCCTCTGAATGATTTTCATATATTAAGGAGACATTTTTGCTGATTAAGAGAAAATAGTCCTTTTGTGCGGTGTTGGTATTCTGTAAGAGTGAGGGATTGATTGTTGCTGCTGGGACAGGGGCCTGCTTTTACCTCTGACCCCCCGCTCATGGTGCCCTGATAGTCTGCCTGTTTGCCTTCAGATTTCAGGAGGCCTTAACCTCACTCCCAGGCCTTAAATTCCTGTGTGTCTCTTTAAAAGAAACAATTATTAGGTTTTGTTTTGGTGTTGTATAATTGTTTCCAAAAAGAAAATTCTTCAGAGAACTGAAATCTAAGTTCTGAGAAAGCCCCAAGCTCTCTCTCATCAGGGAGTACCGGGGTCCATCTGGGCCAGAAATGTGGTGGGAATGAGGAAGAATGTAGTCTAGAAGATTTGCCCTGTTCACACTATACCACAGAAGGGGAGACCTTTGGGTTTCTCAGAGGATGGGACAAGAAAGCAGGCAGGGGCAAGGTGGAGGGGACATGCTGGATGCCTAGTACTGCACGACAGGTCGGCCAAACAACAGTTGAAACAGTTGAGACATGGATTGTGGTAGCTCCTGGAGTCCAAAGTCAAGATGCCAGCAGAGGCGTGTGCTCTCTGAAGCCTTGAGGGGAGGACCTTGCTTGCTTCTTCCTGGGCTCTGCTGGCAGCTGGCCATCTTGGTGCTCTTTGGCTGGAGATAAGCCACCACTCTCTTTCCTCACGCATTTCATTAGAAGCAGCAAGGAGACACCAGGCCACATCTTCCACATTGTTCTCGGGATTCTCCTCAGCTAAATATTCAAGTTCATCACTTACATGGTCTACTCTCCACCCAGCAGCCCACCTCAGTTTAGCCCGCCTCCCTGCCTCCTGTCATTTTATAGCAAGTGCCATCGTCCCTCCAATGTCCAGCAGCGTGGTCCCCACCTCTCTCTGGGACCTCACCAGAAAGTGACCTGGATGTTCATCCTACCACCGACATCCTCTTAGGCCTTGCTTTTTATCATGTACCTCAGAATTCTTCGAGCCTCCATGCATTACTCAATTTCAAAACGACTCCTACATTTTAAGTAATTACCAGAGCAGGACCCTGCTTCTTGGCCTTAAAATCTATATTAGTTCCCCCAGGAGCTGCTGTAACAAATGACCACAAACTGTTGCTTAAAGAGCAGAAACTTACTGTCTCATTGTTATGGCTACTGTCTCACTGGCACAGGCTACAAGTGCCAAACTGAGACGTTCCCAGGGCCATACTCTCCATGAAGTCTCTGGGGAAGGATCCTTCTTTGCTGCGTCTTAGCTTCTGGTGCTGGCTGTCGTGCTTTGTTCTTTGCCTTCTAGGTGCTTCAGTCCAATCTCTGCCTCTTTTGTCACACGGTGTTCTCTGTGTGTATCTCTGTGTAAACTTCCCTCACTCTGAATGAAACAATTCCAGGCATTGGAGTAGGGCTCAACCTTAACTTAAAGACATGACATCACAGAGACCATGCTGCAAAGAAGGTCACATTCTCAAGTACCAGAGGTTAGCCCTTCTTTAGAAGGACACAATTCAACCTACAATATGGTAAGAGAGGGACAGTGTGTGCAGTGTGAGGGTACAGTACCCCTGATCTCTTCCTCTCCAGTCCTCGTTGCAGTTACCAGGTTAAGCCCATTGGGATAGTTTTCTTAGGTCTCTGCTTCTTGGAAATCTACTGTCTAGGGCTTAGAATCCACATTCCTTGGCCTGGTATTCAACAGTCATTATAATCAGTCTCAACTCTTCTTCCAAGAATGAGATTTTTCTAGATATCATTGTTCCCATTAATATCCATTTTATACTTTTGTAAGAAACAAAGGTGATAATGATATGGAGGTCAGTGCCTGGGACGCAGTAGGCCCTCAGTAAAGGCTGGTAATGATTCCTGCACTCCAAATTGTTAGCTGTTCTCTGCCTGTGTCCAGTGTTATTTCCACCTCCAAGGCTTGGATCATGCTATTTCTCCCTCTCTTTTTATCTGCAGTTTTCAAAAAAAGCAAACTCATGACTCCTGGGTAAGGATAAACACATCAAAGATTTGGCTCAACTCATGGCTTAACTAGAGAACCAGTTTGATTCTATAATTGGTTCAAAGTTCCTTTGGGTGGCTCAATCAGTTAAGCGTCTGACTCTTGATCTCAGCTCAGGTCTTGACCTTAGGGTCTTTAGTTTGGGCTCCATGCTGGGTGTGAAACCTAGTTAAAAACAAGCAAATAAGCAATGAATAAAACAAAAAAACACACAAACAAACAGAAACACAAAGTTCATTTGAAATCAAGGGTTAATGTGTTCAAGAGAGTAGTAACATGTAATTTTTGAGTTGCATATTCCACCAGACAGAAAATTCGCTGAGTATCTCCAAGGCAGAGATGTGCAAAAATTCTCTCTGTCCTTAAAGTGTTGTAAAATATCACAGCGGATCATCAAGCACAGCACCACACAGAACAATAGAATACTCCAGTAATCTCTCTTGCCTATTTCTAAGTTTTGGATCATTTTCATAGCGTTCTCTACTTTGTGATCATAAACAGTCTCCAACAAGTATTGTTGATCCTAGAAGATTGTTTTTACTATGCATGGCCTGATTATTTATACAGATGCAGCAAGAATCTTAATTAACCGGAAAAGCCTCCTTAAGTTTGCTTGGGAAATCTAGAGCCTAATCATATGAAGCAACTATCAATTCCAAAGGATAAACTTCTTTTGAAATTTTCAAAATGAGTTTTGAATCAGACTTTTCAAAGCCCCTGCCATTCTTCTATCCTAGGAGTAGGAAACCAAGGCCCAAACACTTTCTCCAGTAAACTTTGCATGCTGTACCCATAAATATCTGTGAATTTCCCTCTTCCTGATGTCTCCAAAATTTGCCTGTGTTTCTGGACTACCTGGGAGTGGACTTCCTTACTCCCAGAGACTGAGATCCTGGAAGCCAGACATCATATTCGTTTTCTTATGAAGGTTTTGGAGACATTAGCTCCACATGTAACACCAATAATTGCTCCTTAGCAGTGGCCTGATGGTCTTTGATTAAACAACAATCACTCTCAGATATCACACTGTACATATGGCCTTGCTCCAGAATTGATTTTTCCAATGATATCTTTGTAAACAAGAGGACAGATTTTTATTAAACTTATGCACATGGTTCTATTAACATGAAAGTGAATGAAACTCAGTAGAAACATTTGTTTCTGAATTTTGAGGGTAGGTGAAGATGAGGTAATGTTTAAAGACGGTTGTTGTGGGTTTACAAACACACAGTCTACTAATTCATTTAAGGAGAAAGAAATAAGGTTTCCACAAATAGCCATATAAGTAGAACATCAAACAGAATGCCATCAATATTGCAAACAAATAACCACAATGGCACATCTTGAATCCGTTCACTCAGTCCTATGTCATTACTTCTCACTCTGCTGGATCTTGAGTCAGTCGTCTGATTTCCTGAGGTACATATGCTTCCAGCCTGAGAGTCCCAGTAGTCCTGGCTTTGCTCACTGGCACAGTCTGAGCATTGAGTCAGTGCTGCCATCTTGGAAACCTGCTCTGAAGAGTCTCTTTGAGGCAACAGTAGTTCAGAGCACGTCCTACAGTTTTTCCCCTGAAGCTCCAAGATTGTGACCTCTGGTGAAGACACAAATTCTGAGTGGTCACTTTTGGTAGATCTTCAGAGAAGCCTTAGGAGGAAGCAGAGACCTGTTTGAGAACAGGACTGAATGGTTGTGGTTCATAACGGAATATAACATCGTGGAAGACAGTAAAAGGCTCTTTGGGGGGCATGGTCTTTATTTCATGAGGGTTTGGTCAATGTTTCCTTTGAGGGATTCAGCCCCAAGTGCACTGTCACACCTAACACCTCTACCTCTTTTGTGACACGACTGCCGTGAGGCTGCAAGAGGCAGCTCTTCTTGCACATCCGTGGATCCAGAAGACCATTTCATTAAAGACATGTGAGAGCAGGGGTGTAGATAATCCATATCCCTTATCCTGGTAGACAGGCTGTGGAGGTGCTGAGTCTTCCTTTTCATGCAGTGCCCTTTGTGGGTGGAGTGAGTGGGGAGAAACAAGGAAACCTTGAGTGATGTCCACTTAAAAGAGATTGTTACAAAGTAGAAGTGACTAGTTTTATGTGGCACCAAGAGAGAAGGCACCAGAATCCCTAACCCCCAACATGATGGTATTTGGGGGTAACGTAAGTGGGTTTCCATGAGTTCATGAATCTGGGATCCTCTTGATGGGATTAGTGCCCTTGTAAGAAGAGATAGCAGAGAGTTGCTTCCTCGCTCCATCATGTATGGACACGGTGAGACAGTGCCATTTGCAAATCAGGAAGTGAGCCTTCCCCAGGGAAACAAGTTGGCTGGCCCATTGGGCTTGGGTTGCCCAGTCTCCAGAACTGTGAGAGATTAATTCCTGTTGTTCCTGCTCCCAGGCTGTGGTATTATGGCTGTCCACGCTGACTAAGACAGCATCTATAATGTGTAGATGAGCCTCAGGATGGTAATCTATGAGACTAGCATAGAGGGTTCTATTACTTCTTCTAACTAATACCTATTGATCACTATGGTTTGAGTACCACTTCATGTGCACAAATTTATCTGGTTTCACAATGACCGTCTGAAGTAAGCATTCCATTTTATTTTTTTTTTAATTTTTTTTCAATATATGAAATTTATTGTCACATTGGTTTCCATACAACACCCAGTGCTCATCCCAAAAGGTGCCCTCCTCAATGCCCATCACCCACCCTCCCTTCCCTCCCACCCCCCCATCAACCCTCAGTTTGTTCTCAGTTTTTAACAGTCTCCTATGCTTTGGCTCTCTCCCACTCTAACCTCTTTTTTTTTTTTTCCTTCCCCTCCCCCATGGGTTTCTGTTAAGTTTCTCAGGATCCACATAAGAGTGAAACCATATGGTATCTGTCTTTCTTTGTATGGCTTATTTCACTTAGCATCACACTCTCCAGTTCCATCCACGTTGCTACAAAAGGCCATATTTCATTCTTTCTCATTGCCACGTAGTATTCCATTGTGAATATATAAACCACAATTTCTTTATCCATTCATCAGTTGCTGGACATTTAGGCTCTTTCCATAATTTGGCTATTCTTGAGAGTGCTGCTATAAACATTGGGGTACAAGTGCCCCTATGCATCAGTACTCCTGTATCCCTTGGGTAAATTCCTAGCAGTGCTATTGCTGGGTCATAGGGTAGGTCTATTTTTAATTTTCTGAGGAACCTCCACACTGCTTTCCAGAGCGGCTGCACCAATTTGCATTCCCACCAACAGTGCAAGTGGGTTCCCGTTTCTCGACATCCTCCCCAGCATCTATAGCCTCCTGATTTGTTCATTTTGGCCACTCTGACTGGCGTGAGGTGATATCTGAGTGTGGTTTTGATTTGTATTTCCCTGATAAGGAGCGACGTTGAACATCTTTTCATGTGCCTGTTGGCCATCCGGATGTCTTCTTTAGAGAAGTGTCTATTCATGTTTTCTGCCCATTTCTTCACTGGGTTATTTGTTTTTCAGGTGTGGAGTTTGGTGAGCTCTTTATAGATTTTGGATACTAGACCTTTGTCCGATATGTCATTTGCAAATATCTTTTCCCATTCTGTTGGTTGCCTTTTAGTTTTGTTGGTTGTTTCCTTTGCTGTGCAGAAGCTTTTTATCTTCATAAGGTCCCAGTAATTCATTTTTGCTTTTAATTCCCTTGCCTTTGGGGATGTGCCGAGTAAGAGATTGCTACGGCTGAGGTCAGAGAGGTCTTTTCCTGCTTTCTCCTGTAAGGTTTTGATGGTTTCCTGTCTCACATTCAGGTCCTTTATCAATTTTGAGTTTATTATTGTGAATGGTGTGAGAAAGTGGTCTAGTTTCAACCTTCTGCATGTTGCTGTCCAGTTCTCCCAGCACCATTTGTTAAAGAGAGTGTCTTTTTTCCATTGGATGTTCTTTCCTGCTTTGTCAAAGATGAGTTGGCCATACGTTTGTGGGTCTAGTTCTGGGGTTTCTATTCTATTCCATTGGTCTATGTGTCTGTTTTTGTGCCAATACCATGCTGTCTTGATGATGACAGCTTTGTAGTAGAGGCTAAAGTCTGGGATTGTGATGCCTCCTGCTTTGGTCTTTTTCTTCAAAATTACTTTGGCTATTCGGGGCCTTTTGTGGTTCCATATGAATTTTAGGATGGCTTGTTCCAGTTTCGAGAAGAATGCTGTTGCAATTTTGATTGGGATTGCATTGAATGTGTAGATAGCCTTGGGTAGTATTGACATTTTGACAATATTTATTCTTCCAATCCATGAGTAGGGAATGTCTTTCCATTTCTTTATATCTTCTTCAATTACCTTCATAAGCTTTCTATAGTTTTCAGCATACAGATCTTTTACATCTTTGGTTAGATTTATTCCTAGGTATTTTATGCTTCTTGGTGCAATTGTGAATGGGATCGGTTTCTTTGTCTTTCTGTTGCTTCATTGTTAGTGTATAAGAATGCAACTGATTTCTGTACATTGATTTTGTATCCTGCAACTTTGCTGAATTCATGTATCAGTTCTAGCAGACTTTTGGTGGAGTCTGTCGGATTTTCCATGTATAATACCATGTCATCTGTAAAAAGCGAAAACTTGACTTCATCTTTGCCAATTTTGATGCCTTTGATTTCCTTTTGTTGTCTGATTGCTGATGCTAGAACTTCCAACACTATATTAAACAACAGCAGTGAGAGTGGGCATCCCTGTCGTGTTCCTGATCTCAGGGGAAAAGCTCTCAGTTTTTCCCCGTTGAGGATGATGTTAGCTGTGGGCTTTTCATAAATGGCTTTTATGATCTTTAAGTATGCTCCTTCTATCCCAACTTTCTCAAGCGTTTTTATTAAGAAAGTGTGCTGGATTTTGTCAAAGGCCTTTTCTGCATGGATTGACAGGATCATATGGTTCTTCTCTTTTTTTTTTTTTTTTTATTAATGTGATGTATCACGTTGATTGAACCAGCCCTGCATCCCAGGAATGAATCCCACTTGATCATGGTGAATAATTCTTTTTATAAGGCATTCCATTTTAAAGATTAGGGAAGTGAGTTGCAGAGAGGTTAACTCACCCAAATGTGGCAGGCTGAATGGTGGCCTCTGAAGGATGGCCACACTCTAATCCCCAGAGCCTGTGAATATTACCTTATTCCATAAGCATCTTTGCAGATGTGATTAAGTTAATGACTTTGAGATGGGGAGATTATTCCGGATTATCTGGGTGGGCCCCAGATGTAATCAGAAAGGTCCTTCTAAGGAGAGGCAAGAAGGCAATGTGATGAAGGCAGCAGAGATTGGTGTGATGTGGCCACAAGTCCAAGACAGCTGGCAGCTTCTAGAAGATGTAAGAGGAAAGGGATGGATTCTCTCCTGGAGCCTCCAGAAAGAACCAGCTCTGCAGGACCTTGATTTTATCTCCATAAGACTAATTCCATGCTCTTGTCCTCCATAACTGTAGAAGATGAAGTGTATATTGTTTTAGGGTACTAATGTTTTGGGAATTTGTTATGGAGGCAATAGGAAACGGATCCACCAAGGTTACAAAGACGATGTGTAGAAGAAACAAGACAATGGGGAATGATTCTTTTAAACTACTGTTATTATTTCTGCACTATTTTAATAAGTTGAGCTTTGAGATTATCTAGATCTGAGCAGCAGAAAACACCCTGAGCCCCACATGAAGACTCCTATAGAATTCAAAGAATGTCTCTTAATGACCCCACACCTTTTGAAAATTCGTTATATCCACATTTCTGTGTGTGTGAAATGGAAAGAATCAAAGGAAAACAAAAAAGGAAGCTGTGGCTTTGTCCACATTTATCTCTCTGCTTCTGACTATGTGGAAGGAGCAAGATCCTGGGTGGAAAGTTGTGTTTCCAGGGTTGGAGGAGGAGACAAGCGGTGGAGAGGCCTGTGGCTCACAGCATAGGTGCAAGTGGAAGGAAGCCCTCAATGATCAGGAGCGTGGCCAAGTGAACAATTCAGATATGGGGCTACACTGCTTCTATCCAGAATCTTCTAGAAGGAGATCACTCCTAACTTAGGGCTCAGGATGGGACTGATGGGGGCCACATGCTCCTTTTTGACCAATGATCACAAGGCTGTTACCATTTGAGATCCGCATCTGATTTCTTGTGGCATCCATGGATTCTGTGTCAACTAGTCTCCTGTTCCCTCTAGGGAACTTAACAGCATACCTGAGCATAATACCTGGAGAAGCAATTAGCTGACCATGAAAACATCCAAGGACTAGTTTCACTCAAGGAATATGTAGCTTGAAATGAAACTAGGAAATGGTAGAGATATTTTGAGGAAGAAATATGATTCTAGCTCTCCTCTAGACTTTTATGTATGCGGCCTCATCAAGACCAAGTTCGTGGGTATGTGACCTGTGCAGTTGCACAGGGCCCTGTACTTAGAAGGGTTTACTGTTCTATTGATGTCATCTTGAAACTCTTAATTTTTTTTTGTTTGTTTTTGACAAAGGGCCTGGCATATTCCTTTTGTGCCAGACTTTGCAAATTACATAGCTGGTCCCGGTCTGTGTCTTTATTGCAAATTGGAAAACAGCTACCTGGGGCCCTCCAAGTCATTAGCACCAATAACTGGTCTAATGATATGGACCAATAATATAGTATTAATACAATAATTTCCAAATCTAGCTGCTTCCCTCCATGGGTTGCATCCCCATTGGCCACTACTTCCTGCCATATTTAGTTCTCTTAGTACCCACCTTCAAGTGTGAGCATCAAGTAATCCCATGTCTCAATGTAGTGAACAAAAATATATAATCAAAAACATTATAATTTCATGATGATGCAACAGACAATTGGAACAGCTGGTCAACCATGAGAGGTTTGACCATCTGCCTATCATCTCAAAGTTTCCAGAGCAGGTTGGAGTGGAGGCACTGGCTAAATCTGGGAAAATCTACCTGTGCCTGGGTCTGGGGTAGAGGAAAGTAGGAAGGTTGTAGGGGAAAGTTTGATCTCCACCCTGGGTGCATCTTTTGTTGTCAGGTCATGCATATTTTGGGGCTTGAAAGAACCATATGAAGAAAACCAGAGAAGGTGTACAGTCATTGGAAGACTTTTTCCAGGCCACATCTTCCTTTTTTTCTCTTGGCTCCCAATGGTTTAGACTCTTGGCTTTGTACCTGAAGGCTGGTAAATTCTTAATGAGTAACTTGAGACCTTCATGAAAGACTATCATGAAAACCCATATGATACAATCACTGGGAAGTATCCCAGGCTCTAAATTTGGACACATCTAGCCACCTATTTGAGTTTCTTCTTCTTAGAATCACCCCAGAGTCTCCCACTCCATGCAGGGAAGATGACCCAACACCATGCCTGGCTCTGTGTGCATGATTTGTGTCATGTAATAAGGGCCTTTGGGATCCACCAGTATAACCCCAAACAACAAATATAGGTTTGTAAAATTTGGTGTGACAGCAGGCACATGGAGAAAAAGCTTACACCTTGGTAAAACTAAAGCACTCTTTCAATTATAGGGCAATATGTCTGTCTCTTTAAAGCCAAAGAGTTCCTTCACTAGCTCCACCCAATCTGAGCTTCCTGCCTCAGAGGTTTGAAGGGTGCAAACATATTTTCCTCCCAGTGAAAGCAAAAGCAGCAGCTCAAACAGATTCTTTGGAGAACAATGGGGAACTCAGCTCCTTCAAAAGAAGGTGAGCCTGGCCTTAGAGCAATGGAGCCGTGAGGGGCAGCAGGACATAGGGGTGTGCATGGGTGTGGGTTCTGGTCTGAGAGGGGACCAAGTACCGTGCCAGCAGCCCAGCAAACAGGATGCTGCCACAGGGGTCCCGGGGGAGGAAGAGTGGGAGTAAGGAGGTTGATTGCCCCATGTCCACACATCTCCTATTTAGCAGGACAAACTTGCTGAACAGCATATCTTCCATCAGTTGCTGTCATGACAGAGTGAGTGCTGCCTGACACCCCATCCATTTCCCTTAGTGGGAAACTAGTGTCCTCAAGGCAGGTCTTTAGACCTGGAAGGCAATTTAGAGACCAGTCTGTCCCAATCCCTCTTTTTCCTGAAAGAAAATCTGAATCCCAGACGGTGTGCGTGTGGTTTTATCAAATTCCCCGGGATACCCAGGCCACAAATGGCACAGGAAGTCTAGAATTCAGCCAGCTGTGTCCTTTCCAACATGTAAGAGAGAAATGGTGTGATCGACAGTGTACAGAGGAGGTAAGGAAGGGGTGCCATGGGGAGAGAATGAACTATTCTGTAGAAAACAAATGTGCGTGAAGCCCTTTGGTTTCCTTCCTTAATTCCAGGGTTGCTACCAGTTCATGTTTCTGGACAGAGAGTGAACTCCTCCCCTGGCCTCCCATGATCTATTTCTGATCCAATGTAAACAGAAATGTAGAATCAAGGATCTCAGAAGGAACCAAGAAGAGACCAGAGCGTGCAAGGGTTATGCATGAGTGTAGGGTCAGACATACTTTGCATTGGATCTTTTGTCTGCCCAAAGCCCATTAGCGCAGAGACCTTGGGCAACTTTCTCAGCATTTCTGAGCTACATCAATCTCCTCATTTCAAAAATCAGAGTGGGGGCGCCTATCTGGCTCAGGGGGAAGCGCATGGGACTCTTGATCTCAGGGCTGTGAGTTTGAGCCTCATGCTGGGTGTAGAGATTAAATACATACATACACTTTAAACATTAGAATACTAAAAAGTATTACATTACTAGAATACTAAAAATTTTATCACTTCATCAGTATTACTTACATATGTATGTCTGGAAGATAAAGGTATTAAAATACACCATGATCAGAGTTCAAAAAGCAATTAGAATTTTTAAAAAATTACCAGGTGTATTCCAATTCCCAGATCGTCTCCTAGAATTTAAAATTGAAATCACCTCCAAATACGGTTCATAAATTTCAATTCTTTCATATCTCTTAAATTTAATTTGATAAATAAGTTTTCACCTTCCTGTTTCTTTTTGTAAAATGTTTTTGGTTAAGAAATGGTTGGTCCTTTTTCCAAGAGAAGTGGACAGTGTACTTTTTGCTCATTAAATCCTCAAGACCTCATAAGACATGTTCTTCTAGTTTCTGTGTTTTGTATATATTTAAATTTAAGGACAGGCTTGATCAGACTAAGGCTTGCCTGGTTATTTGGGTGGCAATATTTCATAGGTGCAGTTGTAAACGTCCAGCAGAAGGCACCTTATATATTCTTCTGTCTCTTTCTGTAATGTAGCAGACAGTAATGATAGCCTAGAGTAACTTTGTTTCATTAAGGGTCACAAAATATAATATTATAATTCTATCATTCTTTCTTCATTTATTAGATGGCATAATCCTTTAAAAAGAAAGTTCCCCTGAATCATACCTTCATTTCCATAAGGTGTAGTTAATAAGACAAAAGGAATGCTTGATTTTTTTTTTGTCCATGTTCAGACTGATGACATCATTTCCTAGCATACCCCAAAAAGAACACTTCACTTCTTTTGTGATGATGGTATTTTTTTAAAAAAAATTTTTTAACGTTTTTTATTTATTTTTGAGACAGAGAGAGACAGAGCATGAACAGGGGAGGGGCAGAGAGAGAGGGAGACACAGAATCGGAAACAGGCTCCAGGCTCTGTGCTGACAGCTCAGAGAGCCTGACGCGGGACTCGAACTCACCAACTGCAAGATCATGACCTGAGCCGAAGTCGGCCACCTAACCGACTGAGCCACCCAGGCGCCCCATGATGATGGTATTTTTATGAATTCATGAACTTCAACATATTTGATGAATTTTAATCCATTGAAATTATTATTCTCATTGGTACTCAAATTACCCCATCTCTGTCCAGTCAGCCTCTTCAAGTTGGCCCTGTACCCCTTTCGGTAAGATCCAAACATTTTTTTTTGGAAGTAATCTCTGCACCCAATGTGGGGCTAGAACTCATGAACGTGGGATCAAGAGATGCATGCTGTATTGACAGAGCTAGCCAGGTGTCCCACGGTCTGAGTAGTTTTTGATAGAATCCTCACTTTCTAGTATGACTAGATAGTCTAGGATCCACTTGCACGTTTCTTGGCCCAGATCTGGAATCGGTACGTTCTCCTAAGATTCTTAATGTTTTTGGTGGGAAATGACATTTGAAGGGCACAGTATGGGTGCTAAGGGTGTTCATTGTCACTGGGTTTGTCCTTGGGCTTCAAAACTACACATGTGCACAAAAAGCTAAGAATAGGACAGGATTCCTGAAAGCAATTTAAGATTTTCTTGACGTTTTTTCCCCCTATTTGGCCTTACACTATATCCCATTAGGACAATAGCCAATGAAGCAACTGCATTTTCAAGTTTCTTGGACCAATTCTTTGTGTGGTTTGTCTATTACACCAAATACTATGTATTTAATTTGCTTTTGATTTTTACTAGTTATCTGAAAATATAGTTTTTGTTTATAATTATGAAGCTATTTACAGATGTTCCTCACTTTCCACAAGCAGAACGTTCCTATGAAATCTTTTATGGAACAAAATGACATAAAGGAGAGAAGCAATTACCATCAATGTACATGGAAAAAGGGTGCGCATTCCCAGATCTCCCCCAAATAACCTCCCTTATGTGTTTCTGATACTTTTAGACACAACTTGTTAACAGATGCACAAATTCAATTGAGAGAAAGCCCACGTGCTCATCTGGCTCACAGCTCTGGTGACTGGATGGTGAACCCCTGTGTGAGGTTCCCGGGGAAGGTGATTGGCAGCTGGTGTGGACAACTGCCCACTCGGCCTCTCTATTAGCTCAACTGGCTGTAAAACAAACGCGGAACGCTGTATTCATGTTCAGCTTTTTTTTTGTACAAATGAAAAATCCTCTTTGAATGTATTTCAGCTAGCAACAACAGGTACACATGTAGGTCTTCCATAAAGGAAAAGAGCTGTAATTCGAACTCTCAAAAAGAAGGAAGTACATGCTTTCAAGACAAATCTATGAAATCTAAGTATATTCAAAGTAGTTTCCAGCTTCTACCCTGTCCCCCGCCTTATTCCTCCCATCCCTCTGTCAGCAATTTCTTTGGTGGCAGTTCAGATGATCTGCCATTTCTTTACCATGTGCATGAAATATATGTTGTATTTTGTACCTACAGTTCATGTTCCTCCCCACTAGAGAAATGACAGTAAAGTAAATATTTTCTTCACTTTGCCTTTTTTTTTTTTTTTTTTTTTTGGCTTAATGAAATATCCTGGAGATCTCTCCATCCCGGCATAGAGAGGTATTTCTTATTCCTTCCTACAGTTGATTAGTACATCGCTGTGTGTATGTACCTTAGTTTATTCAACCAGACTCCTACTGGTGGGCATTTGGTAGATTTTTGGTCTTTAATTATTACAAATAGTGACGCAGAGAATAAACATATGCCTAATGTTTTCCTATGTTTTTGTCAGTGTAGCTCTGGGACATAAGGAAGGGGAAATTCTTCCTCTACCCTTCAAGGTCTTCCAGCTGCACTAAGAATTACTTTTACTTGAGGCAGATTAACAAGAGAAAAAAAAAAGCAGTGTGCACAGATGCTCAGTAATGAAACTAAAACCAAGAGAAATGACCAAGGCAGGCAGTTTTTATACTTTTTAGGCAAAGAGATGATGGATCTGTGAGGGATTGACAAAACATGGAAAACTTAACTTTGGGAGCATCTGTTAGGGAGGAATTCTAAAGAGACTTTGGGCTGGGGTAGTAAATTAGTAGAAAGTAGTGGGCTGTTTATACAGTCTTCTTGGCTCTAAATCTCCCATCCCTGGTCATAAGGGTGTCTCTTTACCTCCTGGGACAGGAAGGGCACCTTTTACACGGGAGATTTGTTTCCTGCTTGCAGGGGTGCAGAAGAGGGTCTTAGTAATTTTCCCACATAGGTTGTATCTTAAGTTACTTTTATTTAAAATAGTCAGTATGCCAGGGTGCCTGGGTGTCTCAGTCGGTTGAGCGTCCGACTTCGCTCAGTTCATGATCTCACAGTTCGTGGGTTCAAGCCCAGCGTCAGGCTCTGTGCTAACCGCTTGTTGGGAGCCTGGAGCCTGCTTCAGATTCTGTGTCTCCTTCTCTCCCTGCCCCTCCCCCGCTCATGCTTTGTCTCACTCTGTTTCTCCAAAATAAATAAATGTAAAAAAATTAAAAAAAAGAAATAGTATGCCAACATCGCACATTTAGGTGTGATCTGCCCTTGACCACTACAGGCATAAATCCTAAAATTGGGACTCAGAATCCAAGAATAAATGTATATGTAATTTGTACAATATTGCCGATTTCTCCTCTGTAGGTTTTAGACTGTTTTTCAATTTCATTAGCCATGGAGAAGAGAACCTGTTTCCTCTAAACCTTTACTGACTGATTATAGCAGCAAATTTTTGGATTATTATCAAATCAGTAAGTGGAGAAATAGTATCTCAGTGTAATTTTAATTTACTATATTTAGTTATTTTCTTTTCCTATATTGGATTTTTCTCTACTTTAAGTGAGTGTTCATATATTTTTACATAGTTGAGGAGCATTGGCATTTCTTTTTTTTCTTTGAACTGTTTATTCCTATGTCTTGCTCCATTTTCTATCGAGCTGTTGGAAATTTGTCTCTCTACTTTTAGGTATTGTTTGTATAAGAGGAGAATTAACCCTCTTTGATATAGTCTGACATTCGTATTTTAATTGTCTGTGATGTTCGTTGTCTCCCATTGTCTTTTAGGTCTTTATGCAGTCAGATGTATGAATCCTTTTCCTTACAATCTTTCAAATCTTAGAAACAGTTGCCCCGCCCCTAGGTTACAAAGGATTGGTCTGAGTTTCTTCTAGTATTTATGTGGATTGATTTTTAGTGTTATGTTTCTAATGTATTTACCATGTGAATGGCATGAAGACGTGGGTGCAGTTTTGTCTTTTTCTGTGTGGTTTTGTAGTTATCCCAATGCTGCTTATTAGTCCATCTTTCTCCCCATTGCTGTGAGACGCTGCCTTACAGACGATAAATGTAACGTACTACAATTGAACTGGATACTCATGAATATAGTAGACCAATTTGGTCTATTTCTGAATTGTCTGTTTTTGTTTTCCGTTCTGTCTCTGTTCACACACATGTCATACTGCCTTAATTATAGGGGCTAAAATATTTTACTATCTGGTAGAGATGGCCCTCCCTCATCGTTCTTCTGTTTTTTGACTCTACAGGCTAATTTTCTTTCTTCATTCATCCAAATGAAGATTATAGTCAACTATATTAGCTACAGAGAAAAAATGGTGACAAATTTGTTAAAATTTATATTTCTATAAAATCACGTGAAAGAAGTATCTATTAAAACAGCGTTGAATTTGGGGAAATGTCTGTTCTGCATCAAAGTACTTTTCTTCTTAACTCTACTAAAGAGGATGTATTGTAACAATCCATTTTCTCATATTGAACCACCCTAGTATTTCTGAAATAAATCACATTTAATTATGGGGTATTACTTTTTAGTGTCTGACAATTTATTTGGGATTTTTGCATTAGTATTCACAAATGAGACATGTCTGTAGCTTTATTTATTGGTGAAATCTTTGTTAGCGTTTGGGATCAATATCATACTTTTGGCATAGAAAGAACAGGAAAGATTTCCTTCTGTTTTAAGTCATCAGGAATAGTTTAAGAAAGTTTAAGTGAGATCCCCATGAAACCATCTGGACCTGGTACTCTTTTGTAGGGGAACTCTTTAACTACTTTATTGTTTCTTCCATGGTGAGTGAATTGTTTCATCTTTTTGTCTTTATGGGACCAACATGGATAGTACACTACTGCAGGTTTTCATGGAGAAACACAAAGGAGATAAGAGGAACGTGATGGTTTCCACTTACCTTCGTTGACTTTTTTCCTTTTCCTTCTCTTTTTTACACCCCACAGCCGCTGGTAGTGACATGGAAGACCCTCAGGACAACACTCTGAGGATTGTTTTGGTGGGGAAAACTGGAAGTGGGAAGAGCGCAACGGCAAACACCATCCTGGGGAGTAGAGTCTTTGAGTCTAAAGTTGCTCCCCATGCTGTCACTCCCAAGTGTCAAAAAGCATCCAAGGAATGGAAGGGGAGGAAACTTGTTGTTGTTGACACCCCAGGGCTCTTTGACACCAAGGAGTCTCTGGATACCACGTGCAGGGAAATCAGCCGGTGTGTCCTCTACTCCTGCCCTGGGCCCCATGCTATCGTCTTGGTCCTCCAGCTGGGCCGCTACACGGATGAAGAGCAGAAGACCGTGGCATTGATCAAGTATGTCTTTGGGGAGCCAGCCTTGAAGCACATGATCATGTTGTTCACTCGCAAAGATAACTTGGAGGGGCAGAGTCTGAGTGACTTCTTAGCAGGTGCAGATGTGAAGCTAAGAAACATCATCAGCGAATGTGGGAACCGCTACTGTGCCTTCGACAACAGAGCCTCAGAGGCCGAGAAGGAAGCTCAAGTGCAGGAGCTGGTGGAGCTGATAGAGGAGATGGTGCAGAGCAACGGAGGGGCTTACTTTACCGATGCCATTTATGAGGACACAGAGAAGAGGCTGAGGCAACGGGAAGAAGACCTGAAGAAGATCTACACCGATCAATTAAATAATGAAATTCAACTAGTAGAAAAGGAATATGCTGATAAATCACAGGAAGAACGGGAGGAAAAAATAAAATGGCTAAAGAGGATTTATGATGAACAATTAAAAAATATCAGGGAACAAGCTGAGAAGAGCATATTTGAACATGTTTTAGATGAGATTAGGAAGGTGCTTTCACAAATATGGCATATGTTTTGGTAGTAAAGACCATTTCATTTTTTCTTTTGAATTTATGATGATTTGCGATAGTGATAGATTGTAGTTTCCATAGACAGCTGTGACAGTAGCTTTTACTTATTCTTCCTATAACCTGACCCTGTTACTCCTGCCACTGACTCGTGGGGCCTGAGTCTTCTACCTTGGAACTGGGCAGATCTGGGACCATTTCAATTAATAGCAGATGGTTGAAGCAACACCTTGTGACTCTAAGGTTACATGTGAGCAATGCTTCCTTGCCCTGTTGGGGTTCTTGCCCTTGGAACTTGACTGTCATGTTGTGAGAAAGCCCAGGCTGCCTCTTGAGAGGCCCCCAGGCAGAAGGCTTGAAGTCACTGGCCCACTTCCCAGCTCACCTTTCATTTGTGACTCACACCAACTTGCCCGCCATGCAAATGAGGCAACACAGAAGCGGGCCCTCTGGCTGCCCCGCCATCTCAGACGAAGTTGCAGAAAGCAAAGATGATCCATTCCCACTGAGTCCTGCCCAATGACAGCTTTATGAGAACAAATAAATGATGGTTTTTGTTTTTAACCACTGAGCTTCAGAATGGTTTGTTATGCAGGGAGAACTAACCAGAATGAAACTGTTTCCCAGCTCTCAGTCCCCACCGCCCCCCACCTTGCCACCTGTCCCTCTTCACACAAAGTTGGCATAATCAGGCAATGGCATATAGAGTTCAAAGACTCAGGAAAATTCAAATCAGAAATCCTGCACATGTTAAGTGTCTGAACCACTGGTCACATGCGTCGTTGCACCGCATGGCCACAAGTACTATGTTAGGGAGGTATCGGGTTTCTCTGGAAAGATTGTTCTGTGGTTCATGGAGATCTGAAAGTCACAGGATTCTCTTATTGTGTTTCTCTCACTTCTTTTTTAGGGACCATCCTAACTTAAAATGTCTCCACTTGTATCTGAAAAATCCCATCTGGGCCACATAGTCTTCATTTGCCTCTGCAGAATCACACTTCACCCAGCTCTTTGCCCCCTGAGGCTGATCTAGTTGCACTACATCGGTGGGATCTCTTGCTCTCTGACTTCTGCCTGGCTGGCCAATGGGAAGTCCAAGTCAGAGGCCCTGTGGAAGTAGAAAAGCAAGGTTGGGGTGTCCATTCCCCCACCTCTATCTCTGCAAGGCCATCTCTGATTAGCTGCAGTCCTACACCAAAGGTCACTGCTCCTCCCTTGGTGGCCTTTCCACCCAACTCTTCTGCATTGCAGTCTTTGTTCACCCCTTCAGGTGGGATTTAATTTTCTTATCGATACTTTCAATGTCCCTGTGGTTTCCAAATTCCCTGTGTCCACAGTGTTTAAGGCCCCTTCCCTAACCTTTCTCCAAGCACCTAATGAGAGCAGATTATCTTTTTCCTGTGAGATTCTGATTGATAAATCTTATGGTACCCAGTTCTCTTTCAGAGCATCTTTATTGTTGTTGATGGTTTTACATTCCCTCTAGTGCTTGTTTTCTGACACCAGAAAAATCTCTCCTTAACCTTCCATGCTGTGACATTTGCAGTAAGTAGATGAAAGGTTCTGTCTTGCTAAAATAATAGAGAAATTTCAAAGTTAGATGGGTGACTGTCAGTCACTCACAAGGATTGCAGACATCCAAAATCCAAATTATTAGAATTTATTTGTCCTTTGTTTTGTCTGTGAACATGACTGATAGTATTTACCATATCAGCGACTTTTTGGGAGATGGATTAGAGATTAAGTCTGGAAAACTTAAGATTCTAAATACCCGCTCATTCTAAGATTCATCACCAGTATTCAGAACGCAGTAAAAGCAACACGGAAGAAAAATCCTCTCCTGAGAAAACATGTGTCAAAGACAAAGTGAGACCAAAGTACTCTTTGCCATCATGCAGTTCTTATGTTCAAAAGTACTTCCTTGTAAGTGACTCATCTGTGTGATGGTATCTCTAGAGAGCAAAGTATTCATGCTCTCTCCTGACTTTTTTCATTTCAGAACCATTTAAAAGATATTTTCGCTCAGAGATATGCAGAAACATTCTTAATACAATTAACCTGTGTGAGGGCTGTTTGAATGTGCAGCTTACGTGAGCTAATTTCTTTTTTCCCAACCTTAGGTTCTATTTTGGAAGGTAACACATACCCAGAGTAAAAACGAGTAAATCAAATAAATCATTATCTCTTCACTTGACAATTGAAATATTGCTCACTCACTTCTCTTAACATATTTTATGTCCCAGTTTTCCCTGAAGATGGTTCTATTTCAGTGCTGAAGACTGTGGTATTTCCAGCGCTTAATGTGTGCATGATCCCTGTTGTTGAAATATGTGATAGTCATGACTCATGATGGGGAATTTAAACAAGGATTTATAGAAGAAGACCTGAGGAAGGATTTAGGTGTGAAGTCTACTGTGAAGGATGTGTAGGATGTGTCCATGTGGGTGATGGGTAGGATGATCATACTTCTGTTCAGAAACAGGAAAGTTCAGGGTGACAGGTAAGATTTTCAGGGGAAGGGTAGAGTCAGGAGCAACAACGTTCAGTTAGGTTTGTGACAAGTTGAATATCAGATGTCAAAGGTAGGGTCCAATATAAATGACCTGCATTAGCTTGAAATCTGGGTCCGAAGGTTATGTGAAAGGCTTGGGGTAAATGTGGCAGGATGTTAACATAAATATCTCCAATTTCAGCTTAATCTTTCTAATTGCCAATACCCCACAGTCAAAAGCTATATGCCAGAATATCCACATAGGATGACCAAAGGGAGAAGCGAGAACAAGTTTTGTAAGATTTAGTCCTTCAACTAATTTGATAGATATTTGAAGGGGTCAAGAGGAAAAGACTTTTTCTTTTTAGGTTTTATTTAAGTAATCTCTACACCCAACATGGGGCTCCACCTCATGACCCTGAGATCAAGGGTCGCATGCTCTTCCAACTGAGCCAGCCAGGCACCCCAGGAGGAATGACTTTTAAAAGAGAAGGCTTCAGTTATAGGGACAATGACAAATTTGAATTGGTCAATTCTTGGGGTTCATCTGTAGAGCAATCATCCCCCCAGTGCAGAAGGTGACCCAGGTGTAACCGTGTGACTATATAAGGGAAGCCCCACAGGGACTCCTCTCTGCGTGCCATGTCCAGCGAGATGGAGGTTCCCTCTTCCCAAAAGCTAGTGAGGTGGCCTCAGGACTTTGATGCTGCCAGAGGGATGTGGGTGGTGTATGTTAAGAGACTTAATGTGTGTCCTTTGGAGTTTGGCTTTGCTGCTTGCTGGTCCCATGGGATACATGAAGGCTATTGCTGTGTTCTGTGGAGGGAGCAGGGTGCACACAGTGGTGGCTGTCTTGGAAGCAGTCAAAATTTTCACTAAGGGGCGGGGGGTGGCAAAAGCATAGGTTCTTCATATCAAATGTGGGCCACACAGTAGGGAGGCAGCTAAAGCCAGTTTGAAGGGGACTTGCCCAGGGGCCCAGCAGGGATCCCAACAGCTTCTGTATGGACCAGAGCTCTGGAAGTCCAGGCACCAGGAACAGACATGGAAGCAACCGGCGGGAGGGGAAAGAGTGGCCGTCTGTTGGACTTGTGATTGCAGATTCCCGGGAAGACTCTCTAAAGACTCATTAAAGGTCTCCTGGGCGGGGGAAGAGCCACTAAGTATGTTGCCACCATCCCCCACCTCCACCAAGGCCAGACTACACCTGACTGGTCTTTAGTGTTCCTGCCTCTTCTCCCCCAGCCCATGAGCAATCAGAGCTAAGGCAAGGACAGGAGGAGAAGGGCAGGATGGGGAGAGCTCTAAGGAGCCCTGTCTACACTGCAGGTTCTTTTCCAGGAGCAGGAATATGCCAGGAATTGTACAAAATTTACCCTTCAGTGAAACTGAATAATTTTTTAAAGTGTTTATTTATTTTTGAGAGAAAGAGAGGGAGACAGAGTATGAGTGGAGGAGCGGCAGAGAGAGAGAGACACAGAATCTGAAGCAGATATGTATTTTGCTGATTAATTTTCATTCTTTCTCTTTCTTAATACACACTGAAAGCTAAATTGTAATTTTTCATATGTTTTGAAATGCAGTAATTTAATTACACTTCATTCCAAATATTGGTCAATTTCTGTTTTTGTCTCTTTTGACCCATCAGTTATTTAAAACTGTGTTCTCCAATTGCTAAACATATGACATTTTATTTACTTTTCTTTTAATTACATTGTGGTCAGAAAATGTTGTCTATGTTATTTCAAAAATTTTAGAGCATTTCTTCATGGACAAACATAAGAACAACGTTAATAAATTTTTCCTATGTACTTGAAAACAAGTGGCTCAGAAATTTCATTAAATAGTCTACATATGCTCATTAGGTCTAACTTGTCAATCATGTGGCTTAAATCTTCTGTGTACTTTTTGATTTTTTTGTATCTGCCTGTTGTAGCAATGAGAGGTGTGTGTTAAAATCTGTCACCATACATGGAGATTTGTCTGTTTCCTCTTGTGATTTGATTATTCCCTTTATACATGTGATGCCTCCCTTTGTGGTGCATATCAATGTAAAACCGTGTTTTGTCTTGACGAGTGGGACTACTTACACTTGATAAACAGGGCAGGTGTTTCGAGACCGTGGTGTGCATTCAACTCATCTTCTCTGCTCTCCCCCCTCCTTACCCTCCCTCTGTGATTTTCCTTCTTTTACAAGGGAACATCTCATATCTTTTGTAATTTACAAATTTGTTTTTTGTTCATGTTCTGCTCCTTCAAGGACCACTAAGCGATTCAGAAAGGAAGGATCCTTACCAGCTCTCATTGCTGATGTATTCAGTTGCCCAGAACAGTGCCTGGCACATGATAAGCTCTTGAGAATTATTGAATGAAAAGTCTATGTAGTTTGATATTTTGTTCTTATTTGTTTAGAATGTGCTTGTAGGTTTACCTACACTTTTGCTTTCAAGTTTTCCCTCACTTAACGTTTTTGATTTGGATTTCTTCTTCAGTCCCCTCCAAAACTCCTTATTTTTTTAAACTGAAAACATTGGTGCATTTATCATAATTAAAACTTGTGACTTATGGGGATGCATATTTAAAGTTTTAGTCTTTGCTTTTACTTGTCCAACCTGTTCCATATTTCTTTTTCTTCCCCTTCCTCTGTGTGGTTTAACTTGAATGATTTGGATTTTTTTTCCACATTTTGTGTTTTTCTCTACTAGTTTGGAAATTACGTGTGCTTTTCCTGTAATCACCCAGTGATTACAACATACATTCTTAACTGCTTAAAATCTCGAGAAATCTGTTTTGATCTTCTTCATATACAACAAATTAGAACATTTTAATTCCATTCCCACCCTCAACCCCAATCTATATATCGTTATTGTTGAATATTTAATTTTCTCATTCTCCCCCTTTAAACCTTAGGAAGCATTAGTATTATTTTACACAGTTTGCATTTGTTTAAACTTCCTTTTTTTTTTTCACCTGTGATTTACTATCTGGATGAATTTCCTCTTGCCTCAGATACATTCTTTACAAATTCCTCTAATGAGATTGTGCTAGAGATTGTGTCAAGAAATCTCAGTCTGTGTTGCCTGAAATGGGTGTATGTATTTTGCGCTTAGTTTTGACAGCAATTTTCTCTGAGACTAGGATTTCAGGTTGACTGTCATGTTCTCTCAGCGCACTGAAAACCTACCTCCACTGTTTCCTGGCTCCTCTGTTGGGCACCTGGCTGGCTAAGTTGATATAGTGTTTAAGTCTTACTCTCAGGGTCATGGGTTTGAGCCTCATGTTGATGGGTGTAGAGCTTACTTAAAAAAATGGATGTAGAGCTTACTTAAAAAAAAAGAGGGGCACCAGGGTGGTTCAATTGGTTAAGTGTTCAGCTCTTGGTCTGGGCTCAGGTCATGATCTCACAGTTCTTGGGATCGAGTCTTACAGTGGGCTTTTCACTGAAAGCACAGAGCCTGCTTGGGCTTCTCTCTCCCCCTGCTCCCTCCTGCTCACTCTCTATCTCTCAAAATACATAAATTAAAAAAAATCAGCATAACTCCAACTATTTCTTCCTCAAAGTTCATCTCTCTGTTCTTTCTGACTCCCTTTAAGATAGTCTTTCTGCTTTGATGGGATATAATTTTACTATGTGCTAAGGTGTGAATTCTTTCTTTCTTTTTTTAAAAAATAATTTATTTATTTTTAAATTTACCTCCAAGTTAGTTAGCATATAGCGCAACAATGATTTCCGGAGTAGATTCCTTAATGTATTTTACCCATTTAGCCTATCCCCCCTCCCACACCCCTCCAGCAACCCTCTGTTTGTTCTCCATATTTAAGAGTCTCTTAGGTTTTGTCCCCCCCCCCCCGTTTTTATATTATTATTATTTTTTAGATCAATTGCATCTTTAATTTAAGCATTTTCCATTATAATAAGGGCTTTCATTTCTCTGCTTGGTTTTTTTTTTTAATTTTTTTTTTCAACGTTTTTAATTTATTTTTGGGACAGAGAGAGACAAAGCATGAACGGGGGAGGGGCAGAGAGAGAGGGAGACACAGAATCGACAAAGCATGAACGGGGGAGGGGCAGAGAGAGAGGGAGACACAGAATCGGAAACAGGCTCCAGGCTCCGAGCCATCAGCCCAGAGCCTGACGCGGGGCTCGAACTCACGGACCGCGAGATCGTGACCTGGCTGAAGTCGGACGCTTAACCGACTGCGCCACCAGGCGCCCCATTCTCTGCTTGGTTTTTAATAAAAGCCTTGTGCAGGTGTCTGCAAAGCTGGAGGCTTGGAAATCTAAAGCCATGGTCAGAGCCTATATAACTTACAAATCCAGTCAATTTTGGATCATATGGTAGGAGATTAGGCTTGAGGCTCTGGACAGTCTATGTTACTTCAAGACTAGTCTTTGGGCACTGCCTACACAGACTGGTACTAACAATTGAAAACTAGAACTTAAAACTCCAGTGCTCCATAGCACACATGCTGTGTAAAGAACCCACTGTAAAAGAAATGATAGAATTAGAAAAATCATCATTTTGCAGCCATTACAAAAAATAATAGGTAACAATTACCAGTGAATACTAAACTGGTTAGATGAAAGACCGATGGGGAACTTTCTAAGAATCCACTGGCTGTCAACACCTGAGTGGACTGTCAATTCTCACATCCCTAAAACTGGTACATGGATATTACGTGCCTGGTGTGATACAACAGGGATAGAACTTCTTACATCTACCAGTCTGTAGGAGAATGGGTGATAGAGGAAAAAAACTTTATCAATAATTTGAACACTTCATTTGTGATTTGCATGTCTTCCTTATTAAAAAAAATTTTTTTTAAAGTAATCTCTACATCCAACATGGGGCTCAAACTCATGACCTTGCGATCAAGAGTCACATGCTCCACCAACTGAGCCAACTAGGCACCCCACATGTCCTCCTTATTATAGATAACATAGTCTAATGAAATGAGATCATTTATAATGATTACATAGTAAAACGTTATAGCCAAAAATACAAAAAGTCCTCACTTTATTTTTTAAAAAGTACTTTTGAAAAATTTTATTTCACCAGGGTCTAATCCTTTGCTGATGTTCAAATTTAAACAATTTTTCTGAGTCTGTCTCATAAGCGAAAAACATGAAAAGTTGCTTCTGTGGCATTTTCTTCTAGTTTTTCAAGCCCTCATGTAGTAGCAACTGGTTCAAAATACTGGTTTGTTTCAAAGCATGCAGTTTAGATGTATCTTCACTGATGATGGTGATATTTCCATTTTGTTCCTGAGCTGTCAGGTCACTTTCACTGTCAGACAGTGTACATAGTAGAATATCGTTTTCATAGGTTGGAAAATAATACTCTGGTTGATCCCATATCTTTCTTTCAGGAAGCAGTGATGTATGTTTAGTCTCTTCCATGTGAGTCCTTAACTCTGCTTTGGACTTGAATTTCACATGGCAACTATAACATCTACATTGGTGAATTTGCCTTTGAATGAAATTGACCAATTTTACTTGCTGATAGAAATTCAATCCAAGTTCTGACTTTATTTTGAGGAGATCAAAACCATGTGCTTCCTCCATGTGGACACATAATTTCTCAATTGTTTCTGCTTGCTTTTCACAAAATAGGCAGACAGCAGAGTCAGGGCGCTCTTCCCAATCAGACCAGTCGTCTTCCTGATGGCCTAGCAACTCCCGATCATCTTCCAACTGAACTTCCTCCCACGATTTTCCAAGTTCCAAATAATTGATGACATAAAATCGGTCATATTCTCTGTTCTTAAGATTGATCCTCCGATGCTGTTTTTTCCTCATATGATCTTTAAGCGTATTTTTGTCCCTGAAGGTCTTCTCACAGTATAAGCACTGCAAGTTGTCAAGCTTTTTCTGTAATGTGCACAGAAATTCATTGCAGTTTGCAATGTCGTCTGGCTAGACAATGTTGAAAGCATGTTCTCTGGCCATGTGGTTCAAAAGAACAGATCTGTTCCTGAAAAACTCCTCATTGCAAAACATACAAATACCATGAAAATTGTTATCATTTCTTTCTTGCTGCTGTTGTTTCAGAATTTCTTTCAGTCTTTGTTTCTGAAGTTCCTCTCTAAGTACTCTATCTTCTGGTAAAACATAACATAAAAAAAAGTAATTGTCTTCTTCTTCAAGTGGAGCTGTGGATTTGATTCTTATCACATTACAAAAATCTGTAACGGGCTGTTCAGTGAACCTTTTCCTCCAATATAAAATGTACCTTTGGAAATCAGCAACCAACTTGACATCAGCTGTGACCATCTTACGTTCAATAATCATGTGCTTCAGAAGTTTGTCTTGTTCATCCATAGGAAAATGTTCTTCACAGAAAATACAAGGCACAGAAAATACAAGGTTCTCACAAGATGGAGAACCTTCTAAAGCGGTGGTGCCACCTGGACTTTCTGGCAGGGAAAGCAGCTCCAGGATACAATCCTTACCTCATAACTGACACTCCCAGATTCTCTATGGTTGCTCTTGCAGTCCTCCTCCCCTCAGGCAGCAGCCCTCTGGGTCTCGGGAGCAGCCATTACAAGGCAGAGGAGAAAAGGGAGGGCACCGTTTTTATATTATTTTTGCTTCCCTTCCATTATGTTCATCTGTTTTGTATCTTAAAGTCCTCATATGAGTGAAGTCATATGATATTTGTCTTTCTCTGACTCACTAATTTCACCTAGCGTAATGCCTTCTAGTTCCATCCATGTAGTTGCAAATGGCAAGATTTCATTCTTTTTGATCACTGAGTAATACTCCATTCTATATATATATATACACCACATCTTCTTTATCCATTCATCCATTGATGAACATTTGAACTCTTTCCATACTTTGACTATTGTTGATAGTGCTGTTATAAACATGGGGGTGCATGTGTCTCTTTGAAACAGCACACCTGTATCCCTTGGATAAATACCTACTAGTGCAATTACTGGGTCATAGGGTAGTTCTACTTTTAATTTTTTGAGGAATCTCCATACTGTTTTCCAGAGCAGCTGCACCAGTTTGCGGTGTGAATGCTTTCTTAATTATCTTCTTTGTGATTTGTTAGAGTTTGCAAATGCATGGATTGGTGAACTTAATCAGTGCAGAAACAATTCAACTATTATCATTTCGAAGATGTCCTCTGCCCCTATCCTCTTCTGATTTCTCTCTTAAAGCATCTTTGCCTCTTTAAATTGCTTTCTGCCCTTTTCTTTTTCAAACCTATCATCTGACCCCCTCAGCAGAAGCCACGGGTTTCTGAGTCACCCCTCACTGAGGGAGGGACCCAGTGGGGTTTGTGTTGAAAATCCCCCCCAGCAGACTCCCCGCTCCAATCAGATCTGGCCTTGACTCTCATTTTTATGTCAGGGTGGCTTTGAGAAGTGAAGGTTAGGTTTCGAGGTTGCTAAAATACCCTTCCGGTGCCAGCTGGCTGCTCTCCTCCCCGACTCTTCTGGGTTTCCACCTCCATTAGCCCCAGGTGTGAGACAGCGTATCTTGTTGCCTGTTCACCCATGGTTTTAAGAAAATATATGTAATACTTTTCAGTACTTTTAGTTGATTTCACTGGGAGGATTGATAATCTAGATACCTAAAAGAGAAGTTTATTTTCATGTGTTTGGTTAGTTTTGGCCTGTTTTGTTTTCTGACTTAATGTCTCTGGTAAGGGTGATTTTTTTCTGTTTGTCTCTGTCTCTTCCTGCTCCCTTTTATCTTGTAATCTTTCCTCAGGTGTCTATTCTCCCTGCTATATATTTGATGCCATATTTAAGTATAAATTGCTAGAAAAGGAGTTCCATGTAACCAGTGAGGGGTTGTAACCATAGGCTCCATCTGAGGTGACAGAGCATGGCAGGTTGTCCCTCCAAGGGGACCCTACAGGGCGGCTGGCAGAGGGCTTCCTCTAAAGATGTTCTAAGTCTTCAAGAAGAACCCTCTAATTGCACACTTGGGGAGAGATACTTTGAAGTGTGAGGTTCTTTTTAAAATTTTTTTAAAAATATCTTTTTAATGTTTTCATTTATTTTTGAGAGAGAGAGACAAAGTGTGAGCTGGGAAGAGGAAGAGAGAGAGGGAGACACAGAATCTGAAGCAGGCTCCAGGCTCTGAGCTGTCAGCACAGAGCCAGATGTGGGGCTCGAATTCGTGAACTGTGAGATAATGACCTGGGTCAAAGTGGCACACTCAACTGACTGAGCCACCTAGGTGCCCCTGTAGTGTGGGGTTCTGAATTAGGGGGAATGAAAAGATCATGGAATCACTGCACACAGCCCCGTCCACAGCAGCTGAAATTTCTGAAGCTCCACTTCCACAGGGTTTCCCTGGTGACGTTGGTGGCTGCCTCCTCTGTAGCCTACCCTGGGGTCATGTGGCCTGTGGACCCCCTGACCCAGGGCCTCTTATCAGATACATGATTTGCCAAGATTTTCTCCCATTCTGTAGGTTGGCCTTTTCATTCTGTTGAAGGATTCCTTTGCTCTGCAGGAGCTTTGTAGTTGGATGTAGTCCCCCCCTGCCTACTTTTGCTTTTGGTGTCAGATTCAAAAACTCATCACCAAGATGAATGTGAAGGAGCTCGCTGTTTGTTTTCTCCTTGGGGTTTTGTGGTTTCAGGTCTTACATTCTCTCTGCCTTCCAGAAACCTGTCGAGACCTCTCGTCACCGATGCTCATACACCCAAGCTCTCCATGACATGGATTCCTGAGGTTTTGTAGAAAGAGAGGATGTCTGTTGTCTACAGTTTCTATTAATCCATTTTTCCACAATGGTTCATGTATGGCCAGTTTGCCATCTTGACTTTGAGATACCCGATCTCTTGTTGAATAGAAATAAAATATAGTGAGAGAGAATGTGCAAACTACTTTGATGTTACTTACATGGTATCATTTGTGCCCATTCACAACTTGGAAAAAGAGAAATCCTAATTCAAATTACCAGTTGTCATTATTTCAAATAAGCAGTAATAAATGGACCTATTAAATTTTCCATAAGCAGCTTGGGCTTTTAAAAGCTCCATTGTCAGGGGGCACCTGGGTATCTCAGTCGGTTAGGCGGCCGACTTCGGCTCAGGTCACGATCTCGCGGTCCGTGAGTTCGAGCCCCACGTCGGGCTCTGTGCTGACCACTCAGAGCCTGGAGCCTGTTTCAGATTCTGTGTCTCCCTCTCTCTCTGACCCTCCCCTGTTCATGCTCTGTCTCTCTCTGTCTCAAAAATAAATAAACGTTAAAAAAAATTTAAAATCTCCATTGTCAAGACTCTGAACGTCAGAGTCAAGAGGGACAGCCCGCACTGGTCATTTTACTCAGTTCAAGCCAGTCCTTAATTAGGCTTCCATGGCAGGTCTGGGTAGGACCTTGCACTTTAGCCTTATATCCTGTGAGGTGCTCAAAACAGAAGGAGATGTGGCAGGAAATGCTTGTGGTGAAGACAAGAAAGAAGTGTGGCTGTGCACAGGTAAATTTAGAACAAACGTGCTTGTTCTGTTGAGAAGGTTCTGGGTGGGGACTTGGTAACATTAACATCGAAGGTAGACTACAGACTTTCTAAGGACTGAGCTGTGAGGTGCATAGGGATCATCTTCTCGTCTGTTTACTATGTCATTTCTAGTAGAGGGTTACAGATATTTTTAGATGCATGGGAAGGAGGACATGGGTTGAAAAAGGTGTCAAATTATAAAGCAGAAACAAGAAATGCATAAAGGAGCTCACATTGTAAAAAGGCAAACTGCAAAACCTTTGAGGCTTTGAGTTCCAAGGGCATAGACTCCATCTGTGGATGAGAAAAGACAGAAATTCTTATTGTAACAGGGCACGGACACAGGTAGTGTGACACCTTGTGGCCAGTTTTATATGATTGTAAATCATGTTGGGGCATCGGGGTGGCTCAGTGGGTTAAATGTGGAATGTTGATTTGGGCCCAGGTCATGATCTCATGGTTTGTGAGTTCAAGCCCTGTGTCAGACTCTGCACTGAGAAAACAAGTAGCAAAATATAAACTTTTCAAATAATTAAAAACTTTTTTAACGTTTATTCACTTTTTAAAGAGAGAGATGGAGTGCAAGTGGGAGAGATACAAAGAGAGAGACACACAGAATCCGAAGCAGGCTCGAGACTCTGAGCTGTCAGCACAGAGCCTGATGTGGGGCTCGAACTCAGGAACTGTGAGATCATGACCTGAACTGAAGTCAGACGCTTAACTGACTGAGCCACTCAACCACCCCACTTTAAAATTAATTAAAAAAAAAAGAAAATAAAGATACTTGGAAAACTAACATATAGAAAAAAAATAATGGGATCCGTGTCTCTAGGGAACTGGGACCCCCTCCCCCGCTTGACAATACTCTCACAGTTTACATTTTCCTGGCAGGTAGAGTCAGATGTTAATGGTTAGCCTATTGCAAATGGTCTGAACACCATCTCACAGGGTAACTTTGGACCTATCCTAATTAGTTAAGATAAGCTACCTTCTCTGGCTTCAACCAGATAATACCTTGGAAATAACAACTCTCCCCTAGTCCCAGGGAGGAAGGAGAGGACATAGTGGCTGCCTACACTGATATAGACCTAAGCAGTAGGAGCAGACGTTGGTCTGAAAGACCCCTGTTGTGCTGAGACGTGGGGTCAGGGAACACAGGCTTTTCAGAGCTGGCAGCTCTCTAGTTTTGACTCAGCAGTTTTTCCAGAATGTCACAGCATAACCCTTATTTTGTCCTTCCTGGTAGAGTCTGCATGGATGAACATGGTATCTACAAGGCAGATGTGGTTGTCTAACTTTAAATTAGTTCGAATAGAGGTGCTTGGCTGGCTCAGTCAGTGGAGTATGCAACTCTTGATCTCCGGGTTGTGAGTATGAGCCCCATATTGGGTGGAGAGATTATTTAAAAATAAAACCTTTACAAATTAATTCAGGTGAAATAAAATTAAAAATTCACTTCTGCCTTCACACTCATCACACTTCATGTTGTCAACAGCCCGTGTGGTTAATGGCTAACTTATTGTACTGCAAAAATGAAATCATTAATTACAGGAAGTTCTATCTGAGAGGCTAGATGACGAAGTGGGCAGGTCTCTTGCAAGAGCAAGTTTGTACAGCTCCTCCTCTCACATCCTCTCTCCTTTCTCTCAACTTCTTAGCTTAGCATTGTCTTCAAAGTTAGAGAAGGGAGCAGGACCCAAACTTTCCAGGTAAGAGAAAAGGGGTATTTGGGGGAGGGAACAAAGGGTAATGTGTGATTTTGATGGAGAGGGGACCTCTCCCCCGGACGTACGTTTTAAACCTCCGGGCAAACATGCTTTCAGACTGTATCTTTCTTGTTGGTTCCTTTTTCCTGTTTTTTTCTGACTTTAGGTTGTAATCTGTTTTGAGGGCTGAGCCCTACAAATCAATTGTCTTTCAGGGCTTGCTGCCCACAGAATACTTGTACAAATGTTATTCCCCTCATTATTAATAGAAAGTATAAATAAACTTGAAGTTTTCAGGGATAGAGTTGGGTGAGCAGACAGAATGAGCTCTATGGGGAGGAGCAGATGGGAGATGAAGAAGCACAGGTCACTGTCCCTTGCCCCAAAGCCAGCACCCAGGTCAGGATCAGAGGCTCTGCTACCCAGCTGTCTGCCTGCTCAGGGCTGCCCCTTTCTGAGCCTCACTCAGAGTTGGGGAAGAGGAACCTCCCCATGCCTTTAGGAGGCAAGATGAGGGAGATGCCCCTCATCTCTAGGTGACCCTCGGCAGTTGGGGAGGAGCTGGGGACCAATGGATGCCTGTTCGTTAGGCAGTAGGAGAACCCAGCCACCCAAGGTCAGCACCCCAGAAGTGTAGTCTTTTGATCTGACATCTGAGCTGGGATACATAGCCCAGAACTTCAGACTGAAGAGAGAGCCCACAAGCTAGAAGAAGGACCTTATGAAACACCGAAATACTTTTTGTTTCCCTATTTCTGTTATCCTCCCCCTCCCTAACACCCATCACCAGCACCAACGTTGTGCCCAAAAATGATTTTTAAAAATTCTGTGCTTTCTCTTCTTGCTTTACAAGAAGCTCTTTCCTATTCCCTGTCCTTAAGGGATAAAGAAAGAACTCTTCTTACAAGAGAAGGGTCTGTCTTGCTCACAGTGTTGTATATTTGTTTTGATGGCTTCCCATCAGAAGAGCTTGTCCTGAACAACGAGCATTTTCAGCCCATCCTAGTCAAAGTCTGCTCCAGTAATTTTGTTATGAAACAAAATTCAGCCAAAAAATTGGTTTTATGGAAGATTCATGAATCAGGCAGCATCCTATCCTGCAAATTGAGGGGTGCTCCACTGAACTACAGAAGAAAGGTCTTTAAAGGCAGGGAGAGGGCATTAAAAGAGAAGACAATGAAAGGAATTTATTAGCAAGGAATGCGTTGTTTAGGCAAGTCTGGCTTCTTAAGGGGAGTGGAAGGGGTCTGTCAGTAAATCCTCAGTATCCCAGGGGAAGGCCACCCTGAAGGAGTGCTAACAGACCACTGGAAGTGCATGATTGTGTGAAGAAAAGGGAACAATCTGAAGATGAGCCCAAATGTGGAGAGCAGAGAAGTCTTGGGAAATAGGGCAGGGAAACCAAGTGGCAAGTGTGCAGAAGAGAAGAAACTGTTGGCTACACGAGGTTGAGGCTTCCAGTACCACTCACCTCCCTAAAACCACACGTTCTGTTTCTCTATGGCAGGAATTCACACTGCAATGGCAACCCCCAACAGCGATCCGTGCTGCAGCCCCGGTGGCCCCAGGAGCAGCTGCGGTGAGATCGGTGATATCCTGCTTGGGTCCCCCCGGGCTGGGTGGGGGAGGACAGCGAGCAGAGGGGTTCTCTTGTGCTGACAGCCAGCCCTCATCCGGCTGGAGCAAAATGTTTCCACCCCTGTATCTATCTGATCTCCTCTTCATGTCCTCTGCTCTTTCTTTCCTGTCCACCCTGTCCACTCTCTCTGGGTAAAACGCCTTTCTGTTTCTCCTCCCGTGATTTCCCTCCTCCTTGCTAGGCAGATGCCCTCAGGCTGTCCCAAAGTTGGAGCCTTGCATAGGGATGCTAACTAAATGATAATCTGAACTCCCATCCACACGTTTCCTTTGATAATCTTAGCCATTCTGTATTCAGTGTTCTCGGTTTCTGGAAATCTACCTGTCTCAGGCCGGGATCTGGTTATCATGTGTGAACTCTGCACTGGGGATGATTTGCTAATCCTTGGAAGGAGGTGGAGACCAACTACAGATTTTGTGGAACCCAGAGCTGGAGCTTCTGCAATATCTCTCCTCTGCTCCACTGGCATTTTTAAAAGAGTATTCCAATTGACAGAGTAGATGGAAGGGGGCCAAATGGAAGCAGAGAGAACAGCTGGGAGACTCTGGAGGCCTGGATGCTGATGGTAGTGGGAGCTAGTGTGGTGGCCTTCAAAGTGGAGGGAGAAAAGTAGACAGATTTGCAGGTGGAGCTCAGAGAATGTGCTGATATGGAAAGGAAAGGGAGAGCAAGGGAAGGGAAGGGAAGGGAAGGGAAAGGAAAGGAAGGGAAGAATCAAGGGCAGTTGCTGGATTTTGGGTCTAAGGGACTGGATCAATGCTGTTGCTGTGTCTGACAAATAAAATGCTGTTTATAATAGTGTCTCTAATGTTGTGAGTATGATAACATATGCATTATGTTCAAGCAGAAAAGGATGGCCATAATACAGGATTCCCCATGCAGGAATCAGCCTCACTTAGGGTTATGCTGTCAGGGTCTGTCTCCTCAGAGGTACAGGCTTTCAAATGTGATTTCCACCTATGTTCTATAGGGTGGTGGTGGTGGTGGGGAGTTCTGTGTTTAACAAATCCTGAAGACAGAGACTGTATAGACACCATAAGGAGGTATGCAATGAATTACTGAATACAAATGCATAACAGTTGTATAGATGATTTGTTGTCTAACTGAAGTCACAGTTATTCTGAAAAATGTGAGAATTGCTGTGCTGAGCTGGTATTATCTGTCAACCTTCCTAGGAAGTAGAACGCTTAATCTAGTGAAGCTAAGAAAATATAACTCTACTGATGCTCTCAACTGTATCCATTTTTATTTCATTAAGAAATTTCTTTTATATTTATTCATTTTTGAGAGAGAGAGAGAGAGAGACAGAGAGACAGAGAGACAGAGTGGGAGCAGAGAGAGAGAGAGAGGAAGACACAGTATCTGAAGCCGGCACTGGACTCTGAGCTGTCAGCCCAGATCCTGGTGCAGGGCTTAAACTCATAGACCTCAAGAAGTCGGACGCTTAACCCACTGAGCCACCCAGGCGGCTCCCCAAAGAATTTTTTTAATGTTTATTTAGTTTTGAGAGAAAGAGAGACAGAGACAGAGACAGAGACAGAGACAGAGACAGAGACAGAGAGTGAGCAGAGGACAGGCAGAGAGAGAGGGAGACATAGAAACTGAAGCAGGCTCCAGGCTCTGAACTGTGAACAAAGAGCCCGATGGGGGGCTGGAACCCATAAATAGTGGGATCATGACTGGAGTTGAAGTCGGGCACTCAACTGACTGAACTACCCACACGCCCCTCAACTTTTTTAAGAGAGAAAGAGGGAGAGGGACAGGGGAAGAGGGAGAGATAGAGAGGAATAGAGAGAGATAATCTTAAGCAGACTCCATGCTCAGTGTACAGCCTGATGTGGGACTCAGTCCTATGACCCTGGAATCACAACCTGAGCCAATATGAAGAGTCCAATGCTCATCTGACTAAGCCACCCAGGGGCTCTGTTTCTTTTATTTTTTATGTATCAAGAGATTTTCTAATAATTTTAGAGATCTGTTGATATTTCCTGTCTATAACTCTTTAATGTCTTAATTAAGAATATGAAAACTTCACTGGACTCTAAGCTAAGGTTTTTAACCTAAGGTTTTTAACTTTAAGTGTAAATTTTATTGTTCTCTCTCGTTTCACAATCCCTGACAGAATGGTTGCACACAGGAAATAGAAAAAGACACTTTCTCTTTCCACACAAGCATCCCTTTTGTACCCTGCAAGGATGGGTTGGCTTGTGTAACCTGCCTAGCTGGCTTCTTAATGGGAGAAGCAAAGTTCCATTCTGAATATAAATGGGGAGGGGAGTCTCCCACTTAGATGCCCCAAAGTCAGATTTTGTGTTACTTGCTGCATTGCCCTTATGAGGAATAGCTACCAGCAGCAGCAGCAGCAGCTCAGAATTCTCTTTGTAAACTACAATATTTTGTTTCCTCTTCTGTGGGCTACTTAGCTACAAAAAGTAAGAGTAAGAAGCTCCAGGAAATCCTGGAAAGTACTTGGGCATTCCCCAAGTATTGCAAGAGAACTTCAGGCTTTCTATAGACTTTGAATAGGCTTCTCTAGAAGGGCCTTCTATAGAGTTCCTGGGAGTGCAGCAGTCACTTATGGGAGGGGACCCTGGGGCAACAGAGGAGGGGTGTGTGTGAGGGGAAATGGGGGGCCATGCAGGAGAAGCAGCTGGATTACCATCCTCATGCTGTGGCTTTTGTTTCCTGATGTCCCAGGGTTTAGAAACCAAGATGGCAGAGATTCACAGCTGAGACTTGTCTTAGTGGGTAAGACTGGAGCAGGGAAAAGTGCCACAGGCAACAGCATCCTCGGAGAGAAAGCGTTTCGTTCCAGCATTGCGGCAACATCAGTCACCAAGACCTGTAAGAGGGGGAGCAGCAGGTGGCAGGGAAGAGAAATTGTGGTCGTGGATACGCCTGGCATTTTTGACACCGAGGTACAGGATGCTGACACCTGCAAGGAGATTGCTCACTGCATCTTCCTGACCTCCCCAGGGCCCCATGCTCTGCTCCTGGTGGTCCCGCTGGGCCGGTACACGCACGAAGAGCAAAAGGCCACGGAGAAGATCCTGCAAATGTTTGGACTCAGAGCTAGGAGATACATGATTCTCTTATTCACCCGGAAAGATGACTTGGATGGCACCAATTTCCGTGATTACTTACAGAAAGCACCCAAAGATATCCGAGAGTTGGTGGGCAAGTTTGGTGATCGCTACTGCGTGTTCAACAATCGGGCAACAGGAGCTGAGCAGGAGGCCCAGAGGAATCAGCTGCTCACCCTGGTCCAGCGCATTGTGGCCGAGAATGAAGGAAGATGCTACACTAACAAGATGTACCAAACGGCTGACAACGAGATTCAGAAACAAATGCAAGAAATGCAAGAATTTTACGCAGCAGAGCTAGAGAGAGAGAGAGTGCTTATAAGAAAGGAGTTTGAAGACAAAATCAGAAAGCTGGAAGATAAACTGGAGCAGCAGAGACAAATGGAACAAATGGAGAGGGAATTGGCTGAGAAAGAGGCATTATATGCTGTAAAGCTGCAAAAACACACAGATGAGAATCAGTATAAGATAGTTGACTTGATCATGAAAGCTCTGCAGATGGTTTTTCCTATCTTCTCTCACCTGTTTATGGAAGATTAACCTGAATGAGAAGATCTCCTTATTTGCTACACATTTTCTGCTGGCCCTGCCAAGCCCCCACCCCAGAACTCATTCACCAACCTTGAAGCACTCTCGATTCTGTCTCTCAGACTCTTAGGACGAAGGGGTATAATCAGATTCACTGGTGGTGATTGGTAGATGTTTGATTGACTTACCAGGGGAGGGACACATTCTCAGTTTGTGGAACTCCAGAGTAGAAGGTATTGATGCTCTTCTAAGAAGATGACCCCAAAATTTCTCTATTTGTCCCGAGTGAAATCCAGATTCCTTCTAGATTGGTGGATCCTCTCCCTTTGTTGCTTCTACTCACTTATTTTTGCTTTTAGGACATGGCAATCACCTTACCCATATGGTTTGTTACAAAGATTGGTTCTTCATGTTAGGTAGTCTAATGATAGAGATGCTAATAGAATTCTTTCCAGATGAATGGAAATTTATTTAGTTACATTTTTACAGAGGGACTCAAGTTGTTCCTTATCAGCTGCCCACTGAAGAACAAAGAGTTGTCTGGAAACTAGACCTCTCAGAACTCAACTAAGTGAAATGCCAGAAAGAGCAGTTGAAAGACAAAGATTCAACACAGAAGAGAACAACGGTTTGCTGTATTCAGATATATCTACAGCAACTCTTTGACAGACTTTAATGCAACATATTTGCTGAATAACCAGTTCTCTCCTTTTCATGTGAAACTAACTGTTGCCACTTCACCTCCATCACCTCAGACCTTCATACCTTACTGCACATACCACCCTCTCCCAGCTGAACTGCTTGCTAGTTGGTATTATAATAAAAGTTTTCTGTTCCGTCATATTTCCATAAATTTGCAGTCCACTTCTTCTTGGAAAATACCTTTGATATTTATTTTTCTTTATTATTTTATTTAAAATTTATTTATTTATTTAGAGGCATGAGCAGGGGAGAGGCAGTGATAGAGACAACCCCAAGCAGGCTCCACACATCAGTGCAGAGCTTGACGCAGGGCTCAAACCCACAAACCATGAGATCATGACCTGAGCTGAAACTGAGAGTGGGATGCTCAACGGACTGAGCCACCCAGGTGCCCTACGTTTGCCACTTCTTCTAAGACTACAGGTGTGAGTTTCAGTTTTTGGTAACAGTTCAAGATGATTTCAGAGCTAGTCTTGCTCTACCCTCAACACATCTCTCCTCCTTTTCCTTGGAAATTCCCAGCCACATTCTCAACCCCTCTGCCAGTCAAACACCACCTTCTCGTTGGATTCATTCATTATGCACTGATAGAAATTATGTGTAAACAAGGCTTTAGAGACCTTTCTGGTTTTCCTGGAGCAAAAATCCCCTTTAATATATGGATAACAGTCGGAGGTGTCTCTCTTTATCTGTTTTCTACTTTTCTATTTGGTACTTCTCACGTAATCCATGCGAAGGTTTCCCAAAGCACATTTCCATGTTCTGCCAATATGTTCTGGTGGTCATATGTGACTCATGGCAACTCTCCTCACTCTGCCATCTTGACATTGGCTTGTCCATGCTCAAAGCCATTTTGCCCAAAGGGACATATACCTCTCCCAGTTTTCCTCAAACACCCATGAGTTTAGACTGTACTTTTAATTAATCTCGAGGATAAGGGAAGCACACCACAAAGAAGCTCACAATCCCTCACAATCCCTTCTCCCCAGGAGAAGGGACCAAGATGGTGGAGTAGCATGGAAGTTTTCTGCTTCTCTCATTCCTGAAATTCAGCCAGATCAGCACAAAAGCATTTTTCACACTAGAAAATTTATCTGAGGATCAACATAACCATCTGCGTAACCTGAGCCACAGAACTTGGCAGGTACACAGCACGAGAGGTGATTTGGGGGAGAGAGAAGCCATGGAGGATAGGGAGTTGTTTTTGCTTGTGGAGATAGGACAGAAACAGGGGGTAGAATACAGGAAAACACTCCCCCAAAAGGCAACTGTAGAGAAAGAGAAAGAGTGGAAACACCCAAAAGGGACTGAACAAGAAAGCAAGAAAGGAGAAAGTAGATTTTCAATACCATTAAGAAGAAGGGCCCTATAAACAAGGGAGCCCAGAGTTGGAAACTCTGTATCTCGCTACCTGGTGGTGATCTGGTGGGAAGGGTGAATCCCCAGGAGCGAGTTCCGAGGGCTCCGAGGGCCACGTGGGGAGAAGCAGTTCCCCTGCTAAGAGAACATTTGGTAGAGGTCGTGTGGCCTCCCCACAGGTAAGTGTCCCAGTGGACCCTGGAGAACAGCTGTTTGTTGGTTTTGGAACAAAGGCATTATGGGGCAGTGAAGTCTGGCACCAGATGTGTGTTGTGATTTACCACAATCCCTGAGATGCTGCTGCTACATGACTGGGCAAACGTCTTGTGGGGCACATTGGTACCTGGCTGTAGGCTCTGGGCATCTGCAGCAGGTGGTCCCATGAACGTTCTCAGGGGTGGCGAGCACCTGGCCATTGCTTGGCAAGACCCTCCCACGGAGGGTTGGAGTGGGCCAAGACTAAGGGACCTCAGAAATGAGGGGTTTGGAAACACAGCCCCTTCTGAGATGAAATTCAGAAGGGAGGTGCCACCTCATGGCTTGGTCGCAGATAGTGTAGAAGTGGGGAGTGGATGGATGCTGGAGACAAAGGAAGGTTGCATGTTTTTAATTATCAAATGTTTTCCTACTTTTTATTTCCTTTTTTCCCCCTTTCTTTCCCTTTTTTCTCTATTCTGTCAAGCTTCTTTCAACAACCAGACCAAAACACACCTAGGATCTAGCATCCTTCATTTGATTTTTTTGTGTGCTGTTTTAAATTTTTTAATTTTTTTAATAATTCCTTTTCTTCTTCCAAAATGAAGGAATTCACTCAAAAGAAAGGACAGGAGGAAATGCTTCCGACAAATAAGCAAAATGTCTGAACCAGAATTTAGAGTCCCAATAGTACGAATATTAGCTGGGTTTGAAAAAAGCATAGATTCCCTTTCTGTGGAGATAAAAGAAGTAAAATTTGCCATCATGAAATTAAAAATGCTGGAACTGGGATGCAATCTCATATGGTTGTCATGGTGGCAAGGATGGATGCAGCAGAGCAGGGAATCGATGATGCAGAGGACAAACTTATGGAGGTTAAGGAAGCAGGAAAAAAAGAGGGAAACTAAGGCAAAAGAGCATGATATAAGATTTAGAGAACATGGTGACTCATTCAAAAGGAACAACATCCGAATAATAGGGGTCTCAGAAAATGAAGACAGAGAACACAGAGAAGGTTTATGTGAGGAAATCATACCAGAACACTTTCCTACCCTGAGGAAAGACAGACATCAAAACCCAGGAAGCACAGAGAACTCCCATCAGATTCAAGGAAAACCAACTATCAACAAGTCATTTCATATTCAAATTCACAAAATAAACAGACAAGGAAAGAATTGTGAAAGCAGCAAAGGAAAAAAGCCCTTAACCTACAAGTGCAACCAGATCAGGTTCTCAGCAGACCTATCCACAGAAATTGGCAGGACAGAAAGGAGTGGCGGGATATATTCAAAGTGCTGAACTGGAAAAGTAAGCAGCCCAAAGCTCTTTATTCAGCAAGGTTGTTTGTTCAAAATAGAAAGGGAGATAAAGTGTTTCCCAGACACAGGAAAAGTATAGACGTTTGTGACCAGTAACCAGCCTGGAACGAAATTGTGGGGGGGACTCTCTCAGGGGAGAAAAGGTGAACCAAAGCAAAAAAGACAAAAGCAACAAAGACCAGAGAAGACCACCAGAAACTCAAACTCTAAAGGCAACACAATGGCAATAAATTCATATCTTTCAGAACTCACTCTAAATGTCAATGGACTAAATGCTCTAGTCAAAAGACACAGGGTAACAGAATGAATAAGAAAACAAGTTCCATCTTTAGGCTGTTTCCAAAAGACCTATTTTATTATTTTTATTTTTATTTTTTCTCTCTTGTTTTTAATATATGAAATTTATTGTCAAGTTGGTTTCCATACAACACCCAGGGCTCATCCCAAAAGATGCCCTCTTCAATACCCATCACCGAGCCTCCCCTCCCTCCCCTCCCCCATCAACCCTCAGTTTGTTCTTAGTTTTCAAGAGTCTCTTATGCTTTGGCTCTCTCCCACTCTAACCTCTTTTTTTTTCCTTCCCCTCCCCCATGGGTTTCTGTTAAGTTTCTCAGGATCCACATAAGAGTGAAAACATATGGTATCTGTCTTTCTCTGTATGGCTTATTTCACTTAGCATCACACTCTCCAGTTCCATCCACGTTGCTACACAGGGCCATATTTCATTCTTTCTCATTGGTGTGCACATTTTCTTAAGCACCAATTCTCTGATACAGATTTGTGAGAAAGGACAATGAGATAGGGAGATTTTAATTCTATTTTTCATTCCTCTTGAGTTAATAGTTGCTTTTGTAGGAAAAATGCTTTGAGCGGGCTTATGGAAATGAGTCCCTTAGACTTTAAGTCAATTGCTTCCTGTGGAGCAGTGTGGAGTATGCGGGGAACAGCCTACCCAGCAAAATTAAACATAGACGCTGCACAGCTACCTCGTTTTCACCCTCATGGTGAATTCCCTTGACAATCTCCCAACCAAATTTCCATACAATTCTTCATGCTTCTTCATTCCTCCATGAACTGAGGAAAAGACAATATATCTCTTGCTTTCTGAACCTGGAGAGGTGGAATCTGGGACACATGTCTCATTGGTTTATTCTTTCTTCCTCTCTGTTTTCTTTCCCCTAGAAGAAGACAGAGTGTTCTCAACTTCAATTATCTGGACATCTACTATATAAAATTCTATTGTGCAGCAAGGGAGCCCTGGGCTTTGTCATGCAAGTCAGACAAGTGATAGACTATAGGCAATCCCCTGTAAAGAAACACCAACCCTGGATTACAAGGCTGTCATGTTTTCACAAATCCTTTTTTTCTTTTTTAAGTCTAGAAGCTGTTTCTTCAGGTTTTTCTCTATACTGTGTGAAGCATTAGCATGTATCAGAGCTATCGGGAAGGCTTGTTAAAGTACAAAGCCTGATTCAGTAGGCTCAGGGTGGAGCTTGAGAATCTGCATTCCCTACAGGTTGTGTTGTTCGCAGGTGTTGCCCACGCTGCTCATCTGGAACCATACCTTCAGAGTGACCACCTAGTCGCAAATAATCTCACATTTGAAAGGGACAAAGTCATTTCAATCATATTCAAGGCATTTCCCTCGTTCCAAATGTTACCAGCTAGATTCAGGATACCGAAGACTCCTCCTCCCCAAGATTCTCCAGTATACATGCAAAGAACTAAATCATAAAGGCAAAATACCAGATTTCTATCCAAAGTCTAGGACTCCCTAGTAAAGAGGGAGTGGAGACCAGAGCAGGGGCCAAAACCCAAAGTTGGAAAACTTTATTCTTCTTCCTGAATGGAACAGAGCTAGTCGCACATCCTGGGGCCATCTGACAACCAGATTTACTGTCCAAGAAGGTGACTCAGCTGGGACCTGCCAGAAAGAATTTCTTTACTGTGTATACAGAATGGAATAAGGGACCAAAAGTGTGGGTCACATCTGGCCCCAGTAAGCTAAGACAGAGAAATTACCATCTGTTTCATGTTTTTAAAAAGTAAAACATAATAGGAAAAAGTGGTTTACTGAACTATCCTAAAATTCTCACATTCAGAAACACATCAGTCACTGTCTTTCATGAGGAGATCATTTATGAAGGGCTTGCAGCAGAGTTTCTGCTTCCCTGGGGTAAAGGTGGAGGGATCAGCACTTTTTCCTCTGAGCCAGAGAGAGGAGAGTCACCTCTTGTATCCTTCTCTGTGAATTTCAAAAAAAATGCTAATGAGGTGCCTGGGTGGTTCAGTTGGTCAAGCATCTGACTATTGGTTTCCTTTGCCTGAGGTCATGATCTCATGGTTTCCTGAGTTGGAACTCTGAGTAGGGGTCCATGCTGACAGTGGAAGGCCTGCTTGGGATTCTGTCTCTCCTTCTCTCTCTGCCCCTCCCCCTTTGTGCTATCTCAGGCTCTGTCAAAATAATAAACTTTACGGAAAAAAGGGAGGTGGGATTATACCAGGTGCGCCTGACCTAATCAAAAAATATTTAAAAGCAAGAGATTCTCCCACTGGAGAGAATATCCATGTTGAATATCCATATGGAGAACTGCCTATCAAGAGGGGCAGCCAGGATGACCCTGTGGGAGGAGGAACTCAGTCCTACAACCACAAGTAACTCAATGCTGCCAACAACTTGAATGAATTTGGAAAAGACCCTGAACTCCACAGAGGACACCACTGAGCAGCTGACTCCTTGACTGAAGCTTCAAGCAACTCTGAGCACAGGACCTAGTCAGGCCTTGCCTAGACTCCAGACCCCCAGAGACGGAGCCAATAAGCGTATGTTGTTTCAAGTTGCTAAGTTGGAGGTCATTTGTTAGGCACCGATAAAAAAGTAATGCACTTGTTATCTTTATAGTGAGTTTCTTTTAAATAGCATGTGGTTGGCCTTGCTTTTTAATCCAGTCCTACAGTCCCTGCTTTTTATTCCGGGGTGTTTAGACCATTTATCACAGTCTACATGGAAGTACTATTAGACCACTTCACATGTCGTTTAAGGAACTTACACTAGTGTACTTAATTTCTCCTTCCCTGGTGTTGTCATGCCTGACTTTCACATGCATTGTAGGTCCCTCAATACACTATTACTATTTTTGTTTTAGACAATTATCTTTTAGAGCTATAAAATGTAAGCTACAAAATGTCTTTTGTATTATCTTCCTTTTTGCCATTTCTGGAGCTTTTTATTTCTTTAGGTAAATGCAAATTTCTGTCTCGTATCACCTTCATTCCTTGTGGATGAGGAACTTCCTCCAATATCTGTTGTAGCACAGGTAAGTCAACAGTGAATCCGCTCAGCTTCTGTGAGGCAGCCTTTAGCTCACTTTTATATTTGAACACTATTTTTATTGCTTAGAGAATTCTGGGCTGACACTTTTGTTCTTTCAGTAATTTAAAGATGTCACTCAATTGTCTTCTGGATTGCAAGCTCTGACAAGGAATCATCTGTAATTACAATCTTTATTCCTCTAATATAATATGCCTTTTACACCCCAGTTATTTTTACGTCTTCCTCTTTATCTTTGGTTTTTAGCAGTTTGAGTATGAAGTGCCTAGATTTTTATTTGTTTGTTTCTGTATTTATCCTGCTCAAGCTTCTCTGGGACTCTTGGATCTGTGTCTTGGTGTCTTCCCTTGTTTTTACAAACGTCTGAACCATTAGCTCTTCAAATGTTTCTTCTGTTCATTTTCTTTTTTTCTCCTTCTGGTACTTCAGATACATGTGTGTTAACCTGTTTGATTTGCTTTGCAGCTCCCGGATACTCTACTCTCTTTTTCTTTTTCTCACTCATTTTTAACTTTTGTTTTCATTTGAAGAATTTCTATTCTCTCTTCTTCAAATTCACTGACTCATGTTGAGTCAACTGTGTTGATTGATGTACCTGCTAGGGAACACTTCATCTCTGATAGTGCTTTTGACTTCTACCACGTATGTTTGATTCTTATGGTTTTCATCTGTCTGTTGAAATTTCCCCATCTTTTATTTCATGTTGTCCAGTTTTTATTCAGTCCTTGTTGTTATTTTAAAATCCCTGTTCAGTTTCTGGACTTTTTGTGAGTCTACCCTGTTGATTGTGTTTTATTTTTGTTCTCCTGCTTTTAAAACAAGTTTCATAATTTTATTAAATTGTAGACATAGGAGGAAAGGAGCAAATGAAATAAAAAATATTGATGCCTAGATACAGAATCCCTTGTCCTCCATCAGGCTGTTAGGGTGGGATTTGAGTCAGCCCACAGGGAATTGGACTGGTTGGGATTGTTGCTACAATTATCGATGGAGCAGCTAAGGCCCCATATTTCTCTAGGGTGCCTTGAGCTCAGTGTGGGCACTCAGATGCCATGTGGTTTTACTCAGTGTTCTCATCCCGTTTACCTTCAGCTTCCAGTCATCCCTACACACTCTGCTTCCCTGAGTCTCTCCAGGCCCATGATGGATGGCTGGTGCTTATCAATCATTGCTCCTATGACGTGTGGGGGCAGGGCAGCACATATATCTGTTGTCCTGGTCCAGCCTGAGTCTTAAGCATGGTTTGTGCACCTGGGCCTGGGGACGTGGACTTTCTCAGTAGGTCTGACTGTACTAGGGTTCTCAAGAGAAACAGAACCAGGTGGAAAGATATCAATATCTATACCTACCTCTCTCTCTCTCTTTTTCTCTCTATCGATGTAGATATATATGTATATCTATAGATATTGGTATCTTTCCACATTTGCACTTTGTATCTGGCATCTAATCATATCCTACCTTATAGTTCCACTAGCTCCCAGGAATATACACACAATAATGTGCAGTATTTATTATTGTGAATAATAACCTGTGGAGTATGTATGAGTGTGAAATGTATCTGTTTACGAAATATTTTATTAATTTATGAGTATTTACTATTACGAAAAGTTTCCTCTTGGATTTGATGATTCTGTATCACAGTTTTATGGAATTTAACCTACAAAGTGGTTTCGTCATATTATTTCATCATACACGAAAGCTATCAAGATGAACATTAATGTGATCATGTCAATAAAGAAATGGAACCCCTTTCGGCCCCACCTCTTGGAGCAGGTGCATAGGGATGGCTCTGAGACAGACACAAGTCCGGTGCCACGTGCCACACCCTGCTCTCTCCGCTACTCCTTCTAACACGCCCTCGCGATGTCCCAAGTAGGGCTTTTTACCCGTGGGTGTCAAAACCTTCCTTTGATTTAAGCATACATTTCCGTATGCGAATTTAAAAGCCATAATACTTATATTTACTTTAAAACTCATTTCTATATGCAAACAAGACAGAAACAAACAACAATTGGAGGGAGTGTGTGGACACGTGTGCACAAGACAACGTGAAATGAAAGAATGACGGGTTAAAGTCAGCCCCACAGTGAGTGCTCATGCACACGCAGCCCTGGAGGCAGAGCTGGGGACAGCGGCCGTCCCCCCAACCCCGGCCCCCTCCCTGCTGCCCCGAGGGTTCCCGAGTTGCCGGGTTACCGAAGGGATCCCGCATGGCTCAGAGCCCCCATGTGAGCCCCGCAGGGCTGCTGAGGACGCTAAAGACGGAGATTAATGGCGGACTTCCGCCAAGCGGCACTTCACCGAGCCCAGCTCACTGCAAGGGCCACCGGGGCCCTCAGGCCTCCTGACCACAGCTCACCACAACCCCGAAGTCCAACGTGCCACCCCCACTCTGGTGCCCCAGGAGCTAGTGGCATCTAAGCACAGGAGCGTGCGGGCCCTTCTAATCCACGTGGAACTGGGATGGCCCTAGGGGTCCCCCCAACAAACACCTTCTCCACGTGGAGCTGCCCCCCACTTCCCGCCAACACCACTTTCCTCCCAGCCCCTGAACCCTGGGCCAGGTGAGTAGGTGCCTCCTGTTGCATCCACACCTACGGACTAGAGCATGGCTGATTTGAAGAGAGGAGCCAACTTCCTTGAAAATGTTTTGTCACATTCTGACAGAGCAATAAGGAAAACCTATGGGTTGGTTACACAACCTAAGGATGTCATCTGATTTTCTAATGATGTGGCGGTCAAGCACTTTCATGGGCTGGCCTTCCCCCATTAAACTCCATGGGACCACCATAGCAGTGGAATGTCGGGGTCTGAGGCTTTCCACCCGTGCACCTGTGGCTCCCACTTTCTCCATTGTGTGAGACGACCTCTGGGTTTTGTTTTCTTTTATTTTGTTTGTTTGTTTTGCTTTTTTGCATAGTAATCCATTTGAGAAGCACAATGAAGACATTCCCCAAATTTTGACTTCACTTTGGAAAGACATCAGCCATAATAAATGCTAGAAACTTGGGAACTGTGTTATTTTTCACTATAGTTATTTTTCTTTTTTTGCCAGTAAATTATTGTAAAAGAAATAAACCGATGTATCAGAAGTAAACATTAATATGTATGACCCTGACATCACTTTCACCGGTGATAATAAAACATCCAAGGGTCACAAAGGGCCAGATCTAGCTGGGTATGAGAGCTAGGACAGTATTAAGGAGGGTCAGTGTCTGCTTTGGTTGAATGTTTGTGTCCCCCCGCAAGTTTCATATATTGAAAATTTCGTGCCCAAGAGGATGGTTTTAGGAGCTGGGGCCTTTGGAAGGTGAGTCAGTCAAGAGGGTAGATCCCATATGAGTGAGAATTGTGCCCTTCTACAAGAGGCCCCAGAAAGCTGACTCATCCCTTCCACCATGTGAGGACACAGCCAGAAGTCAGCAGTCTGCAACCCAGAGTGGTCTCTCACCAGATCCTGACTGAAATCACATCTCCATCTTGGACCTCCAACCTCTAGAACCATGGGGAAAATTCTTCTTCTATTTATAAGTGGCCCAGTCTGTGCTTTTTTAAATTTTATTTTTTATTTTTTTAATATGAAATTTATTGTCAAATTGGTTTCCATACAACACCCGGTGCTCATCCCAACAGGTGCCTTCCTCAACGCCCATCACCCCCTGCGTCCCTCCCACCCACCATCAACCTTCAGTTTATTCTCAGTTTTTAAGAGTCTCTATTGGTTTGGCTCCCTCCCTCTCTAATGTTTGTTTTTTCCTTCCCCTCCCCCATGGTCATCTCTTAAGTTTCTCAGGGTCCAGATAAGAGTGAAAACATATGGTGTCTGTCTTTCTCTGTATGACTTATTTCACTTAGCATAACACTCTCCAGTGCCATCCGCGTTGCTACAAAAGGCCATATTTCATTCTTTCTCATTGCCAACTAGTGTTCCATTGTGTATATGAGCCACAATTTCTTTATCCATTCATCAGCTGATGGACATTCAGGCGCTTTCCATAATTTGGCTATTGTTGAAAGTGCTGCTATAAACATTGGGGTACAAGTGCCGCTATGCATCAGCACTCCTGTACCCCTTGGGTAAATTCCTAGCAGTGCTATTGCTGGGTCATAGGGTAGTTCTATTTTTAATTGTTTGAGGAACCTCCACAGTTTTCCGGAGCAGCTGCACCAGTTTGTGTTCCCACCAACAGTGCAAGAGGGGTCCCGTTTCTCCACATCCTCTCCAGCATCTATAGCCTCCTGATTTGTTCATTTAGCCATTCTGACTGGCGTGAGGTGGTATCTCAGGGTGGTTTTGATCTGTATTTCCCTGATGAGGAGTGATGTTGAGCATCTTTTCATGTGCCTGTTGGCCATCTGGATGTCTTCTTTAGAGAAGTGTCTGTTCATGTTTCCTGGCCATTTCTTCACTGGATTATTTGTTTTTCAGGTGTGGAGTTTGGTGAGTTCTTTATAGATTTTGGATACTAGCCCTTTGTCTTATATGTCATTTGCAAACATTGTTTCCCATTCTGTTGGTTGCCTTTTAGTTTTGTTGCTTGTTTCCTTTGCAGTGCAGAAGCTTTTTATCTTCATGAGGCCCCAAAAGTTCATTTTTGTTTTTAATTCCCTTGCCTTTGGAGATGTGTCACGTAAGAAATTGTTGCGGCTGAGGTCAGAGAGGTTTTTCCTGCTTTCTCCTCTAGGGTTTTGACGGTTTCCTGCCTCACATTTAGGTCCTTTATCCATTTTGAGTTTATTTTTGTGAATGGTGTACGAAAGTGGTCTCGTTTCATTCATCTGCATGTTGCTGTCCAGTTCTCCCAGCATCATTTGTTAAAGAGACTTTTTTCCATTGGATATTCTTTCCTGCTTTGTCAAAGATTAGTTGGCTATACTTTTGTGGGTCCAATTCTGGAGTCTCTATTCTATTCCATTGGTCTATGTGTCTATTTTTGTGTCAATACCATGCTGTCTTGATGATTACAGCTTTGTAGTAGAGGCTAAAGTCTGGGATTGTGATGCTTCCTGCTTTGGTCTTCGTCTTCAATATTACTTTGGCTATTCAGTGTCTTTTGTGGATCCATACCAATTTTAGGATTGCTTGTTCTAGCTTCAAGAAGAATGCTGGTGCAATTTTCATTGGGATTACATTGAATGTGTAGATAGCTTTGGGTAGTATTGACATTTTGACAATATTTATTCTTTCAATCCATGAGCATGGAATGTTTTTCCTTTTCTTTATGTCTTCTTCAATTTCCTTCATAAGCTTTCTATAGTTTTCAGCATCCAGATCTTTTACATCTTTGGTTAAGTTTATTCCTAGGTATTTTATGCTTCTTGGTGCAATTGTGAATGGGATCAGTTTCTTTATTTGCCTTTCTGTGGCTCCATTATTGGTGTATAAGAATGCAACTGATTTCTGTACATTGATTTTGTATCCTGTGACTTTGCTGAATTCATGTATCAGCTCTAGAAGATTTTTGGTGGAATCTATCGGGTTTTCCATGTATAATATCATGTCATCTGCAAAAAGTGAAAGCTTGACTTCATCTTTGCCAGTTTTGATGCCTTTGATTTCCTTTTGTTGTCTGATTGCTGATGCTAGAACTTCCAACACAATGGTAAACACAGCGGTGAGTGTGGACATCCCTGTCGTGATCCTGATCTCAAACCCTCAGAAATACAAGCAATTCTCAGGGAATACCATGAAAAATTATATGCCAACAAATTGGACAACCTGGAAGAAATGGACAAATTCCTAACCACCCACACACTTCCAAAACTCAAACCCGGAAGAAATAAAGAGTTTGATCAGTTATCAAAAATCTCCCAACAAATAAGAGTCCTGTACCACATGGTTTCCCTGGGGAATTCTACCAGACGTTTAAAGCAGAGATAATACCTATCCTTCTCAAGCTGTTCCAAAAAATAGAAGGGGAAGGAAAACTTCTAGACTCATCCTATGAAGCCAGCATTACTTTGATTCCTAAACCAGACAGATACCCAGCAAAAAAAAAGGGAACTACAGGCCAATATCCCTGATGAATATGGATGCAAAAATTCTCAGTAAGATACTAGCAAATGAAATTCAACAGCATATAAAAAGAGTTATTTACCATTTTCAAGTGGGATTCATTCCTGGGCTGCAGGGCTGGTTCAACATATGCAAATCAATCAAAGTGATACCTCACATTAATAAAAGAAAAGAACCATGTGATCCTGTCAATCGATGCATAAATACCATTTGACAAAATTCAGCATCCTTTCTTAATAAAAGCCATGGAGAAAGTTGGTATAGAAGGAACATACCTAAACACCATAAAGGCCATTTATGAAAAGCCCACAAGTAATATCATCCTCAATGGGGAAAAACTGAGAGCTTTCCCAGTTGTTGTTGTTGTTTTTGTTGTTTTAGCAACTCAAGCGACTAAGACAGTGTCTACGTTTTGATAAATGCTCACACACACACACAAATGTTTGTTTCTCTTTGCCATGAATCCACTTTCTATATAAAACACTACCAGTCAATGCACTATTTTTTCAAGAAGAAAAATACATCCAAACTACTAAAATGAATTAAGGACATTTGAAAGTTCACCACATTTATTTGAATAGTGTACATATAATCAAAAGTGACATTTGAATGCTAAAAGTGAACTTGAGCCTTTGCAAAGTCGATACAGTGTCCAAGGCGTCCTGAGTCATTAAGACTCCCAGTCTGAAACTCCAGGTTTCCTTTGAAATTGGGTTTAAGTTCCCCTCAGCGCCTTGACCCAGCCCCTTTACCCTCCAGGCTCCCCGCATTTGGAAGGGCAGCTCCTTCAATCTGGGCCTGGAGCCCCCCGCTGGAGAAGCAGCAGGACAAGTAACAGTGCGCCCCCCAGCAGCAGGAGCGCCAGCGGCCACCCCCGCTTCACAGCCTCCAGCCAGCGCCGCCCCCGCCCCCACTGCCGCCCCCACCCCCGCCCCAGACCGCGGGCCGCCAGCCGCGCGGCCACCAGGCGGAGCGTGTCCTCCGGACGCGCGTGGCGCCGGGCCCACGCCAGGCCGTACACGTCGTCGGTGAAGGGCGCGCCGTCGTGCTCCAGCGCCAGCCGCTCCACCAGCGCCAGCAGCTCGCCCACCTGCGCATCGCGCTCGGCGCCCGCCGCTCGGTTGTCCAGGGCGCACACGCGGCCGCCGCACTCGGCCACCAGGGCCCGCAGCGCGCGGTTGTCGGTGGCGCGCACGTAGTCGTGCAGCGAGCCCCCCTCCAGGTCCTCCCGGCGCGTGAAGACGAGCACGGCGCGCGCCAGGACGCCGGCGCCAAACAGCTCGCGGACGCCGCGCGCCGCCTCCTCGTCCTGGGCGGTGAAGCGGCCCAGCTGCGTGACCAGCAGCAGCGCGTGCGGCCCGGGCGCCGAGAGCAGGTAGCAGCTGGCCCGCTCGGTGCAGTCCGGGTCCGCGTGCCGGCCTCGGGCGGTGAAGAGGTCGGGGGTGTCGGTGACCTCCACGCGCCACCCGGCCCAGCTCCGGCTCCCCAGGGCGCAGCTTCTGGTCACCGGGGTGGCCGCGAGCCTGGACGGGAAGAGGCTGTGGCCCAGGATGCTGTTGCCCGTGGCGCTCTTGCCCACTCCGGTCCTGCCGGCCAGGATGAGCCTGAGCCTGCGCTCCTGCGCGACCGGCTGCTGGTCGTCCGAGTCTTCGGAACCTGTGAGGACAGAGTAGGCGTGAGCCGCCGGCTTGAGAGCGCGCGTCCCGCTCCACCGGGGCTCCGGGGTGCCTCCTGAACGGAGGAGGGCACCGACGCCTCCCGCTTCTGCTTGTCCAACAGGCCTTTCCCAGGCGCTCTGGTTAGAGCTTGTGCGACTCCGGGGGCATCTTTAGCCACCTTTCTTCCATCTTTGGCTCCAGTGCGTGCACCTGCCCCCCAGTCAATGCTCTGGCACCCGGTGCACACTGCTCTGGAGGGTCCCCCTCGACGGTCGCAGGCCATGACTTCAGCTGACATTACCTCTGGTCGTCAGCACCTTGCAGAGCTGCTCCGTGCTTGATGACTTCCCTGGCCTCTGCCAGACTTCTCCCAGGGGCCATCCCAGCGAGGAGATGCGGGAGAGGGCCCAGAAGGCCTGGGAGTGAAGGGCTGTCTGGAGTCCCAGACACCCTGGGTTGGAATCACAGCCCCGCATGTGCCAGCTGTGGAACCTTGGGCGAGTTTAGACTAAGCGTTCAACGTCTTCTGCATAATGGGAGGGGTGACAGAGAGTTGTGTCTTCCAGGGTTGCTCAGAGTATTAGATGACAGGATCTCTTTCCTTCTTCCCTTCCTCCACTTCCCCTCCTCCTCCCTCTTCTCTCTAGTAAACCTGCTTCCAGTAAGACACAGTTAACCCTCCATCCTTGTTCACGGACACAGTCTACCTGGTAAACCGTGGTCCCTCTAGTCCATGATCTCAACCCTCCACATCTTCCGTGGGGATCGAGTAGATGTATTGTCCTCATTGTACCCTTTGGGACCCAAGGCACTTAATATCCTACAGTAGGGCAGGGGCAGAGGTCCAGCAAAAATGCAAAGCTGGGACTCTACCTGTTTCACCACAGCATGGGGACATGTCTGGGATTTGTCTCTGTTCAGTCTTTTTTTTTTAAATGTTTATTTATTTTTGAGAGAGACAGAGACAGAATGTGAGTGGGTTGGGACAGAGAGAGAGGGAGAGGAATCTGACACAGGCTCCAGGCTCTGAGCTGTCAGCACAGAGCCCAACGTGGGGCTCGAACTCATGAGCTGCGAGATCATGACCTGAGCTGGAGTCAGACGCTCAACCGACTGAGCCACCCAGGAGCCCCAATGTCTCTGTTCAATCTTGAGTTAGCCCATGGCCTTGTGACCCAGAGCTGACGCCTAGGGGCAAGTACACACTGAGATCAGTTCTTACCATAGGCATTTTCTTCATCTCTCGCCATCTTGCGTCCTCCCATGCCCACCTGAAAGAGTTCCAAACACAACCTGTTAGTTCCTTCATTCCTTCAATCATTCATTTGTTTATCGAATAGGCATAACTACCTAAGGTGGCTCAGGCAAGGTCCAAAGAGCTGGTGACATCCCAATGAAAGGTCATGCTTCCTGCCCTTCCCTGAACATCAGAATTTGGGGAGGAACCCCAGAAGGAACTGGTTGGTGTTGGAACCAAACCATGAGAAACTTTGGTGAGCCTCGTTGGTCCTTTCAGGGACCCTGAATGCAAATGACAGACTGGAAGTGATAACCCGTCCTCCGTGTCAGTGAGTGAGCCTTAGCTGAGAATTTCCCAGGTAATTTATGTCAGTGGCATTAACTGTAGGCGCAAAGTTTTCCCAGAAGATTCCACAGCCAGGGGAGACTTTGGAAAACCCTGAGAATCCGAAATTCTGCTCAGTGACTTGGGGAGCAACCTTAGGGCGGTTGGCCGGGGATGGGCGGGGGTGGGGGTGGGGGGACAAGAAGAGAGTTTGCAGTTTGCTTTTGAAAATTGGGAAAGATACCTATCTCCCATGCTGATCTGAAGAACCTGTGATCTGCTCTCCGAAGACCAAAGAATTCGGCTTGTGTCATTTGTGTAAATATGACCTGTGTGCTGGAGAGATGGGACACTCCCTTCCGGCTCCTGGTGTTCCTGCCCCGAATCTGAGGCCTCTCAAACTAAGCGATGACCCCAAGTCTGGCAGGATTTACTACAGATAGCCACTCAGTGATGGAGTCTGCTTGATCTGACAAGGACCTGGTCACAAGGGCGCCGCTCTGCTCTGTCTGCTTCTCCAGCCCTGTGTCTCACTCACTCCCCTTCTGGGTCAGCTGCTCCGCAGAGGACAGGTTTCAGGGCCTTTCCAGCCCACCTGTGCGCTCACCCCCATGACCACTCATTCTCTCCCACGTTTCTGTCTGAGTCCTGTCTGTGCTCCGCCATCCATTTCAAATGCTACCTCTTCATGGCAACACCTGGCTACTGTGGGTGACCGTGCTGTGTCCCATGGGCAACACACAAGGACAAGCAAAGGGAAGGGTTGATTGATATCTTGTCTCTGACCAGTTAGATGACAGGTTTGTCTTCTGCGTAACGCCACTTTCGGCTCCCCAAAGCCCTTGGTAACGTTGATCCCACAGGCCTCAGGTGAGTAGTGATCTTGTGTGTAAAAATTAGCAAACTCCCATAACTGACTGCACAGCAGAACTGAAGAAGCAGCCGGAAGATTCAGTGCAAAGAACAAGAATTTAGCTAAAGCAAGAAGTCCTTATCAATGACGGAAGTGACCAAGTGTGCTCTAGGAAATCCACTGGACTCCTGGCCCTTATGGGACTTCTCAAAGGTTTGCGATGGTTTGGGATGGGATTTGAAAAATTCTTCCTGAGGTTCTGAGAGCTGACATCTGGGGTTTAGAGGCTTGGAGTCATTGACTGATGTAGAACATGGAGACTCCTAGCATCTTAAATGCGATTAGATATTATGTAATCCCCTGCGCCCTGAACCTGCTGCCTTTTGGAAGTATCTATGGGAGTCTTTAAAATATATATTTGACATTTTGTTTCATAGATCTGTACTTTAATAAGAAAAAAAGGGGTGCCTTTGTGGCTCAGTCTGTTAAATCTCTGACTCTTAATTTTGGTTCAGCTCATGATCTCATGGTTTGTGGGTTTGAGCCCCTCATCAGGCTCTGTGCTGATAGCACAGAGCCTGCTTCGGATTCTCTCTCCTTTTTCATGTGTGCCTCCCCTGCTCACATGTCTGTCTCAAAAACAAAGAAACAAACAAACAAACAAATAAATAATAAACTTAAAAAACGGTATCTCTCCCCTCCTCCTGAGGGATTTCTTTTTTAAAAAAATGTTTTTTTTTTTTTACTGTTTACTTATTTTCTTGAGAGACGGTGAGACAGAGCACGAGCAGGGAAGGGTCAGAGAGAGAGAGGGAGACAAAGAATCCAAAGCAGGCTCCAGACATTGAACTAACAGCACAGAACCCATCCCAGGGCTCAGAGCTTAATGGACCAAGCCACCGAGGCACCCTCCCCAACCTCCTGAGTGATTCTAATGCATCGGGTCCCTGCTCTGAGTTTCTGGGCCATTCATCCTGTCCAAGCTCTTCATTTAAAGCCAGTGTGTGGGGATGAAGCTGGCTCCCAGCGCACTGGGCAGCCAGGGCGGGGGAAGGGATGTGCAAGGACACACAAGCATGTATACTGCAGAGGTCTGAAGACCATGTTCATAACTGTTGCTGACTCCTACAAGTCCCTGGGGGTGCACAGGGCTGAGGAGGTGGAGGGCGTGAGTGGGGTTCGGCTCACAGACACGATTTCCACTCTGCGATGTGTTCTGAGGTTAGACCCACTTGTTTGTCCTCAGAAATGTCTCTCTCCTTGGCTGCACATGCCCTCAGAGGGAGTGTCTGCAGCCTTCTCCAGCGTGCTCAGCCCTGGCAGTGCTTCCAGCAAACACCTTTCTGACCAGGCGAGGAGCAGGGCAGGACGAAGAATGTAGTCCCAAGTAAAAGTGTGCGCACTCCACGGCTGGAGAAGATGCTTACCATTTCTTCTTCACTTGCTTGTTCTGAAACTCAGAGCTCCCTGAAAAGCCTGCAAGGGTGAAGTTATTCTTTCTAGATCCCGCTCCCCTTCCTGGGAGGTAGTAGAATGCAGGCGCCCACTCAGTGAGCTGCAACCAGGCCCTGAATTCCTTAGAGCCCCCCTACGTCCCCAATTCCTCCACTCCCCTCTGTCCCAGGTGGCTCCCTTCCTTCCCCTGTGTGCTCACCTTCCAGCAGAAGTGGTGACAGGCTCTGCTGTTGGCTGCAGAAACCCGCGACCTGGTGTTGTGCCTTGGGTTGTGAGTACAGAGGCTGTTCCTGCCAGCACAGCACAGGGAGGAAGTCTCAGAGCCCAGGGAGGGAGGGCCCAGTGGTGCCGATTTAAAGGGACAGGACATGGGCCAGGAGGGCCAGCGAGGGGTGCCTTTGCGTTCTTTCCACTGGGCAACCCACCCCCTGCTTGGGACTGTGCTGATCCTTTCCGAAGGTCGCTGTGGCACCACATCTTGTTCCCGGGAGGGGCTGTAACCTCAATGAAGGGCTGTTTAGATTTCTGAGGCCTGTTCTCAGTTTTGGCCTCTGCCCACTACTCTTATGTCCAGTTGCCTTTTGCTTTTTGGGTGTTTTCCTAGAAAATGGCCTCTTGAGAGTCTCCTTCCCCAGGAATCAGGGAGGAATCCTTGACTGGACATCAATGTGGACAAGGCCACCAATGTGGTCCTCTCTGCCATCTCCTCATTCCTAAAGAAAAAGAGGTCTTTTCAGCTATTAAAGATCAGACATGGCCAACTAATCTTTGACAAAGCAGGAAAGAACATCCAATGGAAAAAAGACAGTCTCTTTAACAAATGGTGCTGGGAGAACTGGACAGCAACATGCAGAAGGTTGAAACTAGACCACTTTCTCACACCATTCACAAAAATAAACTCAAAATGGATAAGGGACCTGAATGTGAGACAGGAAACCATCAAAGCCTTAGAGGAGAAAGCAGGAAAAGACCTCTCTGACCTCAGCCGTAGCAATCTCTTACTCGGCACATTCCCAAAGGCAAGGGAATTAAAAGCAAAAGTGAATTACTGGGACCTTATGAAGATAAAAAGCTTCTGCACAGCAAAGGAAACAACCAACAAAACTAAAAGGCAACCAACGGAATGGGAAAAGATATTTGCAAATGACATATCGGACAAAGGGCTAGTATCCAAAATCTATAAAGAGCTCATCAAACTCCACACCCGAAAAACAAATAACCCAGTGAAGAAATGGGCAGAAAACATGAATAGACACTTGTCTAAAGAAGACATCCGGATGGCCAACAGGCACATGAAAAGATGTTCAACGTCGCTCCTTATCAGGGAAATACAAATCAAAACCACACTCAGATATCACCTCACGCCAGTCAGAGTGGCCAAAATGAAGAAATCAGGAGACTATAGATGCTGGAGAGGATGTGGAGAAACAGGAACCCTCTTGCACTGTTGGTGGGAATGCAAATTGGTGCAGCCGCTCTGGAAAGCAGTGTGGAGGTTCCTCAGAAAATTAAAAATAGACCTACCCTATGACCCAGCAATAGCACTGCTGGGAATTTATCCAAGAGATACAGGAGTACTGATGCATAGGGGCACTTGTACCCCAATGTTTATAGCAGCACTCTCAACAATAGCCAAATTATGGAAAGAGCCTAAATGTCCATCAACTGATGAATGGATAAAGAAATTGTGGTTTATATACACAATGGAATACTACGTGGCAATGAGAAAAAATGAAATATGGCCTTTTGTAGCAATGTGGATGGAACTGGAGAGTGTGATGCTAAGTGAAATAAGCCATACAGAGAAAGACAGATACCATATGGTTTCACTCTTATGTGGATCCTGAGAAACGTAACAGAAACCCATGGGGGAGGGGAAGGAAAAAAAAAAAGAGGTTAGAGTGGGAGAGAGCCAAAGCATAAGAGACTGTTAAAAACTGAGAACAAACTGAGGGTTGTTGGGGGGTGGGAGGGAGCGTAGGGTGGGTGATGGGTATTGAGGAGGGCACCTTTTGGGATGAGCACTGGGTGTTGTATGGAAACCAATTTGACAGTTAATTTCATATATTAAAAAAAAAAAGAGGTCCAACTACAAGCAAAAAAAAAAAAAAAAAAAAAAAGAGTGCACATACTGAACCCAGAAAAAAAAAAATAAAGATCAGACAGCAGGAAGAGGATGGAATTTTCATAGGAGACTTAGTCTGGCCTCAAGTTGTTATCTCTGACCCAAGTGTCTGTTTCTCCTCTCAGGAGGTCATGAGAGAGGAAAATACCCGTGAGTAAAACAGCCAGACATTGTGTGGAGAGAAGGCTACAACAGCGTATGGTGCTATGTGCCCTGGACCTGGTTTGTTCTGGAATCAACTCTGCGATCTTCCCTAACTCACTTACAATTTCTGGAGTCCACTCTCCCAATGTGTAGTGAGGGCTTTCACATAATCTGAAGCTAGTGTTCTGGGGCGTGATTTTTACCCAGTCTTGCCAGTTCATTCTCTCTAGTGAAGATACCTAACCCATGCCCCTCCACCTTATCCCCCCACACCCTATCCAGCTTTATGGAGATATAATTGAAATGTAACACTGTGTAATTTTAAAGGGTGCAAGGTGTTGATTTGATACACTTCTATATTGCAAAATCATTGCCACCATAGTATTATTAGCTAACACCTGCATCACATCACATATTTACCATTACTCGTTTTGCATGAGAACATTTAAGATCATCTACTCTCTTGTAACTGTTAAGGTATGATACAGTGGGATGAGCCATAATCACTGTGCTGCACGTTAGATCCCCAGAACATATTCATCTTATAACTGGAACTTTGTACTCTTTGACCAATGTCTCCCCATCCCCCCATCCCCAAGACCCTGGTCACCACTGTTCTACTCTCCATTTCTATCAGTTTGGCTTTTTAAAATTCCACATAAAAGTGATATCATACAGTATTTGTTTTTCTCTGTTCGACCTGTTTTGCTTACGATAATGCCCTCAAGTTCGACCCTGTTGTTGCAAATGACAAGATGTTCCTCTTTCTTTTCACAGAACAATATATATATACCCATAGATGGACCTTTAGGTTGCTTTGACATCTTGGCTATTGTGAGCAATGCTGCAGGGAGCTTGTGAGTGCAGATCTTTCTTTGAGATCTTGCCTTCCTTTCTTTTGGATAAATACCCAGAAGTGGGATTGCCGGATCATGTGTAATGCTACGTATAATTTTTGGAGGACCGTCCATACTGTTTTCCACAGTGGCTGCACCAATTTGCGTCCCATGCACAGTGCACAAGGCTTCCCTTTTCTCCTCATCCTCCCTAACACTTGTTACCTCTTGTCTTCTTGATGATAGCCATTCTAACAGGTGTGAGGCGATACCTCATTGTGGTTTTGATTTGCCTTTCCCCTGATGATGGTGATACTGAGCACATCTCCATGCACCTATGTGCCACCTGTGTGTCCTCTTTGGGAAAATGCCTGTTTACTTCCTCTGTCCTTTTTAAATAAATTGCTCGGGTTTTGCTATTAAATATGTGAGTTCTGTGTGTATTTTGGGTATTAACCCTTTATCAAATATACGATTTGCAAATACTTTCTCCCATTCAGTGGGCTGCCTTTTTGTATTGTTGATGGTTTCCTTTGCCAGGTAGAAGCGTATTAGTTGGATGTAATCTCACTTGTTTATTTTATCTTTCGCTGCCTTTGCTTTTGTGGTCAAATCCAAAAAATTATTGCCAAGACTGATGTAAAGGAGCTTACCCCCTGTTATACTCTAGGATTTCACGTCTCTTAGATTTGTGGAGGCCCATTTTATGACCTATTGGTCATATTAGGAGAACGTTCTCTGTGTACCTGAACAGAATGCATAATCTACTTCGTTGGGTAATGTGCTGTAATGTTAGGTCTAGTTGGTTTATCTGTGGGTCACATCTTCTGTTTCTGTTTTGACCTTCTGATTAGCTGTGGTACGCGTTGGTCAACGTGGACATTGAAGTCTACAGCTTGTTGTTGAATTGTCTATTTCTCCTTGATGCCCGTTATTTTTTGCTTCCTGTTTTGGGGCTCAATTGTGAAGTTCATGTGTGTTTATAATTATTACATCTTCAAATTCACTGAATCTTTGTTCTAGCCATTCAAATCTATCGTTGAGCCCCACTAGTAAAATTTTCATTTCAGTCATACTTTTCCGCTCCAGGATTTCTATTTTGTTGTTTAAAAAAGCAAATTCTGTATTCTTATGGACACACAGACAGCAGCAAATCAAGGCCTAGAAAGGCAGAAAGGGAATCAGTATCCAGATTCACTACACCATGTTACCTAAAATGCCCAGTTTTTAAGAAAACCTGCAAGATGTACAGCAAAACAGGAAGGTGTGACCCATATACTGGAAAAACTCAGGCCACAGGAATTGCCTGGCAGAGGCCCTGGATATTGGATTCAGAGACAGGGCTTCCAAAGAGCAATTCTAAGCATGTTGAAAGAACTGAAGGAAATCAGTGTGAAAACTCCCACCACTGGTACCATACTTGATGAAAACCTGAGAGCTTTGCCCTTGTGATCAGAGATAAGACAAGGATATCTGCTCTGGTGCTTCACTGCAACTTTGTGCATGGGGTTTGCATGTTTGGCTGGACTCTCCTGGTGAAGTCTGCTTCCCCTGCAGGGTGAAACCTCTGGTGTCTCTCCTCAGAGGGTGCAGCCTGGGCCTGCAGAGTCCCGGGAGTTGACAGTTGTCTTAGCCCCATTGTGTGTTTCTTTCCCTAACCACTCTGTCTGTACTATACCCGGTGGTTAAACCTACTGACTTCCAGCTGATTCCTCCAAAGATACTGTTCTCTTGCTGGAAGGCTGAGGGGACAGGGAGCCCCAGCTTCTTGGCCACACCTACCAGAATGCAGTTTCCTTCCAGAGAAGCTGAGTGTGTGTTGGAAGGGAGGAAGCAGCTTATGGAATGTGTCACAGACTCACTGTTCTTACTACTATTTAGTAGACTTTTATTTTTTGAAATTGGTCTTCTTTGTTTGCTGGATCTTAGAACAACTTTAAGAGAGTTTAATATATTTTAAAAAATATATACGTTGCATCACTTATGGCTGTCCCACCAGTACTAGGTCTGTAGGGTTCCTCCAGGACATATGGAAGCCTGTCCTAGTTTTGGTTCAAAGTCTGGCCACATTGCCAACTCCCTTACCCTTGCCATTGCCATTTGCCTTACCCTTGTGGTGTCTTATTATAGGTAAATGAAACACTGTCAAAAGGGAGCCAGGCAGCAGTTACCACCGTCTTACAGACAGCCGTCTTTATACGGAGTCCCGCTGTCCTACTAACTGCAGCTATGGTGAACTTGCAGAGGGTGAGAGAGACGCTGGCCTCTCCCTGTATTTCCAAAGAGTCGTTTATATTCTTTCACAGCTTGGAGAGGAGTCATTTCAGTGCAACTTTCACGTTCTATATCTTCCTGATAAATAAATAATAGTCAAAATAATAAGGCTGCCTGGCTGTTTGTTAGCTATTTATGTTTTGAGTGAAAATTTTTTAAAAGGGAGGACCTGGGGGGCTCATTTGGTTGAACATCCAACTCATGGTTTCACCTCAGAGTGGTGATCTTGCGGTTCTTAAATCAAGCCCTGCGTCGGGCTCTGTGCTGGCAGGGAGTGTGCTTGGGATCCTCTGTCTCCCTCTTTATCTGGCCTTCCCTTCCTCACTCTCTCTCTCTCTCAAAATTAACAAATAAACTTTAATCAATCAATTAATCAATCAATCATTCAATGAACAAACAACCAGTAGAAAAATTGGTCAAAATTTTGGAAGATAGCAGCATCCGTGCGCATCTGTTCTAATAAAGAGCAGAACTGAGTTGTTCAGCCCACGTCAGGGTCAAAAGATCTAGCTGCTGTGCTTGCTTTGAACGGGTCCTGGTTGGAGATTCCCAGGAAGACGTCCACCTCATCTTCAGGCCAGCACTAGCCTGGGGAGAGGTGGGAAAAGCTACCTGTGCAGAGGCCAGTGAGACCTCCGTGGTGGGGTTCCTCCTTGGCCCCGCCTTCCTGCCCCAGTCCCTTTTGAGCACAAAAGCACCCACAAATGAGAAGACATGAACCTGTGACCTTGCCTTTGTGGCCTGATGAGGAAGACAGACTCAGGAGAGGTGAGGCAGGAAATTGCTGGGGCTGAAGTAAGATGTATGTTTTTCTGTGCATGAGTGAATTTACGAGAAATCACCCTGTTGCCCATTTCTTGAAAATGCAAGGGACTGTGGGAAACAATAACAGAAAAAACTGTGCTGTGATATGGTGCCATAAATATAACAGTCTTTCCTTTATCCCTCGTTAAAGATTTACTTACGGTGTTTATCATTTGTAATAAAGCACTCAAGACACTCCACAAAGATATGAGTGAAGCAATAAAAGATGTCAAGTTGAAACCCAAAGAAAGAAACGAAGGTAACAGCAGAAACCATGCCAACTTTGTTGTAAATCCCAGAGAGGTCAGATCACTGAATGCTGTCAGCTGGTCCTGGCAGCCTGTGAGTTCTTTCCCTGACCCCCATTCTCCCAAGCCGCCTCTTCCACCATTGGTACCGAGGAATGGCTAAGAATCCAGGGGCCATCCAAGCAAAGGCTGTGGGGTTTGGAGGCGTGGGACTGGAAAGTCTAGGCGGATGAGTGAGGAAGGATGCTGTGTGTGGAGAGTAGCAGAGAACTCGGGGTGAAACATGCCTGTGCCTTTGCTTCTTGTGTTCATGGCTGTTGGTGCTGGCTGGTAAATAAAGGTGATGTTCATGACCATCTGTAACTGTCCATTACTCTGATGGCTCTAGGGACGCCAAAGTCCTGGGGAAAGAAGGTCCATACTCGTATTCACATCTGGGTCCTCCAGCCAGGAGTCTTGGGACTCGGCCCTCCTCAGGGTCTCCCTTTGGGGGCCACAGGCCCCTGTTCCACCAGGAGATTTATACCTATAGCCAACCAACACCTGAGGAGTTGTGTAGGTACATGGTCCCAGGCTCATGAATCATGCGGGGGTCAAAGTCTTGGGATTTGTCCTCAATGGGAGAGGCCCAGAGAGTCTCGCATGATCCTGTTCTGTAGGAGGCATTGAATTGAGACAATCTAGGACTTCTTATCCATAAAGATACTGGGGCACATGGGGATTGTGGTTTTTTGGGGTCTGTTTGTGTTTGGGTTTTCTCCAAGCCATAGATCTTGATCGTGGCAGAATCAGGCCCACACACTTTTCCACTGACTGATTTTCATATATTAAGGAAACATTTTTGCTGATTAAGAGAAAATAGTCCTTTTGTGCAGTGTTGGTATTCTCTAAGAGTGAGGGATTGATTGTTGCTGCTGGGACTGGGGCCCGCTTTTACCTCAGACCCCCCAGCTCATGGCACCCTGATAGTCTGCCTGTTTGCCTTAAGAGTTCAGGAGGCCTTAACCGCACTCCCAGGCCTTAAATTCCTGTGTGTCTCTTTAAAAGAAACAATTGTTACTTTTTGTTTTGATGTTGTATATTTGTTTCCAAAAAGAGAATTCTTTAGAGTACTGAAATCTAAGTTCTGAGAAAGCCCCAAGCTCTCTCTCATCAGGGAGACCTGGGGTCCGTCTGGGCCAGAAATGTGGTGGGAATGAGGAAGAATGTAGTCTAGATGATTTGCCCGCTCACACTGTGCCACAGAAGGGGAGACCTTTGGGTTTCTCAGAGGATGGGACAAGAACGCAGGCAGGGGCAAGGTGGAGGGGACATGCTGGATGCCTAGCACTGCATGACAGGTCGGCCAAACACCAGTTGAAACAGCTGAGACATGCATTGTGTGGTAGCTCCTGGAGTCCAAAGTCAAGATGCCAGCAGAGGCGTGTGCTCTCTGAAGCCTTGAGGGGAGGACCTTGCTTGCTTCTTCCTGGGCTCTGCTGGCAGCTGGCCATCTTGGTGCTCTTTGGCTGGAGATAAGCCACCACTCTCTTTCCTCACGCATTTCATTAGAAGCAGCAAGGAGACACCAGGCCACATCTTCCACATTGTTCTTGGAATTCTCCTCAGCTAAATATTCAAGTTCATCACTTACATGGTCTACTCTCCACCCAGCAGCCCACCTCAGTTTAGCCCGCCTCCCTGCCCCCTGCCATTTTATAGCAAGTGCCATCGTCCCTCCAATGTCCAGCAGCGTGGTCCCCACCTCTCTCTGGGACCTCACCAGAAAGTAACCTTGATGTTCATCCTACCACCGACATCCTCTTAGGCCTTTCTTTTTATCATATACCTCAGAATTCCTCGAGCCTGCATGCATTACTCAATTTCGAAACGACTCCTACATTTTAGGTAATTACCAGAGCAGGACTCTACTTCTTGGCCTTAAAATCTATATTAATTCCCCCAGGAGCTGCTGTAACAAATGACCACAAACTGTTGCATCAATATTCCAAACAAATAACCACAATGGCACATCTTGAATCCGTTCACTCAGTCCTATGTCATTACTTCTCACTCTGCTGGATCTTGAGTCAGTCGTCTGATTTCCTGAGGTACATATGCTTCCAGACTGAGAGTCCCAGTAGTCCTGGCTTTGCTCACTGGCACAGTCTGAGCATTGAGTCAGTGCTGCCTTCTTGCAAACCTGCTCTGAAAGTCTCTTTGAGGCAACAGTGGTTCAGAGCACGTCCTACAGTTTTTCCCCTGAAGCTCCAAGATTGTGACCTCTGGTGAAGACACAAATTCTGAGTGGTCACTTTTGGTAGATCTTCGGAGAAGCCTTAGGAGGAAGCAGAGACCTGTTTGAGAACAGGACTGAATGGTTGTGGTTCATAACGGAATATAACATCGTGGAAGACAGTAAAAGGCTCTTTGGGGGGCATGGTCCTTATTTCATGAGGGTTTGGTCAATGTTTCCTTTGAGGGATTCAGCCTCAAGTGCACTGTCACACCTAACACCTATATCTCTTTTGTGACAAGGCTGCTATTAGCCTGCAAGAGGCAGCTCTTCTTGCACATCCGTGGAGCCAGAAGACAATTTCATTAAAGACATGTGAGTGCAGGGCTATAGATAATCCAGATCCCTTATCCTGGTAGACAGGCTGTGGAGGTGCTGAGTCTTCCTTTTCATGCAGTGCCCTTGTGGGTGGAGTGAGTGGGGAGAAACCAGGAAACCTTGAGTGATATCCACTTAAAAGAGATTGTTACAAAGGAGAAGTGACTAGTTTTATTTGGCACCAAGAGAGAAGGCTCCAGAATCCCTAACCCCCAACATAATGGTATTTGGGGGTAACGTTAGTGGGTTTCCATGTGTTCATGAATCTGGGGTCCTCTCGATGGGATTAGTGCCCTTGAAGAAGAGATAGCAGAGCGTTGCTTCCTCGCTCCATCATGTATGGACACGGTGAGACAGTGCCATTCGCAAATCAGGAAGTGAGCCTTCCCCAGGGAAACAAGTTGGCTGGCACATTGGGCTTGGGTTGCCCAGTCTCCAGAACTGTGAGAGATTAATTCCTGTTGTTCCTGCTCCCAGGCTGTGGAATTATGGCTGTCCACGCTGACTAAGACAGCATCTATGATGTGTAGATGAGCCTCAGGATGGTAATCTATGAGACTAGCATTGAGGGTTGAATTATTACTACTAACTAATACCTATTGATCACTATGGTTTGAGTACCACGTCATGTGTACAAATTTATCTGGTTTCACAATGACCGTCTGAAGTAAGTATTCCATTTTAAAGATTAGGGGAGTGAGTTGCAGAGAGGTTAACTCACCCAAATGTGGCAGGCTGAATGGTGGCCCCCGAAAGATGGCCACACTCTAATCCCCAGAGCCTGTGAATGTTACCTTATTCCATAAGCATCTTTGCAGGTGTGATTAAGTTAATGACTTTGAGATGGGGAGATTATTCCGGATTATCTGGGTGGGCCCCAGAGGTACTCAGAAAGGTCCTTCTAAGGAGAGGCATGTAGGCAATGTGATAAAGGCAGCAGAGATTGGTGTGATGTGGCCACAAGCCCAGGTCAGCTGGCAGCTTCTAGAAGATATAAGAGGCAAGGGATGGATTCTCTCCTGGAGCCTCCAGAAAGAACCAGCTCTGCAGGACCTTGATTTTATCTCCATAAGACTAATTCCATGCTCTTGTCCTCCATAACTGTAGAAGATGAAGTGTATATTGTTTTCAGCTACTAATGTTTTGGGAATTTGTTATGGAGGCAATAGGAAACGGATCCACCAAGGTTACAAAGACGATATGTAGAAGAAACAGGACAATGGGGGAACGATTCTTTTAAACTACTGTTATTATTTCTGCACTATTTTAATAAGTTGAGCTTTGAGATTATCTAGATCTGAGCATCAGAAAACACCCTGAGCCCCACAAGAAGACTCCTATAGAATTCAAAGAATGTCTCTTAATGACCCCACACCTTTTGAAAATTCATTATATCCACATTTCTGTGTGTGTGTGAAATGGAAAGAATCAAAGGAAAACAAAAAAAAGGAAGCTGTGGCTTTGTCCACATGTATCTCTCTGCTTCTATGTGGAAGGAGCAAGATCCTGGGTGGAAAGTTGTGTTTCCAGGGTTGCAGGAGGAGACAAGCGGTGGAGAGGCCTGTGGCTCACAGCATAGGTGCAAGTGGAAGGAAGCCCTCAATGTTCAGGAGCATGGCTAAGTGAACAATTCAGATATGGGGCTACACTGCTTCTATCCAGAATCTTCTAGAAGGAGATCACTCCTAACTTAGGGCTCAGGATGGGACTGATGGGGGCCACATGCTCCTTTTTGACCAATGATCACAAGGCTGTTACCATTTGAGACCCGCATCTGATTTCTTGTGGCATCCATGGATTCTGTGTCAACTAGTCTCCTGTTCCCTCTAGGGAACTTAACAGTGTACCTGAGCATAATACCTGGAGAAGCAATTAGCTGACCATGGAAACATCCAAGGACAAGTTTCACTCAAGGAATATGTAGCTTGAAATGAAACTAGGAAATGGTAGAGATATTTTGAGCAGGAAATATGATTCTAGCTTTCCTCTAGACTTTTATGTATGCAGCCTCACAAGACCAAGTTCATGGGTATGTGACCTGTGCCGTTGCACAGGGCCTTGTACTTAGAAGGATTTACTGTTCTGTTGATGTCATCTTGAAATTCTTAATTTTTTTTGTTTGTTTTTGACAAAGGGCCTGGCATATTCCTTTTGTGCCAGACTTTGCAAATTACATAGCTGGTCCCAGTCTGTGTCTTTATTGCAAGTTGGAAAACAGTTACCTGGGGCCCTCCAAGTCATTAGCACCAATAACTGGTCTAATGATATGGACCAATAATATAGTATTAATACAATAATTTCCAAATCTAGCTGCTTCCCTCCATGGGTTGCCTCCCCATTGGCCACTACTTCCTGCCACATTTAGTTCTCTTAGTACCCACCTTCAAGTGTGAGCATCAAGTAATCCCATGTCTCAATGTAGTGAACAAAAATATATAATCAAAAACATTATAATTTTATGATGATGCAACAGACAACTGGAACAGCTGGTCAACCATGAGAGGTTTGACCATCTGCCTATCATCTCAAAGTTTCCAGAGCAGGTTGGAATGGATGCACTGGCTAAATCTGGGAAAATCTACCTGTGCCTGGGTCTGGGGTAGGAGAAAGTAGGAAGGTTGTAGGGGAAAGTTTGATCTCCTCCCTGGGTGCATCTTTTCTTGTCAGGTCATGTATATTTTGGGGCTTGAAAGAACCATATGAAGAAAACCAGAGAAGGTGTACGGTCATTGGAAGACTTTTTCCAGGCCACATCTTCCTTTTTTTCTCTTGGCTCCCAATGGTTTAGACTCTTGGCTTTGTACCTGAAGGCTGGTAAATTCTTAATGAGTAACTTGAGACCTTCATGAAAGACTATCATGAAAACCCATATGATACAATCACTGGGAAGTATCTCAGGCTCTAAATTTGGACACATCTAACTATCTTCTTCCTAAAATCACCCCAGAGTCTCCCACGCCATGCAGGGAAGATGATCCAACACCATGCCTGGCTCTGTGTGCATGATTTGTGTCATGTAATAAGGGCCTTTGGGATCCACCAGTATAACCCCAAACAACCAACATAGGTTTGGAAAATTTGGTGTGAGAGCAGGCACATGGAGAAAAAGCTTACACCTTGGTAAAACTAAAGCACTCCTCCAATTATAGGGCAATATTTCTGTCTCTTTAAAGTCAAATAGTTCCTTCACTAGCTCCACCCAATCTGAGCTTCCTGCTTCAGAGGTTTAAAGGGTGCAAACACTTTTTCCTCACAGTGAAAGCAAAAGCAGCAGCTCAAACAGATTCTTTGGAGAACAATGGGGAACTTATTAGCTCCTTCAAAAGAAGGTGAGCCTGGCCTGGGAGCAATGGAGGCGTGAGGGGCAGCAGGACATAGGGGTGTGCATGGGTGTGGGTTCTGGTCCTAGAAGGGGCTGGGTACTGTGCCAACAGCCCAGCAATGAGGATGCTACCACAGGGGTCTTGGTAGAAGGCAGGGTGGGACTGAGGAGATTGAGTGGCCCATGTCCACACGTCTCCTATTTATCAGGACAAACTTGCTGAACAGCATATCTTCCATCAGTTGCTGTCATGACAGAGTGAGTGCTGCCTGACACCCCATTCATTTCCCTTAGTGGGAAACTAGTGTCCTCAAGGCAGGTCTTTAGAGCTGGAAGGCAATTTAGAGACAAGTCTGGCCCAATCCCTCTCTTACCTGAAAGAAAATCTGAATCCCAGACGGTGTGCATGTGGTATTATCAAATTCCCCGGGATACCCAGGTCACAAATGGCACAGGAAGTCTAGAATTCAGCTGGCGGTGTCCTTTCCCACATTTAAGGAGAGAAATGGTGTGATCGACAGTGTAACAGAGGAGGTAAGGAAGGGGTGCCTTGGGGATAGAATGAGCTATTCTATAGAAAACAAATGTGTGTGAAGCCCTTTGGTTGCCTTCCCTAATTCCAGGGTTGCTACTAGTTCACGTTTCTGGAGAGAGAGTGAAATACCTCCCCTGGCCTCCCATGATCTATTTCTGATCCAATGTAAACAGAAATGTAGAATCAAGGACCTGAGAAGGAACCAGGAAGAGGCCAGAGCTTGCAAGGGTTATGCATGAGCATAGGGGTCAGACATACTTTATATTGGATCCCTCCTCTGCCCAAAGCCCATTAGCGCAGTGACCTTGGGCAACTTTCTCAGCATTTCTGAGCCACATCTATTTCCTCATTTAAAAAACTAGAGTGGGGGCGCCTATCTGACTCTGTGGGAAGAGCATGGGACTCTTGATATCAGGGTTGTGAGATCGAGCCCCACGCTGGGTGTAGAGATAAATTAACTAAATAATTAATACACTTCAAACATTAGAATACTAAAAATTACTAAATTACTAGAATACTAAAAATTTTATCATTTTATCAGTAAATATTTACATATGTATGTCTGGGAGATAAAGGTCATTAAAATATACCATGATCAGACTTCAGAAAGCAACTAGAATTTTTAAACAATTACCAGGTGTATTCCAATCCCCAGATTGTCTCATAGATTTTAAAATTGAAATCAGGGGTGCCTGGGTGGCTCAGTCTGTTGTGTGTCTGACTTCGGCTCAGGTCATGATCTCACAGCTCGTGAGTTCGAGCCCCGCGTCGGTCTCTGTGCTGACAGCTCAGAGCCTGGAGCCTGCTTCTGCTTCTGGGTCTCCCTCTCTCTCTGCCCCTAACCCACTCGCATTCTGTCTCTGTCTCTCTTAAAAATAAATAAACATTAAAAAAAAATTTTTTTTAAATAAAATTGAAATCAGCTCCAAATATGGTTTATAAATTGCAATTATTTTAAGTTTAATTTGATAAATAAGTTTTCACCTTTCTGTTTCTTTTTGTAAAATGTGTCTTTTAAAGAAACGGTTGATCTTTATCCAAGAGAATTGGACAGTGTACATTTTGCTCGTTAAATCCTCAAGATGTCATATGACATGTTCTTCTAGTTTCAGTGTTTGTATAAATTTAAATTTAAGGAGAGGCTTGATCAGATTAAGGCTTGCCTGGTTATTTGGGTGGCAATATTTCATAGGTGCAGTTGTAAACGTCCATGAGAAGGCACCTTATATATTCTTCTGTCTCTTTCTGTAATGTAGCAGACAGTAATGATAGCCTAGACTAACTTTGTTTCATTAACGGTCGCAAATTATAATATTATAATTCTATCATTCTTTCTTCATTTATTGGATGGCATAATCCTTTAAAAAGAAAGTTCCCCTGAATCATACTTTCATTTCCATAAGGTGTAGTTAATAAGACAAAAGGAATGCTTGATTCTTTTTTGTCCATGTTCAGACTGATGACATCATTTCCTAGCATACCCCAAAGAGAACACTTCACTTCTTTTGCGATGTTGGTATTGTTATGAATTCATGAACTTCAACATATTTGATGAATTTTAATCCATTGAAATTATTATTCTCATTGGTACTCAAATTACCCCATCTCTGTCTGTCCAGTCAGCCTCTTCAAGTTGGCTCTGTAGTCCTTTCGGTAAGATCCAAAAATTGTTTTTTGAAAGTGATCTCTGCACCCAATGTGGGGCTAGAACTCATGAACGTGGGATCAAGAGATGCATGCTGTATTGACAGAGCTAGCTAGGCGTCCCACGGTCTGAGTAGTTTCTGATAGAATCCTCGCTTTCTAGTATGAGTAGATAGTCTAGGATCCAAGCGTACATTTCATGGCCCACATCTGGAATCGGTACCTTCTCCTAAGAGTCCTAAAGTTTTTGGTGGGAAATGGCATTTGAAGGGCACAGTATGGGTGCTAAGGGTGTTCATTGCCACTGGGTTTGTCCTTGGGCTTCAAAACTACACATGTGCACAAAAAGCTAAGTATAGGACAGGATTCCTGAAAGCAATTTAAGATTTTCTTGACGTTTTTTCCCCCTATTTGGCCTTACACTATATCCCATTAGGACATTAGCCAATGAAGCAACTGCATTTTCAAGTTTCTTGGACCAATTCTTTGTGTGGTTTGTCTATTACACCAATTACTATGTATTTAATTTGCTTTTGATTTTTACTAGTTATCTTAAAATATAGTTTTTGTTTATAATTATGAAGCTATTTACAGATGTTCCTCACTTTCCACAAGCAGAACGTTCCTATGAAATCTTTTATGAAACAAAATGACATAAAGGAGAGAAGCCATTACTATCAAAGTACATGGAAAAAGGGTGCGCATTCCCAGATCTCCCCCAAATAACCTCCCTTATGTGTTTCTGATACTTTTAGACACAACTTGTTAACAGATGCACAAATTCAATTGAGAGAAAGCCCACATACTCATCTGACTCACAGCTCTGGTGGCTGGATGGTGAACCCCTGTGTGAGGTTCCCGGGGAAGGTGATTGGCAGCTGGCGTGGACAACGGCCCACTCGGCCTCTCTATTAGCTCAACTGGCTGTAAAACAAATGCGGAACGCTGTATTGGTGTTCAGCTTTTTTTTGTACAAATGAAAACTCCTCTTTGAATGTATTTCAGCCAGCAACAGCAGGTACACATGTAGGTCTTTCATAAAGGAAAAGAGCTGTAATTCGAACTCTCAAAAAGAAGGAAGTACATGCTTTCAAGACAAATCTATGAAATCGAAGTATATTCAAAACAGTTTCCAGCTTCTACCTTGCCCCCCGCCTTATTCCTCCCATCCCTCTGTCAGTAACTTCTTTGGTGACGGTTCAGATGATCTGCCATTGCTTTTTCATGTGCATGAAATATATGTTGCACTTTGTACCTACAGTTCATGTTCCTCCCCACTAGAGAAATGACAGTAAAGTAAATATTATTTTCTTCACTTTGCCTTTTTTTTTTTTTTTTTTTTTTTGCTTAGTGAAATATCCTGGAGATCTCTCCATCCTGGCATAGAGAGGTATTTCTTATTCCTTTCTACAGTTGGATAGTACATCACTGTGTGTATATACCTTAGTTTATTCAACCAGACTCCTACTGGTGGGTATTTGGTGGATTTTTTGTCTTTAATTATTACAAATAGTGACACAGAGAATAAACATATGCCAATGTTTTCCTGTGTTTTTGTCAGTGTAGCTCTGGGACATGAGGAAGGGGAATTTCTTCCTCTACCCTTCAATGTCTTCCAGCTGCACTAAGAATTACATTCACTTGAGGCAGATTAACAAGAGAAAAAAAAAGCAGTGTGCACAAATGCTCAGTAATGAAACTAAAACCAAGAGAATTGACCAAGGCAGGACGTTTTTATACTTTTTAGGCAAAGAGACGATGGATCTGTGAGGGATTGACAAAACATGGAAAACTTAACTTTGGGAGCATCTGTTAGGGAGGAATTCTAAGGGGACTTTGGGCTGGGGTAGTAAATTAGTAGAAAGTAGTGGGCTGTTTATACAGTCTTCTTGGCTCTAAATCTCCCATCCCTGGTCATAAGGGTGTCTCTTTACCTCCTGGGACAGGAAGGGCACCTTTTACACGGGAGATTTGTTTCCTGCTTGCAGGGGGACAGAAGAGGGTCTTAGTAATCTTCCCATACAGGCTGTATCTTAAGTTACTTTTATTTAAAATAGTCAGTATGCTGGGGCCCCTGGGTGTCTCAGTCGGTTGAGCGTCCGTCTTCGCTCAGGTCATGATCTCACAGTTCGTGGGTTCCAGACCCGTGTCAGGCTCTGTGCTAACTGATTTTTGGAGCCTGGGGCCTGCTTCAGATTCAGTATCTTCTTCTCTCTCTGCCCCTCCCCCGCTCACGCTTTGTCTCACTCTGTTTCTCCAAAATAAATAAATGTAAAATTAAAAAAAAAAAAGAAATAGTCTGTATGCCAACATTGCACGTTTAGAGGTGATATGCCCTTTACCACTACAGGCATAAATCCTAAAATTGGGACTCACAATCCAAGAATAAATGTATATGTAATTTGTATGATATTGCTAATTTCTCCTCTGTAGGTTTTAGACTGTTTTTCAATTTCATTAGCCATGGAGAAGAGAACCTGTATCCTCTCAACCTTTACTGACTGATTATAGCAGCAAATTTTTGGATTTTTGCCAAATCCGTAAGTGGAGAAATAGTATCTCAGTGTAATTTTAATTAACTATATTTAGTTATTTTCTTTTCCTATGTTGAATTTATTTTTCTCTACTTTAAGGGAGTGTTCATATATTTTTATAGTTGAGGAGCATTGGCATTTCTTTTTTTTCTTTGAACTGTCTATTCCTATGTCTTGCTCCATTTTCTATCGAGCTATTGGAATTTGCCTCTCTGCTTTTAGGTATTCTTTGTGTAAGGGGAGAATTAACCCTCTTTGATATAATCTGACATTCGTATTTTAATTGTCTGTGATGTTCGTTGTCTCCCCTTGTCTTTTAGGTCTTTATGTAGTCAGATGTATGAATCCTTTTCCTTACAATCTTTCAAATCTTAGAAAGAGTTGCCCCGCCCCTAGGTTACAAAGGATTTGTCTGAGTTTCTTCTAGTATTTATGTGGATTGATTTTTAGTGTTTATATTTCTAATGTATCTGGCAAGTGAATAGCATGAAGACGTGGGTGCAGTTTTTTCTTTTTCTGTGTGGTTTCGTAGTTATCCCAATGCTGGTTATTAGTCCATCTTTCTCCCCATTGCTGTGAGATGCTGCTTTACTGAAGATAAATGTAACGTAATACATTTAACTGGATACTCATGAATATAGTAGACCAATTAGGACTATTTCTGAATTGTCTGTTTTTGTTTTCTGTTCTGTCTCTGTTCACACACATGTCATACTGCCTTAATTATAGGGGTAAAATATTTTACTATCTGGTAGAGATGGCCCTCCCTCATCGTTCTTCTCTTTTTTGACTCTACAGGCTAATTTTCTTTCTTCATTCATCCAAATGAACTTAATAGTCAACTATTTTAGCTGCAGAGAAAAAATGGTGACAAATTTGTTAAAATTTATATTTCTATAAAATCACATTAAAGAAGTATCTGTTAAAACAGCATTGAATTTGGGGAAATGTCTGTTCTGCATCAAAGTATTTTTCTTCTTAACTCTACCAAAGAGGATGTATTGTAACAATCCATTTTCTCATATTGAACCACCCTAGTATTTCTGAAATAAATCACATTTAATTATGGGGTATTACTTTTTAGTGTCTGACAATTTATTTGGGATTTTTGCATTTGTATTCGCAAATGAGACATGTCTGTAGCTTTATTTATTGGTGAAATCTTTGTTAGCCTTTGGGATCAATATCATACTTGTGGCATAGAAAGAACAGGAAAGATTTCCTTTTGTTTTAAGTCATCAGGAATAGTTTAAGAAAGGTTAAGTGAGATCCCCATGAAACCATCTGGATCTGGTACTCTTTTGTAGGGGAACTCTTTAACTACTTTGTTGTTTCTTCCATGGTGAGTGAATTGTTTCATCTTTTTGTCTTTATGGGACCAACATGGATAGTACACTACTGCAGGTTTTCATGGAGAAACACAAAGGAGATAAGAGGAATGTGATGGTTTCCACTTACCTTCGTTGACTCTTTTTCTTCTCCTTCCCTTTTTTATGACATGGCAGACCCTCAGGAAAACAGTCTGAGGATTGTTTTGGTGGGGAAAACTGGAAGTGGGAAGAGTGCAACGGCAAACACCATCCTGGGGAGTAGAGTCTTTGAGTCTAAAGTTGCTCCCAGTGCTGTCACTCCCAAGTGTCAAAAAGCATCCAAGGAATGGAAGGGGAGAAAACTTCTTGTTGTTGACACCCCAGGGCTCTTTGACACCAAGGAGACCCTGAATACCACGTGCAGGGAAATCAGCCGGTGTGTCCTCTACTCCTGCCCTGGGCCCCACGCCATCGTCTTGGTCATCCCTCTGGGCCGCTACACAGATGAAGAGCAGAAGACCGTGGCATTGATCAAGTATGTCTTTGGGAAGCCAGCCTTGAGGCACATGATCATGTTGTTCACTGGCAAAGATAACTTGGAGGGGCAGAGTCTGAGTGACTTCTTAGCAGATGCAGATGTGAAGCTAAAAAACATCATCAGAGAGTGTGGGAACCGCTGCTGTGCCTTCAACAACAGAGCCTCAGAGGCCAAGAAGGAAGCTCAAGTGCAGGAGCTGGTGGAGCTGATAGAGGAGATGGTGAAGAGAAACAGAGGGGCTTACTTTACTGATGCCATTTACGAGGACACAGAGAAGAGGCTGAGGCAACGGGAAGAAGACCTGAAGAAGATCTACACCGATCAATTAAATAATGAAATTCAACTAGTAGAAAAGGAATATGCTGATAAATCACAGGAAGAACGGGAGGAAAAAATAAAATGGCTAAAGAGGATTTATGATGAACAATTAAAAAACATCAGGGAAGAAGCTGAGAAGGGCATATTTGAACATGTTTTAGATGAGATTAGGAAGGTGCTTTCACAAATATGGCATATGTTTTGGTAGTAAAGACCATTTCATTTTTTCTTTTGAATTTATGATGATTTGCGATAGTGGTAGATTGTAGTTTCCATAGATAGCTGTGACAGTAGCTTCTACTTATTCCTCCTATAACCTGACCCTGTTACTCCTACCACTGACTTGCGGGGCCTGTGTCTTCTACCTTGGAACTGGGCAGATCTGGGACCATTTCAATTAATAGCAGATGGTTGAAGCAACACCTTGTGACTCTAAGGTTACATGTGGGCAATGCTTCCTTGCCCTGTTGGGGTTCTTGCCCTTGGAACTTGACTGTCATGTTGTGAGAAAGCCCAGATTGTCTCTTGAGAGGCCCCCATGCAGAGGGCCTGAAGTCACTGGCCCACTTCCCAGCTCACCTTTCATTTGTGACTCACACCAACTTGCCCGCCACGCAAATGAGGCAACACAGAAGCGTGCCCTCTGGCTGCCCCTCCATCTCAGGCGAAGTTGCAGAAAGCAAAGATGATCCATTCCCACTGAGTCCTGCCCAAATGGCAGCTTTATGAGAACAAATAAATGATGGTTTTTGTTTTTAACCACTGAGCTTCAGAATGGTTTGTTATGCAGCGAGAACTAACCAGAACGAAGCGTCTTTCCAGCTCTCAGTCCCCACCGCCTCCCCTTGCCACCTGTCCCTCTACACACAAAGTTGGCATAATCAGGCAATGGCATATAGAGTTCAAAGACTCAGGAAAATTCAAATCAGAAATCCTGCACATGTTAAGCATCTGAACCACTGGTCACATGCGTCGTTGCACCGCTTGGCCACAAGTACTATGTTAGGGAGGTATCGGGTTTCTCTGGAAAGATTGTTCTGTGGTTCATGGAGATCTGAAAGTCACAGGATTCTCTTACTGTGTTTCTCTCTTTTCTTTTTTTAGGGACCATCCTAACTTAAAATGTCTCCACTTGTATCTGAAAAATCCCATCTGGGCCACATAGTCTTCATTTGCCTCTGCAGAATCACACTTCACCCAGCTCTTTGCCCCCTGAGGCTGATCTAGTTGCACTACATCGGTGGGATCTCTTGCTCTCTGACTTCTGCCTGGCTGGCCAATGGGAAGTCCAAGTCAGAGGCCCTGTGGAAGTAGAAAAGCAAGGCTGGGGTGTCCATTCTCCCACCTCTATCTCTGCAGGGCCATCTCTGACTAACTGCAACCCTACGCCAAAGCTCACAGCTCCTCCCTTGGTGGCCTTTCTACCCAACTCTTCTTCTGCATTCCAGTCTTTCTTCACCCCTTCAGGTGGGACTCAATTTTCTTATCGATACTATCAACGTCACTGTGGTTTCCAAATTCCCTGTGTCCACAGTGTGTAAGAGGCCCCTTCTCTAAACTTTCTCCAAGTACCTAATGAGAGCAAACAATCTTTTTCCCGTGAGAACCTGGTTGATAAATCTTATGGTACCCAGTTCTCTTTCAGAGCATCTTTATTGTTGTTGATGGTTTTACATTCCCTCTAGTGCTTGTTTTCTGACACCAGAAAAATCTCTCCTTACCCTTCCATGCTGTGACATTTGCAGTAAGTAGATGAAAGGTTCTGTCTTGCTAAAATAATAGAGAAATTTCAAAGTTAGATTGGTGACTGTCAGTCACTCACAAGGATTGCAGACATCCCAAATCCAAATTATTAGAATTTTTATTTGTCCTTTGTTTTGTCTGTGAACATGACTGAGAGTATTTACCATATCAGTGACTTTTCAGGAGATGGATTAGAGATTAACTCTGGAAAACTTAAGAATCTAAATACCCGCTCATTCTAAGATTCATCACCAGTACTCAGAACGCAGTAAAAGCAACACGGAAGAAAAATCCTCTCCTGAGAAAACATGTGTCAAAGACAAAGTGAGACCAAAGTACTCTTTGCCATCATGCAGTTCTTATGTTCAAAAGTACTTCCTTGTAAGTGACTCATCTGTGTGATGGTATCTCTAGAGAGGTAAGTATTCATGCTCTCCTGACTTTTTTCATTTCAGAACCGTTTAAAAGATATTTTCTCTCAGAGATATGCAGAAGCATTCTTAATACAATTAACCTGTGTGAGGGCCGTTTTAATGTGCAGCTTATGTGAGCTAATTTCTTTTTTCCCAACCTTAGGTTCTATTTTGGAAGGCAACACATACCCAGAGAAAAATGAGTAAATCAGATAAATCATTATCTCTTCACTTGACAATTGAAATATTGCTCACTCACTTCTTAACATATTTTATGTCCCAGTTTTCCCTGAAGATGGTTCTATTTCAGTGCTGAAGACTGTGGTATTTCCAGCGTTTAATGTGTGCATGATCCCTGTTGTTGAAATATGTGATAGTCATGACCCATGATGGGGCATTTAAACAAGGATTTATAGAAGAAGACCTGAGGAAGGATGTAGGTGTGAAGTCTTCTGTGAAGGATGTGTAGGATGTGTCCATGTGGGTGATGGGTAGGATGATCATGCTTCTGTTCAGAAACAGGAAAGTTCAGGGTGACAGGTAAGATTTTCAGGGGAAGGGTAGAGTCAGGAGCAACAACGTTCAGTTAGGTTTGTGACAAGTTGAATATCAGATGTCAAAGGTAGGGTCCAATATAAATGACCTGCATTAACTTGAAATCTGGGTACGAAGGTTATGTGAAAGGCTTGGGGTAAATGTGGCAGGATGTTAACATAAATATCTCCAATTTCAGCTGAATCTTTCTAATTGCCAATACCCCACAGTCAAAAGCTATATGCCAGAAGATCCACATAGGATGCCCAAAGGAAGAAGCGGGAACCAGTTTTGTGAGATTTATTCCTTCAACTAATTTGATAGATATTTGAAGGGGTCAAGAGGAAAGGACTTTTTCTTTTTAGGTTTTATTTAAGTAATCTCTACACCCAACATGGGGCTCCACCTCATGACCCTGAGATCAAGTCTCTCATGGTCTTCCAAATGATCCAGCCAGGCATCCCAGGAGGAATGACTTTTAAAAGAGAACCCTTCAATTATAGGGACAATGACAAATTTGAATTGGTCAATTCTTGGGGTTCATCTGTAGAGCAATCATCCCCCCGGTGCAGAAGGTGACCCAGGTGTAACCGTGTGACTATATAAGGGAAGCCCCACAGGGACTCCTCTCTGCGTGCCATATCCAGCGAGATGGAGGTTTTCTTTTCCCGAAGGCTAGTGAGGTGGCCTCAGGACTTTGATGCTGCCAGAGGGATGTGGGTGGTGTATGTTAAGAGACTTGATGTGTGTCTTTTGGAGTTTGGCTTTGCTCCCTGCTGGTTCCATGGGATACATGAAGGTTATTGCTGTGTTCTGTGGAGGGAGCAGGGTACACACGGTGGTGGCTGTCTTGGAAGCAGTCAAAACTTTCACTAAGGAGCAGGGAGGGGGGGCAAAAGTATAGGTTCCTCATATCAAATGTGGGCCATACAGTAGGGAGGCAGCCAAAGCCAGTTTGAAGGGGACTTGCCCAGGGGCCCAGCAGGGATCCCAACAGCTTCTGTGTGGACCAGAGGTCTGGAAGTCCAGGCACCAGGAACAGACATGGAAGCAATCGGCGGGAGGGGAGAGAGTGGCCGTCTGTTGGACTTGTGATTGCAGATTCCCAGGGAAGACTCTCTAAAGACTCATTAAAGGTCTCCTGGGCGGGGGAAGAGGCACTAAGTATGCTGCCACCATCCCCCACCCCCACCAAGGCCAGACTACACCTGACTGGTCTTCAGTGTTCCTGCCTCTTCTCCCCCAGCCCATGAGCAATCAGAGCCAAGGCAAGGACAGGAGGAGAAGGGCAGGTTGGGGAGAGCTCTAAGCAGCCCTGTCTACACTGCAGGTTCTTCTCCGGGAGCAGGCATATGCCAGGGATTGTAGAAAATGTACCCTTCAGTGAAACTGAATAATTTTTTAAAGTGTTTATTTATTTTTGAGAGAAAGAGAGGGAGACAGAGTATGAGTGGAGGAGCGGCAGAGAGAGAGGGAGACACAGAATCTGAAGCAGATATGTATTTTGCTGATTAATTTTCATTCTTTCTCTTTCCTAATACACACTGAAAGCTAAATTGTAATTTTTCATAGGCTTTGAAATGCAGTAATTTAATTACACTTCATTCCAAATATTGATCAATTTCTGTTTTTGTCTCTTTTGACCCATCAGTTATTTAAAACTGTGTTCTCCAATTGCTAAACTTATGACATTTTATTTACTTTTCTTTTAATTACATTGTGGTCAGAAAATGTTGTCTATGGTATTTCAAAAATTTTAGAGCATTTCTTCATGGACAAACATAAGAACAACGTTAATAAATTTTTCCTATGTACTTGAAAACAAGTGGCTCAGAGATTTCATTAAATAGTCTACATATGCTCATTAGGTCTAACTTATCAATCATGTGTACTTTTTGATTTTTTTGTATCTGCCTGTTCTAGCAACGAGAGGTGTGTGTTAAAATCTGTCACCATACATGGAGATTTGTCTGTTTCCTCTTGTGATTTGATTATTCCCTTTATACATGTGATGCCTCCCTTTGTGGTGCATATCAATGTAAAACTGTGTTTTGTCTTGACGAGTGGGACTACTTACACCTGATGAACAGGGCAGGTGTTTCGAGACCGTGGTGTGCATTCAACTCATCTTCTCTACTCTCCCCACTCTTTACCCTCCCTCTCTGATTTTCCTTCTTTTACAAGGGAACATCTCATATCTTTTGTAATTTACGAATTTGTTTTTTGTTCATGTTCTGCTCCTTCAAGGACCACTAAACGATTCAGAAAGGCAAGGATCCTTACCAGCTCTAATTGCTGATGTATTCAGTTGCCCAGAACAGTGCCTGGCACATGATAAGCTCTCGAGAATTATTGAATGAAAAGTCTATGTAGTTTGATATTCTGTTCTTATTTATTTAGAATGTGCTTGTAGGTTTACCTACACTTTTGCTTTCAAGTTTTCCCTCACGTAACGTTTTTGACTTGGATTTCTTCTTCAGTTCCCTCCAAAACTCTTTATTTTTTTTTAACTGAAAACATTGGTGCATTTATCATAGTTAAAACTTGTGACTTATGGGGATGCATATTTAAAGTTTTAGTCTTTGCTTTTACTTGTCCAACCTGTTCCATATTTCTTTTTCTTCCCCTTCCTCTGTGTGGTTTAACTTGAATGATTTGGATTTTTTTTTCACATTTTGTGTTTTTCTCTCCTAGTTTGGAAATTATGTATGCTTTTCCTGTAATCACCCAATGATTACAACATACATTCTTAACTGTTCAAAATCTCAAGAAATCTGTTTTAATCTTCTTCATATACAACAAATTAGAACATTTTAATTCCATTCCCACCCTCAACCCCAATCTATATATTGTTATTGTTGAATATTTAATTTTCTCATTCTCCCCGATTAAACCTTAGGAAGCATTAGTATTATTTTACACAGTTTGCATTTGTTTAAACTTCCTTTTTTTTTTCACCTGTGATTTACTATCTGGATTACTTTCCTCTTGCCTCAGATACATTCTTTACAAATTCCTGTAATAAGATTGTGCTATTGTCAAGGAATGCCAGTCTGTGTTGCCTGAAATGGGTGTATGTATTTTGCCCTTAGTTTGACAGCAATTTTCTCTGAGACTAGGATTTCAGGTTGATTGTCATTTTCTCTCAGCACACTGAAAACCTACCTCCACTGTTTCCTGGCTTCCTCTGTTTTGCACCTGGCTGGCTAAGTTGATATAGTGCTTGAGTCTTACTCTCAGGGTCATGGGTTTGAGACCCATGTTGATGGGTGTAGAGCTTACTTAAAAAAAAAGAGGGGCACCAGGGTGGTTCAATTAGTTAAGCATTCAGCTCTTGGTCTGGGCTCAGGTCATGATCTCACAGTTCTTGGGATCAAGTTTCACAGTGGGCTTTTCACTGACAATTCAGAGCCTGCTTGGGGTTCTCTCTCCCCCTGCTCCCTCCTGCTCACTCTCTATCTCTCAAACTAAGGCAAAAGAGCATGATATAAGATTTAGAGAATTTGGTGACTCATTAAAAATGAACAACATCCGAATAATAAGGGTCCCAGAAAATGAAGACAGAGAACACAGAGAAGAAGGTTTATGTGAGGAAATCATACCAGAACACTTTCCTACCCTGAGGAAAGACAGACATCAAAACCCAGGAAGCACAGAGAACTCCCATCAGATTCAAGGAACACCAACTATCAACAAGTCATTTCATATTCAAATTCACAAAATAAACAGACAAGGAAAGAATTGTGAAAGCAGCAAAGGAAAAAAGCCCTTAACCTACAAGTGCAACCAGATCAGGTTCTCAGCAGACCTATCCACAGAAATTGGCAGGACAGAAAGGAGTGGCGGGATATATTCAAAGTGCTGAACTGGAAAAGTAAGCAGCCCAAAGCTCTTTATTCAGCAAGGTTGTTTGTTCAAAATAGAAAGGGAGATAAAGTGTTTCCCAGACACAGGAAAACTATAGACGTTTGTGACCAGTAACCAGCCTGGAACGAAATTGTGTGGGGGACTCTCTCAGGGGAGAAAAGGTGAACCAAAGCAAAAAAGACAAAAGCAACAAAGACCAGAGAACACCACCAGAAACTCAAACTCTAAAGGCAACACAATGGCAATAAATTCATATATTTCAGAACTCACTCTAAATGTCAATGGACTAAATGCTCTAGTCAAAAGACACAGGGTAACAGAATGAATAAGAAAACAAGTTCCATCTTTAGGCTGTTTCCAAAAGACCTATTTTATTATTTTTATTTTTATTTTTTCTCTCTTGTTTTTAATATATGAAATTTATTGTCAAGTTGGTTTCCATACAACACCCAGGGCTCATCCCAAAAGATGCCCTCTTCAATACCCATCACCGAGCCTCCCCTCCCTCCCCTCCCCCATCAACCCTCAGTTTGTTCTTAGTTTTCAAGAGTCTCTTATGCTTTGGCTCTCTCCCACTCTAACCTCTTTTTTTTTCCTTCCCCTCCCCCATGGGTTTCTGTTAAGTTTCTCAGGATCCACATAAGAGTGAAAACATATGGTATCTGTCTTTCTCTGTATGGCTTATTTCACTTAGCATCACACTCTCCAGTTCCATCCACGTTGCTACACAGGGCCATATTTCATTCTTTCTCATTGGTGTGCACATTTTCTTAAGCACCAATTCTCTGATACAGATTTGTGAGAAAGGACAATGAGATAGGGAGATTTTAATTCTATTTTTCATTCCTCTTGAGTTAATAGTTGCTTTTGTAGGAAAAATGCTTTGAGCGGGCTTATGGAAATGAGTCCCTTAGACTTTAAGTCAATTGCTTCCTGTGGAGCAGTGTGGAGTATGCGGGGAACAGCCTACCCAGCAAAATTAAACATAGACGCTGCACAGCTACCTCATTTTCACCCTCATGGTGAATTCCCTTGACAATCTCCCAACCAAATTTCCATACAATTCTTCATGCTTCTTCATTCCTCCATGAACTGAGGAAAAGACAATATACCTCTTGCTTTCTGAACCTGGAGAGGTGGAATCTGGGACACATGTCTCATTGGTTTATTCTTTCTTCCTCTCTGTTTTCTTTCCCCTAGAAGAAGACAGAGTGTTCTCAACTTCAATTATCTGGACATCTACTATATAAAATTCTATTGTGCAGCAAGGGAGCCCTGGGCTTTGTCATGCAAGTCAGACAAGTGATAGACTATAGGCAATCCCTTGTAAAGAAACACCAACCCTGGATTACAAGGCTGTCATGTTTTCACAAATCCTTTTTTTCTTTTTTAAGTCTAGAAGCTGTTTCTTCAGGTTTTTCTCTATACTGTGTGAAGCATTAGCATGTATCAGAGCCATCGGGAAGTCTTGTTAAAGTACAAAGCCTGATTCAATAGGCTCAGGGTGGAGCTTGAGAATCTGCATTCCCTACAGGTTGTGTTGTTCACAGGTGTTGCCCATGCTGCTCTTCTGGAACCATACCTTCAGAGTGACCGCCCAGTCGCAAATAATCTCACATTTGAAAGGGACAAAGTCATTTCAATCATATTCAAGGCATTTCCCTCGTTCCAAATGTTACCAGCTAGATTCAGAATACCGAAGACTCCTCCTCCCCAAGATTCTCCAGTATACATGCAAAGAACTAAATCATAAAGGCAAAATACCAGATTTCTATCCAAAGTCTAGGACTCCCTAGTAAAGAGGGAGTGGAGACCAGAGCAGGGGCCAAAACCCAAAGTTGGAAAACTTTATTCTTCTTCCTGAATGGAACAGAGCTAGTCGCACATCCTGGGGCCATCTGACAACCAGATTTACTGTCCAAGAAGGTGACTCAGCTGGGACCTGCCAGAAAGAATTTCTTTGGTGTGTATACAGAATGGAATAAGGGACCAAAAGTGTGGGTCACGTCTGGCCCCAGTAAGCTAAGACAGAGAAAGTACCATCTGTTTCATGTTTTTAAAAAGTAAAACATAATAGGAAAAAGTGGTCTACTGAACTATCCTAAAATTCTCACATTCGGAAACACATCAATCACTGTCTTTCATGAGGAGATCATTTATGAAGGGCTTGCAGCAGAGTTTCTGCTTCCCTGGGGTGAAGGTAGAGGGATCAGCACTTTCTCCTCTGAGCCAGAGAGAGGTGAGTCACCTCTTGTATCCTTCTCTGTGAATTTCAAAAAAAATGCTAATGAGGTGCCTGGGTGGCTCCAGTTGGTCAAGCATCTGACGATTGGTTTCCTTTACTTGAGGTCATAATCTCATGGTTTCCTGAGTTGGAACCCTGAGTAGGGGTCCATGCTGACAGTGGAAGGCCTGCTTGGGATTCTGTCTCTCCTTCTCTCTCTGCCCCTCCCCCTTTGTGCTATCTCAGGCTCTGTCAAAATAATAAACTTTAGGGAAAAAAGGGAGGTGGGATTATACCAGGTGCACCTGACCTAATCAAAAAATATTTAAAAGCAAGAGATTCTCCCACTGGAGAGAATATCCATGTTGAATATCCATATGGAGAACTGCCTATCAAGAGGGGCAGCCAGGATGACCCTCTGAGAGGAGGAACTCAGTCCTACAACCACAAGTAACTCAATGCTGTCATGCAACCCAGAGAGGTCTCTCACCAGATCCTGGCTGAAATCACATCTCCATCTTGGACCTCCAACTTCTAGAACCATGGGGAAAATTCTTCTGCTATTTATAAGTGGCCCAGTCTGTGCTTTTTTAATTTTATTTTTTATTTTTTTAATATGAAATTTATTGTCAAATTGGTTTCCATACGACACCAGGTGCTCATCCCAACACGCGCCCTCCTCAATGCCCATCATCCCTCGCGTCCCTCCCACCCCACATCAACCCTCAGTTTATTGTCAGTTTTTAAGAATCTCTATTGGTTTGGCTCCCTCCCTCTCTAACGTTTGTTTTTTCCTTCCCCTCCCCCATGGTCATCTGCTAAGTTTCTCAGGATCCACATAAGAGTGTAACCATATGGTATCTGTCTTTCTCTGTATGACTTATTTCACTTAGCATAACACTCTCCAGTTCCATGCGCGTTGCTACAAAAGGCCATATTTCATTCTTTCTCATTGCCAAGTAGTGTTCCATTGGGTATATAAGCCACAATTTCTTTATCCATTCATCAGCTGATGGACATTTAGGCGCTTTCCATAATTTGGCTATTGTTAAGAGTGTTGCTATAAACATTGCGGTACAAGTGCCACTATTCATCAGCACTCTTGTACCCCTTGGGTAAATTCCTAGCAGTGCTATTGCTGGGTCATAGGGTAGTTCTATTTTTAATTTTTTGAGGAACCTCCACAGATTTCCGGAGCAGCTACACCAGTTTGCGTTCCCACCAACAGTGCAAGGGGGTTCCCGTTTCTCCACATCCTCTCCAGCATCTATAGCCTCCTGATTTGTTCTTTTAGCCACTCTGACTGGCGTGAGGTGGTATCTCAGTGTGGTTTTGATCTGTATTTCCCTGATGAGGAGTGATTTTGAGCATCTTTTCATGTGCTTGTTGGCCATCTGGATGTCTTCTTTAGAGAAGTGTCTGTTCATGTTTCCTGCCCATTTCTTCACTGGATTATTTGTTTTTCAGGTGTGGAGTTTGGTGAGTTCTTTATAGATTTTGGATACTAGCCCTTTGTCTCATATGTCATTTGCAAACATCATTTCCCATTCTGTTGGTTGCCTTTTAGTTTTGTTGATTGTTTCCTTTGCAGTGCAGAACCTTTTTATCTTCATGAGGCCCCAAAAGTTCATTTTTGCTTTTAATTCCCTTGCCTTTGGAGTGTGTCACGTAAGAATTGCTGCAGCTGAGGTTAGAGAGGTTTTTTCCTGCTTTCTCCTCTAGGGTTTTGATGGTTTCCTGTCTCACATTCAGGTCCTTTATCCATTTTGAGTTTATTTTTGTGAATGGTGTACGAAAGTGGTCTTGTTTCATTCTTCTGCATGTTGCTGTCCAGTTCTCCCAGCATCATTAGTTAAAGAGACTTTTTTTCCATTGGATATTTTTCTTGCTTTGGCAAAGATTAGTTGGCCATACTTCTGTGGGTCCAATTCTGGAGTCTCTATTCTATTCCATTGGCCCATGTGTCTATTTTTGTGTCAACACCATGCTGTCTTGATGATTACAGCTTTGTAGTAGAGGCTAAAGTCTGGGATTGTGATGCCTCCCGCTTTGGTCTTCTTCTTCAATATTACTTTGGCTATTCAGGGTCTTTTGTGGTTCCATACAAATTTTAGGATCGCTTGTTCTAGCTTCAAGAAGAATGCTGGTGCAATTTTGATTGGGATTGCATTGAATGAGTAGATAGCTTTGGGTAGTATTGACATTTTAACAATATTTATTCTTCCAATCCATGAGCACGTAATGTTTTTCAATTTCTTTGTATCTTCTTCAATTTCCTTCATAAGCTTTCTATAGTTTTCAGCATCCACATCTTTTACATCTTTGGTTAGGTTTATTCCTAGGTATTTTATGCTTCTTGGTGCAATTGTGAATGGGATCAATTTCTTTATTTGTCTTTCTGTTGCTCCATTATTGGTGTGTAAGACGCAACTGATTTCTGTACATTGATTTTGTATCCTGCGACTTTACTGAATTCATGTATCAGTTCTAGCAGATTTTTGGTGGAATCTATCGGGTTTTCCATGTATAATACCATGTCATCTGCAAAAAGTGAAAGCTTGACTTCATCTTTGCCAATTTTGATGCCTTTCATATCTTTTGTTGTCTGCTGATGCTAGAACTTCCAACACTATGTTAAACACAGCGGTGAGTGTGGACATCCCTGTCATGATCCTGATCTCAATCCCTCAGAAATACAAGCAATTCTCAGGGAATACTATGAAAAATTATATGCCAACAAATTGGACAACCTGGAAGAAATGGACAAATTCCTAAGCACCCACACACTTCCAAAACTCAAACCCGGAAGAAATAAAGAGTTTGATCAGTTATCAAAAATCTCCCAACAAATAAGAGCCCTGTACCACATGGTTTCCCTGGGGAATTCTACCAGACATTTAAAGCAGAGATAATACCTATCCTTCTCAAGCTGTTCCAAAAATAGAAGGGAAGGAAAACTTCTAGACTCATCCTATGAAGCCAACATTACTTTGATTCCTAAACCAGACAGATACCCAGCAAAAAAAAAGAGAACTACAGGCCAATATCCCTGATGAATATGGATGCAAAAATTCTCAGTAGGATACTAGCAAATCAAAATCAACAGCATATAAAAAGAATTATTCACCATGATCAAGTGGGATTCATTCCTGGGCTGCAGGGCTGGTTCAACATATGCAAATCAATCAAAGTGATACCTCACATTAATAAAAGAAAAGAACCATGTGATCCTGTCAATCGATGCATAAATACCATTTGACAAAATTCAGCATCCTTTCTTAATAAAAACCATGGAGAAAGTTGGGATAGAAGGAACATACCTAAACATCATAAAGGCCATTTATGAAAAGCCCACAGCTAATATCATCCTCAATGGGGAAAAACTGAGAGCTTTCCCGTTGTTTTTTTTTAATAGCAACTCAAGCGAACTAAGGCAGTGTCTACGTTTTGATAAATGCTCACACACGCACACAAATGTTTGTTTCCCTTTGCCATGAATCCACTTTCTATATAAAACACTACCAGTCAATGCACTATTTTTTCAAGAAGGAAAAATACATCCAAACTACTAAAATGAATTAAGGACATTTGAAAGTTCACCACATTTATTTGAATAGTGTACATATAATCAAAAGTGACATTTGAATGCTAAAAGTGAACTTGAGCCTTTGCAAAGTCGATACAGTGTCCAAGGCGTCCTGAGTCATTAAGACTCCCAGTCTGAAACTCCAGGTTTCCTTTGAAATTGGGTTTAAGTTCCCCTCAGCGCCTTGACCCAGCCCCTTTACCCTCCAGGCTCCCCGCATTTGGAAGGGCAGCTCCTTCAATCTGGGCCTGGAGCCCCCCGCTGGAGAAGCAGCAGGACAAGTAACAGTGCGCCCCCCAGCAGCAGGAGCGCCAGCGGCCACCCCCGCTTCGCGGCCTCCAGCCAGCGCCGCCCCCGCCCCCACTGCCGCCCCCACCCCCGCCCCAGACCGCGGGCCGCCAGCCCCGCGGCCACCAGGCAGAGCGTGTCCTCCGGACGCGCGTGGCGCCGGGCCCACGCCAGGCCGTACACGTCGTCGGTGAAGGGCGCGCCGTCGTGCTCCAGCGCCAGCCGCTCCACCAGCGCCAGCAGCTCGCCCACCTGCGCATCGCGCTCGGCGCCCGCCGCCCGGTTGTCCAGGGCGCACACGCGGCCGCCGCACTTGGCCACCAGGGCCCGCAGCGCGCGGTTGTCGGTGGCGCGCACGTAGTCGTGCAGCGAGCCCCCCTCCAGGTCCTCCCGGCGCGTGAAGACGAGCACGGCGCGCGCCAGGACGCCGGCGCCGAACAGCTCGCGGACGCCGCGCGCCGCCTCCTCGTCCTGGGCGGTGAAGCGGCCCAGCTGCGTGACCAGCAGCAGCGCGTGCGGCCCGGGCGCCGAGAGCAGGTAGCAGTTGGCCCGCTCGGTGCAGTCCGGGTCCGCGTGCCGGCCTTGGGCGGTGAAGAGGTCGGGGGTGTCGGTGACCTCCACGCGCCACCCGGCCCAGCTCCGGCTCCCCAGGGCGCAGCTTCTGGTCACCGGGGTGGCCGCGAGCCTGGACGGGAAGAGCCTGTGGCCCAGGATGCTGTTGCCCGTGGCGCTCTTGCCCACTCCGGTCCTGCCGGCCAGGATGAGCCTGAGCCTGCGCTCCTGCGCGAGCGGCTGCTGCTGGTCGTCCGGGTCCTGGGAACCTGTGAGGACAGAGTAGGCGTGGGCCGCCGGCCTGAGAGCTCGCGTCCCGCTCCACCGGGGCTCCGGGGTGCCTCCTGAACGGAGGAGGGCACCGACGCCTCCCGCTTCTGCTTGTCCAACAGGCCTTTCCCAGGCGCTCTGGTTAGAGCTTGTGCGGCTCCGGGGGCATCTTTAGCCACCTTTCTTCCATCTTTGGCTCCAGTGCGTGCACCTGCCCCCCAGTCCATGCTCCGGCACCGGGTGCACACTGCTCTGGAGGGTCCCCCTCGATGGTCGCAGGCCATGACTTCAGCTGACATTGCCTCTGGTCGTCCGCACTTTGCAGAGCTGCTCCGTGCTCGACGACTTCCCAGGCCTCTGCCAGACTTCTCCCAGGGGCCATCCCAGCGAGGAGATGCGGGAGGGCACAGAAGGCCTGGGAGTGAAGGGCTGTCTGGAGTCCCAGACACCCCGGGTTGGAATCACAGCCCCGCATGTGCCAGCTGTGGAACCTTGGGCGAGTTTAGACTAAGCGTTCAACGTCTTCTGCATATTGGGAGGGGTGACAGAGAGTTGTTTCTCCCAGGGTTGCTCAGAGCATTAGGTGACAGGATCTCTTTCTTTCTTCCCTTCCTCCACTTCCCCTCCTCCTCCCTCTTCTCTCTAGTAAACCTGCTTCCGGTAAGACACAGTTAACCCTCCATCCTTGTTCACTGACACAGTCTACCTGGTAAACTGTGTTCCCTCCAGTCCATGATCTCAACCCTCCACATCTTCCGTGGGGATCGGAGTAGATGTATTATCCTCAGTGTACCCTTTGGACCCAAGGCACAGTCTGGTCAAGGCACTTAATATCCTACAGTAGGTCAGGAGCAGAGGTCCAGCAAAAATGCAAAGCTGGGACTCTAGCTGTTTCACCCCAGCATGGGGACATGTCTGGGATTTGTCTCTGTTCCGTCTTTTTTTTTTTTTTTAATGTTTATTTATTTTTGAGGGAGACAGAGACAGAATGCGAGTGGGTTGGGACAGAGAGAGAGGGAGACGAATCTGAAACAGGCTCCAGGCTCTGAGCTGTCAGCACAGAGCCCAACGTGGGGCTCGAACTCATGAGCTGCGAGATCATGACCTGAGCTGGAGTCAGACGCTCAACCGACTGAGCCACCCAGGTGCCCCTATGTGTCTGTTCAGTCTTGAGTTAGCCCATGGCCTTGTGACCCAGAGCTGACACCTAGGGGCAAGTACACACTGAGATCAGTTCTTACCGTAGGCATTCTCTTCATCTCTGGCCATCTTGCGTCCTCCCATGCCCACCTGAAAGAGTTCCAAACACAACCTGTTAGTTCCTTCATTCCTTCAATCATTCATTTGTTTATCGAATAGGTATAACTACCTAAGGTGGCTCAGGCAAGGTCCAAAGAGCTGGTGACATCCCAATGAAAGGTCATGCTTCCTGCCCTGCGCTGAACATCAATCAGAATTTGGGGAAGAAGCCTGGAAGGACCTGGTTGGTATTGGAACCAAACCGTGAGAACCTTTGGTGAGCCTCATTGGTTGAAAATTGGGAAAGATACCTATCTCCCGTGCTGATCTGAAGAACCTGTGTTCTGCTCTCCGAAGACCAAAGAATTCGGCTTGTGTCATTTGTGTAAATATGACCTGTGTGCTGGAGAGATGGGACACTCCCTTCCGGCTCCTGGTGTTCCTGCCCCGAATCTGAGGCCTCTCAAACTAAGCGATGACCCCAAGTCCGGCAGGATTTACTACAGATAGCCACTCAGTGATGCAGTCTGCTTGATCTCACGAGGACCTGGTCACAAGGGCGCAGCTCTGCTCTGTCTGCTTCGCCAGCCCTGTGTGCCACTCACTCCCCTTCTGGGTCAGCTGCTCCGCAGAGGACAGGTTTCAGGGCCTTTCCAGCCCACCTGTGCGCTCACCCCCATGACCACTCCTTCTCTCCCACATTTCTGTCTGAGTCCTGTCTGTGCTCCGCCATCCATTTCAAATGCTACCTCTTCATGGCAACACCTGACTAATGCAGGTGACCGTGCTGTGTCCCATGGGCAACACACAAGGACAAGCAAAGGGAAGGGTTGATTGATAACTTGTCTCTGACCAGTTAGATGACAGGTTTGTCTTCTGCGTAGCGCCCCTTTCAGCTCCCCAAAGCCCTTGGTAAAGTTGATCCCACAGGCCTCAGGTGAGTAGTGATCTTGTGTGTAAAAATTAGCAAACTCCCATAACTGACTGCACAGCAGAACGGAAGAAACAGCCAGAAGATTCAGTGCAAAGAACAAGAATTTAGCTAAAGCAAGAAGTCCTTATCAATGACGGAAGTGACCAAGTGTGCTCTAGGAAATCCACTGGACTCCTGGCCCCTATGGGACTTCCCAAAGGTTTGCGATGGTTTGGGATGGGATTTGAAAAAATTTTCCAGAGTTTCTGAGAGCTGACATCTGGGGTTTAGAGGCTTGGAGTCATTGACTGATGTAGAACATGGAGACTCATATCATCTTAAATGCGATTGGATATTATGTAGTCCCCTGCTTCCTGAACCTGCTGTCTTTGGGAAATATCTATGGGAGTCTTTAAAATATATACTTGACATTTTGTTTCATAGATCTGCACTTTAATAAGAAAAAAGGGGGTGCCTTTTTGGCTCAGTCTGTTAAGTATCTGACTCTTAATTTGGGTTCAGCTCATGATCTCATGGTTTGTGGGTTTGAGCCCCTCATCAGGCTCTGTGCTGATAGCACAGAGCCTGCTTCGGATTCTCTCTCCTTCTTCATGTGTGCCTCCCCTGCTCACATGTCTGTCTCAAAAAACAAACAAACAAACAAACAAACAAATAAATAAACGTTAAAAAAACGATATCTCTCATCCCTCTTCCTGAGGGATTTTTTTTAATAAAAAACTTTATTTTACTGTTTTCTTATTTTATTGAGAGACGGTGAGACAGAGCATGAGCAGGGGAGGGTCAGAGAGAGAGAGGGAGATGAAAAATCCAAAGCAGGCTCCAGGCATTGAACTGACAGCACAGAATCCATCCCAGGGCTCAAAGCTTAATGGACCAAGCCACCGAGGCACCCTCCCCAACCCCCTGAGTGATTCTAATGCATTGGGTCCCTGCTCTGAGTTTCTGAGCCATTCATCCTGTCCAAGCCCTTCATTTATAGCCAGTGTGTGGGGATGAAGCTGGCTCCCAGCGCACAGAGCCCTGGGCAGCTTGGGCGGGGGACGGGATGTGCAAGGACACACAAGCACGTGTACTGCAGAGGTCTGAAGACCATGTTCATAACTCTTGCTGGCTCCTGCAAGTCCCTGGGGGTGCACAGGGCTGAGGAGGTGGAAGGTGTGAGTGGGGTTCGGCTCACAGACACGATTTCCACTCTGCGATGTGTTCTGAGGTTAGACTCACTTGTTTGTCCTCAGAAATGTCTCTCTCCTTGGCTGCACATGCCCTCAGAGGGAGTGTCTGCAGCCTTCTCCAGCGTGCTCAGCCCTGGCAGTGCTTCTAGCAAACACCTTTCTGACCAGGCGAGGAGCAGGGCAGGATGAAGTCCGTAGTCCCAAGTAAAAGTGTGCGCACTCCACGGCTGAAAAAGATGCTTACCATTTCTTCTTCCCTTGCTTGTTCTGAAACTCAGAGCTCCCTGAAAAGCCTGCAAGAGTGAAGTTATTCTTCCTAGATCCCGCTCCCCTTCCTGGGAGGTAGTAGAATGCAGGCGCCCACTCAGTGAGCTGCAACCAGGCCCTGAATTCCTTAGAGCCCCCCTAACCCCCCCACTTCCTCCAGTCCCCTCTGCCCCAGGTGGCTCCCTTCCTTCCCCTGTGTGCTCACCTTCGAGCCGAAGTGGTGACAGGCTCTGCTGTTGGCTGCAGAAACCCATGACCTGGTGCTGTGCCTTGGGTTGTGAGTACAGAGGCTGTTCCTGCCAGCACAGCACAGGGAGGAAGTCTCAGAGCCCAGGGAAGGAGGGCCCAGTGGTGCCGATTTAAAGGGACAGGACGTGGGCCAGGTGGGCTAGCGCGTGGTGCCTTTGTGTTCTTTCCACTGCGAAACCCACCCCCTGCTTGGGACTGTGCTGATCCTTTCCAAAGGTCTCTGTGGCACCACATCTTGTTCCCGGGAGGGGCTGTTACCTCAATGAAGGGCAGTTTAGATTTCTGAGGCTTGTTCTCAGTGTTGGCCTCTGCCCACTACTCTTATGTCCAGTTGCCTTTTGCTTTTTGGGTGTTTTCCTAGAAAATGGCCTCTTGAGAGTCTCCTTCCCCAGGAATCAGGGAGGAATCCTTGACTGGACATCAGTGTGGACAAGGCCACCAATGTGGTCCTCTCTGCCATCTCTTCATTCCTAAAGAAAAAGAGGTCTTTTCAGCTATTAAAGATCAGACAGCAGGAAGAGGATGGAATTCATAGGAGACTTAGTCTAGCCTCAAGTTGGTATCTCTGACCCAAGTGTCTATTTCTCCTCTCAGGAGGTCATGAGAGAGTAAAATAGCCGTGAGTAAAATAGCCAGACATTGTGTGGAGAGAAGGCTACAACAGCGTATGGTGCTATGTGCCCTGGACCTGGTTTGTTCTGGAATCAACTCTGCGATCTTGCCTAACTCACTTACAGTTTCTGGAGTCACCTCTCCCCGTGTGTAGTGAGGGTTTTCACTTAACCTGAACCTAATACTCTGGGGCCTGATTTTTAGCCAGTCTTGCCAGTTCATTCTCTCTAGTGAAGATACCTAACCCATGCCCCTCCACCTTATCCCCCCACACCCTATCCAGCTTTATGGAGATATAATTGAAATGTAACACTGTGTAATTTTAAAGGGTGCAAGGTGTTGATTTGATACACTTCTATATTGCAAAATCATTGCCACCATAGTATTATTAGCTAACACCTGCATCACATCACATATTTACCATTACTCGTTTTGCGTGAGAACATTTAAGATCAACTACTCTCTTGTAACTGTTAAGGTATGATACAGTGGGATGAGCCATAATCACTGTGCTGCACGTTAGATCCCCAGAACATATTCATCTTATAACTGGAACTTTGTACTCTTTGACCAATGTCTCCCCATCCCCCCATCCCCAAGACCCTGGTCACCACTGTTCTACTCTCCATTTCTATCAGTTTGGCTTTTTAAAATTCCACATAAAAGTGATATCATACAGTATTTGTTTTTCTCTGTTCGACCTGTTTTGCTTACGATAATGCCCTCAAGTTCGACCCTGTTGTTGCAAATGACAAGATGTTCCTCTTTCTTTTCACAGAACAATATATATATACCCATAGATGGACCTTTAGGTTGCTTTGACATCTTGGCTATTGTGAGCAATGCTGCAGGGAGCTTGTGAGTGCAGATCTTTCTTTGAGATCTTGGTTGCATTTCTTTTGGATAAATACCCAGAAGTGGGATTGCTGGATCCAATGTAATTCTACCTATAATTTTTGGAGGACCGTCCATACTGTTTTCCACAGTGCCTGCACCAATTTGCGTCCCATGCACAGTGCACAAGGCTTCCCTTTTCTCCACATCCTCCCTAACACTTGTTACCTCTTGTCTTCTTGATGATAGCCATTCTCACAGGTGTGAGGCGATACCTCATTGTGGTTTTGATTTGCGTTTCCCCTGATGATGGTGATACTGAGCACATCTCCATGCACCTATGTGCCACCTGTGTGTCCTCTTTGGGAAAATGCCTGTTTACTTCCTCTGTCCTTTTTAAATAAATTGCTCGGGTTTTGCTATTAATTATGTGAGTTCTGTATGTATTTTGGGTATTAACCCTTTATCAAATATACGATTTGCAAATACTTTCTCCCATTCAGTGGGCTGCCTATTTGTATTGTTGAAGGTTTCCTTTTCCAGGCAGAAGCGTATTAGTTGGATGTAATTTCACTTGTTCATTTTATCTGTCGCTGCCTTTGCTTTTGTGGTCAAATCCAAAAAATTATTGCCAAGACTGATGTAAAGGAGCTTACCCCCTGTTATACTCTAGGATTTCAAGTCTCTTAGATTTATTGAGGCTCATTTTATGGCCTATTGGTCATATTTAGGAGAACGTTGTCTGTGTACCTGAACAGAATGTATAATCTACTTCGTTGGGTAAAGTGCTGTAATGTTAGGTCTAGTTGGTTTATCTGTGGGTCACATCTTCTGTTTCTGTTTTGACCTTCTGATTAGCTGTGGTACGCGTTGGTCAACGTGGACATTGAAGTCTACAGCTTGTTGTTGAATTGTCTATTTCTCCTTGGTGCCTGTTATTTTTTGCTTCCTGTGTTTTGGGGCTCAATTGTGAAGTTCATGTGTGTTTGTAATTATTACATCTTCAAATTCACTGAATCTTTGTTCTAGCCATTCAAATCTATCGTTGAGCTCCACTAGTCAAATTTTCATTTCAGTCATACTTTTCCGCTGCAGAATTTCTATTTTGTTGTTTAAAAAAGTGATTTCTGTATTCTTATGGACACACAGACAACAGCAAATCAAGGCCTAGAAAGGCAGAAAGGGAATCAGTATCCAGATTCACTACACCATGTTCCCTAAACCCAGTTTTGAACAAGAGCTGTAAGATGTACAACGAAACAGAAAGTTGTGACCCATATACTGGAAAAACTCAGGCCACAGGAATTGCCTGGCAGAGGCCCTGGATATTGGATTCAGAGACAGGGCTCCCAAAGAGCAATTCTAAGCATGTTGAAAGAACTGAAGGAAATCAGTGTGAAAACTCCCACCACTGGTACCATACTGGATGAAAGGCTGAGAGTTTTGCCCCTGTGATCAGAGATAAGACAAGGATATCTGCTCTGGTCGCTTCACTGCAACTTTGTGCAGGGAGTTTGCGTGTTTGGCTGGACTTTCCTGGTGAAGTCTGATCCCCTGCAGGGTGAAACCTCTGGTGTCTCTCCTCAGAGGGTGCAGCCTGGGCCTGCACAGTCCCGGGAGGTGACAGTTGTCTTAGCCCCACTCTGTGTCTTTCCGTAACCTCTCTGTCTGTCCATACTATACCCGGCGGTTAAACCTACTGACCTCTAGCTGATTCCTCTCAAGATACTGTTCTCTTGCTGGAAGGCTGAGAGGAAAGGGAGCCCCAGCTTCTCGGCCACACCTGCCAGAATGCAGTTTCCTTCCAGAGGAGCTGAGTGTGTGTTGGAAGGGAGGAAGCAGCTTATGGTCAACTGTCACAGACTCGCTGTTCTTACTACTTTTTAGTAGACTTTTTTTAAATAGGTGTTTCTTAGTTTGCTGAATGATCTTAGAACAACTTTAAGAGACTTTAATATATTTTTAAAATTATATACGTTGCACCACTTATGGCTGTCCCACCAGTACTAGGTTTGTAGGGTTCCTCCGGGTATATGGAAGCCTGTCCTAGTTTTGGGTCAAACTCTGGCCACATTGCCAACCCTCCCCTTCTTCCTTTCTGCTGGCTGCCTGGAGTTTGCCTCGTTTTGCCTTCCCCTTGTGGTGTCTTATTATAGTTAAACGAAACAGCATCAAAAGGGAGCCAGGCAGCAGTTACCACCGTCTTACCGACAGCCGTTTTTATACGGAGTCCCGCTGTCCTACTAACTGCAGCTATGGTGAACTTGCAGAGGGTGAGAGAGATGCTGGCCTTTCCCTGTATTTCCAAAGAGTCGTTTATATTCTTTCACAGCTTGGACATGAGTCATTTCAGTGCAACTTTCACGTTCTATATCTTCCTGATAAATAGGTAATAGTCAAAATAATAAGGCTGCCTGGCTGTTTGTTAGCTATTTATGTTTTGAGTGAAAATTTTTTAAAACGTGGGGGGACGTGGGTGGCTATTTGCTTGAGCATCTGACTCCTGGTTTCAGTTCAGGTCATGATCTCACTGTTTGTGAATTCAAGCCCTGCATCGGGCTCTGTGCTGGCAAGGAGTGTGTTTGGGATCCTCTCTCTCCCTCTTTATCTGTCCCTCCCCTCTTCACTCTCTCTCTCTCTCTCAAAATTAGTAAATAAACTTTAATCAATCAATCAATCAATCAATGAACAAACAACCAGTAGAAAAATTGGTCAAAATTTTGGAAGGTAGTAGCATCCGTGTGCACCTGTTCTAATAAAGAGCAGAACTGAGTTGTTCAGCCCACGTCAGGGTCAAAAGATCTAACTGCTGTGCTTTCTTTGAACGGGTCCTGGTTGGAGATTCCCAGGAAGACGTCCACCTCATCCTCAGGCCAGCACCAGCCTGGGGAGAGATGGGAAAAGTATCCTGTGCAGAGGCCAGTGAGACCTCCATGGTGGGGTTCCTCCTTGGCCCCGCCTTCCTGCCCCAGTGTCTTTTGAGCACAAGAGCAGCCACAAATGGGAAGACACGAACCTGTGTCCTCACCTTTGTGGCCTGATGAGGAAGACAGACTCAGGAGAGGTGAGGCAGGAAATTGCTGGGGCTGAAATAAGATGTATGTTTTTCTGTGCATGAGTGAATTTACGAGAAATCACCATGTTACCCATTTCTTGAAAATGCAAGGGACTGTGGGAAACAATAACAAAAAAACTGTGCTGTGATATGGTGCCATGAATATAACAGTCTTTCCTTTATCCCTCGTTAAAGATTTACTTACCGTGTTTATCATTTGTAATAAAGCACTCGAGACACTCCACAAAGATGAGAGTGAAGCAATAAAAGATGTCAAGTTGAAACCAAAAGAAAGAAATGAAGGTAACAGCAGAAACGGTGCCAACTTTGATGTAAATCCAAGAGAGGGCAGATCACTGAAGGCTGTCGGCTGGCCCTGGCAGCCTGTGAGTTCTTTCCCTGACCCCCATTCTCCCAAACCGCCTCTTCCACCATTGGTACCGAGGAATGGCTATGAATCCAGGGGCCATCGAAGCAAAGGCTGTGGGGTTTGGAGGCGTGGGACTGGAAAGTCTAGGTGGATGAGTGAGGTAGGATGCTGTGTGTGTGGAGAGTAGCAGAGAACTCAGGGAGAAACATGCCTGTGCCTTTGCTTCTTTTGTTCATGGCTGTTGGTGCTGGCTGGTAAATAAAGGTGATGTCCATGACCATCTGTAACTGTCCATTACTCGATGGCCCTGGAATGCCAAAGCCCTGGGGAAAGAAGGCCCATACTCATATTAAACCCTGGGTCCTCCAGCCAGGAGTCCTGGGACTGGGCCCTCCTCAGGGTCTCCATTTGGGGACCATAGGCCCCTGTTCCACCTGAGATTTATACCTACAGCCAACCAACACCTGAGAAGTTGTGTGGGTAAGTGGGCCCAGGCTCATGAATCATGCCGGGGGGGGGGGGAGAGTCTTGGGATTCGTCCTCATTGGGAGAGGTCCAGATAGTCTCCCATGATGCTGTTCTGTAGGAGGCATTGAATTGAGACAATCTAGGACTTCTTATCTGTAAAGATAGTGGGGCTCATGGGGATTGTGGTTTTTTAGGGTCTGTTTGTGTTTTGGTTTTCTCCAAGCCATAGATCTTGATTGTGAGAGAATCAGGCCCACACACTTTTCCACTGGCTGATTTTCATATATTAAGGAGACATTTTTGCTGATTAAGAGAAAATAGTCCTTTTGTACGGTGTTGGTATTCTGTAAGAGTGAGGGATTGATTATTGCTGCTGGGACCGGGGCCCACTTTTACCTCTGACCCCCCAGCTCATGGCGCCCTGACAATCTGCCTGTTTGCCTTCAGAGTTCAGGAGGCCTTAACCGCGCTCCCAGGCTTTAAATTCCTGTGTGTCTCTTTAAAAGAAACAATTGTTAGTTTTTGTTTTGGTGTTGTATAATTGTTTCCTAAAAGAGAATTCTTTAGAGGACTGAAATCTAAATTCTGAGAAAGCCCCAAGCTCTCTCTCATCAGGGAGTACCGGGGTCTGTCTGGGCCAGAAATGTGGCGGGAATGAGGAAGAATGAGTAGTCTAGAAGATTTGGCCTGTTCACACTATACCACAGAAGGGGAGACCTTTGGGTTTCTCAGAGGATGGGACAAGAAAGCAGGCAGGGGCAAGGTGGAGGGGACATGCTGGATGCTTAGCACTGCACGACAGGTCGGCCAAACACCAGTTGAAACAGTTGAGACATGGATTGTGTGGTAGCTCCTGGAGTCCAAAGTCAAGATGCCAGCAGAGGCATGCGCTCTCTGAAGCCTTGAGGGGAGGACCTTGCTTGCTTCTTCCTGGGCTCTTCTGGCAGCTGGCCATCTTGGTGCTCCTTGGCTGGCAGATAGGCCACCACTCTCTTTCCTCACACATTTCATTAGAAGCAGCAAGGAGAAACCAGGCCACACCTTCCACACTGTTCTAGGAATTCTCCTCAGCTAAATATTCAAGTTCATCACTTACATGGTCTACTCTCCACCCAGCAGTCCACCTCAGTTTAGCCTGCCTCCCTGCCCCCTGTCCCCTGCCCCTTTCCATTTATAGCAAGTGCCATCGTCCCTCCAATGTCCAGCAGCGTGGTCCCCACCTCTCTCTGGGACCTCACCAGAAAGTGACCTGGATGCTCATCCTACCACCGACATCCTCTAAGGGCAATCTAGGCCTTTTTTTATCAAGTACCTCAGAATTCTTCGAGCCTCCATGCATTACTCAATTTTGAAACGACTCCTACATTTTAAGTAATTACCAGAGCAGGACCCAGCTTCTTGGCCTTAAAATCTATATTAGTTCTCCCAGGAGCTGCTGTAACAAATGACCACAAACTGTTGCTTAAAGGGCAGAAAATTACTTTCTCATTGTTATGGCTACTGTCTCACTGGCACAGGCTACAAGTGCCAAACCGAGACGTTCCCAGGGCCATACTCTCCATGAAGTCTCTGGCGAAGGATCCTTCTTTGCTGCTTCTTAGCTTCTGGTGCTGGCTGGCCTGCTTTGTTCTTTGCCTTCTAGGTGCTTCACTCCACTCTCTGCCTCTTTTGTCACTTGGTGTTCTCTGTGTGTATCTGTGTGTAAACTTCCCTCACTCTGAATGAAACGATTCCAGGCATCGGAGTAGGGCTCAACCTTAACTTCATGACATGACATCACAGAGACCGTGCTCCAAAGAAGGTCACATTCTCAGGTATCAGAGTTAGGACTTCTTTAGGAGGACACAATTCAACCTAGGATGGATGGTAAGAGAGGGACAGTGTGTGCAGTGTGAGGGTACAGTACCCCTGATCTCTTCCTCTCCAGTCCTCGTTGCAGTTACCAGGTTAAGCCCATTGGGATAGTTTTCTTAGGTTCTGCTTCTTGGAAATCTTCTACTGCCTAGGGCTTAGAATCCACATTCCTTGGCCTGGTATTCAACAGTCATTATAATCAGTCTCAACTCCTCTTCCAAGAATGAGATTCTTCTAGATATCATTGTTCCCGTTAACATCTGTTTTACACTTTTGTAAGGAACGAAGGTGGTAATGATGGAGAGGCAAGTGCCAGGGACACAGTAGGCTCTCAGTAAATGCTGGTAATGATTCCTGCACTCCAAATTGTTAGCTGTTCTCTGCCTGTGTCCAGTGTTATTTCCACCTCCAAGGGTTGAATCATGCTATTTCTGCCTCTCTTTCTTATCTGCAGTTTTCAAAAAAAGCAAACTCATGACTCCTGGGCAAGTATAAACACATCAAAGACTTGGCTCAACTCATGGCTTAACTAGAGAACCAGTATGATTCTATAATTGGTTCAAAGTTCCTTTGGGTGGCTCAATCAGTTAAGCGTCTGACTCTTGATCTCAGCTCAGGTCTTGACCTTAGGGTCTTGACTTTGGGCTCCATGCTGGGTGTGAAACCTAGTTAAAAACAAACAAATAAGCAAAGAATAAAACAAAAAACACAAACAGAAACACAAACTTCATTTGAAATCAAGGGTTGATGTGTTTAAGAGGGTAGGAAAATGTAATTTTTGAGTTCTGTATTCCACCAGACAGAAAATTCGCTGAGTATCTCCAAGGCAGAGATGTGCAAAAATTCTCTCTGTCCTTAAAGTGTTGTAAAGTATCACAGCTGATCATCAAGCACAGCACCACACAGAACAATAGAACACTCCAGTAATCTCTCTTGCCTATTTCTAAATTTTGGATCATTTTCATAGCATTCTCTACTTTGTGATCATAAACAGTCTCCAACAAGTATTGTTGATCCTTGAAGATTATTTTTACCATGCATGGCCTGATTATTTATACAGATGCAGCAAGAATCTTAATTAACTGGAAAAGCCTCCTTGACTTTGCTCGTGAAATCTAGAGCCTAATCATATGAAGCAACTATCAATTCCAAAGGATAAACTTCTTTTGGAAATTTTCAAAATGAGTTTTGAATCAGACGTTTCAAAGCCCCTGCCATTCTTCTATCCTAGGAGTAGGAAACCAAGGCCCAAACACTTTCTCGAGCAAACTTTGCATGCTGTACCCATAAATCTCAATGAATTTCCCTCTTCCTGAGGTCTCCAAAATTTGCCTGGGTTTCTGGACTACCTGGGAGTGGACTTCCTTACTCCCAGAGATTGGGATCCTGGAAGCCAGACATCATATTCGTTTTCTTATGAAGGTTTTGGAGACATTAGCTCCACATGTAACAACAACAATTGCTCCTTAGCAGTGGTCTGATGGTCTTTGATGAAACAACAATCACTCTCATATATCACCCTGTACATATGGCTTTGCTGCAGAATCAATTTTTCCAGTGGTATCTTTGTAAACAAGAGGACAGAATTTTATTAAACCTATGCAAATGGTTCTATCATCATGAAAGTGAATGAAACTCAGTAGAAGCATTTGTTTCTCAATTTTGAGGGTAGGTGAAGATGAGGTAATGTTTAAAGACGGTTGTTGTGGGTTTATAGATACACAGTCTACTAATTCGTTTAAGGAGAAAGAAATAAGGTTTCCACAAATAGCCATACAAGTAGAACATCAAACAGAATGCCATCAATATTCCAAACAAATAACCACAATGGCACATCTTGAATCCGTTCACTCAGTCCTATGTCATTACTTCTCACTCTGCTGGATCTTGAGTCAGTCGTCTGATTTCCTGAGGTACATATGCTTCCAGACTGAGAGTCCCAGTAGTCCTGGCTTTGCTCACTGGCAAGAGTCTGAGCATTGAGTCAGGGCTGCCATCTTGGAAACCTGCTCTGAAGAGTCTCTTTGAGGCAACAGTAGTTCAGAGCACGTCCTACAGTTTTTCCCCTGAAGCTCCAAGATTGTGACCCTGTGGTGAAGACACAAATTCTGAGTGGTCACTTTGGTAGATCTTCGGAGAAGCCTTAGGAGGAAGCAGAGACCTGTTTGAGAACAGGACTGAATGGTTGTGGTTCATAACGGAATATAACATCGTGGAAGACAGTAAAAGGCTCTTTGGGGGGCATGGTCCTTATTTCATGAGGGTTTGGTCAATGTTTCCTTTGAGGGATTCAGCCCCAAGTGCACTGTCACACCTAACACTTCTATCTCTTTTGTGACACGACTGCCATGAGGCTGCAAGAGGCAGCTCTTCTTGCACATCCGTGGAGCCAGAAGACAATTTCATTAAAGACATGTGAGAGCAGGGGTGTAGATAATCCAGATCCCTTATCCTGGTATAGAGGCTGTGGAGGTGCTGAGTCTTCCTTTTCATGCAGTGCCCTTTGGGGGTGGAGTGAGTGGGGAGAAACCAGGAAACCTTGATTGATATCCACTTAAAAGAGGTTGATACAAAGTAGAAGTGAGTAGATTTATTTGGCACCAAGAGAGAAGGCTCCAGAATCCCTAACCCCCAACATGATGGTATTTGGGGATAAGGTAAGTGGGTTTCCATGAGTTCATGAATCTGGGGTCCTTTTGACGGGATTAGTGTCCTTGTAAGAAGAGATAGCAGAGAGTTGCTTCCTTGCTCCATCATGTATGGACACGGTGAGACGGTGCCATCCACAAATTAGGAGGTGAGCCTTCTCCAGGGAAACAAGTAGGTTGGCACATTGGGCTTGGGCTGCCCAGTCTCCAGAACTGTGAGAAATGAATTCCTGTTGTTCCTGCTCCCAGGCTGTGGTATTATGGTTGTGCAAGCTGATTAAGACAGCATCTCTGATGTGTAGGTGAGCCTTAGAAGGGTAATCTATGAGACTAGCATAGAGGGTTCTATTACTACTTCTAAATAATACCTATTGATCACTATGGTTTGAGTACCACTTCATGTGTACAAATTTATCTGGTTTCACAATGACTGTCTGAAGTAAGTATTCCATTTTAAAGATTAGGTTAACTCTAATCTTTAGAGAGGTTAACTGACCCAAATGTGGCAGGCTGAATGGTGGCCCCCGAAAGATGGCCACACTCTAATCCCCAGAGCCTGTGAATGTTACCTTATTCCATAAGCATCTTTGCAGGTGTGATTAAGTCAATGACTTTGAGATGGGGAGATTATTCCGGATTATCTGGGTGGGCCCCAGAGGTACTCAGAAAGGTCCTTCTAAGGAGAGGCATGTAGGCAATGTGACAAAGGCAGAGAGATTGGTGTGATGTGGCCCCAAGCCCAGGACATCTAGCAGCTTCTAGAAGATGTAAGAGGCAATGGATGGATTCTCTCCTGGAGCCTCCAGAAAGAACCAGCTCTGGAAGACCTTGATTTTATCTCCATAAAACTAATTCCATGCTCTTGTCCTCCATAACTGCAGAAGATGAAGTTTATATTGCTTTCAGCTACTAATGTTTTGGGAATTTGTCATGGAGGCAATAGGAAATGGATCCACCAAAGTTCCAAAGACGATATGTAGAAGAAACAGGGCAATGGGGGAACGATTCTTTTAAACTACTGTTATTATTTCTGCACTATTTTGATAAGTTGAGCTTTGAGATTATCTAGATCTGAGCATCAGAAAACACCCTGAGCCCCACAAGAAGACTCCTATAGAATTCAAAGAATGTCTCTTAATGACCCCACACCTTTTGAAAATTCATTATATCCACATTTCTGTGTGTGTGTGAAATGGAAAGAATCAAAGGAAAACATAAAAAAGGAAGCTGTGGCTTTGTCCACATTTATCATTCTGCTTCTGACTATGTGGAAGGAGCAAGATCCTGGGTGGAAAGTTGTGTTTCCAGGGTTGGAGGAGGAGACAAGCGGTGGAGAGGCCTGTGGCTCACAGCATAGGTGCAAGTGGAAGGAAGCCCTCAATGATCAGGAGCGTGGCCAAGTGAACAATTCAGATATGGGGCTACACTGCTTCTATCCAGAATCTTCTAGAAGGAGATCACTCCTAACTTAGGGCTCAGGATGGGACTGATGGGGGCCACATGCTCCTTTTTGACCAATGATCACAAGGCTGTTACCATTTGAGACCCGCATCTGATTTCTTGTGGCATCCATGGATTCTGTGTCAACTAGTCTCCTGTTCCCTCTAGGGAACTTAACAGCGTACCTGAGCATAATACCTGGAGAAGCAATTAGCTGACCATGAAAACATCCAAGGACAAGTTTCACTCAAGGAATATGTAGCTTGAAATGAAACTAGGAAATGGTAGAGATATTTTGAGCAGGAAATATGATTCTAGCTCTCCTCTAGACTTTTATGTATGCAGCCTCACAAGACCAAGTTCATGGGTATGTGACCTGTGCCGTTGCACAGGGCCCTGTACTTAGAAGGATTTACTGTTCTGTTGATGTCATCTTGAAATTCTTATTTTTTTTTTGTTTGTTTTTGACAAAGGGCCTGGCATATTCCTTTTGTGTCAGACTTTGCAAATTACATAGCTGGTCCTGGTCTGTGTCTTTATTGCAAGTTGGAAAACAGTTACCTGGGGCCCTCCAAGTCATTAGCACCAATAACTGGTCTAATGATATGGACCAATAATATAGTATTAATACAATAATTTCCAAATCTAGCTGCTTCCCTCCATGGGTTGCCTCCCCATTGGCCACTACTTCCTGCCACATTTAGTTCTCTTAGTACACACCTTCAAGTGTGAGCATCAAGTAATCCCATGTCTCAATGTAGTGAACAAAAATATATAATCAAAAACATTATAATTTTATGATGATGCAAGAGACAATTGGAACAGCTGGTCAACCATGAGAGGTTTGACCATCTGCCTATCATCTCAAAGTTTCCAGAGCAGGTTGGAATGGATGCACTGGTTAAATCTGGGAAAATCTACCAGTGCCTGGGTCTGGGGTAGAGGAAAGTAGGAAGGTTGTAGGGGAAAGTTTGATCTCCACCCTGGGTGCATCTTTTGTTGTCAGGTCATGCATATTTTGGGGCTTGAAAGAACCATATGAAGAAAACTAGAGAAGGTGTATGGTCATTGGAAGACTTTTTCCAGGCCACATATTCCTTTTTCTCCTCTTGGCTCCCAATGGTTTAGACTCTTGGCTTTGTACCTCAAGGCTGGTAAATTTTTAATGAGTTACTTGAGACCTTCATGAAAGACTATCATGAACACCCATATGATAGAATCACTGGGAAGTATCTCAGGCTCTAAATTTGGACACATCTAGCCACGCATTTGAGTTTCTTCTTCCTAGAATCACGCCAGAGTCTCCCACTCCATGCAGGGAAGATGACCCAACACCATGCCTGGCTCTGTGTGCATGATTTGTGTCATGTAATAAGGGCCTTTGGGATCCACCAGTATAACCCCAAACAACAAATATAGGTTTGTAAAATTTGGTGTGAGAGCAGGCACATGGAGAAAAAGCTTACACCTTGGTAAAACTCAAGCACTCCTCCAAGTATAGGGCAATATTTCTGTCTCTTTAAAGCCAAATAGTTCCTTCACTAGCTCCACCCAATCTGAGCTTCCTGTCTCAGAGGTTTAAAGGGTGCAAACACTTTTTCCTCTCAGTTAAGCAAAAGCACCAGCTCAAACAGCTTCTTTGGAGAACACTCTGGAACTCATCAGCTCATTCAAAAGAAGGTGAGCCTGGCCTAGGGCAATAGAGCCGGGAGGGGCAGCAGGACACAGGGCTGTGCATGGGTGTGGGTCCTGGTCTGAGAGGGGACCAAATACCGTGCCAGCAGCCCAGCAAACAGGATGCTGCCACAGGGGTCCCGGGGGAGGAAGAGTGGGAGTAAGGAGATTGATTGGCCCATGTCCACACATCTCCTATATAGCAGGACAAACTTGCTGAACAGCGTATCTTCCATCATTGCTGTCATGACAGGGTGAGTGCTGCCTGACACCCCATCCATTTCCCTTAGTGGGAAACTAGTGTCCTCAAGACAGGTCTTTAGAGCTGGAAGGCAATTTAGAGACGAGTCTGTCCCAATCCCTCTTTTTTCCTGAAAGTAAATCTGAATCCCAGACGATGTGCGTGTGGTTTTATCAAATTCCCCGGGATACCCAGGTCACAAATGGCACAGGAAGCCTAGAATTCAGCTGGCTGTGTCCTTTCCAACATGTAAGAGAGAAATGCTGTGATCGACAGTGTAACAGAGGAGGTAAGAAAGTGGTGCCATGAGGGAGAGAATGAGCTATTCTATAGAAAACAAATGTGCGTGAAGCCCTTTGGTTGCCTTCCTTAATTCCAGGGTTGCTACCAGTTCATGTTTCTGGACAGAGAGTAATCTGCCTCCCCTGGCCTCCCATGATCTATTTCTGATCCAATGTAAACAGAAATGTAGAATCAAGGATCTCAGAAGGAACCAAGAAGAGACCAGAGCGTGCAAGGGTTATGCATGAGTGTAGGGTCAGACATAATTTGCATTGCATCCCTTCTCTGCCCAAAGCCCTTTAGCGCAGTGACCTTGGGCAACGTTCTCAGCATTTCTGAGCCACATCAATCTCCTCATTTCAAAAATTAGAGTGGGGGTGCCTATCTGGCTCAGTTGGAAGAGCATGGGACTCTTGATCTCAGGGTTGTGAGTTTGAGCCTCATGCTGGGTGTAGAGATTAAATACATACATACATACACTTTAAACATTAGAATACTAAAAAGTATTACATTACTAGAATACTAAAAATTTTATCACTTCATCAGTAATTATTTACATATGTATGTCTGGAAGATGAAGGTCGTTAAATATACCATAATCAGTGTTCAAAAAGCAATTAGAATTTTCAAAAAATACCAGGTGTATTCCAATTCCCAGATCGTCCTCTAGAATTTAAAACTGAAATCAGCTCCAAATACGGGTTCATAAATTTCGATTCTTTCATATCTCTTAAGTTTAATTTGATAAATAAGTTTTCACCTTCCTGGTTTTTTTTTTTTTTTGTAAATTATTTTTGGTTAAGAAATGGTTGGTCCTTTTTCCAAGAGAATTGGACAGTGTACATTTTGCTCATTAAATCCTCAAGATGTCATATGACATGTTCTTCCAGTTTCCGTGTTTTGTATAAATTTAAATTTAAGGAGAGGCTTGCTCAGATTAAGATTTGCCTGGTTATTTGGGTGGCAATATTTCATAGGTGCAGTTGTAAACGTCCATCAGAAGGCACCTTATATATTCTTCTGTCTCTTTCTGTAATGTAGCAGACAGTAATGATACACTAGAGTAACTTTGTTTCATTAATGGTGGCAAATTATAATATTATAATTCTATCATTCTTTCTTCATTTATTGGATGGCATAATCCTTTAAAAAGAAAGTTCCCCTGAATCATACCTTCATTTCCATAAGGTGTAGTTAATAAGACAAAAGGAATGCTTGAATCTTTTTGTCCATGTTCAGACTGATGACATCATTTCCTAGCATACCCCAAAGAGAACACTTCACTTCTTTTGTGATGTTGGTATTGTTATGAATTCATGAATTTCAACATATTTGATGAATTTCAATCCATTGAAATTATTATTCTCATTGGTACTCAAATTACCCCATCTCTGTCCAGTCAGCCTCTTCAAGTTGGCCCTGTACCCCTTTCGGTAAGATCCAAACATTTTTTTTGAAAGTGATCTCTGCACACAATGTGGGGCTAGAACTCATGAGCATGGGATCAAGAGATGCATGCTGTATTGACAGAGCTAGCCAGGCATCCCACGGTCTGAGTAGTTTCTGATAGAATCCTCGCTTTCTAGTATGAGTAGATAGTCTAGGATCCAAGTGTACATTTCATGGCCCACATCTGGAATCGGTACCTTCTCCTAAGAGTCCTAAAGTTTTTGGTGGGAAATGGCATTTGAAGGGCACAGTATGGGTGCTAAGGGTGTTCATTGCCACTGGGTTTGTCCTTGGGCTTCAAAACTACACATGTACACAAAAAGCTAAGTATAGGACAGGATTCCTGAAAGCAATTTAAGATTTTCTTGACGTTTTTTCCCCCTATTTGGCCTTACACTCTATCCCATTAGGACAATAGCCAATGAAGCAACTCCATTTTTAAGTTTCTTGGACCAATTCTTTGTGTGGTTTGTCTATTACACCAAATACTATGTATTGCATTTGCTTTTGATTTTTACTAGTTATCTGAAAGTATAGTTTTTGTTGTATAATTATGTAAGCTATTTACAGATGTTCCTCACTTTCCACAAGCAGAACGTTCCTATGAAATCTTTTATGAAACAAAATGACATAAAGGAGAGAAGCAATTACCATCAATGTACATGGAAAAAGGGTGCGCATTCCCAGATCTCCCCCAAATAACCTCCCTTATGTGTTTCTGATACTTTTAGACACAACTTGTTAACAGACGCACACATTCAATTGAGAGAAAGCCCATGTGCTCATCTGGCTCACAGCTCTGGTGGCTGGATGGTGAACCCCTGTGTGAGGTTCCCGGGGAAAGTGATTGGCAGCTGGCGTGGACAACGGCCCACTCGGCCTCTCCATTAGCTCAACTGGCTGTAAAACAAATGCGGAACGCTGTGTTCGTGTTCAGCTTTTTTTTGTACAAATGAAAAATCCTCTTTGAATTTATGTCAGCCAGCAACAGCAGGTACACATGTAGGTCTTTCATAAAGGAAAAGAGCTGTAATTCGAACTCTCAAAAAGAAGGAAGTACATGCTTTCAAGACAAATCTATGAAATCTAAGTATACTCAAAGTAGTTCCCAGCTTCTACCCTGTCCCCCGCCTTATTCCTCCCATCCCTCTGTCAGTAACTTCTTTGGTGACGGTTCAGATGATCTGCCATTGCTTTTTGATGTGCATGAAATATATGTTGTATTTTGTACCTGCAGTTAATGTTCCTCCCCATTAGAGAAATGACAGTAAACTAAATATTATTTTCTTCACTTTGCCTTTTTTTTGCTTAATGAAATATCCTGGAGATCTCTCCATCCCAGCATAGAGAGGTATTTCTTATTCCTTTCTACAGTTGGATAGTACATCGCTGTGTGTATGTACCTTGGTTTATTCAATCAGACCCCTACTAGTGGGCATTTGGTAGATTTTTGGTCTTTAATTATTACAAATAGTGACGCAGAGAATAAAATATGCCTAATATTTTCCTGTGTTTTGTTAGTGTAGCTCTGGGATAAAAGGAAGGGGAACTTCTTCCTATACCCTTCAAGGTCTTCCAGCTGCACTAAGAGTTACATTCACTTGAGGCAGATTAACAAGAGAGAAAAAAGAGCAGTGCGCACAAATGCTCACTAATGAATCTAAGACCAAGAGAGATGACCAAGGCAGGCAGTTTTTATACTTTTTAGGCAAAGAGACGATGGATCTGTGAGGGATTGACAAAACAAGGAAAACTTAACTTTGGGAGCATCTGTTAGGGAGGAATTCTAAAGAGACTTTGGGCTGAGGTAGTAAATTAGTAGAAAGTTGTGGGCTGTTTATACACTCTTCTTGGCTCTAAATCTCCCATCCCTGGTCATGAGAGTGTCTCTTTACCTCCTGGGACAGGAAGGGGACCTTTTACATGGGAGATTTGTTTCCTGCTTGCAGGGGGACAGAAGAGGGTCTTAGTAATCTTCCCATACATGCTGTGTCTTAAGGTACTTTTATATGAAATAGTCAGTATGCCAAATTTGCATGTTTAGGGGTGACCTGCCCGTGACCACTACAGGCATAAATCCTAAAATTGGGACTCACAATCCAAGAATAAATGTATATGTGATTTGTATGATATTGCTAATTTCTCCCCTGTAGGTTTTAGACTGTTTTTCTATTCTCATTAGCCACGGAGGAGAGAACCTGTTTCCTCTAAACCTTTACCGACTGATTATAGCAGCAAATTTTTGCACTTTTGCCAAATCTGTAAGTGGAGAAATAGTATCTCAGTGTAATTTTAATTTATTACATTTAGTTTTTCCTTTTCCTTTGTTGGGTTTATATTTCTCTACTTTAAGTGAGTGTTCATATATTTTTACATAGTTGAGGAGCATTGGCATTTCTTTTTTTTTCTTTGAACTGTTTATTCATATGTCTTGCTCCATTTTCTATCGAGCTATTGGACATTTGTCTCTGTACCTTTAGGTATTCTTTGTATAAGAGGAGATTTAACCCTCTTTGATATAGTCTGACATTCGTATTTTAATTGTCCATGGTGTTCGTTGTCTCCCATTGTCTTTTAGATCTTTATGTAGTCAGTTGTATGAATCCTTTTCCTTACAATCTTTCAAATCTTAGAAATAGTTCCCTGCCCCTAGGTTACAAAGGATTGGTCTGAGTTTCTTCTAGTATTTATGTGGATTGATTTTTAGTGTTTTTATTTCTAACGTATTTACCATGTGAATGGCATGAAGACGAGGGTGCAGTTTTGTCTTTTTCTGTGTGGTTTTATAGTTATCCCAATGCTGGCTATTAGTCCATCTTTCTCCTCATTGCTGTGAGATGCTGCCTTACGGAAGAGAAATGTAACACGATACAATTGAACCGGATGCTCATGAATATAGTAGACCAATTTGGTCTATTTCTGAATTGTCCGTTTTTGTTTTCAGTTTCTCTATGTTCACACACTCTTCATACTGCCTTAATTATAGGGGCTAAAATATTTTGCTATCTAGTAGAGCTGGCCCTCCCTAATCGTTCTTCTCTTTTTTGACTCTACAGGCTAATTTCCTTTCTTCATTCTTCCAAATTAAGTTTACAGTCAACTATTTTAGCTGCAGAGAAAAAAATGGAGACAAATTTTTAAAATTTATATTTTTATAAAATCACATTAAAGAAGTATCTATTAAAACAGTGTTGAATTTGGGGTAATGTCTGTTTTGCATCAAGGTATTTTTCTTCTTAAATCTACTAAAGGGGATGTGTTGTAACAATCCATTTTCTCATGTTGAACCACCCTACTATTTCTGAAATAAAAAATCACATTTAATTGTGGGGTTTTACTTTTTAGTGTCTGACAATTTATTTGGGATTTTTGCATTAGTATTCGCAAATGAGACATGTCTGTAGCTTTATTTATTGGTGAAATCTTTGTTAGCCTTTGGGATCAATATCATACATATGTCATAGAAAGAACTGGAAATATTTCTTTCTGTTTTAAGTCATCAGGAATAGTTTAAGAAAAGTTAAGTGAGATCCCCATGAAACCATCTGGGCCTTGTACTCTTTTGTAGGGGAATTCTTTAACTACTTTATTGTTTCTTCCATGGTGAGTGAATTGTTTCATCTTTTTGTCTTTATGGGACCAACATGGATAGTACACTACTGCAGGTTTTCATGGAGAAACACAAAGGAGATAAGAGGAATGTGATGGTTTCCGCTTACCTTCGTTGACTCTTTTTCTTCTCCTTCTCTTTTTTACACCCCACAGCCACTGGTAGTGACATGGCAGACCCTCAGGACAACACTCTGAGGATTGTTTTGGTGGGGAAAACTGGAAGTGGGAAGAGTGCAACAGCAAACACCATCCTGGGGAGTAGAGTGTTTGAGTCTAGAATTTCTCCCTATACTGTCACTGCCAAGTGTCAAAAAGCATCCACGGAATGGAAGGGGAGGAAACTTGTTGTTGTTGACACCCCAGGGCTCTTTGGCACCAAGGAGACCCTGGATACCACGTGCAGGGAAATCAGTCGGTGTGTCCTCTACTCCTGCCCTGGGCCCCACGCCATCATCTTGGTCCTCCAGGTGGGCCTCTACAGGGAAGAAGAGCAGAGGATGGTGGCATTGATCAAGGCTGTGTTTGGGAAGCCAGCCTTGAAGCACATGATCGTGTTGTTCACTCGCAAAGATGACTTGGAGGAGAAGAGCCTGAGTGACTTCTTGGCAGATTCAGATGTGAAGCTAAGAAACATCATCAGCAAGTGTGGGAACCGCTACTGTGCCTTCAACAACAGAGCCTCAGAGGCCGAGAAGGAAGCTCAAGTGCAGGAGCTGGTGGAGCTGATAGAGGAGATGGTGCAGAGCAACGGAGGGGCTTACTTTACCGATGCCATTTACGAGACGCCATTTACACTTGAGAAGTTGTGTAGGTACATGGGCCCAGGGTCATGAATCATGTGGGGGGGAAAGTCTTGGGATTTGTCCTCATTGGGAGAGGCCCAGATAGTCTCGCATGAGGCTGTTGTGTGGGAGGCATTGAATTGAGACAATCTGGGACTTCTTATCCATAAAGATACTGGGGCACATGGGGATTGTGGTTTTTTGGGGTCTGTTTGTGATTGGGTTTTCTCCAAGCCATAGATCTTGATCGTGGCAGAATCAGGCCCACACACTTTTCCACTGACTGATTTTCATATATTAAGGAAACATTTTTGCTGATTAAGAGAAAATAGTCCTTTTGTGCGGTGTTGGTATTCTGTAAGAGCGAGGGATTGATTGTTGCTGCTGGGACTGGGGCCCGCTTTTACCTCAGACCCCCCAGCTCATGGCACCCTGGTAGTCTGCCTTTTTGCCTTCAGAGTTCAGGAGGCCTTAACCGCACTCCCAGGCCTTAAATTCCTGTGTGTCTCTTTAAAAGAAGCAATTGTTAGTTTTTGTTTTGATGTTGTATATTTGTTTCCAAAAAGAGAATTCTTTAGAGGACTGAAATCTAAATTCTGAGAAAGCCCCAAGCTCTCTCTCATCAGGGGGACCCGGGGTCCGTCTGGGCCAGAAATGTGGCGGGAATGAGGAAGAACGTAGTCTACAAGATTTGCCCTGTTCACACCGTGCCACAGAAGGGGAGACCTTTGGGTTTCTCAGAGGATGGGACAAGAAAGCAGGCAGGGGCAAGGTGGAGGGGACATACTGGATGCCTAGCACTGCACGACAGGTCGGCCAAACACCAGTTGAAACAGTTGAGACATGGATTGTGTGGTAGCTCCTGGAGTCCGAAGTCAAGATGCCAGCAGAGGCGTGCGCTCTCTGAAGCCTTGAGGGGAGGACCTTGCTTGCTTCTTCCTGGGCTCTGCTGGCAGCTGGCCATCTTGGTGCTCTTTGGCTGGAGATAGGCCACCACTTTCTTTCCTCAATCATTTCATTAGAAGCAGCAAGGAGAAACCAGGCCGCACCTTCTACACTCTTCTCGGAATTCTCCTCAGCTAAATATTCAAGTTCATCACTTACATGGTCTACTCTCCACCCAGCAGCCCACCTCAGTTTAGCCCGCCTCCCTGACCCCTGCCCCCTGCCATTTTATAGCAAGTGCCATCATCCCTCCAATGTCCAGCAGCGTGGTCTCTACCTCTCTGGGACCTCACCAGAAAGTGACCTGCATGCTCATCCTACCACCGACATCCTCTTAGGCCTTTCTTTTTATCATGCACCTCAGAATTCTTCGAAGCTCCATGCATTACTCAATTTCAAAACGACTCCTACATTTTAGGTAATTACCAGGGCAGGACTCTACTTCTTGGCCTTAAAATCTATATTAGTTCCCCCAGGAGCTGCTATAACAAATGACCACAAACTGTTGCTTAAAGAGCAGAAACTTACTGTCTCATTGTTATGGCTACTGTCTCACTGGCACAGGCTACAAGTGCCAAACCGAGACGTTCCCAGGGCCATACTCTCCATGAAGTCTCCGGGGAAGGATCCTTCTTTGCTGCTTCTTAGCTTCTGGTGCTGGCTGTCGTGCTTTGTTCTTTGCCTTCTAGGTGCTTCACTCCAATCTCTGCCTCTTTTGTCACTTGGTGTTCTCTGTGTGTATCTGTGTGTAAACATCCCTCACTCTGAATGAAACGATTCCAGGCATCGGAGTAGGGCTCAACCTTAACTTCATGACATGACATCACAGAGACCGTGCTCCAAAGTAGGTCACATTCTCAGGTATCAGGAGTTAGGACTTCTTTAGGAGGATACAATTCAACCTAGGATGGGTGGTAAGAGAGGGACAGTGTGTGCAGTGTGAGGGTACAGTACCCCTGATCTCTTCCTCTCCAGTCCTCGTTGCAGTTACCAGGTTAAGCCCATTGGGATAGTTTTCTTAGGTCTCTACTTCTTGGAAATCTTCTACTGCCTAGGGCTTAGAATCCACATTCCTTGGCCTGGTATTCAACAGTCATTATAATCAGTCTCAACTCCTCTTCCAAGAATGAGATTCTTCTAGATATCATTGTTCCCGTTAATATCCGTTTTACACTTTTGTAAGGAACGAAGGTGATAATGATGGAGAGGCAAGTGCCAGGGACACAGTAGGCCCTCAGTAAAGGCTGGTAATGATTCCTGCACTCCAAATTGTTAGCTGTTCTCTGTGTCCAGTATATTTCCACCTCCAAGGGTTGAATCATGCTATTTCTGCCTCTCTTTCTTATCTGCAGTTTTCAAAAAAAGCAAACTCATGACTCCTGGGCAAGTATAAACACATCAAAGACTTGGCTCAACTCATGGCTTAACTAGAGAACCAGTATGATTCTATAATTGGTTCAAAGTTCCTTTGGGTGGCTCAATCAGTTAAGCGTCTGACTCTTGATCTCAGCTCAGGTCTTGACCTTAGGGTCTTGACTTTGGGCTCCATGCTGGGTGTGAAACCTAGTTAAAAACAAACACATAAGCAAAGAACAAAACAAAAAACACAAACAAACAGAAACACAAAGCTCATTTGAAATCAAATGTTGATGTGTTCAAGAGAGTAGTAAAATGTAATTTTTGAGTTCTACATTCCACCAGACAGAAAATTCGCTGAGTATCTCCAAGGCAGAGATGTGCAAAATTCTCTCTGTCCTTAAAGTGTTGTAAAGTATCACAGCTGATCATCAAGCACAGCACCACACAGAACAATAGAACACTCCAGTAATCTCTCTTGCCTATTTCTAAATTTTGGATCATTTTCGTAGCGTTCTCTACTTTGTGACCATAAACAGTCTCCAACAAGTATTGTTGATCCTTGAAGATTGTTTTTACCATGCATGGCCTGATTATTTATACAGATGCAGCAAGAATCTTAATTAACTGGAAAAGCCTCCTTGACTTTGCTCGTGAAATCTAGAGCCTAATCATATGAAGCAACTATCAATTCCAAAGGATAAACTTCTTTTGGAAATTTTCAAAATGAATTTTGAATCAGACGTTTCAAAGCCCCTGCCATTCTTCTATCCTAGGAGTAGGAAACCAAGGCCCAAACACTTTCTCGAGCAAACTTTGCATGCTGTACCCATAAATCTCAATGAATTTCCCTCTTCCTGAGGTCTCCAAAATTTGCCTGGGTTTCTGGACTACCTGGGAGTGGACTTCCTTACTCCCAGAGATTGGGATCCTGGAAGCCAGACATCATATTCGTTTTCTTATGAAGGTTTTGGAGACATTAGCTCCACATGTAACAACAACAATTGCTCCTTAGCAGTGGTCTGATGGTGTTTGTTTAAACAACAATCACTCTCATATATCACCCTGTACATATGGCCTTGCTGCAGAATCGATTTTTCCAATGGTATCTTTGGAAACAAGAGGACAGAATTTTATTAAACCTATGCAAATGGTTCTATCAACATGAAAGTGAATGAAACTTAGTAGAAGCATTTGTTTCTCAATTTTGAGGGTAGGTGAAGATGAGGTAATATTTAAAGACGGTTGTTGTGGGTTTACAAATACACAGTCTACTAATTCGTGTAAGGAGAAAGAAATAAGGTTCCACAAATAGCCATACAAGTAGAACATCAAACAGAATGCCATCAATATTCCAAACAAATAACCACAATGGCACATCTTGAATCCGTTCACTCAGTCCTATGTCATTACTTCTCACTCTGCTGGATCTTGAGTCAGTCGTCTGATTTCCTGAGGTACATATGCTTCCAGACTGAGAGTCCCAGTAGTCCTGGCTTTGCTCACTGGCAAGAGTCTGAGCATTGAGTCAGGGCTGCCATCTTGGAAACCTGCTCTGAAGAGTCTCTTTGAGGCAACAGTAGTTCAGAGCACGTCCTACAGTTTTTCCCCTGAAGCTCCAAGATTGTGACCCTGTGGTGAAGACACAAATTCTGAGTGGTCACTTTTGGTAGATCTTCGGAGAAGCCTTAGGAGGAAGCAGAGACCTGTTTGAGAACAGGACTGAATGGTTGTGGTTCATAACGGAATATAACATCGTGGAAGACAGTAAAAGGCTCTTTGGGGGGCATGGTCCTTATTTCATGAGGGTTTGGTCAATGTTTCCTTTGAGGGATTCAGCCCCAAGTGCACTGTCACACCTAACACCTCTATCTCTTTTGTGACACGACTGCCATGAGGCTGCAAGAGGCAGCTCTTCTTGCACATCCGTGGAGCCAGAAGACAATTTCATTGAAGACATGTGAGTGCAGGGCTATAGATAATCCAGTTCCCTTATCCTGGTAGACAGGCTGTGGAGGTGCTGAGTCTTCCTTTTCATGCAGTGCCCTTTGGGGGTGGAGTGAGTGGGGAGAAACCAGGAAACCTTGAGTGATATCCACTTAAAAGAGATTGTTACAAAGTAGAAGTGACTAGTTTTATGTGGCACCAAGAGAGAAGGCTCCAGAATCCCTAACCCCCAACTTGATGGTATTTGGGGGTAACGTAAGTTGGTTTCCATGAGTTCATGAATCTGGGGTCCTCTTGATGGGATTAGTGCCCTTGGAAGAAGAGATAGCAGAGAGTTGCTTCCTCGCTCCATCATGTATGGACACGGTGAGACAGTGCAATTCACAAATCAGGAAGTGAGCCTTTCCCAGGGAAACAAGTTGGCTGGCACATTGGGCTTGGGCTGCCCAGTCTCCAGAACTGTGAGAGATTAATTACTGCTGTTCCTGCTCCCAGGCTGTGGTATTATGGCAGTCCACGCTGACTAAGACAGCAACTATGATGTGTAGATGAGCCTCAGGATGGTAATCTATGAGAAGAGCATTGAGGGTTGAATTATTACTACTAACTAATACCTATTGATAACTATGGTTTGAGTACCACTTCATGTGTACAAATTTATCTGGTTTCACAATGACTGTCTGAAGTAAGTATTCCATTTTAAAGATTAGGGGAGTGAGTTGCAGAGAGGTTAACTGACCCAAATGTGGCAGGCTGAATGGTGGCCCCCGAAAGATGGCCACACTCTAATCCCCAGAGCCTGTGAATGTTACCTTATTCCATAAGCATCTTTGCAGGTGTGATTAAGTTAATGACTTTGAGATGGGGAGATTATTCCGGATTATCTGGGTGGGCCCCAGAGGTACTCAGAAAGGTCCTTCTAAGGAGAGGCATGTAGGCAATGTGACAAAGGCAGAGAGATTGGTGTGATGTGGCCCCAAGCCCAGGACATCTGGCAGCTTCTAGAAGATGTAAGAGGCAATGGATGGATTCTCTCCTGGAGCCTCCAGAAAGAACCAGCTCTGGAAGACCTTGATTTTATCTCCATAAAACTAATTCCATGCTCTTGTCCTCCATAACTGCAGAAGATGAAGTTTATATTGCTTTCAGCTACTAATGTTTTGGGAATTTGTCATGGAGGCAATAGGAAATGGATCCACCAAAGTTCCAAAGACGATATGTAGAAGAAACAGGGCAATGGGGGAACGATTCTTTTAAACTACTGTTATTATTTCTGCACTATTTTGATAAGTTGAGCTTTGAGATTATCTAGATCTGAGCATCAGAAAACACCCTGAGCCCCACAAGAAGACTCCTATAGAATTCAAAGAATGTCTCTTAATGACCCCACACCTTTTGAAAATTCATTATATCCACATTTCTGTGTGTGTGTGAAATGGAAAGAATCAAAGGAAAACATAAAAAAGGAAGCTGTGGCTTTGTCCACATTTATCATTCTGCTTCTGACTATGTGGAAGGAGCAAGATCCTGGGTGGAAAGTTGTGTTTCCAGGGTTGGAGGAGGAGACAAGCGGTGGAGAGGCCTGTGGCTCACAGCATAGGTGCAAGTGGAAGGAAGCCCTCAATGATCAGGAGCGTGGCCAAGTGAACAATTCAGATATGGGGCTACACTGCTTCTATCCAGAATCTTCTAGAAGGAGATCACTCCTAACTTAGGGCTCAGGATGGGACTGATGGGGGCCACATGCTCCTTTTTGACCAATGATCACAAGGCTGTTACCATTTGAGACCCGCATCTGATTTCTTGTGGCATCCATGGATTCTGTGTCAACTAGTCTCCTGTTCCCTCTAGGGAACTTAACAGCGTACCTGAGCATAATACCTGGAGAAGCAATTAGCTGACCATGAAAACATCCAAGGACAAGTTTCACTCAAGGAATATGTAGCTTGAAATGAAACTAGGAAATGGTAGAGATATTTTGAGCAGGAAATATGATTCTAGCTCTCCTCTAGACTTTTATGTATGCAGCCTCACAAGACCAAGTTCATGGGTATGTGACCTGTGCCGTTGCACAGGGCCCTGTACTTAGAAGGATTTACTGTTCTGTTGATGTCATCTTGAAATTCTTATTTTCTTTTGTTTGTTTTTGACAAAGGGCCTGGCATATTCCTTTTGTGCCAGACTTTGCAAATTACATAGCTGGTCCCGGTCTGTGTCTTTATTGCAAGTTGGAAAACAGTTACCTGGGGCCCTCCAAGTCATTAGCACCAATAACTGGTCTAATGATATGGACCAATAATATAGTATTAATACAATAATTTCCAAATCTAGCTGCTTCCCTCCATGGGTTGCCTCCCCATTGGCCACTACTTCCTGCCACATTTAGTTCTCTTAGTACCCACCTTCAAGTGTGAGCATCAAGTAATCCCATGTCTCAATGTAGTGAACAAAAATATATAATCAAAAACATTATAATTTTATGATGATGCAAGAGACAATTGGAACAGCTGGTTAACCATGAGAGGTTTGACCATCTGTCTATCATCTCAAAGTTTCCAGAGCAGGTTGGAATGGATGCACTGGCTAAATCTGGGAAAATCTACCAGTGCCTGGGTCTGGGGTAGAGGAAAGTAGGAAGGTTGTAGGGGAAAGTTTGATCTCCTCCCTGGATGCATCTCTTCTTGTCAGGTCATGCATATTTTGGGGCTTGAAAGAACCATATGAAGAAAACTAGAGAAGGTGTATGGTCATTGGAAGACTTTTTCCAGGCCACATCTTCCTTTTTTTCTCTTGGCTCCCAATCCTTTAGAGTCTTGGCTTTGTACCTGAAGGCTGGTAAATTCTTAATGAGTAACTTGAGACCTTCATGAAAGACTATCATGAAAAAACCCATATGATAGAATCACTGGGAAGTATCTCAGGCTCTAAATTTGGACACATCTAGCCATGTATTTGAGTTTCTTCTTCCTAGAATCACCCCAGAGTCACCCACTCCATGCAGGGAAGATGACCCAACACCATGCCTGGCTCTGTGTGCATGATTTGTGTCATGTAATAAGGGCCTTTGGGATCCACCAGTATAACCCCAAACAACAAATATAGGTTTGTAAAATTTGGTGTGACAGCAGGCACATGGAGAAAAAGCTTACACCTTGGTAAAACTAAAGCACTCCTCCAATTATAGGGCAATATTTCCGTCTCTTTAAAGCCAAATAGTTTCTTCACTAGCTCCAACCAATCTGAGCTTCCTGCCTCAGAGGTTTAAAGGGGGAAACACATTTTCCTCACAGTGAAAGCAAAAGCAGCAGCTCAAACAGGTTCTTTGGAGAACAATGGGGAACTCAGCTCCTTCAAAAGAAGGTGAGCCTGGCCTCAGAGCAATGGATCTGTGAGGGGCAGCAGGACATAGGGGTGTGCATGGGTGTGGGTTCTGGTCTGAGAGGGGACCAAGTGTCGTGCCAGCAGCCCAGCAAAAAGGGATCCCAGGGGAGGAAGAGTGGGAGTAAGGAGGTTGATTGCCCCATGTCCACACGTCTCCTATTTAGCAGGACAAACTTGCTGAACAGCATATCTTCCATCAGTTGCTGTCATGACAGAGTGAGTGCTGCCTGACACCCCATCCATTTCCCTTAGTGGGAAACTAGTGTCCTCAAGGCAGGTCTTTAGACCTGGAAGGCAATTTAGAGAGTAGTCTATCCAAATTCCTCTTTTTTCCTGAAAGAAATCTGAATCCCAGACGATGTGCATGTGGTTTTATCAAATTTCCCGGATACCCAGGTCACAAATGGCACAGGAAGCCTAGAATTCCGCTGGCTGTGTCCTTTCCAACATGTAAGAGAGAAATGCTGTGATCGACAGTGTAACAGAGGAGGTAAGGAAGGGGTGCCATGGGGATAGAATGAGCTATTCTATAGAAAACAAATGTGTGTGAAGCCCTTTGGTTGCCTTCCCTAATTCCAGGGTTGCTACCAGTTCATGTTTCTGGACAGAGAGTGAACTACCTCCCTGGCCTCCCATGATCTATTTCTGATCCAATGTAAACAGAAATGTAGAATCAAGGATCTCAGAAGGAACCAAGAAGAGACCAGAGCGTGCAAGGGTTATGCATGAGTGTAGGGTCAGACATAATTTGCATTGCATCCCTTCTCTGCCCAAAGCCCATTAGCGCAGTGACCTTGGGCAACGTTCTCAGCATTTCTGAGCCACATCAATCTCCTCATTTCAAAAATTAGAGTGGGGGTGCCTATCTGGCTCAGTTGGAAGAGCATGGGACTCTTGATCTCAGGGTTGTGAGTTTGAGCCTCATGCTGGGTGTAGAGATTAAATACATATATACATACATACACTTTAAACATTAGAATACTAGAAAGTATTACATTACTAGAATACTAAAAATTTTATCACTTTATCAGTAATTATTTACATATGTATGTCTGGAAGATAAAGGTCATTAAAATATACCATGATCAGAGTTCAAAATCAGCTCCAAATACGGTTCATAAATTTCGATTCTTTCATATGTCTTGTTTAATTTGATAAATAAGTTTTCACTTTCCTGTTTCTTTTTGTAAAATGTTTTTGGTTAAGAAATGGTTGGTCATTTTTCCATAGAATTGGACAGTGTACATTTTGCTCATTAAATCCTCAAGACATCATATGACAGGTTCTTCTAGTTTCCGTGTTTTGTATAAATTTAAATTTAAGGAGAGGCTTGATCAGATGAAGGCTTGCCTGGTTATTTGGGTGGCAATATTTCATAGGTGCAGTTGTAAACGTCCAGCAGAAGGCACCTTATATATTCTTCTGTCTCTTTCTGTAATGTAGCAGACTGTAATGATAGTCTAGAGTAACTTTCTCTCATTAACGGTCACAAATAATAATATTATAATTCTATCATTCTTTCTTCATTTATTGGATGGCATAATCCTTTAAAAAGAAAGTTCCCCTGAATCATACCTTCATTTCCATAAGGTGTAGTTAATAAGACAAAAGGAATGCTTGATTCTTTTTTGTCCATGTTCAGACTGATGACATCATTTCCTAGCATACCCCAAAGAGAACACTTCACTTCTTTTGCGATGTTGGTATTGTTATGAATTCATGAACTTCAACATATTTGATGAATTTCAATCCATTGAAATTATTATTCTCATTGGTACTCAAATTACCCCATCTCTGTCCAGTCAGCCTCTTCAAGTTGGCCCTGTACCCCTTTCGGTAAGATCCAAACATTTTTTTTGAAAGTGATCTCTGCACCCAATGTGGGGCTAGAACTCATGAACGTGGGATCAAGAGATGTATGCTGTATTGACAGAGCTAGCCAGGCGTCCCACGGTCTGAGTAGTTTCTGGTAGAATCCTCGCTTTCTAGTATGAGTAGATAGTCTAGGATCCAAGTGTACATTTCATGGCCCACATCTGGAATCGGTACCTTCTCCTAAGAGTCCTAAAGTTTTTGGTGGGAAATGGCATTTGAAGTACACAGTATGGGTGCTAAGGGTGTTCATTGTCACTGGGTTTGTCCTTGGGCTTCAAAACTACACATGTGCACAAAAAGCTAAGAATAGGACAGGATTCCTGAAAACAATTTAAGATTTTCTTGACGTTTTTTCCCCCTATTTGGCCTTACACTCTATCCCATTAGGACAATAGCCAATGAAGCAACTGCATTTTCAAGTTTCTTGGACCAATTCTTTGTGTGGTTTGTCTATTACACCAAATACTATGTATTGCATTTGCTTTTGATTTTTACTAGTTATCTGAAAGTATAGTTTTTGTTGTATAATTATGTAAGCTATTTACAGATGTTCCTCACTATCCACAAGCAGAATGTTCCTATGAAATCTTTTATGAAACAAAATGACATAAAGGAGAGAAGCAATTACCATCAATGTACATGGAAAAAGGGTGCGCATTCCCAGATCTCCCCCAAATAACCTCCCTTATGTGTTTCTGATACTTTTAGACACAACTTGTTAACAGATGCACACATTTAATTGAGAGAAAGCCCACGTGCTCATCTGGCTCACACACTGGTGACTGGGTGGTGAACCCCTGTGTGAGGTTCCCGGGGAAGGTGATTGGCAGCTGGCGTGGACAACGGCCCACTTGGCCTCTCCATTAGCTCATTTGGCTGTAAAACAAATGCGGAACGCTGTGTTCGTGTTCAGCTTTTTTTTTTGTACAAATGAAAAATCCTCTTTGAATTTATGTCAGCCAGCAACAGCAGGTACACATGTAGGTCTTTCATAAAGGGAAAGAGCTGTAATTCGAACTCTCAAAAAGAAGGAAGTACATGCTTTCAAGACAAATCTATGAAATCTAAGTATACTCAAAGTAGTTTCCAGCTTCTACCCTGTCCCCCACTTTATTCCTCCCATCCCTCTGTCAGCAATTTCTTTGGTGGCAGTTCAGATGATTTGCCTTTGCTTTATCATGTGCATGAAATATATGTTGTATTTTGTACCTACAGTTCATGTTCCTCCCCATCAGAGAAATGACAGTAAACTAAATATTATTTTCTTCACTTTGCCTGTTTTTTTTTTTTTTTTTTTTTTTGCTTAATGAAATATCCTGGAGATCTCTCCATCCCGGCATAGAGAGGTATTTCTTATTCCTTTCTACAGTTGGATAGTATATCGCTGTGTGTATGTACCTTAGTTTATTCAACCAGACTCCTACTGGTGGGTATTTGGTGGATTTTTTGTCTTTAATTATTACAAATAGTGACACAGAGAATAAACATATGCCTAATGTTTTCCTGTGTTTTTCTCAGTGTAGCTCTGGTACATAAGGAAGGGGAACTTCTTCCTCTACCCTTCAAGGTCTTCCAGCTGCCCTAAGAATTACATTCACTTGAGGTAGATTAACAAGAGAGAAAAAAAAAAAAGCAGTGTGCACAGATGCTCAGTAATGAAACTAAAACCAAGAGAAATGACCAAGGCAGGAAGTTTTTATACTTTTTAGGCAAAGAGACGATGGATCTGTGAGGGATTGACAAAACAAGGAAAACTTAACTTTGGGAGCATCTGTTAGGGAGGAATTCTAAAGAGACTTTGGGCTGGGGTAGTAAAATAGTAGAAAGTAGTGGGCTGTTTATACAGTCTTCTTGGCTCTAAATCTCCCATCCTTGGACATAAGGGTGTCTCTTTACCTCCTGGGACAGGAAGGACACCTTTTACACGGGAGAATTTGTTTTCTGCTTGCAGGAGGACAGAAGAGGGTCTTAGTAATCTTCCCACATAGGTTGTATCTTAAGTTACTTTCACTTAAAATAGTCAGTATGCCAGGGTGCCTGGGTGTCTCAGTCGGTTGAGAGTCCGTCTTCGCTCAGGTCATGATCTCACAGTTCGTGGGTTCGAGCCCTTCAGGCTCTGTGCTAACAGCTTGTTGGGAGCCTGGAGCCTGCTTCAGATTCTGTGTCTCCTTCTCTCTCTGCCCCTCCCCCGCTCACGCTTTCTCTCACTCTGTTTCTCCAAAATAAATAAATGTAAAAAAATTAAAAAAGAAATAGCATGCCAAAATTGCACGTTTAGGAGTGAGCTGCCCTGACCACTACAGGCATAAGTCCTAAAATTGGGACTCAGAATCCAATAAATGTATATGTAATTTGTACAATATTGCCAATTTCTCCTCTGTAGGTTTTAGACTGTTTTTCAATTTCATTAGCCATGGAGAAGAGAACTGTTTCCTTTAAACCTTTACTGACTAATTATAGCAGCAAATTTTTCGATTTTTGCCAAATCCGTAAGTGGAGAAATAGTATCTCAGTGTAATTTTAATTTACTATATTTAGTTATTTTCTTTTCCTATGTCGGATTTATTTTTCTCTACTTTAAGTGAGTGTTCATATATTTTTACATAGTTGAGGAGCATTGGCATTTCTTTTTTTTCTTTGAACTGTTTATTCCTATGTCTTGCTCCATTTTCTATCAAGCTGTTGGAATTTGTCTCTCTACTTTTAGGTATTCTTTGTATAAGAGGAGAATTAACCCTCTTTGATATAGTCTGACATTCATATTTTAATTGTGATGCTCCTTGTCTCCCATTGTCTTTTAGGTCTTTATGCAGTCAGATGTATGAATCCTTTTCCTTACAATCTTTCAAATCTTAGAAACAGTTGCCCCACCCCTAGGTTACAAAGGATTGGTCTGAGTTTCTTCTAGTATTTATGTGGATTGATTTTTAGTGTTATGTTTCCAATGTATTTAGCATGTGAATGGCATGAAGACGTGGGTGCAGTTTTGTCTTTTTCTGTGTGGTTTTGTAGTTATCCCAATGCTGGTTATTAGTCCATCTTTCTCCCCATTGCTTTGAGAGGCTGCTTTATGGACGATAAATGTAACGTAATACAATTGCACTGGATACTCATGAATATAGTAGACCAATTTGGTCTATCTCTGAAATGTCCCTTTTTGTTTTCCGTTCTGTCTCTGTTCACACACACGTCATACTGCCTTAATTATAGGGGTAAAATATTTTACTATCTGGTAGAGATGGCCCTCCCTCATCGTTCTTCTCTTTGTTGACCCTACAGGCTAATTTTCTTTCTTCATTCATCCAAATGAAGTTTATAGTCAACTATTTTAGCTGCAGAGAAAATATGGTGATAAATTTGTTAAAATTTATATTTCTATAAAATCACATTAAAGAAGTATCTGTTAAAACAGCGTTGAATTTGGGGAAATGTCTGTTCTGCATCAAAGTACTTTTCTTCTTAACTCTACCAAAGAGGATGTATTGTAACAATCCATTTTCTCATATTGAACCACCGTTGTATTTCTGAAATAAATCACATTTAATTATGGGGTATTACTTTTTAGTGTCTGACAATTTATTTGGGATTTTTGCAATAGTATTCGCAAATGAGACAAGTCTGTAGCTTTATTTATTGGTGAAATCTTTGTTAGCCTTTGAGATCAATATCATACTTGTGGCATAGAATGAACAGGAAAGATTTCCTTCTGTTTTAAGTCATCAGAAATAGTTTAAGAAAGGTTTAAGTGAGATCCCCATGAAACCATCTGGACCTGGTACTCTTTTGTAGGGGAACTCTTTAACTACTTTGTTGTTTCTTCCATGGTGAGTGAATTGTTTCATCTTTTTGTCTTTATGGGACCAACATGGATAGTACACTACTGCAGGTTTTCATGGAGAAACACAAAGGAGATAAGAGGAACGTGATGGTTTCCACTTACCTTCGTTGACTTTTTTCCTTTTCCTTCTCTTTTTTACACCCCACAGCCGCTGGTAGTGACATGGAAGACCCTCAGGACAACAGTCTGAGGATTGTTTTGGTGGGGAAAACTGGAAGTGGGAAGAGCGCAACGGCAAACACCATCCTGGGGAGTAGAGTCTTTGAGTCTAAAGTTGCTCCCCATGCTGTCACTCCCAAGTGTCAAAAAGCATCCAAGGAGTGGAAGGGGAGGAAACTTCTTGTTGTTGACACCCCAGGGCTCTTTGACACCAAGAAGACCCTGAATACCACGTGCAGGGAAATCAGTCGGTGTGTCCTCTACTCCTGCCCTGGGCCCCACGCCATCGTCTTGGTCCTCCAGCTGGGCCGCTACACGGAGGAAGAACAGAAGACCGTGGCATTGATCAAGTATGTCTTTGGGAAGCCATCCTTGAGGCACATGATCGTGTTGTTCACTGGCAAAGATAACTTGGAAGGGCAGAGTCTGAGTGACTTCTTAGCAGGTGCAGATGTGAAGCTAAGAAACATCATCAGCGAGTGTGGGAACCGCTACTGTGCCTTCAACAACAGAACCTCAGAGGCCGAGAAGGAAGCTCAAGTGCAGGAGCTGGTGGAGCTGATAGAGGAGATGGTGCAGAGCAACGGAGGGGATTACTTTACTGATGCCATTTACGAGGACACAGAGAAGAGGCTGAAGCAACGGGAAGAAGACCTGAAGAAGATCTACACCGATCAATTAAATAATGAAATTAAACTAGTAGAAAAGGAATATGCTGATAAATCACAGGAAGAACGGGAGGAAAAAATAAAATGGCTAAAGATGATTTATGATGAACAATTAAAAAACATCAGGGAAGAAGCTGAGAAGGGCATATTTGAACATGTTTTAGATGGGATTAGGAGGATGCTTTCAAAAATATGGCGTATGTTCTGGTAGTAAAGACCATTTCATTTTTTCTTTTGAATTTACGATGATTTGCGATAGTGGTAGATTGTAGTTTCCATAGATAGCTGTGACAGTAGCTTCTACTTATTCTTCCTATAACCTGATGCTGTTACTCCTGCCACTAACTTGCGGGGCCTGTGTCCTCTACCTTGGAACTGGGCAGATCTGGGACCATTTCAATTAATAGCAGATGGTTGAAGCAACACCTTGTGACTCTAAGGTTACATGTGGGCAATGCTTCCTTGCCCTGTTGGAGTTCGTACCCTTGGAATTGACTGTCATGTTGTGAGAAAGCCCAGGCTGTCTCTTGAGAGGCCCCCATGCCAGGGCCTGAAGTCGCTGGCCCACTTCCCAGCTCACCTTTCATTTGTGACTCAGATCAACTTGCCCGCCATGCAAATGAGGCAACACAAAAGTGGGCCCTCCGGCTGGCCGCCATCTCAGGCGAAGTTGCAGAAAGCAAAGATGATCCATTCCCACTGAGTCCTGCCCAAATGGCAGCTTTATGAGAACAAATAAATGATGGTTTTTGTTTTTAACCAGTGAGCTTCAGAATGGTTTGTTATGCAGTGAGAACTAACCAGAATGAAGCCTCTTCCCAGCTCTCAGTCCACACCGCCTCCCCTTCCCACCTATCCCTCTTCACCCAAAGTTGGCATAATCAGGCAATGGCATATAGAGTTCAAAGACTCAGGAAAATTCAAATCAGAAATCCTGCACATGTTAAGCGTCTGAACCACTGGTCACATGCGTCGTTGCACCACATGGTCACAAGTACTATGTTAGGGAGGTATCGGGTTTCTCTGGAAAGATTGTTCTGTGGTTCATGGAGATCTGAAAGTCACAGGATTCTCTTACTGTGTTTCTCTCACTTCTTTTTTAGGGACCATCCTAACCTAAAATGTCTCCACTTATATCTGAAAAATCCCATCTGGGCCACATAGTCTTCATTTGCCTCTGCAGAATCACACTTCACCCAGCTCTTTGCCCCCTGAGGCTGATCTAGTTGCACTACATCGGTGGGATCTCTTGTTCTCTGACTTCTGCCTGGCTGGCCAATGGGAAGTCCAAGTCAGAGGCCCTGTGGAAGTAGAAAAGCAAGGCTGGGGTGTCCATTCTCCCACCTCTATCTCTGCAGGGCCATCTCTGACTAGCTGCAGTCCTACACTAAAGGTCACAGCTCCTCCCTTGGTGGCCTTTCTACCCACCTCTTCTTCTGCATTCCAGTCTTTGTTCACCCCTGCAGGTGGAATTTAATTTTCTTATCGATACTATTAATGTCCCTGTGTTTTCTAAATTCCCTGTGTGCACAGTGTGTAAGAGGCCCCTTCTCTAAACTTTCTCCAAGTACCTAATGAGAGCAGACTATCTTTTTCTTGTTAGAACCTGATTGATAAATCTTATGGTACCCAGTTCTCTTTCAGAGCATCTTTATTGTTGTTGATGGTTTTATATTCCCTCTAGTGCTTGTTTTCTGACACCAGAAAAATCTCTCCTTACCCTTCCATGCTGTGACATTTGCAGTAAGTAGATGAAAGGTTCTGTCTTGCTAAAACAATAAAGAAACTTCAAAGTTAGATGGGTGACTCTCAGTCACTCACAAGGATTGCAGACATCCCACATCCAAATTATTAGAATTTTTATTCGTCCTTTGTTTTGTCTGTGAACATGACTGAGAGTGTTTACCATATCAGTGACTTTTTGGGAGACGGATTAGAGATTAAGTCTGGAAAACTTAAGATTCTAAATACCCGCTCATTCTAAGATTCATCACCAGTACTCAGAACGCAGTAAAAGCAACACGGAAGAAAAATCCTCTCATGAGAAAACATGTGTCAAAGACAAAGTGAGACCAAAGTACTCTTTGCCATCATGCAGTTCTTATGTTCAAAAGTACTTCCTTGTAAGTGACTCATTTGTGTGATAGTATCTCTAGAAAGCAAAGTATTCATGCTCTCTCCTGACTTTTTTCATTTCAGAACCATTTAAAAGATATTTTCTCTCAGAGATATGCAGAAGCATTCTTAATACAATTAACCTGTGTGAGGGCTGTTTGAATGTGCAGCTTACGTGAGCTAATTTCTTTTTTCCCAGCCTTAGGTTCTATTTTGGAAGGTAACACATACCCAGAGAAAAAACGAGTAAATCAAATAAATCATTATCTCTTCACTTGACAATTGAAATATTGCTCACTCACTTCTCTTAACATATTTTATGTCCCAGTTTTCCCTGAAGATGGTTCTATTTCAGTGCTGAAGACTGTGGTATTTCCAGCGTTTAATGTGTCCATGATCCCTGTTGTTGAAATATGTGATAGTCATGACCACGATGGGGAATTTAAACAAGGATTTATAGAAGAAGACCTGAGGAAGGATGTAGGTGTGAAGTCTACTGTGAAGGATGTGTAGGATGTGTCCATGTGGGTGATGGGTAGGATGATCATGCTTCTGTTCAGAAACAGGAAAGTTCAGGGTGACAGGTAAGATTTTCAGGGGAAGGGTAGAGTCAGGAGCAACAGCGTTCAGTTAGGTTTGTGACAAGTTGAATATCAGATGTCAAAGGTAGGGTCCAATATAAATGACCTGCATTAACTTGAAATCTGGGTCCGAAGGTTATGTGAAAGGCTTGGGGTAAATGTGGCAGGGTGTTAACATAAGTATCTCCAATTTCAGCTGAATCTTTCTAATTGCCAATACCCCACAGTCAAAGCTCTATGCCAGAAGATCCACATTGCATGCCCAAAGGAAGAAGCGAGAACCAGTTTTGTGAGATTTAGTCCTTCAATTAATTTCATAGATATTTGAAGGGGTCAAGAGGAAAGGACTTTTTTTTTTAGGTTTTATTTAAGTAATCTCTACACCCATCATAGGGCTCCACCTCATGACCCTGAGATCAAGGGTCGCATGATTTTCCAACTGAGCCAGCCAGGCACCCCAGGAGGAATGATTTTTTTTTTCAATGTATGAAGTTTATTGTCAAATTGGTTTCCATACAACACCCAGTGCTCACCCAAAAGGTGCCCTCCTCAATACCCACCACCCACCCTCCCCTCCCTCCCACCCCCCATCAACCCTCAGTTTGTTTTCAGTTTTTAACAGTCTCTTATGCTTTGGCTCTCTCCCACTCTAACCTCTTTTTGTTTTTTTCCCTTCCACTCCCCCATGGGTTTCTGTTAAGTTTCTCAGGATCCACATAAGAGTGAAAACATATGGTATCTGCCTTTCTCTGTATGGCTTATTTCACTTAGCATCACACTCTCCAGTTCCATCCACGTTCCTACAAAGAGCCAGATTTCATTCTTTCTCACTGGTGTGCACATTTTCTTAAGCACCAATTCTCTGATACAGATTTGTGAGAAAGGACAATGAGATAGGTAGATTTTAATTATATTTTTAATTCCTCTTGAGTTAATAGTTGCTTTTGTAGGAAAAATGCTTTGAGCAGGCTTATGCAAATGAGTCCCTTAGACTTTAAGTCAATTGCTTCTTGTGGAGCAGTGTGGAGTACACGGGGAACAGCCTACGTAGCAAAATTAAACATAGACGCTGCACAGCTACCTCGTTCTCACCCTCATGGTGAATTCCCTTGACAATCTCCCAACCAAATTTTCATACAATTCTTAATGCTTCTTCATTCCTCCATGAACTGAGGAAAAGACAATATATCTCTTGCTTCCTGAACCTGGAGAGGTGGAATCTGGGACAAATGTCTCATTGGCCTATTCTTTCTTCCTCTCTGTTTTCTTTCCCCTAGAAGAAGACAGAGTGTTCTCAGCTTCTATTTTCTGGATATCTACTATATAAAATTCTATTGTGCAGCAAGGGAGCCCTGGGCTTTGTCATGCAAATTGGACAAGTGATAGACTATAGGCAATCCCTTGTAAAGAAACACCACCACCCTGGATTACAAGGCTGTCATGTTTTCACAAATCCTTTCTTTTTTTTTTTTTTTTTTAGTCTAGAAGCTGTTTCTTCAGGTTTTTCTCTATACTGTATGATGCATTAGAATGTATCAGAGCTATCGGGAAGGCTTGTTAAAGTACAAAGCCTGATTCAGTAGGCTCAGGGTGGAGCTTGAGAATCTGCATTCCCTACAGGTTGTGTTGTTCGCAGGTGTTGCCCATGCTGCTTGTCTGGGACCATAGCTTCAGAGTGACCCCCAGTCGCAAATAATCTCACATTTGAAAGGGACAAAGTCATTTCAATCATATTCAAGGCATTTCCCTCGTTCCAAATGTTACCAGCTAGATTCAGGATACCGAAGACTCCTCCTCTCCAAGATCCTCAAGTATACATGCAAAGAACTAAATTAAATAAGGCAAAATGCCAGATTTCTATCAAAAGTCTAGGACTCCCTAATAAAGAGGGAGTAGAGACCAGAGCAGGGGCCAAAACCCAAAGTTGGAAAACTTTATTCTTCTCCCTGAATGGAACAGAGCTATTCGCACACCCTGGGGCCATCTGACAACCAGATTTACTGTCCAAGAAGGTGACTCAGCTGGGACCTGCCAGAAAGAATTTCTTTGGTGTGTATACAGAATGGAATAAGGGACCAAAAGTGTGGGTCAAGTCTGGCCCCAGTAAGCTAAAACGGAGAAAGTACCATCTGTTTCATGTTTTTAAAAAGTAAAACATAATAGGAAAAAGTGGTCTACTGAACTATCCTAAAATTCTCACATTCTGAAACAGATCAATCACTGTCTTTCATGAGATCATTTATGAAGGGCTCGCAGCAGAGTTTCTGCTTCCCTGGGGTGAAGGTAGAGGGATCAGCACTTTCTCCTCTGAGCCAGAGAGAGGAGAGTCACCTCTTGTATCCTTCTCTGTGTCTTTCAAAAAAAAATGCTAATGAGGTGCCTGGGTGGTTCAGTTGGTCAAGCATCTGACTATTGGTTTCCTTTGCAGAGGTCATAACCTCATGGTTTCCTGAGTCTGAGCCCTGAGTAGGGGTCCATGCTGACAGTGGAAGGCCTGCTTGGGATTCTGCCTCTCCTTCTCTCTCTGCCCCTCCTCCTTTGTGCTATCTTGGGCTCTCTCAAAATAATAAATAAACTTTAGGGAAAAAAGGGAGGTGGGATTATACCAGGTGGGCCTGACCTAATCAAAAAATATTTAAAAGCAAGAGATTCTCCCACTGGAGAGAATATCCATGTTGAATATCCATATGGAGAGCTGCCTATCAAGAGAGGCAGCCAGGGTGACCCTCTGGGAGGAGGAACTCAGTCCTACAACCACAAGTAACTCAATGCTGCCAACAACCTGAATTAATTTGGAAAAAGACCCTGGACTCCACAGAGGACACGAGTGAGCAGCTGACTCCTTGACTGAAGCTTCAAGCAACTCTGAGCACAGGACCTAGTCAGGCCTTGCCTAGACTCCAGACCCCCAGAGACGGAGCCAATAAGCGTATGTTGTTTCAAGTTGCTAAGTTGGAGGTCATTTGTTAGGCACCGATAAAAAAGTAATGCACTTGTTATCTTTATAGTGAGTTTCTTTTAAATAGCATGTGGTTGGCCTTGCTTTTTAATCCAGTCCTACAGTCCCTGCTTTTTATTCCGGGGTGTTTAGACCATTTATCACAGTCTACATGGAAGTACTATTAGACCACTTCACATGTCGTTTAAGGAACTTACACTAGTGTACTTAACAATTTCTGCCTCCTGGGTGTTGTCATGCCTGACTTTCACAAACATTGTAGGTCCCTCAATACACTATTACTATTTTTGTTTTAGACAATTATCTTTTAGAGCTATAAAGTGTAAGCTACAAAATGTCTTTTGTATTATCTTCCTTTTTGCCATTTCTGGAGCTTTTTATTTCTTTAGGTAAATACAAATTTCTGTCTCGTATCACCTTCATTCCTTCTGGATGAGGAACTTCCTCCAAAATTTGTTGTAGCACAGGTAAGTCAACAGTGATTCCGCTCAGCTTCTGTGAGGCAGCCTTTAGCTCACTTTTATATTTGAAAGCTATTTTTATTGCTTAGAGAATTCTGGGCTGACACTTTTGTTCTTTCAGTAATATAAAGATGTCACTCAATTGTCTTCCGGATTGCAAGCTCTGACAAGGAATCATCTGTAATTACAATCTTTATTCCTCTAATATAATGTGCCTTTTACACCCCAGTTATTTTTACGTCTTCCTCTTTATCTTTGGTTTTTAGCAGTTTGAGTATGAAGTGCCTAGATTTTTATTTGTTTGTTTCTGTATTTAGCCTCCTCAAGCTTCTCTGGGACTCTTGGATCTGTGTCTTGGTGTCTTCCCTTGTTTTTACAAACGTCTGAACCATTAGCTCTTCAAATGTTTCTTCTGTTCATTTTCTTTTTTTCTCCTTCTGGTACTTCAGATACATGTGTGTTAACCTGTTTGATTTGCTTTGCAGCTCCCGGATACTCTATTCTCTTTTTCTTTTTCTCACTCATTTTTAACTTTTGTTTTCATTTGAAGAATTTCTATTCTCTCTTCTTCAAATTCACTGACTCATGTTGAGTCAACTGTGTTGACTGATATACCTGCTAGGGAGCACTTCATCTCTGATGGTGCTTTTGACTTCTACCACGTATGTTTGATTCTTATGGCTTTCATCTGTCTGTTGAAATTTCCCCATCTTTTATTTCATGTTGTCCAGTTTTTATTCAGTCCTTGTTGTTATTTTAAAATCCCTGTTCAATTTCTGGACTTTTTCTGAGTCTACCCTGTTGATTGTGTTTTATTTTTGTTCTCCTGCTTTTAAAACAAGTTTCATAATTTTATTAAATTGTAGACATAGGAAGAAAGGAGCAAATGAAATAAATAATATTGATGCCTAGATACAGAATCCCTTTTCCTCCATCAGGCTGTTAGGGTGGGATTTGAGTCAGCCCACAGGGAGTTGGACTGGTTGGGATTGTTGCTACAATTATCGATGGAGCAGCTAAGGCCCCATATTTCTCTAGGGTGCCTTGAGCTTAGTGTGGGCACTCAGATGCCATGTGGTTTTACTCAGTGTTCTCATCCCGTTTACCTTCAGCTTCCAGTCATCCCTACACACTCTGCTTCCCAGAATCTCTCCAGGCCCGTGATGGATGGCTGGTGCTTATCAATCATTGCTCCTATGGCATGTGGGGGCAGGGCAGCACATATGTCTGTTGTCCTGGTCCAGCCTGAGTCTTAAGCATGGTCTGTGCACCTGGGCCTGGGGATGTGGACTTTCTCAGTAGGTCTGACTGTACTAGGGTTCTCAAGGAAACAGAAACAGGTGGAAAGATATCAATATCTATACCTACCTATCTCTATCTATCTCTCTATCTCTCTATCTCTCTATCTATCTATGGATGTAGACATATATCTATAGATATTGGTATCTTTCCACATTTGCACTTTGTAACTGGCATGTAATCATATCCGACCTTATACTTCAACTAGCTCCCAGGAATATACACACAATAATGTGCAGTATTTATTATTGTGAATAATACCTGTGGAGTATGTATGAGTGTGAAATGTATCTGTTTATGAAATCTTTTTTTTTTTTTAATTCATGAGCATTTACTATTACTTAAAGTTTCCTCTTGGATTTGATGATTCTGTATCACAGTTTTATGGAATTTAACCTACAAAGTGGTTTCATCATATTATTTCATCATACACGAAAGCTATCAAGATGAACATTAATGTGATCATGTCAATAAAGAAATGGAACCCCTTTGGCCGCACCTCTTGGAGCAGGTGCATAAGGATGGCTCTGAGACAGACACAAGTCCGGTGCCACGTGCCACACCCTGCTCTCTCTGCTACTCCTTCTAACACGCCCTCGCGATGTCCCAAGTAGAGCTTTTTACCCGTGGATGTCGAAGCCTTCCTTTGATTCAAGCATACATTTCCGTATGCGAATTTAAAAGCCATAATACTTATATTTATTTTAACGTCCCTTTTCTATATGCAAACAAGACAGAAACAGACAACAATTGGAGGGTTTGTGTGGACACGTGTGCACAAGACAACGTGAAATGAAAGAATGACGGGTTGAAGTCAGCCCCACAGTGCGTGCTCATGCACACGCGGCCCTGGAGGCAGAGCTGAGGACAGCGGCCGTTCCCCCAACCCCAGCCCCCTCCCTTTCGCCCCGCGGGTCCCCGAGTTGCCGGGTTACTGAAGGGATTCCCCCCTCACTCAGAGCCCCCATGTGAGCCCCGCAGGGCTGCTGAGGAGGCTAAAGATGGAGATTAATGGCGGACTTCCGCCCAGCGGCACTTCACCGAGCCCAGCTCACTGCAAGGGCCACTAGAGCCCTCAGACCTCCTGACCCAGCTCACCACAACCCCGAAGTCCAACGTGCCACCTCCACTCTGGCGCCCTAGGAACTAGTGGCATCTAAGCACAGTCGCGCGGTGTCTTCTAATCCACGTGGAACTGGGATGGCCCTAGGGGTCCCCCCAACAACCACCTTCTCCACGTGGAGCTGCCCCCCACTTCCCGCCAACACCACCTTCCTTCCAGCCCCTGAACCCTGGGCCGGGTGAGTAGGTGCCTCCTGTTGCAACCACACCTCCGGACTAGAGCATGGCTGATTTGAAGAGAGGAGCCAACTTCCTTGAAAGTGTTTTGTCACATTCTGACAGAGTAATAAGGAAACCCTATGGGTTGGTTACACAACCTAAGGGTGGCATCTGATTTTCTAATGATGTGGCAATCAAGCACTTTCATGGGCTGGCCTTCCCCCATTGAACTCCATGGGACCACCATAGCAGTGGAATGTCGGGGTCTGAGGCTTTCCACCAGTGCACCTGTGGCTCCCTCTTTCTCCATTGTGTGAGACGACCTCTGGATTTTGTTTTGTTTAGTTTTGTTTGTTTTGTTTTTTTGCATAGTAATCCATTTGAGAAGCACAATGAAGACATTCCCCAAATTTCGACTTCACTTTGGAAAGACATCAGCCATAATAAATGCTAGAAACTTGGGAACTGTGTTATTTTCACTATAGTTATTTCTCTTTTTTGGCAGTAAATTATTGTAAAGGAAATAAACCGATGTTTCAGAAGTAAACATTAATATGTATGACCCTGACATCACTTTCACGGGTGATAATAAAACATCCAAGGGTCACAAAGGGCCAGATCTAGCTGGGTATGAGAGCTAGGACAGTATTAAGGAGGGTCAGTGTCTGCTTTGGTCTGAATGTTTGTGTCCCCCCGCAGGTTTCATATATTGAAAATTTCGTGCCCAAGATGGTTTTAGGAGCTGGGGCCTTAGGAAGGTGAGTCAGTCAAGAGGGTAGATCCCATATGAGTGAGAATTGTGCCCTTCTACAAGAGGCCCCAGAAAGCTGACTCATCCTTTCCACCATGTGAGGACACAGCCAGAAGTCAGCAGTCTGCAACCCAGAGAGGTCTCTCACCAGATCCTGACTGAAATCACATCTCCATCTTGGACCTCCAACCTCTAGAACCATGGGGAAAATTCTTCTGCTATTTACAAGTGGCCCAGTCTGTGCTTTTTTAAATTTTATTTTTTATTTTTTTAATATGAAATTTATTGTCAAATTGGTTTCCATACAACACCCGGTGCTCATCCCAACAGGTGCCCTCCCCAATGCCCATCACCCCCTGCGTCCCTCCCACCCACCATCAACCTTCAGTTTATTCTCAGTTTTTAAGAGTCTCTATTGGTTTGGCTCCCTCCCTCTCTAATGTTTGTTTTTTCCTTCCCCTCCCCCATGGTCATCTCTTAAGTTTCTCAGGGTCCAGATAAGAGTGAAAACATATGGTGTCTGTCTTTCTCTGTATGACTTATTTCACTTAGCATAACACTCTCCAGTGCCATCCGCGTTGCTACAAAAGGCCATATTTCATTCTTTCTCATTGCCAACTAGTGTTCCATTGTGTATATGAGCCACAATTTCTTTATCCATTCATCAGCTGATGGACATTTAGGCGCTTTCCATAATTTGGCTATTGTTGAAAGTGCTGCTATAAACATTGGGGTACAAGTGCCGCTATGCATCAGCACTCCTGTACCCCTTGGGTAAATTCCTAGCAGTGCTATTGCTGGGTCATAGGGTAGTTCTATTTTTAATTGTTTGAGGAACCTCCACAGTTTTCCGGAGCAGCTGCACCAGTTTGTGTTCCCACCAACAGTGCAAGAGGGGTCCCGTTTCTCCACATCCTCTCCAGCATCTATAGCCTCCTGATTTGTTCATTTAGCCATTCTGACTGGCGTGAGGTGGTATCTCAGGGTGGTTTTGATCTGTATTTCCCTGATGAGGAGTGATGTTGAGCATCTTTTCATGTGCCTGTTGGCCATCTGGATGTCTTCTTTAGAGAAGTGTCTGTTCATGTTTCCTGCCCATTTCTTCACTGGATTATTTGTTTTTCAGGTGTGGAGTTTGGTGAGTTCTTTATAGATTTTGGATACTGTCCATTTGTCTCATATGTCATTTGCAAACATTGTTTCCCATTCTGTTGGTTGCCTTTTCGTTTTGTTGCTTGTTTCCTTTGCAGTGCAGAAGCTTTTTATCTTCATGAGGCCCCAAAAGTTCATTTTTGCTTTTAATTCCCTTGCCTTTGGAGATGTGTCATGTAAGAAATTGTTGCGGCTGAGGTCAAAGAGGTTTTTCCTGCTTTCTCCTCTAGGGTTTGATGGTTTCCTGTCTCACATTCAGGTCCTTTATCGATTTTGAGTTTATTTTTGTGAATGGTGTACGAAAGTCGTCTCGTTTCATTCATCTGCATGTTGCTGTCCAGTTCTCCCAGCATCATTTGTTAAAGAGACTTTTTTCCATTGGATATCCTTTCCTGCTTTGTCAAAGATTAGTTGGCCATACTTTTGTGGGTCCAATTCTGGAGTGTCTATTCTATTCCATTGGTCTATGTGTCTATTTTTGTGTCAATACCATGCTGTCTTGATGATTACAGCTTTGTAGTAGAGGCTAAAGTCTGGGATTGTGATGCTTCCTGCTTTGGTCTTCGTCTTCAATATTACTTTGGCTATTCAGTGTCTTTTGTGGATCCATACAAATCTTAGGATTGCTTGTTCTAGCTTCAAGAAGAATGCTGGTGCAATTTTGATTGGGATTGCATTGAATGTGTAGATAACTTTGGGTAGTATTGACATTTTAACAATATTTATTCTTCCAATCCATGAGCATGGAATGTTTTTCCATTTCTTTATGTCTTCTTCAATTTCCTTCATAAGCTTTCTATAGTTTTCAGCATCCAGATCTTTTACATCTTTGGTTAAGTTTATTCCTAGGTATTTTATGCTTCTTGGTGCAATTGTGAATGGGATCAGTTTCTTTATTTGCCTTTCCGTGGCTCCATTATTGGTGTATAAGAACGCAACTGATTTCTGTACATTCATTTTGTATCTTGTGACTTTGCTGAATTCATGTATCAGCTCTAGCAGATTTTTGGTGGAATCTATCGGGTTTTCCATGTATAATATCATGTCATCTGCAAAAAGTGAAAGCTTGACTTCATTTTGCCAATTTTGATGCCTTTGATTTCCTTTTGTTGTCTGATTGCTGATGCTAGAACTTCCAACACCATGGTAAACACAGCGGTGAGTGTGGATATCCCTGTCGTGATACTGATCTCAAACCCTCAGAAACACAAGCAATTCTCAGGGAATACCATGAAAAATTATATGCCAACAAATTGGACAACCTGGAAGAAATGGACAAATTCCTAAGCACCCACACACTTCCAAAACTCAAACCTGGAAGAAATAAAGAGTTTGATCAGTTATCAAAAATCTCCCAACAAATAAGAGCCCTGTACCACATGGTTTCCCTGGGGAATTCTACCAGACATTTAAAGCAGAGATAATACCTATCCTTCTCAAGCTGTTCCAAAAAATAGAAGGGAAGGAAAACTTCTAGACTCATCCTATGAAGCCAGCATTACTTTGATTCCTAAACCAGACAGATACCCAGCAAAAAAAAGAGAACTACAGGCCAATATCCCTGATGAATATGGATGCAAAACTTCTCAGTAAGATACTAGCAAATCCAATTCAACAGAATATAAAAAGAATTATTTACCATGATCAAGTGGGATTCATTCCTGGGCTACAGGGCTGGTGCAACATATGCAAATCAATCAGTGTGACACATTACATTAATAAAAGAAAAGAAAAGAACCATGTGATCCTGTCAATCAATGCAGAAAAACCATTTCACAAAATTCAGCATCCTTTCTTAAAAAAAAAAAAAACCCTGGAGAAAGTTGGGATAGAATAAACATACTTAAACACCATAAAGGCCATTTATGAAAAGCCCACAGCTAATATCATCCTCAATGGGGAAAAACTGAGAGCTTTCCCGTTGTTTTTTTTTAATAGCAACTCAAGCGAACTAAGGCAGTGTCTACGTTTTGATAAATGCTCACACACGCACACAAATGTTTGTTTCCCTTTGCCATGAATCCACTTTCTATATAAAACACTACCAGTCAATGCACTATTTTTTCAAGAAGGAAAAATACATCCAAACTACTAAAATGAATTAAGGACATTTGAAAGTTCACCACATTTATTTGAATAGTGTACATATAATCAAAAGTGACATTTGAATGCTAAAAGTGAACTTGAGCCTTTGCAAAGTCGATACAGTGTCCAAGGCGTCCTGAGTCATTAAGACTCCCAGTCTGAAACTCCAGGTTTCCTTTGAAATTGGGTTTAAGTTCCCCTCAGCGCCTTGACCCAGCCCCTTTACCCTCCAGGCTCCCCGCATTTGGAAGGGCAGCTCCTTCAATCTGGGCCTGGAGCCCCCCGCTGGAGAAGCAGCAGGACAAGTAACAGTGCGCCCCCCAGCAGCAGGAGCGCCAGCGGCCACCCCCGCTTCGCGGCCTCCAGCCAGCGCCGCCCCCGCCCCCACTGCCGCCCCCACCCCCGCCCCAGACCGCGGGCCGCCAGCCCCGCGGCCACCAGGCAGAGCGTGTCCTCGGGACGCGCGTGGCGCCGGGCCCACGCCAGGCCGTACACGTCGTCGGTGAAGGGCGCGCCGTCGTGCTCCAGCGCCAGCCGCTCCACCAGCGCCAGCAGCTCGCCCACCTGCGCATCGCGCTCGGCGCCCGCCGCCCGGTTGTCCAGGGCGCACACGCGGCCGCCGCACTCGGCCACCAGGGCCCGCAGCGCGCGGTTGTCGGTGGCGCGCACGTAGTCGTGCAGCGAGCCCCCCTCCAGGTCCTCCCGGCGCGTGAAGACGAGCACGGCGCGCGCCAGGACGCCGGCGCCGAACAGCTCGCGGACGCCGCGCGCCGCCTCCTCGTCCTGGGCGGTGAAGCGGCCCAGCTGCGTGACCAGCAGCAGCGCGTGCGGCCCGGGCGCCGAGAGCAGGTAGCAGTTGGCCCGCTCGGTGCAGTCCGGGTCCGCGTGCCGGCCTTGGGCGGTGAAGAGGTCGGGGGTGTCGGTGACCTCCACGCGCCACCCGGCCCAGCTCCGGCTCCCCAGGGCGCAGCTTCTGGTCACCGGGGTGGCCGCGAGCCTGGACGGGAAGAGCCTGTGGCCCAGGATGCTGTTGCCCGTGGCGCTCTTGCCCACTCCGGTCCTGCCGGCCAGGATGAGCCTGAGCCTGCGCTCCTGCGCGAGCGGCTGCTGCTGGTCGTCCGGGTCCTGGGAACCTGTGAGGACAGAGTAGGCGTGGGCCGCCGGCCTGAGAGCTCGCGTCCCGCTCCACCGGGGCTCCGGGGTGCCTCCTGAACGGAGGAGGGCACCGACGCCTCCCGCTTCTGCTTGTCCAACAGGCCTTTCCCAGGCGCTCTGGTTAGAGCTTGTGCGGCTCCGGGGGCATCTTTAGCCACCTTTCTTCCATCTTTGGCTCCAGTGCGTGCACCTGCCCCCCAGTCCATGCTCCGGCACCGGGTGCACACTGCTCTGGAGGGTCCCCCTCGATGGTCGCAGGCCATGACTTCAGCTGACATTGCCTCTGGTCGTCCGCACTTTGCAGAGCTGCTCCGTGCTCGACGACTTCCCAGGCCTCTGCCAGACTTCTCCCAGGGGCCATCCCAGCGAGGAGATGCGGGAGGGCACAGAAGGCCTGGGAGTGAAGGGCTGTCTGGAGTCCCAGACACCCCGGGTTGGAATCACAGCCCCGCATGTGCCAGCTGTGGAACCTTGGGCGAGTTTAGACTAAGCGTTCAACGTCTTCTGCATATTGGGAGGGGTGACAGAGAGTTGTTTCTCCCAGGGTTGCTCAGAGCATTAGGTGACAGGATCTCTTTCTTTCTTCCCTTCCTCCACTTCCCCTCCTCCTCCCTCTTCTCTCTAGTAAACCTGCTTCCGGTAAGACACAGTTAACCCTCCATCCTTGTTCACTGACACAGTCTACCTGGTAAACTGTGTTCCCTCCAGTCCATGATCTCAACCCTCCACATCTTCCGTGGGGATCGGAGTAGATGTATTATCCTCAGTGTACCCTTTGGACCCAAGGCACAGTCTGGTCAAGGCACTTAATATCCTACAGTAGGTCAGGAGCAGAGGTCCAGCAAAAATGCAAAGCTGGGACTCTAGCTGTTTCACCCCAGCATGGGGACATGTCTGGGATTTGTCTCTGTTCCGTCTTTTTTTTTTTTTTAATGTTTATTTATTTTTGAGGGAGACAGAGACAGAATGCGAGTGGGTTGGGACAGAGAGAGAGGGAGACGAATCTGAAACAGGCTCCAGGCTCTGAGCTGTCAGCACAGAGCCCAACGTGGGGCTCGAACTCATGAGCTGCGAGATCATGACCTGAGCTGGAGTCAGACGCTCAACCGACTGAGCCACCCAGGTGCCCCTATGTGTCTGTTCAGTCTTGAGTTAGCCCATGGCCTTGTGACCCAGAGCTGACACCTAGGGGCAAGTACACACTGAGATCAGTTCTTACCGTAGGCATTCTCTTCATCTCTGGCCATCTTGCGTCCTCCCATGCCCACCTGAAAGAGTTCCAAACACAACCTGTTAGTTCCTTCATTCCTTCAATCATTCATTTGTTTATCGAATAGGTATAACTACCTAAGGTGGCTCAGGCAAGGTCCAAAGAGCTGGTGACATCCCAATGAAAGGTCATGCTTCCTGCCCTGCGCTGAACATCAATCAGAATTTGGGGAAGAAGCCTGGAAGGACCTGGTTGGTATTGGAACCAAACCGTGAGAACCTTTGGTGAGCCTCATTGGTTGAAAATTGGGAAAGATACCTATCTCCCGTGCTGATCTGAAGAACCTGTGTTCTGCTCTCCAAAGACCAAAGAATTCGGCTTGTGTCATTTGTGTAAATATGACCTGTGTGCTGGAGAGATGGGACACTCCCTTCCGGCTCCTGGTGTTCCTGCCCCGAATCTGAGGCCTCTCAAACTAAGCGATGACCCCAAGTCCGGCAGGATTTACTACAGATAGCCACTCAGTGATGCAGTCTGCTTGATCTCACGAGGACCTGGTCACAAGGGCGCAGCTCTGCTCTGTCTGCTTCGCCAGCCCTGTGTGCCACTCACTCCCCTTCTGGGTCAGCTGCTCCGCAGAGGACAGGTTTCAGGGCCTTTCCAGCCCACCTGTGCGCTCACCCCCATGACCACTCATTCTCTCCCACGTTTCTGTCTGAGTCCTGTCTGTGCTCCGCCATCCATTTCAAATGCTACTTCTTCATGGCAACACCTGGCTAATGCAGGTGACCGTGCTGTGTCCCATGGGCAACACACAAGGACAAGCAAAGGGAAGGGTTGATTGATAACTTGTCTCTGACCAGTTAGATGACAGGTTTGTCTTCTGCGTAGCGCCCCTTTCAGCTCCCCAAAGCCCTTGGTAAAGTTGATCCCACAGGCCTCAGGTGAGTAGTGATCTTGTGTGTAAAAATTAGCAAACTCCCATAACTGACTGCACAGCAGAACTGAAGAAACAGCCAGAAGATTCAGTGCAAAGAACAAGAATTTAGCTAAAGCAAGAAGTCCTTATCGATGAGGGAACTGACCAAGTGTGCTCTAGGAAATCCACTGGACTCCTGGCCCCTATGGGACTTCCCAAAGTTTTGCGATGGTTTGGGATGGGATTTAAAAAATTCTTCCAGAGTTTCTGAGAGCTGACATCTGGGGTTTAGAGGCTTGGAGTCATTGACTGATGTAGAACATGGAGACACCTAGCATGTTAAATGCGATTGGATATCATGTAGTCCCCTGCTTCCTGAACCTGCTGTCTTTGGGAAGTATCTATGGGAGTCTTTAAAATATATACTTGACATTTTGTTTCATAGATCTGCACTTTAATAAGAAAAAAGGGGGTGCCTTTGTGGCTCAGTCTGTTAAGTATCTGACTCTTAATTTGGGTTCAGCTCATGATCTCATGGTTTGTGGGTTTGAGTCCTTCATCAGGCTCTGTGCTGATAGCACAGAGCCTGCTTCGGATTCTCTCTCCTTCTTCTTCATGTGTGCCTCCCCTGCTCACATGTCTGTCTCAAAAACAAACAAACAAACAAATAAATAAATAATAAATAAACGTTAAAAAAACGGTATCTCTCATCCCTCTTCCTGAGGGATTTTTTTTTATAAAAAAATTTATTTTACTGTTTACTTATTTTTTTGAGAGATGGTGAGACAGAGCAAGAGCAGGGGAGGGTCAGAGAGAGAGACGGAGACGAAGAATCCAAAGCATGCTCCAGGCATTGAACTGACAGCACAGAATCCATCCAGCACAGAATCCATCCCAGGGCTCAAAGCTTAATGGACCAAGCCACCGAGGCACCCTCCTCAACCCCCTGAGTGATTCTAATGCATTGGGTCCCTGCTTTGAGTTTCTGAGCCATTCATCCTGTCTAAGCCCTTCCTTTATAGCCAGTGTGTGGGGATGAAGAGGGCTCCAGCGCACAGAGCCCTGGGCAGCTTGGGCGGGGGAAGGGATGTGCAAGGACACACAAGCACGTGTACTGCAGAGGTCTGAAGACCATGTTCATAACTCTTGCTGGCTCCTGCAAGTCACTGGGGGTGCACAGGGCTGAGGAAGTGGAGGGTGTGAGTGGGGTTTGGCTCACAGACACGATTTCCACTCTGCGATGTGTTCTGAGGTTAGACTCACTTGTTTTTCCTCAGAAATGTCTCTCTCCTTGGCTGCACATGCCCTCAGAGGGAGTATCTGCAGCCTTCTCCAGCGTGCTCAGCCCTGGCAGTGCTTCTAGCAAACACCTTTCTGACCCGGCGAGGAGCAGGGCAGGACGAAGTACGTAGTCCCAAGTAAAAGTGTGCGCACTCCACGGCTGGAGAAGATGCTTACCATTTCTTCTTCACTTGCTTGTTCTGAAACTCAGAGCTCCCTGAAAAGCCTGCAAGGGTGAAGTTATTCTTTCTAGATCCCGCTCCCCTTCCTGGGAGGTAGTAGAATGCAGGCGCCCACTCAGTGAGCTGCAACCAGGCCCTGAACTCCTTAGAGCCCCCCTGACCCCCCCCCACTTCATCCACTCCCCCCTGCCCCAGGTGGCTCCCTTCCTTCCCCTGTGTGCTCACCTTCGAGCCGAAGTGG